>NC_086453.1:386753271-387424370 GCF_028390025.1 Pseudophryne corroboree | reverse complement strand
AAATATTGGTGTTGTCAATAACAGAAGGAGGCACCGAGGACCACAGTGATGAAAGAATCTTATAGCAGTATACTGGCCTCTGCTGGTGGAAACTCAGCATAACAGTGTAAAGTCTCTACCAGGCGTATAATAGCAAATCAAAGAAATGAAAAAAGATGAGGAAAAGATTTTTTTGAAAAGATTATTGTATATATGTGTGTACAGCTGCTGTTAGAAAATGGAGCTTATAGCAACAGTCTGTATGTATACTACACAGATCTACTCGGATATATAGTCAAATACAAAATATTATTAAACACACATATAATGTTGCTGTCTGTGTATATTGGGGGTCATTCCGAGTTGTTTGCTCGCTAGCTGCTTTTAGCAGCTTTGCACACGCTAAGCCGCCGCCTACTGGGAGTGTATCTTATCTTATCAAAATTGCGAACGAAAGATTAGCAGAATTGCGAATAGACACTTCTTAGCAGTTTCTGAGTAGCTCCAGACTTACTCCTACACTGCGATCAGTTCAGTCAGTTTCGTTCCTGGTTTGACGTCACAAACACACCCAGCGTTCGCCCAGACACTCCTCCGTTTCTCCAGCCACTCCCGCGTTTTTCCCAGAAACGGCAGCGTTTTTTCACACACACCCATAAAACGTCCAGAAACACCCACTTCCTGTCAATCACATTACGATCACCAGAACGAAGAAAAAACCTCGTAATGCCGTGAGTAAAATACTTAACTGCATAGCAAATTTACTTGGCGCAGTCGCACTGCGGACATTGCGCATGCGCATTAGCGACTAATCGCTCCGTTGCGAGAAAAATATAACTAACAAACAACTCGGAATGACCCCCATTGTCAATAACAAAAGAAGGCACCGAGAATCACAGTAATGAAAGAATCTTATAGCAGTATACTGGCCTCTGCTGGTGGAAGCTCAGTATAACAGTGTAAAGTCTCTACCAGGCGTATAATAGCAAATGAAAGAAAATAAAAAAGATGAGGAAAATATATTTTTAAATAATTTATTGTATATGTGTGTGTACAGCTGCTGTTAGAAAATGGAGCTTATAGCAACAGTCTGTATGTATAATACACAGGTCTACTAGGATATATAGTCAAATACAAAATATTATTAAACACGTATAATGTTGCTGTCTGTGTATATTGTATACAGACAGTAGTGGGCTTACGGTCACCAAGATTGAAAAGATCAGAGTGGGCAGGTCAGGGCATCGTCAGGTACCAGTGCAGGAGCCAAAGGTTCACTCCATGTATGGTCCCCCCCCGTGGAAGACGCGTTTCGCCCTGGCGGGCTTGTTCACTTCCGTCAATACAGACATTCTGTACTGGTCAGGGGAAATGGGGGTAAGACGATCAAATGTCTACAACCTTTCCAATCACACATTGTGATAAAACAGACCAGAACATTTTAAAATCTTTATTATTAGATCTTTCTTCTATATGGATCAGCTATATGGATAATTTCGTTTTAAACGTCAACATTAAAAGTTATGTGTTCAGTATTTCTTCTCATATGTCAGGAATTTTCCTTCTTTTCTAAAGAGTGCGCCCACACAAGAGCCTCCTCTCTCTCCCTTTTTTCACCACTGTTATTTCTGTCTGCGGCCACAGTCGCCATCTTTAATGTCAGCACTTGGCCTGAACAAGCACAAAAGTCAGGTTACACGCCTACGACGCTCCTACAAAACACATCTCGTCCATGTGATCACATGATCAGCGCCCATCGGCCATCCCAAAACTGTATTTCAGGTTAGGTGACACGGCGCCTGCTCTTGAGGACGCGTCGTTTGATGCATGTGCAGATTATATTCGCAGTCCTTCAATGCAATGCGCAATCTGTAGGTTATAGCGCATTTCGCCATACGCGTGGATTCCTTTTTCTGCATTTTCACATACACTCAGCAGGAACCACAGACGCAATGCGCCGGTCAGCGCTAAGAGCCATGCTACACATAAGGCGTGTTCCCCTGGACAGCCTCATTACTATGGCTCGGAGATAAATTCAGCCGTAGACCCTTGACCATTAATCCAGGCTGAATCTTGTTACTCAGTCCAGACGTTAATACTCAGATGAGATGAAGACACAAGACGCAGGATTAGTAATTGTCTGGCATTGTGCATTGCAGGGAACATTTGCCGCTTTCCCGTCTTGTTTTCACAGAGAGAAATGAGCAGCAGCGATCTGGGAGAGGGTTAATAAGCGTCGCCAGTTCTGACATTTACATTACAGGCGGCATTTGTAGATGAAACGCGCGCTCTGAGCAGCTTTAATTGAGCCATCGCTTCTGCTTAGTTTTTTTATGGTATTTTTAACAATGATTAATTAAAAATTCACTACACGGATGAAGTAATTGCAGTCTATGAGCTCCGGTGTCCATGCGACAAACACGGAGTGATGGGGACGAGCGTTATGATTGTACTGTGACTAGCGGCAAAGCTCCGGGGCCTGCAGCACATCTCATGTATCTCCTGGGAATACATAGGAAATCCCGAAGGTCACATGACGGGTGGTATTCATGTGACCGGCGGTCGGGAGACCGACAGTCACATGACCTCCTCCACCATCCCGACCACTCACTATCCCGATGGTCGGCATGCCGACCAACAGGGACTATTTCCACTCGTGGGTGTCCACGACACCCATAGAGTGGGAATAGAACCCGTGGCGACCGCAGGTCGCTACCGAGCCCGCAGCGTGGCGAGTGCAGCGAGCCCACAAGGGGCTTGCTGCACTCGCCCCTCCCCGCCAATCCCGGCGTCGGTAAGCTGACCGGCGGTCTCCTGACCGCCGGTCATCCGTACTACACCCCACATGACCGACAGCGGTATCCTGCATACTGTGGAGACCCCGACATCAGAGTGGTAAGTATTTCTGCCCCACCCCACCGTCACATACCCTAACCCTTGGGGAATGGCAGCCATGGTTAACCCCCCCCCCACCCCCAGTACCTAAACTTAAACCTCCCTCCGGCCCTAATCCTATCCGTGAACTGCAATACTCACCTTTGGCATTCCAGCTGTCTGTGATCCGGCGCCGGTCACCTAATTGTGTCTTGATTCCGGTGTCAGTCACATGATCGCCAACATCCCATCTCCTGTTATCCTGACTGGTATTAGGAAGATGGTGCTGATATTCAGGGATAGATTAGTGACAGTGTTCATCTCTGAAAGAGGACAGGACTTGTATCTGGGTTGAGAGTAAAGTAAGAAAGATCCAATACAAGTGCAGCCTGCCAACACCACGCTGCGCCACAAGGGGCAGATGTAACATGTGCAGAGAGTAGGTTGGTCAGGTGGGACCAGGGGCGTTTTAATAGAGGAGCCCCTAGTGGGCTACATGCAGAAGAAGCCAGTAACTGAGCACCTGGGTGACACCATACTGCACTGCAGGGGGCAGATGTAACATGTGCAGAGAGTTAGGTGTGGGAGGGGCATGTCCTAGCTCAGATCTACATTGCAGTGTGAGAATAAAGCTGCCCAGCATGTGTGGGCTACGTCCAGAAGCAGCCAGTAACTGAGCACCTGGGTAATACCATGCTGCACTGCAGGTGGGCAGATGTAACATGTGCAGAGAGATAGGTGTGGGAGGGGCATGTCCTAGCTCAGATCTACATTGCAGTGTGAGAATAAAGCTGCCCAGCATGTGTGGGCTACGTCCAGAAGCAGCCAGTAACTGAGCACCTGGGCAACACCATTCTGCATTGCGGGTGGGCAGATGTAACATGTGCAGAGAGATAGGTGTGGGAGGGGTAAGTCCTAGCCCAGAGCTACATTGCAGTGTGAGAATAAAGCTGCCCAGAACGTGTCGGCTACATGCAGAAGCAGCCAGTAACTGAGCACCTGGGTAACACCATGCTGCACTGCAGTGTGTGTGTGTGTGTGTGGGGGGGGGGGGGGGGCAGATGTAACATGTGCAGAGAGTTAGATGTGGGAGGGGAGTGTTCTAGCTAAGAGCTACATTGCAGTGTGAGAATAAAGCTGCCATCATGTGTGGGCTACATGCAGAAGCAGCCAGTAACTGAGCAGCTGGGTAACACCATGCTGGACTGCAGGGGGGCAGATGTAACATGTGCAGAGAGTTAGGTGTGGAAGGAGTGTGTCCTAGCTCAGATCTACATTGCAGTGTGAGAATAAAGCTGCCCATAATGTTTGGGCTTCATGCAGATGCAACCAGTAACTGAGCACCTGGATAACACCACGCTGCACTGCAGGTGGTGGTGGTGGTGGTGGTGGGGGGGGTGGGGGGGGGCAGATGTAACATGTGCAGAGAGTTAGGTGTGGGAGGGGCATGTCCTAGCTCAGCTACATTGCAGTGTGAGAATAAAGCTGCCAGCATGTGTCGGCTACATGCAGAAGCAGCCAGTAACTGAGCACCTGAGTAACACCATGCTGCACTGCAGGGGGCAGATGTAACATGTGCAGAGAGTTAGGTGTGGGAGGGCGTGTCCTAGCTCTGAGCTACATTGCAGTGTGAGAATAAAGCTGCCCAGCGTGTGTGGGCTACATGCAGAAGCAGCCAGTAACTGAGCACCTGGGTAACACCATGCTGCACTGCAGGGGGCAGATGTAACATGTGCAGAGAGTTAGGTGTGGGAGGGCGTGTCCTAGCTCAGAGCTACATTGCAGTGTGAGAATAAAGCTGCCCAGCGTGTGTGGGCTACATGCAGAAACAGCCAGTAACTGAGCACCTGGGTAACACCATGCTGCACTGCAGGGGCCAGATGTAACATGTGCAGAGAGTTAGGTGTGGAAGAGGCAAGTCCTAGCTCAGAGCTACATTGCAGTGTGAGAATAAAGCTGTCCAGCATGTGTGGGCTACATGCAGAAGCAGCCTGTCACTGAGCACCTGGGTAACACCTAGCTGCACTGCAGGGGACAGATGTAACGGGTTCACTACGATATGCCGGCGGTCGGGCTCCCGGCGACCAGCATACCGGCACCGGGAGCCCGACCATTGGCTTACCGACAGTGTGGCGAGCGCAAATGAGCCCCTTGTGGGCTCGCTGCGCTCGCCACGCTACGGGCACGGTGGCGCGCTACGCGCGCCACGCTATTTTATTCTCCCTCGAGGGAGAATAAGTGTCGGTATGCCGGCTGTCGGGATCCCGGCGCCGGTATACTGTGCGCCAGGATCCCGTCAGTCGGCATACTGAAGACCACTCGATGTAACATGTGCAGAGAGTTAGGTGTGGGAGGGCGTGTCCTAGCTCAGCTCTACATTGCAGTGTGAGAATAAAGCTGTCCAGCATGTGTGAGCTACATACAGAAGCAGCCAGTAACTGAGCACCTGGGTAACACCATGCTGCGCTGCAGGGGGTAGAAGTAACATGTGCAGAGAGTTAGGTGTGGGAGGGCGTGTCCTAGCTCAGAGCTACATTGCAGTGTGAGAATAAAGCTGTCCAGCATGTGTGAGCTACATACAGAAGCAGCCAGTAACTGAGCACCTGGGTAACACCATGCTGCACTGCAGGGGGGCAGATGTAACATGTGCAGAGAGTTAGGTGTGGAAGGGGCAAGTCCTAGCACAGATCTACATTGCAGTGTGAGAATAAAGCTGCCCAGCATGTGTGGGCAACATGCAGAAGCAACCAGTAACTGAGCACCTGGGTAACACCATGCTGCACTGCAGGGGGACAGATGTAACGTGTGCAGAGAGTTAGGTGTGAAAAAGGCAAGTCCTAGCTCAGAGCTACATTGCAGTGTGAGAATAAAGCTGTCCAGCATGTGTGAGCTACATACAGAAGCAGCCAGTAACTGAGCAACTGGGTAACACCATGCTGCGCTGCAGGGTGTAGATGTAACATGTGCAGAGAGTTAGGTGTGGGAGGGCGTGTCCTAGCTCAGAGCTACATTGCAGTGTGGGAATAAAGCTGCCCAGCATGTGTGGGCTACATGCAGAAGCAGCCAGTAACTGAGCAGCTGGGTAACACCATGCTGGACTGCAGGGGGGCAGATGTAACATGTGCAGAGAGTATGTGTGGGAGGGACGTGTCCTAGCTCAGATCATAGGTGTTCCTCCACACTGCCATTATAACATACATTGCCTTTGATACCAGCTTTGATTACAGTTCCTGGCCAGGAATAGTATAAGGATGTCGTAGTGAGGGACAGCAATACTGACTCTCGGCTGCTGGGGTGTTCCAGTCATGGTAGCCTTATCTGGCTGTGCCTGACATGATGCTGGCAGGGAAATACAAGGTTAATAATCGCAGTGAGTATGACTGGCGGTTGGCTGCCGGACGCTGCCAGATGATGACGCAGCCTGTGCACTGTACAATGGCCTCTGACTGGCTGCTCCGCAGCGCGGTCACAGAACGTTGCAGAGTCGCAGAGTGAGAGTTGTGCGCACGCTCCTGGAAGAAGAAGCATAGAAGTTACATACGGAGGAGTCTGATGGCTGTGGGGACTGATGGCATTAAAAGGCCATAGGAAAGTCTGATGGCACATTAGAGGCATGTGGAGGGGAGTTACAAAAGGGAGAGATGATTGCGTAGGATGCAGTTGTGTCAGTAAAAGTCCATCTGGCGGTGGTGCATCTCATGTGACCGAGCCAGGTAAGTGGTCAATCAGATGTAACTACACCACTACACAGGTAGGAGAAGATGGGGGTATGCTCCAAATCCAGGATAATTCTTTGTACCTGTGTGTGTATATATATATATATGTGTGTGTGTGTGTGTGTGTGTGTGTGTGTGTGTGTGTGTGTGTGTGTATACTGTATGTATATGTTTGTATATGTGTGTCTGTATATCTCTCTGTGTGTGTGTATATGTGTGTGTGTGTATGTGTATATCTGTATGTGTGTATATGTGTGTGTATGTGTGTATATATGTGTTCTGTATATGTGTGTGTATGTGTGAGTATATGTGTATACAGGATGTGTGTGTATATGTGTGTAATATGTGTGTATGTTGTGTATATGTGTACTGTTTATGTGTGTGTATATGTGTGCATATATGTGTATACAGGATGTGTCCTGTATATATGTGTGTATGTGTGAGTATATGTGTATACAGGATGTGTGTGTCTATGTGTGTAATATGTGTGTGTGTGTGTGTGTGTGTGTGTGTGTGTGTGTGTGTTGTGTATATGTGTACTGTTTATGTGTATGTATAAGTGTGCATATATGTGTATACAGGATGTGTGTGTATATCTGTATGTGTGTGTATATCTGTATGTGTGTAATATGTGTAGTGTGTGTGTGTATGTTGTGTATATGTGTACTGTATATATGTGTGTATATATGTGTGTGTATATCTGTATGTGTGTATTGGTATATACTGTATGTGTGTATATGCTTATGTGTGTGTATATGTGTGTGTATATCTGTATGTGTGTATTGGTATATACTGTATGTGTGTATATGCTTATGTGTGTATATATGTGTGTGTATATCTTAGAGATGAGCGCCGGAAATTTTTCGGGTTTTGTGTTTTGGTTTTGGGTTCGGTTCCGCGGCCGTGTTTTGGGTTCGACCGCGTTTTGGCAAAACCTAACCGAATTTTTTTTGTCGGATTCGGGTGTGTTTTGGATTCGGGTGTTTTTTTCCAAAAAACCTAAAAAACAGCTTAAATCATAGAATTTGGGGGTCATTTTGATCCCAAAGTATTATTAACCTCAAAAACCATCATTTCCACTCATTTTCAGTCTATTCTGAATACCTCACACCTCACAATATTATTTTTAGTCCTAAAATTTGCACCGAGGTCGCTGGATGACTAAGCTAAGCGACCCTAGTGGCCGACACAAACACCTGGCCCATCTAGGAGTGGCACTGCAGTGTCACGCAGGATGTCCCTTCCAAAAAACCCTCCCCAAACAGCACATGACGCAAAGAAAAAAAGAGGCGCAATGAGGTAGCTGTGTGAGTAAGATAAGCGACCCTAGTGGCCGACACAAACACCGGGCCCATCTAGGAGTGTCACTGCAGTGTCACGCAGGATGTCCCTTCCAAAAAAACCTCCCCAAACAGCACATGACGCAAAGAAAAAAAGAGGCGCAATGAGGTAGCTGTGTGAGTAAGATAAGCGACCCTAGTGGCCGACACAAACACCGGGCCCATCTAGGAGTGTCACTGCAGTGTCACGCAGGATGTCCCTTCCAAAAAACCCTCCCCAAACAGCACATGACGCAAAGAAAAAAAGAGGCGCAATGAGGTAGCTGTGTGAGTAAGATAAGCGACCCTAGTGGCCGACACAAACACCGGGCCCATCTAGGAGTGGCACTGCAGTGTCACGCAGGATGTCCCTTCCAAAAAACCCTCCCCAAACAGCACATGACGCAAAGAAAAAAAGAGGCGCAATGAGGTAGCTGTGTGAGTAAGATAAGCGACCCTAGTGGCCGACACAAACACCGGGCCCATCTAGGAGTGAAACTGCAGTGTCACGCAGGATGTCCCTTCCAAAAAACCCTCCCCAAACAGCACATGACGCAAATAAAAAAAGAGGCGCAATGAGGTAGCTGTGTGAGTAAGATAAGCGACCCTAGTGGCCGACACAAACACCGGGCCCATCTAGGAGTGGCACTGCAGTGTCACGCAGGATGTCCCTTCCAAAAAACCCTCCCCAAACAGCACATGACGCAAAGAAAAAAAGAGGCGCAATGAGGTAGCTGTGTGAGTAAGATAAGCGACCCTAGTGGCCGACACAAACACCGGGCCCATCTAGGAGTGGCACTGCAGTGTCACGCAGGATGTCCCTTCCAAAAAACCCTCCCCAAACAGCACATGACGCAAAGAAAAAAAGAGGCGCAATGAGGTAGCTGACTGTGTGAGTAAGATTAGCGACCCTAGTGGCCGACACAAACACCGGGCCCATTTAGGAGTGGCACTGCAGTGTCACGCAGGATGTCCCTTCCAAAAAACCCTCCCCAAACAGCACATGACGCAAAGAAAAAGAAAAGAAAAAAGAGGTGCAAGATGGAATTGTCCTTGGGCCCTCCCACCCACCCTTATGTTGTATAAACTAGAGATGAGCGCCTGAAATTTTTCGGGTTTTGTGTTTTGGTTTTGGGTTCGGTTCCGCGGCCGTGTTTTGGGTTCGAACGCGTTTTGGCAAAACCTCACCGAATTATTTTTGTCGGATTCGGGTGTGTTTTGGATTCGGGTGTTTTTTTCCAAAAACACTAAAAAACAGCTTAAATCATAGAATTTGGGGGTCATTTTGATCCCAAAGTATTATTAACCTCAAAAACCATAATTTACACTCATTTTCAGTCTATTCTGAATACCTCACACCTCACAATATTATTTTTAGTCCTAAAATTTGCACCGAGGTCGCTGTGTGAGTAAGATAAGCGACCCTAGTGGCCGACACAAACACCGGGCCCATCTAGGAGTGGCACTGCAGTGTCACGCAGGATGTCCCTTCCAAAAAACCCTCCCCAAACAGCACATGACGCAAAGAAAAAAAGAGGCGCAATGAGGTAGCTGTGTGAGTAAGATTAGCGACCCTAGTGGCCGACACAAACACCGGGCCCATCTAGGAGTGGCATTTTTGTTCTCCATATTTTAATAGGCACAACTAAAAGGCACCTCAGGTAAACAATGGAGATGGATGGATTGGATACTAGTATACAATTATGGACGGGCTGCCGAGTGCCGACACAGAGGTAGCCACAGCCGTGAACTACCGCACTGTACTGTGTCTGCTGCTAATATATAGACTGGTTGATAAAGAGATAGTATACTCGTAACTAGTATGTATGTATAAAGAAAGAAAAAAAAACCACGGTTAGGTGGTATATACAATTATGGACGGGCTGCCGAGTGCCGACACAGAGGTAGCCACAGCCGTGAACTACCGCACTGTACTGTGTCTGCTGCTAATATATAGACTGGTTGATAAAGAGATAGTATACTCGTAACTAGTATGTATGTATAAAGAAAGAAAAAAAAACCACGGTTAGGTCACTGGTATATACAATTATGGACGGGCTGCCGAGTGCCGACACAGAGGTAGCCACAGCCGTGAACTACCGCACTGTACTGTGTCTGCTGCTAATATATAGACTGGTTGATAAAGAGATAGTATACTCGTAACTAGTATGTATGTATAAAGAAAGAAAAAAAAACCACGGTTAGGTCACTGGTATATACAATTATGGACGGGCTGCCGAGTGCCGACACAGAGGTAGCCACAGCCGTGAACTACCGCACTGTACTGTGTCTGCTGCTAATATATAGACTGGTTGATAAAGAGATAGTATACTCGTAACTAGTATGTATGTATAAAGAAAGAAAAAAAAACCACGGTTAGGTGGTATATACAATTATGGACGGGCTGCCGAGTGCCGACACAGAGGTAGCCACAGCCGTGAACTACCGCACTGTACTGTGTCTGCTGCTAATATATAGACTGGTTGATAAAGAGATAGTATACTCGTAACTAGTATGTATGTATAAAGAAAGAAAAAAAAACCACGGTTAGGTCACTGGTATATACAATTATGGACGGGCTGCCGAGTGCCGACACAGAGGTAGCCACAGCCGTGAACTACCGCACTGTACACTGGTTGATAAAGAGATAGTAGTATACTCGTAACAACTAGTATGACTGACTATGACGGTATAAAGAATGAAAAAAAAAACACGGTTAGGTGGTATATATTATAATACAATTATGGATGGACGGACTGCCTGCCGAGTGCCGACACAGAGGTAGCCACAGCCGTGAACTACCGCACTGTACACTGGTTGATAAAGAGATAGTAGTATACTCGTAACAACTAGTATGACTGACTATGACGGTATAAAGAATGAAAAAAAAACCACGGTTAGGTGGTATATATTATAATACAATTATGGATGGACGGACTGCCTGCCGACTGCCGACACAGAGGTAGCCACAGCCGTGAACTACCGCACTGTACACTGGTTGATAAAGAGATAGTAGTATACTCGTAACAACTAGTATGACACTATGACGGTATAAAGAATGAAAAAAAAACCACGGTTAGGTGGTATATATTATAATAATACAATTATGGATGGACGGACTGCCTGCCGACTGCCGACACAGAGGTAGCCACAGCCGTGAACTACCGCACTGTACACTGGTTGATAAAGAGATAGTAGTATACTCGTAACAACTAGTATGACTATGACGACGGTATAAAGAAAGAAAAAAAAATACCACGGTTAGGTGGTATATAATTATACAATTATGGATGGACGGACTGCCTGCCGAGTGCCGACTGCCGACACAGAGGTAGCCACAGCCGTGAACTACCGCACTGTACTGTGTCTGCTGCTAATATAGACTGGTTGATAAAGAGATAGTATACAACAATATACTACTATACTGGTGGTCAGGCACTGGTCACCACTAGTCACACTGGCAGTGGCACTCCTGCAGCAAAAGTGTGCACTGTTTAATTTTAAATTAATATAATATTATGTACTCCTGGCTCCTGCTATAACAACCTGCAGTGCTCCCCAGTCTCCCCCACAATTATTATAAGCTTTTATACATTGATGTGCAGCACACTGGGCTGAGCTGAGTGCACACAGACTGAGTCACACTGTGTGACTGCTGTGTATCGTTTTTTTCAGGCAGAGAACGGATATAGCAGAGAACGGATATATTAAATAAAAGTTAACTTAACAACAACTGCACTGGTCACTGTGGTAAACTCTGTCTGCACAATCTCTCTCTCTCTCTCTCTCTTCTAATCTATTCTAATGGAGAGGACGCCAGCCACGTCCTCTCCCTATCAATCTCAATGCACGTGTGAAAATGGCGGCGACGCGCGGCTCCTTATATAGAATCCGAGTCTCGCGAGAATCCGACAGCGTCATGATGACGTTCGGGCGCGCTCGGGTTAACCGAGCAAGGCGGGAAGATCCGAGTCGCTCGGACCCGTGAAAAAAAAAGTGAAGTTCGTGCGGGTTCGGATTCAAAGAAACCGAACCCGCTCATCTCTAGAGTAAGATAAGCGACCCTAGTGGCCGACACAAACACCGGGCCCATCTAGGAGTGAAACTGCAGTGTCACGCAGGATGTCCCTTCCAAAAAACCCTCCCCAAACAGCACATGACGCAAATAAAAAAAGAGGCGCAATGAGGTAGCTGTGTGAGTAAGATAAGCGACCCTAGTGGCCGACACAAACACCGGGCCCATCTAGGAGTGGCACTGCAGTGTCACGCAGGATGTCCCTTCCAAAAAACCCTCCCCAAACAGCACATGACGCAAAGAAAAAAAGAGGCGCAATGAGGTAGCTGTGTGAGTAAGATAAGCGACCCTAGTGGCCGACACAAACACCGGGCCCATCTAGGAGTGTCACTGCAGTGTCACGCAGGATGTCCCTTCCAAAAAACCCTCCCCAAACAGCACATGACGCAAAGAAAAAAAGAGGCGCAATGAGGTAGCTGTGTGAGTAAGATAAGCGACCCTAGTGGCCGACACAAACACCGGGCCCATCTAGGAGTGTCACTGCAGTGTCACGCAGGATGTCCCTTCCAAAAAACCCTCCCCAAACAGCACATGACGCAAAGAAAAAAAGAGGCGCAATGAGGTAGCTGTGTGAGTAAGATAAGCGACCCTAGTGGCCGACACAAACACCGGGCCCATCTAGGAGTGTCACTGCAGTGTCACGCAGGATGTCCCTTCCAAAAAACCCTCCCCAAACAGCACATGACGCAAAGAAAAAAAGAGGCGCAATGAGGTAGCTGTGTGAGTAAGATAAGCGACCCTAGTGGCCGACACAAACACCGGGCCCATCTAGGAGTGTCACTGCAGTGTCACGCAGGATGTCCCTTCCAAAAAACCCTCCCCAAACAGCACATGACGCAAAGAAAAAAAGAGGCGCAATGAGGTAGCTGTGTGAGTAAGATAAGCGACCCTAGTGGCCGACACAAACACCGGGCCCATCTAGGAGTGTCACTGCAGTGTCACGCAGGATGTCCCTTCCAAAAAACCCTCCCCAAACAGCACATGACGCAAAGAAAAATTAAAGAAAAAAGAGGTGCAAGATGGAATTGTCCTTGGGCCCTCCCACCCACCCTTATGTTGTATAAACAGGACATGCACACTTTAACCAACCCATCATTTCAGTGACAGGGTCTGCCACACGACTGTGACTGAAATGACGGGTTGGTTTGGACCCCCACCGAAAAAGAAGCAATTAATCTCTCCTTGCACAAACTGGCTCTACAGAGGCAAGATGTCCACCTCATCATCATCCTCCGATATATCACCGTGTACATCCCCCTCCTCACAGATTATCAATTCGTCCCCACTGGAATCCACCATCTCAGCTCCCTGTGTACTTTGTGGAGGCAATTGCTGCTGGTCAATGTCTCCGCGGAGGAATTGATTATAATTCATTTTAATGAACATCATCTTCTCCACATTTTCTGGATGTAACCTCGTACGCCGATTGCTGACAAGGTGAGCGGCGGCACTAAACACTCTTTCGGAGTACACACTTGTGGGAGGGCAACTTAGGTAGAATAAAGCCAGTTTGTGCAAGGGCCTCCAAATTGCCTCTTTTTCCTGCCAGTATAAGTACGGACTGTGTGACGTGCCTACTTGGATGCGGTCACTCATATAATCCTCCACCATTCTTTCAATGTTGAGAGAATCATATGCAGTGACAGTAGACGACATGTCCGTAATCGTTGTCAGGTCCTTCAGTCCGGACCAGATGTCAGCATCAGCAGTCGCTCCAGACTGCCCTGCATCACCGCCAGCGGGTGGGCTCGGAATTCTGAGCCTTTTCCTCGCACCCCCAGTTGCGGGAGAATGTGAAGGAGGAGATGTTGACAGGTCGCGTTCCGCTTGACTTGACAATTTTCTCACCAGCAGGTCTTTCAACCCCAGCAGACTTGTGTCTGCCGGAAAGAGAGATCCAAGGTAGGCTTTAAATCTAGGATCGAGCACGGTGGCCAAAATGTAGTGCTCTGATTTCAACAGATTGACCACCCGTGAATCCTTGTTAAGCGAATTAAGGGCTCCATCCACAAGTCCCACATGCCTAGCGGAATCGCTCCGTGTTAGCTCCTCCTTCAATGTCTCCAGCTTCTTCTGCAAAAGCCTGATGAGGGGAATGACCTGACTCAGGCTGGCAGTGTCTTAACTGACTTCACGTGTGGCAAGTTCAAAGGGCATCAGAACCTTGCACAACGTTGAAATCATTCTCCACTGCGCTTGAGACAGGTGCATTCCACCTCCTATATCGTGCTCAATTGTATAGGCTTGAATGGCCTTTTGCTGCTCCTCCAACCTCTGAAGCATATAGAGGGTTGAATTCCACCTCGTTACCACTTCTTGCTTCAGATGATGGCAGGGCAGGTTCAGTAGTTTTTGGTGGTGCTCCAGTCTTCTGTACGTGGTGCCTGTACGCCGAAAGTGTCCCGCAATTCTTCTGGCCACCGACAGCATCTCTTGCACGCCCCTGTCGTTTTTTAAAAAATTCTGCACCACCAAATTCAAGGTATGTGCAAAACATGGGACGTGCTGGAATTTGCCCATATTTAATGCACACACAATATTGCTGGCGTTGTCCGATGCCACAAATCCACAGGAGAGTCCAATTGGGGTAAGCCATTCCGCGATGATCTTCCTCAGTTGCCGTAAGAGGTTTTCAGCTGTGTGCGTATTCTGGAAACCGGTGATACAAAGCGTAGCCTGCCTAGGAAAGAGTTGGCGTTTGCGAGATGCTGCTACTGGTGCCGCCGCTGCTGTTCTTGCGGCGGGAGTCCATACATCTACCCAGTGGGCTGTCACAGTCATATAGTCCTGACCCTGCCCTGCTCCACTTGTCCACATGTCCGTGGTTAAGTGGACATTGGGTACAACTGCATTTTTTAGGACACTGGTGAGTCTTTTTCTGACGTCCGTGTACATTCTCGGTATCGCCTGCCTAGAGAAGTGGAACCTAGATGGTATTTGGTAACGGGGGCACACTGCCTCAATAAATTGTCTAGTTCCCTGTGAACTAACGGCGGATACCGGACGCACGTCTAACACCAACATAGTTGTCAAGGCCTCAGTTATCCGCTTTGCAGCAGGATGACTGCTGTGATATTTCATCTCCCTCGCAAAGGACTGTTGAACAGTCAATTGCTTACTGGAAGTAGTACAAGTGGGCTTACGACTTCCCCTCTGGGATGACCATCGACTCCCAGCAGCAACAACAGCAGCGCCAGCAGCAGTAGGCGTTACACGCAAGGATGCATCGGAGGAATCCCAGGCAGGAGAGGACTCGTCAGAATTGCCAGTGACATGGCCTGCAGGACTATTGGCATTCCTGGGGAAGGAGGAAATTGACACTGAGGGAGTTGGTGGGGTGGTTTGCGTGAGCTTGGTTACAAGAGGAAGGGATTTACTGGTCAGTGGACTGCTTCCGCTGTCGCCCAAAGTTTTTGAACTTGTCACTGACTTATTATGAATGCGCTGCAGGTGACGTATAAGGGAGGATGTTCCGAGGTGGTTAACGTCCTTACCCCTACTTATTACAGCTTGACAAAGGCAACACACGGCTTGACACCTGTTGTCCGCATTTCTGTTGAAATACTTCCACACCGAAGAGCTGATTTTTTTGGTATTTTCACCAGGCATGTCAGTGGCCATATTCCTCCCACGGACAACAGGTGTCTCCCCGGGTGCCTGACTTAAACAAACCACCTCACCATCAGAATCCTCCTGGTCAATTTCCTCCCCAGCGCCAGCAACACCCATATCCTCCTCATCCTGGTGTACTTCAACACTGACATCTTCAATCTGACTATCAGGAACTGGACTGCGGGTGCTCCTTCCAGCACTTGCAGGGGGCGTGCAAATGGTGGAAGGCGCATGCTCTTCACGTCCAGTGTTGGGAAGGTCAGGCATCGCAACCGACACAATTGGACTCTCCTTGTGGATTTGGGATTTCGAAGAACGCACAGTTCTTTGCGGTGCTACTGCTTTTGCCAGCTTGAGTCTTTTCATTTTTCTAGCGAGAGGCTGAGTGCCTCCATCCTCATGTGAAGCTGAACCACTAGCCATGAACATAGGCCAGGGCCTCAGCCGTTCCTTGCCACTCCGTGTGGTAAATGGCATATTGGCAAGTTTACGCTTCTCCTCCGACAATTTTATTTTAGGTTTTGGAGTCCTTTTTTTACTGATATTTGGTGTTTTGGATTTGACATGCTCTGTACTATGACATTGGGCATCGGCCTTGGCAGACGACGTTGCTGGCATTTCATCGTCTCGGCCATGACTAGTGGCAGCAGCTTCAGCACGAGGTGGAAGTGGATCTTGATCTTTCCCTAATTTTGGAACCTCAACATTTTTGTTCTCCATATTTTAATAGGCACAACTAAAAGGCACCTCAGGTAAACAATGGAGATGGATAGATACTAGTATACAATTATGGATGGACTGCCGAGTGCTGACACAGAGGTAGCTACAGCCGTGGACTACCGTACTGTACTGTGTCTGCTGCTAATATAGACTGGTTGATAATGAGATGTAGTATGTATAAAGAAGAAAGAAAAAAAAACCACGGGTAGGTGGTATACAATTATGGATGGACTGCCGAGTGCCGACACAGAGGTATCTACAGCCGTGGACTACCGTACTGTACTGTGTCTGCTGCTAATATAGACTGGATGATAATGAGATGTAGTATGTATAAAGAAGAAAGAAAAAAAAAAACACGGGTAGGTGGTATACAATTATGGATGGACTGCCGAGTGCCGACACAGAGGTAGCTACAGCCGTGGACTACCGTACTGTACTGTGTCTGCTGCTAATATAGACTGGATGATAATGAGATGTAGTATGTATAAAGAAGAAAGAAAAAAAAAACCACGGGTAGGTGGTATACAATTATGGATGGACTGCCGAGTGCCGACACAGAGGTAGCTACAGCCGTGAACTACCGTACTGTGTCTGCTGCTAATATAGACTGGTTGATAATGAGATGTAGTATGTATAAAGAAGAAAGAAAAAAAAAACACGGGTAGGTGGTATACAATTATGGATGGACTGCCGAGTGCCGACACAGAGGTAGCTACAGCCGTGGACTACCGTACTGTACTGTGTCTGCTGCTAATATAGACTGGTTGATAATGAGATGTAGTATGTATAAAGAAGAAAGAAAAAAAAAACCACGGGTAGGTGGTATACAATTATGGATGGACTGCCGAGTGCCGACACAGAGGTATCTACAGCCGTGGACTACCGTACTGTACTGTGTCTGCTGCTAATATAGACTGGATGATAATGAGATGTAGTATGTATAAAGAAGAAAGAAAAAAAAAACCATGGGTAGGTGGTATACAATTATGGATGGACTGCCGAGTGCCGACACAGAGGTAGCTACAGCCGTGGACTACCGTACTGTACTGTGTCTGCTGCTAATATAGACTGGATGATAATGAGATGTAGTATGTATAAAGAAGAAAGAAAAAAAAACCACGGGTAGGTGGTATACAATTATGGATGGACTGCCGAGTGCCGACACAGAGGTAGCTACAGCCGTGGACTACCGTACTGTACTGTGTCTGCTGCTAATATAGACTGGATGATAATGAGATGTAGTATGTATAAAGAAGAAAGAAAAAAAAACCACGGGTAGGTGGTATACAATTATGGATGGACTGCCGAGTGCCGACACAGAGGTAGCTACAGCCATGGACTACCGTACTGTACTGTGTCTGCTGCTAATATAGACTGGATGATAATGAGATGTAGTATGTATAAAGAAGAAAGAAAAAAAAAACCACGGGTAGGTGGTATACAATTATGGATGGACTGCCGAGTGCCGACACAGAGGTAGCTACAGCCGTGGACTACCGTACTGTACTGTGTCTGCTGCTAATATAGACTGGATGATAATGAGATGTAGTATGTATAAAGAAGAAAGAAAAAAAAAACCACGGGTAGGTGGTATACAATTATGGATGGACTGCCGAGTGCCGACACAGAGGTAGCTACAGCCGTGAACTACCGTACTGTGTCTGCTGCTAGTATAGACTGGATGATAAATAATGATATAAAAAATATATATATATATATCACTACTGCAGCCGGACAGGTATATATTATATAATGACGGACCTGCTGGACACTGTCTGTCAGCAGAATGAGTTTTTTAATTTTTATAGAATAAAAAAACACCACACAAGTCACACGACGAGTGTACTTTTTCAGGCAGACATTCAATCACAATATACTATACTGGTGGTCAGTGTGGTCAGGTCACTGCTGGTCACAGTGGTCAGTGGTCAGTCACACTGGCAGTGGCAGTCTGGCAGCAAAAGTGTGCACTGTTTAATATGTACTCCTGACTCCTGCTATAACCTATAACTGCTCCCCAGTCTCCCCCACAATTAAGCTGTGTGAGCACAGTCAGATATTATACATAGATGATGCAGCACACTGGGCTGAGCACAGATATGGTATGTGAGTGTGACTGAGTCACTGTGTATCGTTTTTTTCAGGCAGAGAACAAGAACAGAACGGATTATTAAATAATAATAAATTATAAAACTGCACTGGTGGTCAGGTCACTGGTCATCAGTCACTAGTATAACTCCTCCTAAGCTCCAGTAAGTAAATGAAGTGTCTCACTCTCACTCTCCTATCTATTTTAATTTCTAAACGGAGAGGACGCCAGCCACGTCCTCTCCCTATCAATCTCAATGCACGTGTGAAAATGGCCGCGACGCGCGGCTCCTTATATAGAATCCGAGTCTCGCGATAGAATCCGAGCCTCGCGAGAATCCGACAGCGTGATGATGACGTTCGGGCGCGCTCGGGTTAACCGAGCAAGGCGGGAAGATCCGAGTCACTCGGACCCGTGTAAAAAAACATGAAGTTCGGGCGGGTTCGGATTCAGAGAAACCGAACCCGCTCATCTCTAGTATATCTGTATGTGTGTATTGGTATATACTGTATGTGTGTATATGCTTATGTGCGTATATATGTGTGTATATACTGTATGTGTGTATATATGTGTGTGTATATCTGTATGTGTGTATTGGTATATACTGTATGTGTGTATATGCTTATGTGTGTATATATGTGTATATATGCAGAGAGGACAGTTGGTACATTTGCGCAACTATAAAAGTTTCATCTGCTCCATGGTTTCCATTTTTGTAAATGAGCTTCATATAAAGACTGATGACTCTTCTTGTAACATGGATTTATTGCCGAAGAGATCTCTGCACGTGTCCTGATCACTACAGAAAGGTAATATTCATTTATATACGTGGCTGATCATCTATATATGTGGCTGATCATCCATATATGTGGCTGATCATCTATATATATGTGGCTGATCATTCATATACGTGGCTGATCATCTATATATGTGGCTGATCATCTATATACGTGGCTGATCATCCATATACGTGGCTGATCATCCTTATACGTGGCTGATCATCTATATATACGTGGCTGATCATTCATATACGTGGCTGAAAGTTACTTGTCAGATGAATCTAGTTTTCGGTCATGTTTATACAATGCACTATCGCTCCTTTGTGCCGGGATAAGACAGGAATTACCTGGGGACAGCCGCCGCCGGCTCCTGGAGATGTTGGCATGTATACGCAGGGATAATGCTGTTATTCTGTTATATTAATTATCCAAACTCTAATTGTTACAAACCATTTCCCCGGATGGAAAGGATTGGATGTAACCGCGGGGGACAGAGGTATTAGCGCCCCGGATACAGAGGCAGAAGTGCGCATTGCTGTCACGTAGAGAGTGCAGCCGCCAACAACAAAGAGACAGAGATGGGGTGAGAGGTACTAGGGCAGACGCCAGCCTCCAGCGCCAGCTGATAATGAAGAGACGGGAGGAAATGGCAGGCAGGGCCGTTTCTTGGGGCAGGCGAGCAGTGCAACCGCACTGGGCGCCTGCCGCGGCACTAACTGTGGCTCCCTGCTTCCCCCTCCTATTTCTCCCCGAGTAACCCGCTCGGGGGGCGGAGTTTCACGGAATGACGCGGTTGCGTCGTTACGTCACGACGCAACCCCGTCACTCCGCAAACCCCCCCCCCCATCCCGAGCGGAGTACAGAGGGGGATCCAAGTTAGGAAGAGGAAAAGTCCGGCGCGAGGAGCGACTGGTGAGGCGGGCCGAAGAGCGGTAATCGCCTCTGTATTCTCTCTCTCTCTCTCAATGTGTAAAATGGGGACACCTGCCGTAATGTGTGAAATGGGGACTCTTACCTGCCGTAGTGTGGGGATTTAATGTATCAAGGGCATTGCGGTGTGTGGCATAATATGGTGCAGGGGGCATTACTGTGTGGGGCTTAATATGGTAGAATTTAATTTTTCCTGTGGTGGTCGTGATCTGTTGGAGCAGGGTCAAAAACTGGATTGTGAGGTAGTCTTTTCAGACGAGGCCATGCCTATTTAAATGAGACCACACCCATTTATATGAGGCCATGCCCCCTTGCCGGGTGTGCGCGCAACTTTTTTTATCTAGGTGTGTGTGTGTGTGTGAGTGTGTGTGTGTGTGGGGGGGGGGGCACATTTTTTTATGTCATGGGGGGGGGCGCATTTTTAAATCTCGCACTGGAGCCAAATTGGCTAGAAACAGCCCTGATGGCAGGCATGGTAACAGACCATTCCATTGCTGGTTACTCGTCACACAACCATCAGTCAGAGCTCATGTTATATCAGCATGCCTGCAGCTCAATGCTCCGTAACCCGTAGCAACCAGTCATTACCTGGAAAGCACACCAGCCCCCCTTACACTCATATCTCACATCTTCTCTTTTCCCTCCTCACCTCACCCCAACCTATTTTTTCTATCCTTTTCTCTGGCACGTCCCCCACACACAATCAGCAACTGCAATGTAAACCTCATATAGTCTGAGGATTGTCCGTAACATAAACCAGAACATCTTAACACTTCACTATAATAAATAAAGACACAGAGACTTGGATTTGGCAGAAAATGTTAGCTATTTATTTAAGTGAACCATTAACTGATGAATAATTAAACTAAAGTATGGTGGCCAGAAAGAACGGCTAAAACGAACCTATCCCATGAACAAACTATCTTATAAAAAACTGACGTAAACCTTCCAACAAACAATAGGTATCCGCTCAACCTCCATCTTGACTACCCACCCGTGAAGGTGATGAGGCTGCCCCTGTGAAGGTGGTCCAGCAGATGTATTGCCAGTCAACGAAGGAGAGCGCACCTAAAAACCAACCACCAAACGACCTCCAATCAACTCCTTTAATACAACAAAAGTTAACTTGCCGTTCTAACCCGACAACAGCGAAGTTCTGCTCAACAGCAACTACGCTCCGCCACCATACCCCTATCCCAAAGAACCAACCATCGAAAACAGATCCTTAAGGAAAATACATAGTCCCTGCCTAGTCAAATGAACCCCATCCGGTCTAAACAAGTAGTAGAACCGAAACTTGATCCGCTGGTTCCACACCACAGCACCGCCAAGAGCCACCACAAACTTAGCAACTGCGGAATTGACCTTCCGCCAAGAGGCATCGATTGCCCTGCAGTCCGCAACTCCACGCCAACACAACCGCGGCACTATACAGGACCAAATAAGTCTACAGCCCGGCCAAGCAATCACCTGTAAGTCATGAACAATGGCCAACCTAAGATTCACTGCCTTCCTCTTACCCTGGTCGTTGCCACCTAAATGAATCACCAACAATTTGGGCAGCCCAAAACGCCTAACCTGCTCCAAAAGGTTAACCTTCAGATCCTGCCACATCATCCCCCTAACTCCTATCCACCTCACGTTATCCAACCCAATAAAGCCAGGAGCCCCCTCCGAAGCCACCAACTCGGCTGCCCAAAAACATAGGAGTGACCAATCACCCAAACACTAAACTCATCCTCTCGCGAACCTATAAAGGAAAAAACAAAACAAACAATCGTGAATATACAAAGTAAAGCAAAAACCCCAGACCAGAACAGGAACTAACTACTAGAACGAGGATCTGCCAAAAAGAAAAATTTGAATAGAGGACTTTGAATTTCCTCTCGGGCAAGCTTCAGGTCAATCGAAGCAACAAAAAGAAACGTAAGGAAAACTCAAAATAAGAAAAAGGGGAATTTGTGTGTGTGTGTGTGTGTGTGTGTGTGTGTGTGTGTGTGGGGGGGGGGTGTTAGGGAGTGGAGGGGGGGGAGGGTATGGGGTCACACAGAATAACTCGGCTGGAGGTGAAACGTAAAAACCTGCTGAGGAACTTGTAATTAGATGTCAATTAGCCGAATTGAATGAATTAAGCCAAATCAGTTTGTCGGTTCAGGCAAAAAAATCGCAAAGCACTCCAGACCCCCACTGCCAGCAGTGGCGAGTAGCTAGCCATCCGAATAGGGAGGACAGGGGAGACAAACAATACAAAACGAACAAACTGAACCGAAACGTAGAAACAGTAAACAAACAAAATGTTAGTAGAACAAACAACTCGCTCATGCAACAACGGGCCAAATGTAACGCTTATAAGCCGCCGACTTCCAGCGGCTCAAAGCCTTAATTTCGTCCACGGCGCGCCCTGCAGATGCTGCGGAAGTGGCGGCCCCAATTCTAAATGAATGCGAACCAAAATCCCGAGGGGAGAGGCCCAAACTGGACAGGCAGCGCCGCATCATCCAAGTAAATTGGTATTTTGTCAATGGCAACCCATCGTAATGCAGAAGCCAAGACCCTTCTGACAAGGGCCTGACCTCCGCATACCGACCAGCCAATGCCACCGGACAACAGTCCCCACCACCCGATGGTGCCAAAGTGATCCAATGACCTCTCCCCATCTGATCAGTTTTGGAGCGGCGCAGCCTGCACAGCACGGACCCCACACCCACGACAACATCCGCGCGCTGCATAATGGCATCCAACTTTTTAGAAGCCGCAACCAACTCAGAGACTCTAAACGCGCCATGGAAAGCCATGGAAAAAGCCAACTGAAATAAAAGCGTTTCAAAATGGGAGTCCGCCACCGCCGCCCCCATGAGGGAAGAAAGCAGGGACGCATCAATAGGGCGCCGACTGCACCCAACCTTTTAGCGCCTTCGTCAGCAGGAAACTCTTCGTAAAATCCGGAACACCCTTCAACTTTGAATAAAAGGATATCCCAGCGAGGTATCGAGACACCACGGCCCTCGATTGTCCCGTTACAAAGAGTTGCCAAACGAAGTCCAGAAACAATCTCTGACCCCTCTCACCTCTAGGCTCTTGGTCACGGGAAAAGTCTTCCCATTCCTTCCAGGCCTGATGGTATCCTGTGAGAGTGGACGGAGCCAAAGATAGCTCGGCTTGCCCTTCCAATCCGCCATGATGACCTGCCAAACATAAGAAGGGCAGGGCAAACCCGCTGAATCAGCCTCCGGGATAAACGGAACCTATCCCACTGCCCCCTAGACAATGCATCGGCGATCCCATTATCTACACCGGGGACGTGCTGAGCCCGAAACAGAATATTACGGCGCATGCAAGTCAGCACGACAACAACACCCGGAGGACCCGCGGGGCCTTAGCCCTTTGGTTGTTAACCGCGTGCACGACCCCTAACTTATCGCAGCGAAAAAGAATACTGCGATCGCGAAGGCGCTCCCCCCAAACCTCCAAGGCCACCATGATGGGAAAGAGCTCCAGCAACAACAGGTCGCCGGTCAGCCCCTCCCGTGACCAAGACTCGGGCCATGAGGCCGCGCACCAAGCTCCGTCTAGATAACAACCGAACCCCGACGAGCCCGCCGCATCCCTGAACAACTGCAGGTCGAAATTGTCAACGAGCGGGGCCATCCAGATCAGCACACCAGTGAAGTCTGCCAGAAACGAAACCCACACAGAGAGGTCTCGCCTAATCTCAGCCGAGAAACGGACAAAATGGTGCGGCCTGTACACCCCAGCCGTGGACCGTTCCAACTTCCGACAAAAAACCCTGCCCATGGGAATCACCCGACAGGCAAAGTTCAACAGCCCCAGCAGGGATTGAGCCTCCCGCAACGTCACCTTACGCCGCTCCAAGCACCGCGCTATGGACTCCTGAAGCTTCGCAACCTTGTCCCGAGGCAGCCGGCAAGCCCCTGCGACCGCATCGATCTCAATACCCAAAAAGGACAAATAGGAGTGAGGCCCCTCCGTCTTGTCCTCGGCCACAGGTACCCCAAAATGCCCCAACAAGGCACGCAGCGAAAACAACAGGAAACCACAGCGAGGAGAATGCGCGGGCCCCATACACAAAAAGTCGTCAAGGTAATGCGCGATCCCGCTACCTCTGCAAGAAAACTGTAAAAAGGTGCTGAACTTTTCGAAAAAGGCACACGAAATGGAACACCCCAAAGGCAGACACTTGTCTACAAAGTATTCCTCCCCGACACGGAAACCCATGAATCGAAACGACTCCGGGTGCAAAGGGAGCAAGCGAAAAGCCGATTCAACATCCAGTTTAGCCATGAGGGCCCCGGGGCCACAGCCCCGAACCATGTCCAGAGCATCCTCAAAGGACTGAGACACCACCGAACAATATTCCGGCGAAATTGCATCGTTCACCGAAGACCCAGATGGATAAGACAAATGCTGAATGAGCCGGAACTTACCCAGGGCCTTTTTGGGCACGACCCCTACCGGGGAAATAATCAAATCCTCGACAGGCGGCAGCGCAAAGGGGCCCGCCATTCTCCCAAGGCGAACCTCCTGCTCGACCTTTTCCCGAAGTACGTCAGGGAAATCCCGAGCAGGCTGCAGGTTCCTGGCGGCCCGAACTAAAACCTCCCCCTCCACCGGCAAACGAAAACCCGACGCAAAACCATCATGCAGAAATTTAGCGTCGTCTCTGTTTGGGTACCACCCCAACCATTAGAGCATGGCCCCCAAACGAACCGGGGTCGGCGCCCTAACTAAAGGCAACACCCCCAGTTGGTTTTCGCCCCGCGCGAAAGCAATTGGACGCTGGCTGGGATCCATTACATCGCAAGCAAAGGTGTCGAAAACGACACCGTTGACCGAGGGGGCACGCGGAATTGTTGAACACGAAACACTTCCCCTCTGCCGGCGCCTGCTGCGCAGAACGGACCGCGCTCCAAGGGCGGCGCAGCGCAGCCTCAAAGGCGGGCCGTGACTGATTCGCCACCGCGGTCTGAGCCACGGACGCCCCTTTAGCCACCATTTTCATATCCTGTGCCCGTGTGACGCGAAGCCATACCTCCACATCTTTGCACCCGAAGTCAATGATGTGCAGGCAATCGTGCTTCAGACGGAACTGCTTGTCATAATGCAGCCATGTATCGTCCTTAGACTGACTCTGCATGTCATGCACGAGGTGAATGTACCTGATGACGTTGATATGCTCATCAGGGCGATCCTCCAAGTAGCACGCCGCGAACACGCAGAAACCCGGCAACCAATTGTCATACGAGCAAAAGGCCTCCGCCCCAAAACCGCCCTTCGCTAGTGCTTCCTTACCTTCCCTCTTGGTGTCCTCCGTCAACGTGCCGAAGCCCCCCCGGTGGGGATGAAAGCAGATGCCCCTTTGGGCAACAGGGCAGCGCCACCCAGCAACGCAGCGGCGGAGCCCATAGCGCGACACGCCTGGAGAAACTGCGCCATGGCGGGGCCAGAAGCACCAGGGATAACGGCCGCGTCGACCGAAGCGGGAGCCACGGAAACGCCACCCGGGGACAAAGCCGACAAAAACGGCACAAACGCCGCCGTCATCGCCGCCGCAACGGCAGAGGGATCCGGAGCCGCAGCCCCAACGGTCCCCCCGCTCCCCGGGTCCGCAGCAGGGATGGCCCTTACGTCGCCGCCACGCTGTCCCAGTCGGCCCCGACTGGGACCGGCGATAGACGGCCTCTGCATACCCGCATTCTCCTGTGACGCACCAGCCGCCCGATCACTGCCCCGGCCCCCACTGGCCCCGCCCCCCGGGAGAACCGGATGGCCACCGATCCCAGACCGCACCTCCCCTCTCTACCCCGCACTGCGACAATAGAAGAATCCGGGGAGCCCCGCCCGCTGGAGCGGGTAGAGCTCCCAGGAAGCACGATTGCAAGCCGCGTACAGGAGCCACCTAGAAGGGGCGGCCAGTGGACGAGCTACTGGCCGCAACCCTGAACAAAACCCCCTCATCATCTGGGGATCCTTGAGCGACTCTCAGCAGAGGAGGGCGCGGGGAGGGCGCGGGGACCGTGCGTGCGTCCCCGAGCCGCTGGAGAGGGATTCCCGCCAGCGGGCACCCCCGCTGGCTCCCCCCGCCGGCCGCCCGATCTCGTCCTCTGCTGCCCAGCACCCTGCCCCTCACTAACCACCGCTGCCCTGGGAGAGTCCCCCGGCGCCCGCGGCACGGCCAGCGTGGGAGCGGACGCACGCGCTGCTGCGCGCGCCCGTGGGCCGGCACCTGCAGCAGCGCCAGGAGACTGAGCCCCGGCCGTGAGCGCAGCGCCCCGGCCCGGGGCCCGAGAGGAAGAGGGGGCAGCAGTAGAATATCGTGCAGGGGCACCAGAGGAGCGGCGGGGACGGGACATGGCGGCCAGTACTAATTAACCAGGAGGTAATGGGCACAGAGAGGGGACGCAATGTGGGCACAATATAAAGTGCACCCAGGCCAGACAAAGTTAATAATACAGCAATAAGGGGCAAGCAGCACAAAACACAGGAGAAAGGGGGGTGAAGAGCACTCACCCCTACCACGATTACAGCAGAAGAGGCTGACCCAGCCCCTTTACCAGGCTTAGAAACCCTTTCCACCTACCCCCAATGTTCATTCCTATTGGCTAACAAGAAACTCCCATAATGCCTTACCGTCCTGCCCCCCAGACTAGCTGAGGTTTAACCCACTCTTCTGCTATTCTGTCAATTCGTTCTCCTTCTATGGCGTTGGCACATGATGAGGAGAGAGAAAGTGTGGGTGGGAGCATGAGCGTGCATGCACGCCGCATGACATCACCACGACACATCCCACAGGTTAGAGGAACTGGGAGTAGGATTACGTCAGTGATGCTGCACCATAAAAATGAATAACACCCAGACTAAGCGGAGGGCGTGGCGGGCGCAATGGGCGGGAGGACAGAAATGAGCACACTCGTCGATCACTGATACTGCAGCAGCAGGTGTGTGTGAGGGGGTTACAGACATTAGGGGGTGCCTGTGCGCACCAGGGACCCCCCTGCGCATGCAAATGTGCACCGTGGCCCCTGCTACTGTTATTATCAGGGCGGTAACTAGGGGGGAGCGACAGGGGCCTCCGTACAGACACAGAGCTCTGTGTACAGTATTGTCGCTGCACCATGGCCCCTGCTACTGTTATTATCAGGGCTGTAACTAGGGGGGGAGTGACAGGGGCCTCCGTACAGACACAGAGCTCTGTGTACAGTATTGTCGCTGCCCCGTGGCCCCTGCTACTGTTATTATCAGGGCTGTAACTAGGGGGGGAGTGACAGGGGCCTCCATACAGACACAGAGCTCTGTGTACAGTATTGTCGCTGCACCATGGCCCCTGCTACTGTTATTATCAGGGCTGTAACTAGGGGGGAGAGACAGGGGCCTCCGTACAGACACAGAGCTCTGTGTACAGTATTGTCGCTGCCCCATGGCCCCTGCTTCTGTTATTATCAGGGCTGTAACTAGGGGGGGGGGGAGTGACAGGGGCCTCCGTACAGACACAGAGCAATGTGTACTGTATTGTCGCTGCCCCGTGACCCCTGCTACTGTTATTATCAGGGCGGTAACTAGGGGGGAGCGACAGGGGCCTCCGTACAGACACAGAGCTCTGTGTACAGTATTGTCGCTGCCCCGTGGCCCCTGCGTCTGTTATTATCAGGGCTGTAACTAGGGGGGAGTGACAGGGGCCTCTGTACAGACACAGAGCTCTGTGTACAGTATTGTCGCTGCCCCGTGGCCCCTGCGTCTGTTATTATCAGGGCTGTAACTAGGGGGGAGTGACAGGGGCCTCTGTACAGACGCAGAGCTCTGTGTACAGTATTGTCGCTGCACCATGGCCCCTGCGTCTGTTATTATCAGGGCTGTAACTAGGGGGGAGTGACAGGGGCCTCTGTACAGATGCAGAGCTCTGTGTACAGTATTGTCGCTGCCCTGTGGCCCCTGCTTCTGTTATTATCAGGGCTGTAACTAGGGGGGGAGTGACAGGTGCCTCCGTACAGACACAGAGCTCTGTGTACAGTATTTTCGCTGCACTGTGGCCCCTGCTTCTGTTATTATCAGGGCTGTAACTAGGGGGGGGGGGGGGTGACAGGGGCCTCCGTACAGACACAGAGCTCTGTGTACAGTATTGTCGCTGCCCCATGGCCCCTGCTTCTGTTATTATCAGGGCTGTAACTAGGGGGGGAGTGACAGGGGCCTCCGTACAGACACAGAGCTCTGTGTACAGTATTGTCGCTGCACTGTGGCCCCTGCTTCTGTTATTATCAGGGCTGTAACTAGGGGGGGGGGGGTGACATGGGCCTCTGTACAGACACAGAGCTCTGTGTACAGTATTGTCGCTGCCCCGTGGCCCCTGCGTCTGTTATTATCTGGGCTGTAACTAGGGGGGAGTGACAGGGGCCTCTGTACAGACGCAGAGCTCTGTGTACAGTATTGTCGCTGCACCGTGGCCCCTGCTACTGTTATTATCAGGGCTGTAACTAGGGGGGAGTGACAGGGGCCTCCGTACAGACACAGAGCTCTGTGTACAGTATTGTCGCTGCCCCATGGCCCCTGCTTCTGTTATTATCAGGGCTGTAACTAGGGGGGGGTGACAGGGGCCTCCGTACAGACACAGAGCAATGTGTACTGTATTGTCGCTGCCCCGTGACCCCTGCTACTGTTATTATCAGGGCGGTAACTAGGGGGGAGCGACAGGGGCCTCCGTACAGACACAGAGCTCTGTGTACAGTATTGTCGCTGCCCCGTGGCCCCTGCGTCTGTTATTATCAGGGCTGTAACTAGGGGGGAGTGACAGGGGCCTCTGTACAGACACAGAGCTCTGTGTACAGTATTGTCACTGCCCCGTGGCCCCTGCGTCTGTTATTATCAGGGCTGTAACTAGGGGGGAGTGACAGGGGCCTCTGTATAGACGCAGAGCTCTGTGTACAGTATTGTCGCTGCACCATGGCCCCTGCGTCTGTTATTATCAGGGCTGTAACTAGGGGGGAGTGACAGGGGCCTCTGTACAGACGCAGAGCTCTGTGTACAGTACTGTCGCTGCCCTGTGGCCCCTGCTTCTGTTATTATCAGGGCTGTAACTAGGGGGGGAGTGACAGGTGCCTCCGTACAGACACAGAGCTCTGTGTACAGTATTGTCGCTGCACTGTGGCCCCTGCTTCTGTTATTATCAGGGCTGTAACTAGGGGGGGGGGGGGTGACAGGGGCCTCCGTACAGACACAGAGCTCTGTGTACAGTATTGTCGCTGCCCCATGGCCCCTGCTTCTGTTATTATCAGGGCTGTAACTAGGGGGGGAGTGACAGGGGCCTCCGTACAGACACAGAGCTCTGTGTACAGTATTGTCGCTGCACTGTGGCCCCTGCTTCTGTTATTATCAGGGCTGTAACTAGGGGGGGGGGTGACATGGGCCTCTGTACAGACACAGAGCTCTGTGTACAGTATTGTCGCTGCCCCGTGGCCCCTGCGTCTGTTATTATCAGGGCTGTAACTAGGGGGGAGTGACAGGGGCCTCTGTACAGACGCAGAGCTCTGTGTACAGTATTGTCGCTGCACCGTGGCCCCTGCTACTGTTATTATCAGGGCTGTAACTAGGGGGGAGTGACAGGGGCCTCCGTACAGACACAGAGCTCTGTGTACAGTATTGTCGCTGCCCCATGGCCCCTGCTTCTGTTATTTTCAGGGCTGTAACTAGGGGGGAGTGACAGGGGCCTCCGTACAGACACAGAGCTCTGTGTACAGTATTGTCGCTGCCCCATGGCCCCTGCTTCTGTTATTATCAGGGCTGTAACTAGGGGGGGAGTGACAGGGGCCTCCATACAGACACAGAGCTCTGTGTACAGTATTGCCGCTGCCCCATGGCCCCTGCTTCTGTTATTTTCAGGGCTGTAACTAGGGGGGAGTGACAGGGGCCTCCGTACAGACACAGAGCTCTGTGTACAGTATTGTCGCTGCCCCATGGCCCCTGCTTCTGTTATTATCAGGGCTGTAACTAGGGGGGGAGTGACAGGGGCCTCCGTACAGACACAGAGCTCTGTGTACAGTATTGTCGCTGCCCCGTGGCCCCTGCGTCTGTTATTATCAGGGCTGTAACTAGGGGGGAGTGACAGGAGCCTCCGTACAGACACAGAGCTCTGTGTACAGTATTGTCGCTGCACTGTGGCCCCTGCTTCTGTTATTATCAGGGCTGTAACTAGGGGGGGAGCGACGGGGGCCTCCGTACAGACACAGAGCTCTGTGTACAGTATTGTCGCTGCCCCGTGGCCCCTGCTTCTGTTATTATCAGTGCTGTAACTAGGGGGGGAGTGACAGGGGCCTCCGTACAGACACAGAGCTCTGTGTACAGTATTGTCGCTGCCCCATGGCCCCTGCTTCTGTTATTATCAGGGCTGTAACTAGGGGGGGAGTGACAGGGGCCTCCATACAGACACAGAGCTCTGTGTACAGGATTGTCGCTGCCCCATGGCCCCTGCTTCTGTTATTATCAGGGCTGTAACTAGGGGGGAGTGACAGGGGCCTCCGTACAGACGCAGAGCTCTGTGTACAGTATTGTCGCTGCACCATGGCCCTTGCTTCTGTTATTATCAGGGCTGTAACTAGGGGGGAGTGACAGGGGCCTCTGTACAGACACAGAGCTCTGTGTACAGTATTGTCGCTGCACCGTGGCCCCTGCTACTGTTATTATCAGGGCTGTAACTAGGGGGGAGTGACAGGGGCCTCCGTACAGACACAGAGCTCTGTGTACAGTATTGTCGCTGCCCCATGGCCCCTGCTTCTGTTATTATCAGGGCTGTAACTAGGGGGGGAGTGACAGGGGCCTCCGTACAGACACAGAGCTCTGTGTACAGTATTGTCGCTGCCCCGTGGCCCCTGCGTCTGTTATTATCAGGGCTGTAACTAGGGGGGAGTGACAGGGGCCTCCGTACAGACACAGAGCTCTGTGTACAGTATTGTCGCTGCCCCATGGCCCCTGCTTCTGTTATTATCAGGGCTGTAACTAGGGGGGGAGCGACAGGGGCCTCCGTACAGACACAGAGCTCTGTGTACAGTATTGTCACTGCCCCGTGGCCCCTGCTTCTGTTATTATCAGGGCTGTAACTAGGGGGGGAGTGACAGGGGCCTCCGTACAGACACAGAGCTCTGTGTACAGTATTGTCGCTGCACTGTGGCCCCTGCTTCTGTTATTATCAGGGCTGTAACTAGGGGGGGGGGGTGACATGGGCCTCTGTACAGACACAGAGCTCTGTGTACAGTATTGTCGCTGCCCCGTGGCCCCTGCGTCTGTTATTATCAGGGCTGTAACTAGGGGGGAGTGACAGGGGCCTCTGTACAGACGCAGAGCTCTGTGTACAGTATTGTCGCTGCACCGTGGCCCCTGCTACTGTTATTATCAGGGCTGTAACTAGGGGGGGAGTGACAGGGGCCTCCGTACAGACACAGAGCTCTGTGTACAGTATTGTCGCTGCCCCATGGCCCCTGCTTCTGTTATTATCAGGGCTGTAACTAGGGGGGGAGTGACAGGGGCCTCCATACAGACACAGAGCTCTGTGTACAGGATTGTCGCTGCCCCATGGCCCCTGCTTCTGTTATTATCAGGGCTGTAACTAGGGGGGAGTGACAGGGGCCTCCGTACAGACGCAGAGCTCTGTGTACAGTATTGTCGCTGCACCATGGCCCTTGCTTCTGTTATTATCAGGGCTGTAACTAGGGGGGAGTGACAGGGGCCTCTGTACAGACACAGAGCTCTGTGTACAGTATTGTCGCTGCACCGTGGCCCCTGCTACTGTTATTATCAGGGCTGTAACTAGGGGGGAGTGACAGGGGCCTCCGTACAGACACAGAGCTCTGTGTACAGTATTGTCGCTGCCCCATGGCCCCTGCTTCTGTTATTATCAGGGCTGTAACTAGGGGGGGAGTGACAGGGGCCTCCGTACAGACACAGAGCTCTGTGTACAGTATTGTCGCTGCCCCGTGGCCCCTGCGTCTGTTATTATCAGGGCTGTAACTAGGGGGGAGTGACAGGGGCCTCCGTACAGACACAGAGCTCTGTGTACAGTATTGTCGCTGCCCCATGGCCCCTGCTTCTGTTATTATCAGGGCTGTAACTAGGGGGGGAGCGACAGGGGCCTCCGTACAGACACAGAGCTCTGTGTACAGTATTGTCACTGCCCCGTGGCCCCTGCTTCTGTTATTATCAGGGCTGTAACTAGGGGGGGAGTGACAGGGGCCTCCGTACAGACACAGAGCTCTGTGTACAGTATTGTCGCTGCACTGTGGCCCCTGCTTCTGTTATTATCAGGGCTGTAACTAGGGGGGGGGGGTGACATGGGCCTCTGTACAGACACAGAGCTCTGTGTACAGTATTGTCGCTGCCCCGTGGCCCCTGCGTCTGTTATTATCAGGGCTGTAACTAGGGGGGAGTGACAGGGGCCTCTGTACAGACGCAGAGCTCTGTGTACAGTATTGTCGCTGCACCGTGGCCCCTGCTACTGTTATTATCAGGGCTGTAACTAGGGGGGAGTGACAGGGGCCTCCGTACAGACACAGAGCTCTGTGTACAGTATTGTCGCTGCCCCATGGCCCCTGCTTCTGTTATTTTCAGGGCTGTAACTAGGGGGGAGTGACAGGGGCCTCCGTACAGACACAGAGCTCTGTGTACAGTATTGTCGCTGCCCCATGGCCCCTGCTTCTGTTATTATCAGGGCTGTAACTAGGGGGGGAGTGACAGGGGCCTCCATACAGACACAGAGCTCTGTGTACAGTATTGTCGCTGCCCCATGGCCCCTGCTTCTGTTATTTTCAGGGCTGTAACTAGGGGGGAGTGACAGGGGCCTCCGTACAGACACAGAGCTCTGTGTACAGTATTGTCGCTGCCCCATGGCCCCTGCTTCTGTTATTATCAGGGCTGTAACTAGGGGGGGAGTGACAGGGGCCTCCGTACAGACACAGAGCTCTGTGTACAGTATTGTCGCTGCCCCGTGGCCCCTGCGTCTGTTATTATCAGGGCTGTAACTAGGGGGGAGTGACAGGAGCCTCCGTACAGACACAGAGCTCTGTGTACAGTATTGTCGCTGCACTGTGGCCCCTGCTTCTGTTATTATCAGGGCTGTAACTAGGGGGGGAGCGACGGGGGCCTCCGTACAGACACAGAGCTCTGTGTACAGTATTGTCGCTGCCCCGTGGCCCCTGCTTCTGTTATTATCAGTGCTGTAACTAGGGGGGGAGTGACAGGGGCCTCCGTACAGACACAGAGCTCTGTGTACAGTATTGTCGCTGCCCCATGGCCCCTGCTTCTGTTATTATCAGGGCTGTAACTAGGGGGGGAGTGACAGGGGCCTCCATACAGACACAGAGCTCTGTGTACAGGATTGTCGCTGCCCCATGGCCCCTGCTTCTGTTATTATCAGGGCTGTAACTAGGGGGGAGTGACAGGGGCCTCCGTACAGACGCAGAGCTCTGTGTACAGTATTGTCGCTGCACCATGGCCCTTGCTTCTGTTATTATCAGGGCTGTAACTAGGGGGGAGTGACAGGGGCCTCTGTACAGACACAGAGCTCTGTGTACAGTATTGTCGCTGCACCGTGGCCCCTGCTACTGTTATTATCAGGGCTGTAACTAGGGGGGAGTGACAGGGGCCTCCGTACAGACACAGAGCTCTGTGTACAGTATTGTCGCTGCCCCATGGCCCCTGCTTCTGTTATTATCAGGGCTGTAACTAGGGGGGGGAGTGACAGGGGCCTCCGTACAGACACAGAGCTCTGTGTACAGTATTGTCGCTGCCCCGTGGCCCCTGCGTCTGTTATTATCAGGGCTGTAACTAGGGGGGAGTGACAGGGGCCTCCGTACAGACACAGAGCTCTGTGTACAGTATTGTCGCTGCCCCATGGCCCCTGCTTCTGTTATTATCAGGGCTGTAACTAGGGGGGGAGCGACAGGGGCCTCCGTACAGACACAGAGCTCTGTGTACAGTATTGTCACTGCCCCGTGGCCCCTGCTTCTGTTATTATCAGGGCTGTAACTAGGGGGGGAGTGACAGGGGCCTCCGTACAGACACAGAGCTCTGTGTACAGTATTGTCGCTGCACTGTGGCCCCTGCTTCTGTTATTATCAGGGCTGTAACTAGGGGGGGGGGTGACATGGGCCTCTGTACAGACACAGAGCTCTGTGTACAGTATTGTCGCTGCCCCGTGGCCCCTGCGTCTGTTATTATCAGGGCTGTAACTAGGGGGGAGTGACAGGGGCCTCTGTACAGACGCAGAGCTCTGTGTACAGTATTGTCGCTGCACCGTGGCCCCTGCTACTGTTATTATCAGGGCTGTAACTAGGGGGGAGTGACAGGGGCCTCCGTACAGACACAGAGCTCTGTGTACAGTATTGTCGCTGCCCCATGGCCCCTGCTTCTGTTATTTTCAGGGCTGTAACTAGGGGGGAGTGACAGGGGCCTCCGTACAGACACAGAGCTCTGTGTACAGTATTGTCGCTGCCCCATGGCCCCTGCTTCTGTTATTATCAGGGCTGTAACTAGGGGGGGAGTGACAGGGGCCTCCATACAGACACAGAGCTCTGTGTACAGTATTGTCGCTGCCCCATGGCCCCTGCTTCTGTTATTTTCAGGGCTGTAACTAGGGGGGAGTGACAGGGGCCTCCGTACAGACACAGAGCTCTGTGTACAGTATTGTCGCTGCCCCATGGCCCCTGCTTCTGTTATTATCAGGGCTGTAACTAGGGGGGGAGTGACAGGGGCCTCCGTACAGACACAGAGCTCTGTGTACAGTATTGTCGCTGCCCCGTGGCCCCTGCGTCTGTTATTATCAGGGCTGTAACTAGGGGGGAGTGACAGGAGCCTCCGTACAGACACAGAGCTCTGTGTACAGTATTGTCGCTGCACTGTGGCCCCTGCTTCTGTTATTATCAGGGCTGTAACTAGGGGGGGAGCGACGGGGGCCTCCGTACAGACACAGAGCTCTGTGTACAGTATTGTCGCTGCCCCGTGGCCCCTGCTTCTGTTATTATCAGTGCTGTAACTAGGGGGGGAGTGACAGGGGCCTCCGTACAGACACAGAGCTCTGTGTACAGTATTGTCGCTGCCCCATGGCCCCTGCTTCTGTTATTATCAGGGCTGTAACTAGGGGGGGAGTGACAGGGGCCTCCATACAGACACAGAGCTCTGTGTACAGGATTGTCGCTGCCCCATGGCCCCTGCTTCTGTTATTATCAGGGCTGTAACTAGGGGGGAGTGACAGGGGCCTCCGTACAGACGCAGAGCTCTGTGTACAGTATTGTCGCTGCACCATGGCCCTTGCTTCTGTTATTATCAGGGCTGTAACTAGGGGGGAGTGACAGGGGCCTCTGTACAGACACAGAGCTCTGTGTACAGTATTGTCGCTGCACCGTGGCCCCTGCTACTGTTATTATCAGGGCTGTAACTAGGGGGGAGTGACAGGGGCCTCCGTACAGACACAGAGCTCTGTGTACAGTATTGTCGCTGCCCCATGGCCCCTGCTTCTGTTATTATCAGGGCTGTAACTAGGGGGGGAGTGACAGGGGCCTCCGTACAGACACAGAGCTCTGTGTACAGTATTGTCGCTGCCCCGTGGCCCCTGCTTCTGTTATTATCAGGGCTGTAACTAGGGGGGGGGGGGTGACATGGGCCTCTGTACAGACACAGAGCTCTGTGTACAGTATTCTCGCTGCACTGTGGCCCCTGCTTCTGTTATTATCAGGGCTGTAACTAGGGGGGAGCGACAGGGGCCTCCGTACAGACACAGAGCTCTGTGTACAGTATTGTCGCTGCCCCGTGGCCCCTGCTTCTGTTATTATCAGGGCTGTAACTAGGGGAGGAGTGACAGGGGCCTCCATACAGACACAGAGCTCTGTGTACAGTATTGTCGCTGCCCCATGGCCCCTGCTTCTGTTATTATCAGGGCTGTAACTAGGGGGGGGAGTGACAGGGGCCTCCGTACAGACACAGAGCTCTGTGTACAGTATTGTCGCTGCCCCGTGGCCCCTGCTTCTGTTATTATCAGGGCTGTAACTAGGGGGGGGGGGAGTGACAGGGGCCTCTGTACAGACGCAGAGCTCTGTATACAGTATTGTCGCTGCACTGTGGCCCCTGCTTCTGTTATTATCAGGGCTGTAACTAGGGGGGGAGCGACAGGGGCCTCCGTACAGACACAGAGCTCTGTGTACAGTATTGTCACTGCCCCGTGGCCCCTGCTTCTGTTATTATCAGGGCTGTAACTAGGGGGGGGAGTGACAGGGGCCTCCGTACAGACACAGAGCTCTGTGTACAGTATTGTCGCTGCACTGTGGCCCCTGCTTCTGTTATTATCAGGGCTGTAACTAGGGGGGGGGGGGGAACGACAGGGGCCTCCGTACAGACACAGAGCTCTGTGTACAGTATTGTCGCTGCCCCATGGCCCCTGCTTCTGTTATTATCAGGGCTGTAACTAGGGGGGGAGTGACAGGGGCCTCCGTACAGACACAGAGCTCTGTGTACAGTATTGTCGCTGCCCCGTGGCCCCTGCGTCTGTTATTATCAGGGCTGTAACTAGGGGGGGGGGGGTGACATGGGCCTCTGTACAGACACAGAGCTCTGTGTACAGTATTGTCGCTGCACTGTGGCCCCTGCTTCTGTTATTATCAGGGCTGTAACTAGGGGGGAGCGACTGGGGCCTCCGTACAGACACAGAGCTCTGTGTACAGTATTGTCACTGCCCCGTGGCCCCTGCTTCTGTTATTATCAGGGCTGTAACTAGGGGGGAGTGACAGGGGCCTCCGTACAGACACAGAGCTTTGTGTACAGTATTGTCGCTGCCCCGTGGCCCCTGCTACTGTTATTATCAGGACTGTAATTAGGGGGGGAGCGACAGGGGCCTCCGTACAGACACAGAGCTCTGTGTACAGTATTGTCGCTGCCCCGTGGCCCCTGCGTCTGTTATTATCAGGGCTGTAACTAGGGGGGAGTGACAGGAGCCTCCGTACAGACACAGAGCTCTGTGTACAGTATTGTCGCTGCACTGTGGCCCCTGCTTCTGTTATTATCAGGGCTGTAACTAGGGGGGGAGCGACAGGGGCCTCCGTACAGACACAGAGCTCTGTGTACAGTATTGTCGCTGCCCCGTGGCCCCTGCGTCTGTTATTATCAGGGCTGTAACTAGGGGGGAGTGACAGGAGCATCCGTACAGACACAGAGCTCTGTGTACAGTATTGTCGCTGCACTGTGGCCCCTGCTTCTGTTATTATCAGGGCTGTAACTAGGGGGGGAGCGACAGGGGCCTCCGTACAGACACAGAGCTCTGTGTACAGTATTGTCACTGCCCCGTGGCCCCTGCTTCTGTTATTATCAGGGCTGTAACTAGGGGGGGAGTGACAGGGGCCTCCGTACAGACACAGAGCTCTGTGTACAGTATTGTCGCTGCACTGTGGCCCCTGCTTCTGTTATTATCAGGGCTGTAACTAGGGGGGGGGGTGACATGGGCCTCTGTACAGACACAGAGCTCTGTGTACAGTATTGTCGCTGCCCCGTGGCCCCTGCGTCTGTTATTATCAGGGCTGTAACTAGGGGGGAGTGACAGGGGCCTCTGTACAGACGCAGAGCTCTGTGTACAGTATTGTCGCTGCACCGTGGCCCCTGCTACTGTTATTATCAGGGCTGTAACTAGGGGGGAGTGACAGGGGCCTCCGTACAGACACAGAGCTCTGTGTACAGTATTGTCGCTGCCCCATGGCCCCTGCTTCTGTTATTTTCAGGGCTGTAACTAGGGGGGAGTGACAGGGGCCTCCGTACAGACACAGAGCTCTGTGTACAGTATTGTCGCTGCCCCATGGCCCCTGCTTCTGTTATTATCAGGGCTGTAACTAGGGGGGGAGTGACAGGGGCCTCCATACAGACACAGAGCTCTGTGTACAGTATTGTCGCTGCCCCATGGCCCCTGCTTCTGTTATTTTTAGGGCTGTAACTAGGGGGGAGTGACAGGGGCCTCCGTACAGACACAGAGCTCTGTGTACAGTATTGTCGCTGCCCCATGGCCCCTGCTTCTGTTATTATCAGGGCTGTAACTAGGGGGGGAGTGACAGGGGCCTCCGTACAGACACAGAGCTCTGTGTACAGTATTGTCGCTGCCCCGTGGCCCCTGCGTCTGTTATTATCAGGGCTGTAACTAGGGGGGAGTGACAGGAGCCTCCGTACAGACACAGAGCTCTGTGTACAGTATTGTCGCTGCACTGTGGCCCCTGCTTCTGTTATTATCAGGGCTGTAACTAGGGGGGGAGCGACGGGGGCCTCCGTACAGACACAGAGCTCTGTGTACAGTATTGTCGCTGCCCCATGGCCCCTGCTTCTGTTATTATCAGGGCTGTAACTAGGGGGGGAGTGACAGGGGCCTCCGTACAGACACAGAGCTCTGTGTACAGTATTGTCGCTGCCCCGTGGCCCCTGCTTCTGTTATTATCAGGGCTGTAACTAGGGGGGGGGGGGGGAGTGACAGGGGCCTCTGTACAGACGCAGAGCTCTGTGTTCAGTATTGTCGCTGCCCCGTGGCCCCTGCTTCTGTTATTATCAGGGCTGTAACTAGGGGAGGAGTGACAGGGGCCTCCATACAGACACAGAGCTCTGTGTACAGTATTGTCGCTGCCCCATGGCCCCTGCTTCTGTTATTATCAGGGCTGTAACTAGGGGGGGAGTGACAGGGGCCTCCGTACAGACACAGAGCTCTGTGTACAGTATTGTCGCTGCCCCGTGGCCCCTGCTTCTGTTATTATCAGGGCTGTAACTAGGGGGGGGGGGGGGAGTGACAGGGGCCTCTGTACAGACGCAGAGCTCTGTATACAGTATTGTCGCTGCACTGTGGCCCCTGCTTCTGTTATTATCAGGGCTGTAACTAGGGGGGAGCGACTGGGGCCTCCGTACAGACACAGAGCTCTGTGTACAGTATTGTCACTGCCCCGTGGCCCCTGCTTCTGTTATTATCAGGGCTGTAACTAGGGGGGAGTGACAGGGGCCTCCGTACAGACACAGAGCTTTGTGTACAGTATTGTCGCTGCCCCGTGGCCCCTGCTACTGTTATTATCAGGACTGTAATTAGGGGGGGAGCGACAGGGGCCTCCGTACAGACACAGAGCTCTGTGTACAGTATTGTCGCTGCCCCGTGGCCCCTGCGTCTGTTATTATCAGGGCTGTAACTAGGGGGGAGTGACAGGAGCCTCCGTACAGACACAGAGCTCTGTGTACAGTATTGTCGCTGCACTGTGGCCCCTGCTTCTGTTATTATCAGGGCTGTAACTAGGGGGGGAGCGACAGGGGCCTCCGTACAGACACAGAGCTCTGTGTACAGTATTGTCGCTGCCCCATGGCCCCTGCTTCTGTTATTATCAGGGCTGTAACTAGGGGGGGAGTGACAGGGGCCTCCGTACAGACACAGAGCTCTGTGTACAGTATTGTCGCTGCCCCGTGGCCCCTGCGTCTGTTATTATCAGGGCTGTAACTAGGGGGGAGTGATAGGAGCCTCCGTACAGACACAGAGCTCTGTGTACAGTATTGTCGCTGCACTGTGGCCCCTGCTTCTGTTATTATCAGGGCTGTAACTAGGGGGGGAGCGACGGGGGCCTCCGTACAGACACAGAGCTCTGTGTACAGTATTGTCGCTGCCCCGTGGCCCCTGCTTCTGTTATTATCAGTGCTGTAACTAGGGGGGGAGTGACAGGGGCCTCCGTACAGACACAGAGCTCTGTGTACAGTATTGTCGCTGCCCCATGGCCCCTGCTTCTGTTATTATCAGGGCTGTAACTAGGGGGGGAGTGACAGGGGCCTCCATACAGACACAGAGCTCTGTGTACAGGATTGTCGCTGCCCCATGGCCCCTGCTTCTGTTATTATCAGGGCTGTAACTAGGGGGGAGTGACAGGGGCCTCCGTACAGACGCAGAGCTCTGTGTACAGTATTGTCGCTGCACCATGGCCCTTGCTTCTGTTATTATCAGGGCTGTAACTAGGGGGGAGTGACAGGGGCCTCTGTACAGACACAGAGCTCTGTGTACAGTATTGTCGCTGCACCGTGGCCCCTGCTACTGTTATTATCAGGGCTGTAACTAGGGGGGAGTGACAGGGGCCTCCGTACAGACACAGAGCTCTGTGTACAGTATTGTCGCTGCCCCATGGCCCCTGCTTCTGTTATTATCAGGGCTGTAACTAGGGGGGGAGTGACAGGGGCCTCCGTACAGACACAGAGCTCTGTGTACAGTATTGTCGCTGCCCCGTGGCCCCTGCGTCTGTTATTATCAGGGCTGTAACTAGGGGGGAGTGACAGGGGCCTCCGTACAGACACAGAGCTCTGTGTACAGTATTGTCGCTGCCCCATGGCCCCTGCTTCTGTTATTATCAGGGCTGTAACTAGGGGGGGAGCGACAGGGGCCTCCGTACAGACACAGAGCTCTGTGTACAGTATTGTCACTGCCCCGTGGCCCCTGCTTCTGTTATTATCAGGGCTGTAACTAGGGGGGGAGTGACAGGGGCCTCCGTACAGACACAGAGCTCTGTGTACAGTATTGTCGCTGCACTGTGGCCCCTGCTTCTGTTATTATCAGGGCTGTAACTAGGGGGGGGGGGTGACATGGGCCTCTGTACAGACACAGAGCTCTGTGTACAGTATTGTCGCTGCCCCGTGGCCCCTGCGTCTGTTATTATCAGGGCTGTAACTAGGGGGGAGTGACAGGGGCCTCTGTACAGACGCAGAGCTCTGTGTACAGTATTGTCGCTGCACCGTGGCCCCTGCTACTGTTATTATCAGGGCTGTAACTAGGGGGGAGTGACAGGGGCCTCCGTACAGACACAGAGCTCTGTGTACAGTATTGTCGCTGCCCCATGGCCCCTGCTTCTGTTATTTTCAGGGCTGTAACTAGGGGGGAGTGACAGGGGCCTCCGTACAGACACAGAGCTCTGTGTACAGTATTGTCGCTGCCCCATGGCCCCTGCTTCTGTTATTATCAGGGCTGTAACTAGGGGGGGAGTGACAGGGGCCTCCATACAGACACAGAGCTCTGTGTACAGTATTGTCGCTGCCCCATGGCCCCTGCTTCTGTTATTTTCAGGGCTGTAACTAGGGGGGAGTGACAGGGGCCTCCGTACAGACACAGAGCTCTGTGTACAGTATTGTCGCTGCCCCATGGCCCCTGCTTCTGTTATTATCAGGGCTGTAACTAGGGGGGGAGTGACAGGGGCCTCCGTACAGACACAGAGCTCTGTGTACAGTATTGTCGCTGCCCCGTGGCCCCTGCGTCTGTTATTATCAGGGCTGTAACTAGGGGGGAGTGACAGGAGCCTCCGTACAGACACAGAGCTCTGTGTACAGTATTGTCGCTGCACTGTGGCCCCTGCTTCTGTTATTATCAGGGCTGTAACTAGGGGGGGAGCGACGGGGGCCTCCGTACAGACACAGAGCTCTGTGTACAGTATTGTCGCTGCCCCGTGGCCCCTGCTTCTGTTATTATCAGTGCTGTAACTAGGGGGGGAGTGACAGGGGCCTCCGTACAGACACAGAGCTCTGTGTACAGTATTGTCGCTGCCCCATGGCCCCTGCTTCTGTTATTATCAGGGCTGTAACTAGGGGGGGAGTGACAGGGGCCTCCATACAGACACAGAGCTCTGTGTACAGGATTGTCGCTGCCCCATGGCCCCTGCTTCTGTTATTATCAGGGCTGTAACTAGGGGGGAGTGACAGGGGCCTACGTACAGACGCAGAGCTCTGTGTACAGTATTGTCGCTGCACCATGGCCCTTGCTTCTGTTATTATCAGGGCTGTAACTAGGGGGGAGTGACAGGGGCCTCTGTACAGACACAGAGCTCTGTGTACAGTATTGTCGCTGCACCGTGGCCCCTGCTACTGTTATTATCAGGGCTGTAACTAGGGGGGAGTGACAGGGGCCTCCGTACAGACACAGAGCTCTGTGTACAGTATTGTCGCTGCCCCATGGCCCCTGCTTCTGTTATTATCAGGGCTGTAACTAGGGGGGGAGTGACAGGGGCCTCCGTACAGACACAGAGCTCTGTGTACAGTATTGTCGCTGCCCCGTGGCCCCTGCTTCTGTTATTATCAGGGCTGTAACTAGGGGGGGGGGGTGACATGGGCCTCTGTACAGACACAGAGCTCTGTGTACAGTATTGTCGCTGCACTGTGGCCCCTGCTTCTGTTATTATCAGGGCTGTAACTAGGGGGGAGCGACAGGGGCCTCCGTACAGACACAGAGCTCTGTGTACAGTATTGTCGCTGCCCCGTGGCCCCTGCTTCTGTTATTATCAGGGCTGTAACTAGGGGAGGAGTGACAGGGGCCTCCATACAGACACAGAGCTCTGTGTACAGTATTGTCGCTGCCCCATGGCCCCTGCTTCTGTTATTATCAGGGCTGTAACTAGGGGGGGAGTGACAGGGGCCTCCGTACAGACACAGAGCTCTGTGTACAGTATTGTCGCTGCCCCGTGGCCCCTGCTTCTGTTATTATCAGGGCTGTAACTAGGGGGGGGGGGGAGTGACAGGGGCCTCTGTACAGACGCAGAGCTCTGTATACAGTATTGTCGCTGCACTGTGGCCCCTGCTTCTGTTATTATCAGGGCTGTAACTAGGGGGGGAGCGACAGGGGCCTCCGTACAGACACAGAGCTCTGTGTACAGTATTGTCACTGCCCCGTGGCCCCTGCTTCTGTTATTATCAGGGCTGTAACTAGGGGGGGAGTGACAGGGGCCTCCGTACAGACACAGAGCTCTGTGTACAGTATTGTCGCTGCCCCGTGGCCCCTGCTACTGTTATTATCAGGGCTGTAACTAGGGGGGGAGTGACAGGGGCCTCCGTACAGACACAGAGCTCTGTGTACAGTATTGTCGCTGCCCCGTGGCCCCTGCGTCTGTTATTATCAGGGCTGTAACTAGGGGGGAGTGACAGGAGCCTCCGTACAGACACAGAGCTCTGTGTACAGTATTGTCGCTGCACTGTGGCCCCTGCTTCTGTTATTATCAGGGCTGTAACTAGGGGGGGAGCGACGGGGGCCTCCGTACAGACACAGAGCTCTGTGTACAGTATTGTCGCTGCCCCGTGGCCCCTGCTTCTGTTATTATCAGTGCTGTAACTAGGGGGGGAGTGACAGGGGCCTCCGTACAGACACAGAGCTCTGTGTACAGTATTGTCGCTGCCCCATGGCCCCTGCTTCTGTTATTATCAGGGCTGTAACTAGGGGGGGAGTGACAGGGGCCTCCATACAGACACAGAGCTCTGTGTACAGGATTGTCGCTGCCCCATGGCCCCTGCTTCTGTTATTATCAGGGCTGTAACTAGGGGGGAGTGACAGGGGCCTACGTACAGACGCAGAGCTCTGTGTACAGTATTGTCGCTGCACCATGGCCCTTGCTTCTGTTATTATCAGGGCTGTAACTAGGGGGGAGTGACAGGGGCCTCTGTACAGACACAGAGCTCTGTGTACAGTATTGTCGCTGCACCGTGGCCCCTGCTACTGTTATTATCAGGGCTGTAACTAGGGGGGAGTGACAGGGGCCTCCGTACAGACACAGAGCTCTGTGTACAGTATTGTCGCTGCCCCATGGCCCCTGCTTCTGTTATTATCAGGGCTGTAACTAGGGGGGGAGTGACAGGGGCCTCCGTACAGACACAGAGCTCTGTGTACAGTATTGTCGCTGCCCCGTGGCCCCTGCTTCTGTTATTATCAGGGCTGTAACTAGGGGGGGGGGTGACATGGGCCTCTGTACAGACACAGAGCTCTGTGTACAGTATTGTCGCTGCACTGTGGCCCCTGCTTCTGTTATTATCAGGGCTGTAACTAGGGGGGAGCGACAGGGGCCTCCGTACAGACACAGAGCTCTGTGTACAGTATTGTCGCTGCCCCGTGGCCCCTGCTTCTGTTATTATCAGGGCTGTAACTAGGGGAGGAGTGACAGGGGCCTCCATACAGACACAGAGCTCTGTGTACAGTATTGTCGCTGCCCCATGGCCCCTGCTTCTGTTATTATCAGGGCTGTAACTAGGGGGGGAGTGACAGGGGCCTCCGTACAGACACAGAGCTCTGTGTACAGTATTGTCGCTGCCCCGTGGCCCCTGCTTCTGTTATTATCAGGGCTGTAACTAGGGGGGGGGGGGGAGTGACAGGGGCCTCTGTACAGACGCAGAGCTCTGTATACAGTATTGTCGCTGCACTGTGGCCCCTGCTTCTGTTATTATCAGGGCTGTAACTAGGGGGGGAGCGACAGGGGCCTCCGTACAGACACAGAGCTCTGTGTACAGTATTGTCACTGCCCCGTGGCCCCTGCTTCTGTTATTATCAGGGCTGTAACTAGGGGGGGAGTGACAGGGGCCTCCGTACAGACACAGAGCTCTGTGTACAGTATTGTCGCTGCACTGTGGCCCCTGCTTCTGTTATTATCAGGGCTGTAACTAGGGGGGGGGGGGAACGACAGGGGCCTCCGTACAGACACAGAGCTCTGTGTACAGTATTGTCGCTGCCCCATGGCCCCTGCTTCTGTTATTATCAGGGCTGTAACTAGGGGGGGAGTGACAGGGGCCTCCGTACAGACACAGAGCTCTGTGTACAGTATTGTCGCTGCCCCGTGGCCCCTGCGTCTGTTATTATCAGGGCTGTAACTAGGGGGGGGGGGTGACATGGGCCTCTGTACAGACACAGAGCTCTGTGTACAGTATTGTCGCTGCACTGTGGCCCCTGCTTCTGTTATTATCAGGGCTGTAACTAGGGGGGAGCGACAGGGGCCTCCGTACAGACACAGAGCTCTGTGTACAGTATTGTCGCTGCCCCGTGGCCCCTGCTTCTGTTATTATCAGGGCTGTAACTAGGGGAGGAGTGACAGGGGCCTCCATACAGACACAGAGCTCTGTGTACAGTATTGTCGCTGCCCCATGGCCCCTGCTTCTGTTATTATCAGGGCTGTAACTAGGGGGGGAGTGACAGGGGCCTCCGTACAGACACAGAGCTCTGTGTACAGTATTGTCGCTGCCCCGTGGCCCCTGCTTCTGTTATTATCAGGGCTGTAACTAGGGGGGGGGGAGTGACAGGGGCCTCTGTACAGACGCAGAGCTCTGTATACAGTATTGTCGCTGCACTGTGGCCCCTGCTTCTGTTATTATCAGGGCTGTAACTAGGGGGGGAGCGACTGGGGCCTCCGTACAGACACAGAGCTCTGTGTACAGTATTGTCACTGCCCCGTGGCCCCTGCTTCTGTTATTATCAGGGCTGTAACTAGGGGGGAGTGACAGGGGCCTCCGTACAGACACAGAGCTTTGTGTACAGTATTGTCGCTGCCCCGTGGCCCCTGCTACTGTTATTATCAGGACTGTAATTAGGGGGGGAGCGACAGGGGCCTCCGTACAGACACAGAGCTCTGTGTACAGTATTGTCGCTGCCCCGTCGCCCCTGCGTCTGTTATTATCAGGGCTGTAACTAGGGGGGAGTGACAGGAGCCTCCGTACAGACACAGAGCTCTGTGTACAGTATTGTCGCTGCACTGTGGCCCCTGCTTCTGTTATTATCAGGGCTGTAACTAGGGGGGGAGCGACAGGGGCCTCCGTACAGACACAGAGCTCTGTGTACAGTATTGTCGCTGCCCCGTGGCCCCTGCGTCTGTTATTATCAGGGCTGTAACTAGGGGGGAGTGACAGGAGCATCCGTACAGACACAGAGCTCTGTGTACAGTATTGTCGCTGCACTGTGGCCCCTGCTTCTGTTATTATCAGGGCTGTAACTAGGGGGGGAGCGACAGGGGCCTCCGTACAGACACAGAGCTCTGTGTACAGTATTGTCGCTGCCCCGTGGCCCCTGCTTCTGTTATTATCAGTGCTGTAACTAGGGGGGGAGTGACAGGGGCCTCCGTACAGACACAGAGCTCTGTGTACAGTATTGTCGCTGCCCCATGGCCCCTGCTTCTGTTATTATCAGGGCTGTAACTAGGGGGGGAGTGACAGGAGCCTCCATACAGACACAGAGCTCTGTGTACAGGATTGTCGCTGCCCCATGGCCCCTGCTTCTGTTATTATCAGGGCTGTAACTAGGGGGGAGTGACAGGGGCCTCCGTACAGACGCAGAGCTCTGTGTACAGTATTGTCGCTGCACCATGGCCCTTGCTTCTGTTATTATCAGAGCTGTAACTAGGGGGGAGTGACAGGGGCCTCTGTACAGACGCAGAGCTCTGTGTACAGTATTGTCGCTGCACCGTGGCCCCTGCTACTGTTATTATCAGGGCTGTAACTAGGGGGGGGTGACATGGGCCTCCGTACAGACACAGAGCTCTGTGTACAGTATTGTCGCTGCCCCGTGGCCCCTGCTTCTGTTATTATCAGGGCTGTAACTAGGGGGGGGGGAGTGACAGGGGCCTCTGTACAGACGCAGAGCTCTGTATACAGTATTGTCGCTGCACTGTGGCCCCTGCTTCTGTTATTATCAGGGCTGTAACTAGGGGGGGAGCGACAGGGGCCTCCGTACAGACACAGAGCTCTGTGTACAGTATTGCCGCTGCCCCGTGGCCCCTGCTTCTGTTATTATCAGGGCTGTAACTAGGGGGGGAGTGACAGGGGCCTCCGTACAGACACAGAGCTCTGTGTACAGTATTGTCGCTGCACTGTGGCCCCTGCTTCTGTTATTATCAGGGCTGTAACTAGGGGGGAGTGACAGGGGCCTCTGTACAGACACAGAGCTCTGTATACAGTATTGTCGCTGCACCATGGCCCCTGCTTCTGTTATTATCAGGGCTGTAACTAGGGGGGGGGTGACATGGGCCTCTGTACAGACACAGAGCTCTGTGTACAGTATTGTCGCTGCCCCGTGACCCCTGCTTCTGTTATTATCAGGGCTGTAACTAGGGGGGGGGGGGGAGTGACAGGGGCCTCCGTACAGACGCAGAGCTCTGTGTATAGTATTGTCGCTGCCCCATGGCCCCTGCTTCTGTTATTATCAGGGCTGTAACTAGGGGGGGAGTGACAGGGGCCTCTGTACAGACACAGAGCTCTGTGTACAGTATTGTCGCTGCCCCTTGGCCCCTGCTTCTGTTATTATCAGGGCTGTAACTAGGGGGGGGTGACAGGGGCCTCTGTACAGACACAGAGCTCTGTGTACAGTATTGTCGCTGCCCCATGGCCCCTGCTTCTGTTATTATCAGGGCTGTAACTAGGGGGGAGCGACAGGTGCCTCCGTACAGACGCAGAGCTCTGTGTACAGTATTGTCGCTGCACTGTGGCCCTTGCTTCTGGCTAGCAAGGAGCCAAGTGCAGGACCATAAGCGCTGCAGTCTCCAACTGGCCCACCTCCTCTCCGGCAGCGCAGTAGACTCTAGTACTGTGCCAGAGTCTACTGCCCATGCGCAGGTGTCCGGGAACATGGCACCCGCACCGCATTCCCGGGGACATCCGTATTGCACATGCGTGAATCACTGAAAGAGCTGCGGCAGCCATTTTCTGAGTGATTTTTGCCGCTGTGCATCTAGCGCCGGGCCGACGAAGAGGCGAGTATAATTAAATGGGTGCAGTCATTGTAGATACACCAGTGACCACACTGCACACGTGTTGTTATTCGCCTTTCCAAAATCCCGTGACGGGCACTGCAGCTGCAGCAGTCGCGGCAAAAATCACTCCCAAATTGGGCGGATATGCGAAGTAGGTACTGAGTAGAGATGTGCACCGGCCCAAATCTAGGGTTTTGGGTTCTTGTTTTGGTTCTTTGTGTTTTGAATCTGTATTTTCTTCTTCAGGTTTCATAGGGTCCACAGGGAGAACATCGGGGTTGTAGATGATGGATGAGAGTCCAGCCACCAAACAGTTAAGCTTTCAGGCTTCCCAGAATGCTCGGCTCCTCTCCCCTATAACCCTGCCTCCATGCTCAGGCAGGTCAGCTGGAAGCTGTTTGCACCTTTACAGGGTGAGGCTATAGCCGTCCTATGCTTTCAATTGTAAAAGGTTTTTTTCCGCTTCTCTGAGCTTGTCAGCGCTGTAATTCTGTCAGACTCCAGCACTACCGCTCAGAGTCAGACAGTGTACTCTATGGGGGGTAATTCCAAGTTGATCGCAGCAGGAATTTTGTTAGCAGTTGGGCAAAACCATGTGCACTGCAGGGGAGGCAGATATAACATGTGCAGAGAGAGTTAGATTTGGGTGTGGTGTGTTCAATCTGCAATCTAATTTGCAGTGTAAAAATGAAGCAGCCAGTATTTACCCTGCACAGAAACAAAATAACCCACCCAAATCTAACTCTTTCTGCACATGTTATATCTGCCTCCCCTGCAGTGCACATGGTTTTGCCCAACTGCTAACAAAATTCCTGCTGCGAACAACTTGGAATTACCCCCAATGAGGGAAGATGACCAGCTATGGGTACTGGAACACTGGTGGTGGAAGCCACCAGTGCAATGGGTAGCTGGATTGTCATCTACTGGAGAGTCACGTGAGAACTGGTGAGTTAACGTAATGCTGGGAGGATCAGCAATGCAGGAAAGTCACATATCACTGGCTGGAACCAGTGTGATAGCTGTCGACGAGGCTGAGGACAACAGCAGTACTTGAAGACGAAGCAGAGGAAGTCAGCGATACTTGTAGATGAAGCCGAGCACGTCGGCAATGCTTGTAGCAGAATCTAAAGATGTCAGCAATACTTGTAACCGAAGCTGAGGACGTCAACGATACTTGTCGGCAATGCTTGTAGCAGAAGCTGACAGCTTGCTAATGCTTGAGACCTGGAACTTATACCCAGTGCTTACAGCTGAGTGGATGAGCGGCTCACATGATGCAGAAGTGAATCCAGATTGGACCCTGGAAGGTCAGCTGACCAGGAACTGTCATGGCGACGTCCATAGCTGGTTTTGGAGGGAACTCCGGCGTGGTGTGTGCATAGACAGGCAATAATGGCCACAGGTCCTGAGCGCACAGGAATGTATATCTAGTGACCACTGGACTTGTGGATGCTGGCACGGAAGTATAGGACAGCTTGAGAATCCTCAATGATTGCTATGCAGGCACACCATGCAGAGACTTACTGAGTTCTGAATTCACACAGAAGGTTAATAAATACAGATGCACTCGTTAGCAGAGGTGAGCTCAGCACACAGAGAACTCATGATACTGGAGCTGTTTATCCCAGCCAGCAGAACACATGCAGGTTACAGGACAGACGGCAGAGGTAAGTCACCAAATGATAGGATTTTAGTCAGGATTGTGACAGTCCCACTTCCACACATGAATCCTCAATTTGTATTATGTCCTCCTCATCATCACCATCTTTACTTGTACTGCTCCCCACATGAGCAGATGGTTCAGAAATGGTGGAAGGAGGTGAAAGAGGCTCCTCTATGAGGACAGTATGAGAAATGGCAGTTGACGTGGACACCCCTAAACGTTCCTCCAGAATGTCTGACAGTTCTGAACGCACAGTTTGTCTTACTGCCTCTGCAGCTATCTTTTGATGTGTTTTTTCTTTACTAATGTAAAATTAAATTGCCTCTTTGATTTTACATGCCCTGATTTAAGCCCTTTATGCCCCTGGGCAATGGCTTTACTAGATGACGTTGATGGACTTGTATCGTCATGACCGGTGGCAGCACCTGCACCACTTATATGTGCTCCCTACTCTCCTCTCGATTGTTTGTCCTCCATATCTATCCACAAACATGAATGAAGTGGGGTACAGCACACACCACAATTTGTACAAAAAATGTTATAGTCAGAAATAGTAATAAAACACTGTGGTTTAATTTTACCAACAGTGTCGCACAATACGTGTATGAGATGAGTACAAAAAAAATGTGTTACTGTGGTACCACCTTCATCCACAGTGTCGCACAATTCGTGTATGAGTCAGGAATAGTAATCAAACACTGCGGTTTAATTTCACCAACAGTGTCACACAATACGTGTATGAAATGAGTACGAAAATATATTACTTTGGTACTACCTTCACCGACAGTGTCACACAATACGTGTATGAGTATAAAAATATATTACTGTGGTACCACCTTCACCCACAGTGTCGCACAATACGTATATGAGTCAGAAATAGTAATCAAACACTGCGGTTTAGTTTCACCAACAGTGTCACACAATACGTGTATGAAATGAGTACGAAAATATATTACTTTGGTACTACTTTCACCGACAGTGAAACACAATACGTGTATGAGTATAAAAATATATTACTGTGGTACCACCTTCACCCACAGTGTCGCACAATACGTATATGAGTCAGAAATAGTAATCAAACACTGTGGTTTAATTTCACAATTTTTTATTATTATTTGTGTTTGTGCTGTACCCCAGTATACTATACAATTTTTATTTTATTTTCAGAAGTACTGTGACACTGCTGATAAGACCGCAGTATATTATTATTTCGTACTCATACACGTATTGTGCAGCACTGTTGGTGAAGGTCAACCGCAATGTTTGATCACTATCTCTGATGCACACATGTATTGTGTGACGCTGTCGGTGAAGGTAGTACCACAGTAATATATTTTATTTCCTACTCATACACGTATTGTGTGACACTGTTGGTGAGGTCAACCGCAGTGTTTAATTACTATTCCTAGTGGGTGGGAGGGCCCAAGGACAATTCTATCTTGCACCTCTTTTCTATGGATTATGTGCTGTTTGGAGCATTGCTGACTGTCTGCATGTGTAGAAGACCTAAACTGCCACGATGTCTGCCACTGCAGTGCCATTCTGTTTGTGCCATGTTGGATGTTTAAGTGCCACATGTTTGTGCCGCCCACTCCTGTCACTTCGACAAGAATCCGACAGTGGGATGATGACGTTTGGCCTCATTTTGGGATCCGAGTTAGGCGGGAAACCCCCAGCCAGACTCGGACCCCTACTTGGATAGTGAAGTTCGAGTGGGTCCGGTTCTCCCACTCATCTCTAGTGATTAGTCTCCGGACCATGGCGGGTACCATCATTTCGAAGACCTATGCATTCACAGTAGACTTCTGCACAACGCCGGAGCCTACGGCACCGCGCAGAGTAGGTGGCCACCCGGAGTTTGCGTACTGGCCCCCCCTCTCTTAAAACGCCCCTGCTCAGATCCTTACGCTTGGGGGTGATTAATGTGATGGCGGTCTTGTGTCGGGGGCAGGGTGCCGATCCGGTTGGTTGGCTAGTGGCTAGAGAGGTGACAGGGTCATGGGAATACTCTAGCTGGTGTGATGCTGGAAGTAATGCCGAGGGTAGTTATTACTGTGTTGCCACTGGTTGGGGCTGGGGTAACACATAGGGGGGGAATTCAAATGTTTGAAAAGTGGGTTGGGTGTCTGTCTATTAGTGTTGCTCCTCATAGAGCAGCGGTTAAGCAGCAGGAGAACCTGGGGTAGCCCAGCATGTCGTAATGATGGGTATGAGGGTGCCACAAAAAATCCCCTCCCCTTTGCCTGAGGTACCGCCCTTTTGCGTTGGCACAGGGCTCCGCTCTGCAAGCCACCAGTGTTGGGAGTATGGGGGTCATTCCGAGTTGATGGCTAGCTGCATTCGTTCGCTGTGCAGCGATGAGGCAAAAAATCAGCGCTTCTGCATATGTGGCGCAATACGCACGCGCGGTGTACAACGAACGATGCAGTTTTGCACAGGGTCTAGCGAAGCTTTTCAGTCACACAGGCAGCCGCAGAGTGATTGACAGGAAGAGGGCGTTTCTGGGTGGCAACTGACCGTTTTCAGGGAGTGTTTGGAAAAACGCAGGCGTGCCAGGAAAAACGCAGGCGTGGCTGGGCGAACGGAGGGCGTGTTTGTGACGTCAAATCGCAAGCGCTGAGTAGGTTTTGAGCTACTCTGAAACTGCACAAATTTTTTTTGTAGCCGCTCTGCGATCCTTTCGTTCGCACTTCTGCTAAGATAAAACACACTCCCAGTGGACGGCGGGAGCTTAGCGTTTGCACGGCTGCTAAACACTGCTAGCGAGCGATCAACTCGGAATGACCCCGTATGTGTTATATGTAGGAGGAAATGTGAGACGTGTTCTGCTCTATTTCATACATTTTATTCCCTGGGATTATGATTAGTGAATTAGCAAAGACACGTCTCGCTGAGGCCACGATCAGAATAATGGGATAGAACGTAGGGAACTGTCTTACAATAAGACGTTACTATACTGCGCTGCTGGGCGCTTTATCTTGACATCTGTCTCCAGACAGAAATTATAATATATCAATGTATCAGAATTAGAGATGAGCGGGTTCGGTTCCTCGGAATCCGAACCCGCCCGAACTTCATGTTTTTTTACACGGGTCCGAGCGACTCGGATCTTCCCGCCTTGCTCGGTTAACCCGAGCGCGCCCGAACGTCATCATGACGCTGTCGGATTCTCGCGAGGCTCGGATTCTATCGCGAGACTCGGATTCTATATAAGGAGCCGTGCGTCGCCGCCATTTTCACACGTGCATTGAGATTGATAGGGAGAGGACGTGGCTGGCGTCCTCTCCATTTAGATTAGAAGAGAGAGAGTGAGATTGAGACAGAGACACTTGATTTACTGGAGCTTAGGAGTACTAGAGAGTGCAGAGTTTACTAGTGACTGACCACTGACCAGTGACCACCAGTGCAGTTTTATTTAATATAATCCGTTCTCTGCCTGAAAAAAACGATACACAGTGACTCAGTCACATACCATATCTGTGCTCAGCCCAGTGTGCTGCATCATCTATGTATAATATCTGACTGTGCTCACACAGCTTAATTGTGGGGGAGACTGGGGAGCAGTTATAGGTTATAGCAGGAGCCAGGAGTACATACATATTATTAAAATTAAACAGTGCACACTTTTGCTGCAGGCAGGAGTGCCACTGCCAGTGTGACTGACCAGTGACCTGACCACACTGACCACCAGTATAGTATACTATATTGTGATTGCCTGAAAAAGTTAAACACTCGTCGTGTGACTTGTGTGGTGTTTTTTTTTTTATTCTATAAAAAACTCATTCTGCTGACAGACAGTGTCCAGCAGGTCCGTCATTATATAATATATACCTGTCCGGCTGCAGTAGTGATATATATATATTTTTTATATCATTATTTATCATCCAGTCGCAGCAGACACAGTACGGTAGTTCACGGCTGTAGCTACCTCTGTGTCGGCACTCGGCAGTCCATCCATAATTGTATACCACCTACCCGTGGTTTTTTTTTTCTTTCTTCTTTATACATACATACTACATCTCATTATCATCCAGTCTATATTAGCAGCAGACACAGTACAGTACGGTAGTCCGCGGCTGTAGCTACCTCTGTGTCGGCACTCGGCAGTCCATCCATAATTGTATACCACCTACCCGTGGTTTTTTTTTCTTTCTTCTTTATACATACATATTACATCTCATTATCAACCAGTCTATATTAGCAGCAGACACAGTACAGTACGGTAGTCCACGGCTGTAGCTACCTCTGTGTCGGCACTCGGCAGTCCGTCCATAATTGTATACCACCTACCCGTGGTTTTTTTTTCTTTCTTCTTTATACATACATACTACATCTCATTATCATCCAGTCTATATTAGCAGCAGACACAGTACAGTACGGTAGTCCACGGCTGTAGCTACCTCTGTGTCGGCACTCGGCAGTCCATCCATAATTGTATACCACCTACCCGTGGTTTTTTTTTTCTTTCTTCTTTATACATACTACATCTCATTATCATCCAGTCTATATTAGCAGCAGACACAGTACAGTACGGTAGTCCACGGATGTAGCTACCTCTGTGTCGGCACTCGGCAGTCCATCCATAATTGTATACCACCTACCCGTGGTTTTTTTTTCTTTCTTCTTTATACATACATACTACATCTCATTATCAACCAGTCTATATTAGCAGCAGACACAGTACAGTATGGTAGTCCATGGCTGTAGCTACCTCTGTGTCGGCACTCGGCAGTCCGTCCATAATTGTATACCACCTACCCGTGGTTTTTTTTTCTTTCTTCTTTATACATACATACTACATCTCATTATCATCCAGTCTATATTAGCAGCAGACACAGTACAGTACGGTAGTCCACGGCTGTAGCTACCTCTGTGTCGGCACTCGGCAGTCCATCCATAATTGTATACCACCTAACCGTGGTTTTTTTTTTCTTTCTTCTTTATACATACTACATCTCATTATCATCCAGTCTATATTAGCAGCAGACACAGTACAGTACGGTAGTCCACGGCTGTAGCTACCTCTGTGTCGGCACTCGGCAGTCCATCCATAATTGTATACCACCTACCCGTGGTTTTTTTTTCTTTCTTCTTTATACATACATACTACATCTCATTATCAACCAGTCTATATTAGCAGCAGACACAGTACAGTACGGTAGTCCACGGCTGTAGCTACCTCTGTGTCGGCACTCGGCAGTCCGTCCATAATTGTATACCACCTACCCGTGGTTTTTTTTTTTTCTTCTTTATACATACATACAACATCTCATTATCATCCAGTCTATATTAGAAGCAGACACAGTACAGTACGGTAGTCCACGGCTGTAGCTACCTCTGTGTCGGCACTCGGCAGTCCATCCATAATTGTATACCACCTACCCGTGGTTTTTTTTTTCTTTCTTCTTTATACATACTACATCTCATTATCATCCAGTCTATATTAGCAGCAGACACAGTACAGTACGGTAGTCCACGGCTGTAGCTACCTCTGTGTCGGCACTCGGCAGTCCATCCATAATTGTATACCACCTACCCGTGGTTTTTTTTTCTTTCTTCTTTATACATACATACTACATCTCATTATCAACCAGTCTATATTAGCAGCAGACACAGTACAGTACGGTAGTCCACGGCTGTAGCTACCTCTGTGTCGGCACTCGGCAGTCCATCCATAATTGTATACCACCTACCCGTGGTTTTTTTTTCTTTCTTCTTTATACATACTACATCTCATTATCATCCAGTCTATATTAGCAGCAGACACAGTACAGTACGGTAGTCCACGGCTGTAGCTACCTCTGTGTCGGCACTCGGCAGTCCATCCATAATTGTATACCACCTACCTGTGGTTTTTTTTTCTTTCTTCTTTATACATACATACTACATCTCATTATCAACCAGTCTATATTAGCAGCAGACACAGTACAGTACGGTAGTCCACGGCTGTAGCTACCTCTGTGTCGGCACTCGGCAGTCCATCCATAATTGTATACCACCTACCCGTGGTTTTTTTTTCTTTCTTCTTTATACATACTACATCTCATTATCATCCAGTCTATATTAGCAGCAGACACAGTACAGTACGGTAGTCCACGGCTGTAGCTACCTCTGTGTCGGCACTCGGCAGTCCATTCATAATTGTATACTAGTATCCATCCATCTCCATTGTTTACCTGAGGTGCCTTTTAGTTGTGCCTATTAAAATATGGAGAACAAAAATGTTGAGGTTCCAAAATTAGGGAAAGATCAAGATCCACTTCCACCTCGTGCTGAAGCTGCTGCCACTAGTCATGGCCGAGACGATGAAATGCCAGCAACGTCGTCTGCCAAGGCCGATGCCCAATGTCATAGTACAGAGCATGTCAAATCCAAAACACCAAATATCAGTAAAAAAAGGACTCCAAAACCTAAAATAAAATTGTCGGAGGAGAAGCGTAAACTTGCCAATATGCCATTTACCACACGGAGTGGCAAGGAACGGCTGAGGCCCTGGCCTATGTTCATGGCTAGTGGTTCAGCTTCACATGAGGATGGAGGCACTCAGCCTCTCGCTAGAAAAATGAAAAGACTCAAGCTGGCAAAAGCAGTAGCACCGCAAAGAACTGTGCGTTCTTCGAAATCCCAAATCCACAAGGAGAGTCCAATTGTGTCGGTTGCGATGCCTGACCTTCCCAACACTGGACGTGAAGAGCATGCGCCTTCCACCATTTGCACGCCCCCTGCAAGTGCTGGAAGGAGCACCCGCAGTCCAGTTCCTGATAGTCAGATTGAAGATGTCAGTGTTGAAGTACACCAGGATGAGGAGGATATGGGTGTTGCTGGCGCTGGGGAGGAAATTGACCAGGAGGATTCTGATGGTGAGGTGGTTTGTTTAAGTCAGGCACCCGGGGAGACACCTGTTGTCCATGGGAGGAATATGGCTGTTGACATGCCTGGTGAAAATACCAAAAAAATCAGCTCTTCGGTGTGGAACTATTTCAACAGAAATGCGGACAACAGGTGTCAAGCCGTGTGTTCCCTTTGTCAAGCTGTAATAAGTAGGGGTAAGGACGTTAACCACCTCGGAACATCCTCCCTTATACGTCACCTGCAGCGCATTCATAATAAGTCAGTGACAAGTTCAAAAACTTTGGGTGACAGCGGAAGCAGTCCACTGACCAGTAAATCCCTTCCTCTTGTAACCAAGCTCACGCAAACCACCCCACCAACTCCCTCAGTGTCAATTTCCTCCTTCCCCAGGAATGCCAATAGTCCTGCAGGCCATGTCACTGGCAATTCTGACGAGTCCTCTCCTGCCTGGGATTCCTCCGATGCATCCTTGCGTGTAACGCCTACTGCTGCTGGCGCTGCTGTTGTTGCTGCTGGGAGTCGATGGTCATCCCAGAGGGGAAGTCGTAAGCCCACTTGTACTACTTCCAGTAAGCAATTGACTGTTCAACAGTCCTTTGCGAGGAAGAAGAAATATCACAGCAGTCATCCTGCTGCAAAGCGGATAACTGAGGCCTTGACAACTATGTTGGTGTTAGACGTGCGTCCGGTATCCGCCGTTAGTTCACAGGGAACTAGACAATTTATTGAGGCAGTGTGCCCCCGTTACCAAATACCATCTAGGTTCCACTTCTCTAGGCAGGCGATACCGAAAATGTACACGGACCTCAGAAAAAGACTCACCAGTGTCCTAAAAAATGCAGCTGGACCCAATGTCCACTTAACCACGGACATGTGGACAAGTGGAGCAGGGCAGGGTCAGGACTATATGACTGTGACAGCCCACTGGGTAGATGTATGGACTCCCGCCGCAAGAACAGCAGCGGCGGCACCAGTAGCAGCATCTCGCAAACGCCAACTCTTTCCTAGGCAGGCTACGCTTTGTATCACCGCTTTCCAGAATACGCACACAGCTGAAAACCTCTTACGGCAACTGAGGAAGATCATCGCGGAATGGCTTACCCCAATTGGACTCTCCTGTGGATTTGTGGCATCGGACAACGCCAGCAATATTGTGTGTGCATTAAATATGGGCAAATTCCAGCACGTCCCATGTTTTGCACATACCTTGAATTTGGTGGTGCAGAATTTTTTAAAAAACAACAGGGGCGTGCAAGAGATGCTGTCGGTGGCCAGAAGAATTGCGGGACAGTTTCGGCGTACAGGCACCACGTACAGAAGACTGGAGCACCACCAAAAACTACTGAACCTGCCCTGCCATCATCTGAAGCAAGAAGTGGTAACGAGGTGGAATTCAACCCTCTATATGCTTCAGAGGTTGGAGGAGCAGCAAAAGGCCATTCAAGCCTATACAATTGAGCACGATATAGGAGGTGGAATGCACCTGTCTCAAGCGCAGTGGAGAATGATTTCAACGTTGTGCAAGGTTCTGATGCCCTTTGAACTTGCCACACGTGAAGTCAGTTCAGACACTGCCAGCCTGAGTCAGGTCATTCCCCTCATCAGGCTTTTGCAGAAGAAGCTGGAGACATTGAAGGAGGAGCTAACACGGAGCGATTCCGCTAGGCATGTGGGACTTGTGGATGGAGCCCTTAATTCGCTTAACAAGGATTCACGGGTGGTCAATCTGTTGAAATCAGAGCACTACATTTTGGCCACCGTGCTCGATCCTAGATTTAAAGCCTACCTTGGATCTCTCTTTCCGGCAGACACAAGTCTGCTGGGGTTGAAAGACCTGCTGGTGAGAAAATTGTCAAGTCAAGCGGAACGCGACCTGTCAACATCTCCTCCTTCACATTCTCCCGCAACTGGGGGTGCGAGGAAAAGGCTCAGAATTCCGAGCCCACCCGCTGGCGGTGATGCAGGGCAGTCTGGAGCGACTGCTGATGCTGACATCTGGTCCGGACTGAAGGACCTGACAACGATTACGGACATGTCGTCTACTGTCACTGCATATGATTCTCTCCCCATTGAAAGAATGGTGGAGGATTATATGAGTGACCGCATCCAAGTAGGCACGTCACACAGTCCGTACTTATACTGGCAGGAAAAAGAGGCAATTTGGAGGCCCTTGCACAAACTGGCTTTATTCTACCTAAGTTGCCCTCCCACAAGTGTGTACTCCGAAAGAGTGTTTAGTGCCGCCGCTCACCTTGTCAGCAATCGGCGTACGAGGTTACATCCAGAAAATGTGGAGAAGATGATGTTCATTAAAATGAATTATAATCAATTCCTCCGCGGAGACATTGACCAGCAGCAATTGCCTCCACAAAGTACACAGGGAGCTAAGATGGTGGATTCCAGTGGGGACGAATTGATAATCTGTGAGGAGGGGGATGTACACGGTGATATTTCGGAGGGTGATGATGAGGTGGACATCTTGCCTCTGTAGAGCCAGTTTGTGCAAGGAGAGATTAATTGCTTCTTTTTTGGGGGGGGTCCAAACCAACCCGTCATATCAGTCACAGTCGTGTGGCAGACCCTGTCACTGAAATGATGGGTTGGTTAAAGTGTGCATGTCCTGTTTATACAACATAAGGGTGGGTGGGAGGGCCCAAGGACAATTCCATCTTGCACCTCTTTTTTCTTTCATTTTTCTTTGCGTCATGTGCTGTTTGGGGAGGGTTTTTAGGAAGGGCCATCCTGCGTGACACTGCAGTGCCACTCCTAGATGGGCCCGGTGTTTGTGTCGGCCACTAGGGTCGCTTATCTTACTCACACAGTCAGCTACCTCATTGCGCCTCTTTTTTTCTTTGCGTCATGTGCTGTTTGGGGAGGGTTTTTTGGAAGGGCCATCCTGCGTGACACTGCAGTGCCACTCCTAGATGGGCCCGGTGTTTGTGTCGGCCACTAGGGTCGCTTATCTTACTCACACAGTCAGCTACCTCATTGCGCCTCTTTTTTTCTTTGCGTCATGTGCTGTTTGGGGAGGGTTTTTTGGAAGGGACATCCTGCGTGACACTGCAGTGCCACTCCTAGATGGGCCCGGTGTTTGTGTCGGCCACTAGGGTCGCTTATCTTACTCACACAGTCAGCAACCTCATTGCGCCTCTTTTTTTCTTTGCGTCATGTGCTGTTTGGGGAGGGTTTTTTGGAAGGGCCATCCTGCGTGACACTGCAGTGACACTCCTAGATGGGCCCGGTGTTTGTGTCGGCCACTAGGGTCGCTTATCTTACTCACACAGTCAGCTACCTCATTGCGCCTCTTTTTTTCTTTGCGTCATGTGTTGTTTGGGGAGGGTTTTTTGGAAGGGGCATCCTGCGTGACACTGCAGTGCCACTCCTAGATGGGCCCGGTGTTTGTGTCGGCCACTAGGGTCGCTTATCTTACTCACACAGTCAGCTACCTCATTGCGCCTCTTTTTTTCTTTGCGTCATGTGCTGTTTGGGGAGGGTTTTTTGGAAGGGCCATCCTGCGTGACACTGCAGTGCCACTCCTAGATGGGCCCGGTGTTTGTGTCGGCCACTAGGGTCGCTTATCTTACTCACACAGTCAGCTACCTCATTGCGCCTCTTTTTTTCTTTGCGTCATGTGCTGTTTGGGGAGGGTTTTTTGGAAGGGCCATCCTGCGTGACACTGCAGTGCCACTCCTAGATGGGCCCGGTGTTTGTGTCGGCCACTAGGGTCGCTTATCTTACTCACACAGTCAGCTACCTCATTGCGCCTCTTTTTTTCTTTGCGTCATGTGCTGTTTGGGGAGGGTTTTTTGGAAGGGCCATCCTGCGTGACACTGCAGTGCCACTCCTAGATGGGCCCGGTGTTTGCGTCGGCCACTAGGGTCGCTTATCTTACTCACACAGTCAGCTACCTCATTGCGCCTCTTTTTTTCTTTGCGTCATGTGCTGTTTGGGGAGGGTTTTTTGGAAGGGACATCCTGCGTGACACTGCAGTGCCACTCCTAGATGGGCCCGGTGTTTGTGTCGGCCACTAGGGTCGCTTATCTTACTCACACAGTCAGCTACCTCATTGCGCCTCTTTTTTTCTTTGCGTCATGTGCTGTTTGGGGAGGGTTTTTTGGAAGGGACATCCTGCGTGACACTGCAGTGACACTCCTAGATGGGCCCGGTGTTTGTGTCGGCCACTAGGGTCGCTTATCTTACTCACACAGCGACCTTGGTGCAAATTTTAGGACTAAAAATAATATTGTGAGGTGTGAGGTATTCAGAATAGACTGAAAATGAGTGGAAATTATGGTTTTTGAGGTTAATAATACTTTGGGATCAAAATGACCCCCAAATTCTATGATTTAAGCTGTTTTTTAGGGTTTTTTGAAAAAAACACCCGAATCCAAAACACACCCGAATCCGACAAAAAAAATTCGGTGAGGTTTTGCCAAAACGCGGTCGAACCCAAAACACGGCCGCGGAACCGAACCCAAAACCAAAACACAAAACCCGAAAAATTTCAGGCGCTCATCTCTAATCAGAATAGACACCCATTCCAGTAACGCTGTCTGCGAGCAGTCTGATTGGGACTATAAAGCGCTGTAGAAAGACATATTACAGATGAGCTACGCTGTCAGACACGGCGGCTGACGACGTCACTGTGATGACACAAATGTAACATGACGCACTGACAAAGCCACAGAACAGTAATGGGAGTCGCTCGCTGTCTGGCGGGTGCTCGGATAGACGGGTGTACTTGTTATGTTGTTACACATGATGCTGCCGCAGGTAGGTGATGAGTGTGAAGAGACACCAGGGCTCGCCGCCTGTGTCTGCAAATGAATGGCATCGCTGCCAGGTCTAATTCTTGTGATAAGCGCAGAATGGCGCTGTAATCTGGCATTAGTACTGCTGCGCTGATCACTGCGACGGGCGCTGGGTGTGCGGAGAGACAGGTGGCGGGACACTCGTGTATTGTGTAGGTTACACATGACATGGAGGTACGCACTCATATTGTCACTGTAGGCGGGGTGTACTAAGCCTCACATCCGCAATCCCACCACTTATCGCATACATACCGGCGTAAATAACGCTGGTATAAATAACGTACATACCGTAGGTCGCCACCGAGCCTGCAAGGGGCTTGCTGCACTCGCCACCCCCCGCCGGGATTCCACTGCTGGGATCCCGGCGTTGGTATGCTGAACGGCGGTCTCCTGACCGCCGGTCACGCATACCACACTTGTGTAAATAAATGCATAAACAACACCAATATGTACCAGGAAATTCACAATGGACATTGCTGGCGACGAGAGCCGTCCTTTGCAATAGATGGAACTCTGGGTTTCGGCAACGGGAGTCCCCATGCAAATGCGCAGGCTGACGCGCGTGCCGTGTGGGGTGCTGGGAGAGATCCGATTGGATCCCTGTCATATTAAAGTGCAAAAAGAAACTCATAGGCTTCCATTGGGTAACACAAGCCAAAGATGGCGTTGCTCACTGGTCGCAAGCTCCGGAATGCGGGGCTAAGGCTACCATTAGTATTTACCCTTAGGGTTAGGGTTACTGTAGGTTTACCGGTTGGGGTTACCACCGGGGTTAGGGTTTAGTATTAATATTAGGGATTATGGTTACCCTTAGGGTTAGGGGAAAGGGGTTAGGGTCATCATTAGGGTTAGGGGAAAGTGGTTAGGGTCATCATTAGGGTTAGGGGAAAGGGATTAGGGTTACACTTAGTGTTAGGGTTAATGGTTAGGGTTACCCTTAAAGTTTGAGTTACCATTATGATAGGGGTTAGGGTTCACCTTAGTGTTATGGTCAGGGGTTAGGAATCCCCTTAATGATAGAGTTAGGGGTTAAGGTTACAATTAGGGTTAGGGTTTCCCTTTATGATAGGGTCAGGAGTTACAGTTACCCTTAATGTTAGGGATATGGGGTTACAGTTACCATTGGAATTAGTGTTAGTGTTAAGTGTTATTGTTTACATTAGGGTTATTGATTAGCATTATAATTAGGGGTTAGGGTTATTGATTAGCATTATAATTAGGGGTTAGGGTTATTGATTAGCATTATAATTAGGGGTTAGGGTTACTGATTAGCATTATAATTAGGGGTTAGGGTTATTGATTAGCATTATAATTAGGGGTTAGGGTTATTGATTAGCATTATAATTAGGGGTTAGGGTTATTGATTAGCATTATAATTAGGAGTTAGGATTATTGATGAGCATTATAATTAGGGGTTAGGGTTATTGATTAGCATTATAATTAGGGGTTAGGGTTATTGATTAGCATTATAATTAGGAGTTAGGGTTATTGATTAGCATTATAATTAGGGGTTAGGGTTATTGATTAGCATTATAATTAGGGGTTAGGGTTATTGATTAGCATTATAATTAGGGGTTAGGGTTATTGATTAGCATTATAATTAGGGGTTAGGGTTACTATAAGGATTAGGGGTACAAATAGGGCTAGCCTTAGGACTGACTTTCTCAGAATGTCTACATGTTCCCAAAGTCGGGAAGGCTGTGTGTGTGTGTGTGTGTGTGTGTGTGTGTGTGTGTGTGTGTGTGTGCGCGTGCGTGGGGGAAGGGGGGTATACGGTTAGCCTGCTGGGGGGTTACAGTTAGACTGCAGCGGTTAGGGGTGGGGTTAGGGTTGGGCTGTGGGTGGGGGGATGTTAGGGATATGCTGTGGGGGGGTTAGGATCAGGCTGCGGGAGGGGATGCTTAGGGTTAGGCGGGATTAGGGGGTGGTTGCTGTTAGACTATGAGGGGGGTTAGGGTTAGGCTATGGGGATGGCTAGGATTAGGCTGCAGGAGAGGAGGGTTGGGCTGTGGGTGGGAAGCCTTAGGTGTAGACACTAGGGTTTAGGGTGTGGGGGGCATAGGCGTGCACAGGGGGGGTGCCTCGTGCGCACAGGCACCCCCTAATGTCTGGCACACCGATCTCAAATGCCTGATGCAGCGATCGCCGAGCAGGCTGATTACTGTCCCCTCTGCGTTGCACCCTGTCAGGACTGCATTACTGACCAGACGCCTGGGTTAATCAAGGGTGCCACTGCCGCCGGCTTTCAAACTCCCGGCTCCACCTCCATGTACAAAAACAGCGTGATGTCATGCTGCTCGCACGCCCACCCGCCACACGCCCACCTCTTTCCTTCTATGATATGCCAACGCCAGCCACTGATGAGGAGCAGCATGCAGCTGGCGTTCCTCTTAGGAAGACAAATTCAATACTGGCAGGCGGTCGGCAGCAGCATTGACACGTCACTCCTTTTTCCAGTAGCGGCAGTACTAGTCTGCGACTGTCAGTGTCAGTGTCAGTGACTGACTTGTAAGTAAGCTGCTGCAGCTTGCAGGGGAAAGAGAGGGGGAGCCAGACCAGGCTGAGGAGGAGCAGTGTAATTGCAGTGAGTGCCATCAGGGGTGTTTGTTTGGTGCACACCACAACATCTGACAATGTACCTGCTTTATTAGGATTGGTACAAGGGTGGATATTTTATATTGCGTTGACCATCAATAGATGGTACTAGACACGCCCAAAAGGCGGTGCTAGACACACCCCTCCAATGGTGCACCCCCTAATAAAATGTGCTGCGCACGCCTATGGTGGGGGGGCACTTACGGTTAGGCTAGGGGGTGTTAGGCTTAGGGTGTGGGTGGGAAGGCTTAGGTTTGGACACTAGGGGTTAGGGTGTGGGGGGGCACTTACAGTTAGACTGGGGGGTGTTAAGGTTATCCTGCTGGGGGGTTACAGTTAGACTGCAGCTGATAGGGGTATGGTTAGGGTTTATAGTCAGTCTGCGGGAGGGAAGGATAGGGTTAAGCTGTGTACTCACTAGGCGATATGCCATCCGATCTGGCGGATCAGACCAACATATCGGGCACGTCATCTAGTGTGTACCGGTAATCGCGTGCTCCTGTAAGCTGTTTGCTGGGTCCTCCCATCGGGTAGGCTGCACGCCTGACAGGATGATCCTCACAGTGACCAGATGTAGGGGATGCGGCTGTGAATGATATCTTGTGTGATCGAGCGATATATCGTTCAGTGTGTGTGGAACGGGCAAATATTGTTACATTGGTCTGGCCATTGGCCGGGTACACACATCGTTTACTGTCTACAGGGGGAGGTTACAGTTAGGCTGCAGGGGATGGGGGGAAGGGGTGCGGGGATGTGGTTAGGCTGCGGGGGATGGGGGTTAGGGGTGGGGGGGATATAGTTAGGCTGCGGGGGATGGGGGGTTAGGGGTGGGGGGATATAGTTAGTCTGCGGGGGATGGTTGGTTAAGGGTGAGGGGGGAATATAGATAGTACGCAAGGGATGGGGGTTAGGGGTGGGGGGATATGGTTAGGCTGCTGGGGATGGGGGTTAGGGGTGGAGGGATATAGTTAGGCTGCGGGGGATGGGGGTTAGGGGAAGGGGGGATATAGTTAGGCTGCGGGGGATGGTTGGTTAAGGGTGAGGGGGGAATATAGTTAGTCTGCGAGGGATGGGGGGGTTAGGGGTGGGGGTATATGGTTAGGCTGTGAGGGATGGGGGTTAGGAGTGGGGGGGATATGGTTAGGCTGTGGAGGATGGGGGGGTTAGGGGTGGGGGATATGGTTAGGCTGCGGGGGATAGGGGTATGGGTGGGAGGATATAGTTAGGTTCAGAGCTGGCCCTAACCAATATGATGCCCTAGGCAAGATTTTGGCTGGTGCCCCCTAGCACCACCGCTGGTTCCGCCTCTGACCTTGTACCTCTTTCCCAGCACCATCACCCCCCACCCATAGCTGTCCTTTTTTTGTTTTCCTACCCCCTGTAATTTAAATAAGAATAGTGCGCACATTCGGCGCACAGCCCAAAAAGGTATGTGTTTTGCTGGGAAGGGGCATGGCCACACAATAGTACCCACAATTCAAATTATGCCTCACAGTAGTGCAACTCTATTCACAATTTATCATATGATAGTGTCCCTTATTCACATTACATCACACAGTAGTATCACTTTACCTTCTTTACAGTAGTGACACTCATTCACATACCATCACACTGAATTGCTCCTTATTCACATTACACCACACCATATTGCTCCTTATTCACATTACACCACACCATATTGCTCTTTATTCACATTAGACCACACAGTAGTGCCCTTTCTATACGTTACGCCACACAGTAGAGCACCTTATACACATAATGCCACACATTAGTAATGCATTTATACACATAATACCACACAGTAATGCCCCTTACACATATGACACACATTATTAATGTCCTTATAAACATAGTGCACCTTGGGGGTCATTCCGAGTTGTTCGCTCGTTGCCGATTTTCGCTATGCTGCGATTTGTTGCTAAATGCGCATGTGCATGGTACGCAGCGCACATGCGCTAAGTTATTTAACTAAAAACTTAGCAGTTTTGCTGTTGTTCGTGCGGTGCTTTTCAGTCGCTCTGCTGATCGGTGAATGATTGACAGAAGTGGGCGTTTCTGGGTGGTAACTTAGCGTTTGCTAAAAAACGCAGGCGTGTCAGGGAAAAACGCGGGTGTGTTTGGAGAAACGGGGGTGTGGCTGGCCGAACGCAGGTCGTGTTTGTGACATCAAACCAGGAACTAAACGGACTGAGCTGATCGCAATCTAGGAGTAGGTCCGGAGCTACTCAGAAACTGCAAGGAAATATTTAGTAGCAATTCTGCTAATCTTTCGATCGCAATTCTGCTATGCTAAGATACAATCCCAGGGTGGCGGCCTAGCGTGTGCAATGCTGCTAAAAACAGCTCGCGAGCGAACAACTCTGAATGACCCCCTTTATACATTATGCCAACCCTTATTAATGCCCTCCCACTGGGAGTGTATTTTAGCTTAGCAGAAGTGCAAACGAAAGGATCGCAGAGCGGCTACAAAATAATTGTGCAGTTTCAGAGTAGCTCCAGACCTACTCAGTGCTTGCCAGAGCCGGCCTTAGGCATAGGCAAACTAGGCAATTGCCTAGGGCATCTGGTGTGCTTAGGGGCACAAGCTTCTTCTGCTGATTAAAATGATATGCGGCATGCCTATATTCTGTGTGTAGCATTTCGTATGCAGATACAGCCACAGTCGCACACAGTATATAGGCATGCTGCATATCATTTTAATCAGCAGAAGCTGCTTGTGCATCCTAGCGACATAGCAATGCAAATAAGATGCATTTTCATAATGAATAGGCACCCGACGTTAGCAGAGCTGCCAGCTGACTCACGCCAGGAACTATGTGTGTCATTATGTGTATAAGGGAACTAATAATGTGCGGCATATGTGTAAGGGAAATTATGTGTATAAGGGTATTAATAAGGGTTGGCATAATGTGTAAGGCGCATTATGTTTATAAGGACATTAATAATGTGTGTCATATGCGTAAGGGGCATTACTGTGTAGTATTATGTGTATAAATGCATTACTAATGTGTGCCATTATGTGTATAAGGTGCTCTACTATGTGGCGTAACGTATAGAAAGGGCACCACTGTGTGGTCTAATGTGAATAAAGAGCAATAGGGTGTGGTGTAATGTGAATAAAGAGCAATATATTGTGGTGTAATGTGAATAAAGAGCAATATGGTGTGGTGTAATGTGAATAAGGAGCAATATGGTGTGGTGTAATGTGAATAAGGAGCAATATGGTGTGGTGTAATGAGAATAAGGAGCAATATGGTGTGATGTAATGTGAATAAGGAGCAATATGGTGTGGTGTAATGTGAATAAGGAGCAATATGGTGTGGTGTAATGTGAATAAGGAGCAATATGGTGTGGTGTAATGTGAATAAAGAGCAATATGGTGTGGTGTAATGAGAATAAGGAGCAATATGGTGTGGTGTAATGAGAATAAGGAGCAATATGGTGTGGTGTAATGTGAATAAGGAGCAATATGGTGTGGTGTAATGTGAATAAAGAGCAATATGGTGTGGTGTAATGTGAATAAAGAGCAATATGGTGTGGTGTAATGTGAATAAAGAGCAATATGGTGTGGTGTAATGAGAATAAGGAGCACTATGGTGTGGGGTAATGTGAATAAGGAGCAATATGGTGTGGTGTAATGAGAATAAGGAGCAATATGGTGTGGTGTAATGAGAATAAGGAGCAATATGGTGTGGTGTAATGTGAATAAGGAGCAATATGGTGTGGTGTAATGTGAATAAAGAGCAATATGGTGTGGTGTAATGTGAATAAGGAGCAATATGGTGTGGTGTAATGAGAATAAGGAGCAATATGGTGTGGTGTAATGTGAATAAGGAGCAATATGGTGTGGTGTGATAAAGCTAAATATTTATCTTATATAAAACCCTTTATGAGGTCTGAGAACACTGTACGCTATTTACGTATGGAGTACCGTAAGGGTACGCTCGTTGCGTAACAATCGCTTAGCCGTGGTCGAGACGCTCAAGCGTCACGTTCGCTCACGGCCAAGAGATCACAGGCAGGCACGCTATTGGCTGCTGACTAACGTAATGGTTCACTATAGCGTAACGGACGCTGTATCGGGAGCGGGCTGCTCGAGCGATACAGACGCTCACGAGAATACGCTGTTGGTATCGGGCACACTTATAGGTGAGCGACTACCGTAATGCTACGCTATCAGCGTAGCGGACGCTCGAGACCACGAGGAGATCACGAGCGGCGCAGACGCTCACAATGTTAAACCTTTATATCTAAACCATAAACAATGTAATATGCTGTAAAACCTTAGTGTAGAGATAGGGTGTAGATGCAACACAGTGTAACCTTGTTAACTTAAAAGCTGTTTGAGCGTCACCGACGCTCAGGGAATACTTAACACTATAAGAAATACACAGATACCGTGCTTACGTGCTTAGGGTCCAACGCCTAATATATATATATTATGAATGTTATACTTGCAAAAGAATTAATACAATACAAGTCATACACTACAATATAACATAGACTTCCTAACCAGATAACTACACAGGAAATACAATACAATACTATTACGTTTAAGAGACTACGAGAGAAAGAGGAGAAGAGAGAGAGAGAGAGAGAGAGATATGGCCCATAACAACAAGAAAGACAATATGATTGCGGAGGAAACTTACGCACAAAGGAAACGATCGCATGCGCCTCTGGACATCCAGCTCCCGATTTTCAGCAATGATAACCGTTGAAGAGTGAGAGCTGGATGTGATCGGCTTGTCTATTTATGCCCCACACACAATACAATTCAATGGTCCCTACAATCTCATTGTTCATTGGACACAGGAATTCCTCCTCGCATTATAACAAAAGGTCATAGGTTGATTCATACAGGTGGGCTGTGACTATTTCCAACAGCTCAGGTGGGAGGGAAACTGGGTTTCCCGCCGCATGGATAAGTAAGTGCAAATACAGTAAATGTTCATAAACTTCTTATGTCCATAACTATTCGCACGAGCGATTAATCCGCTTCAAACCAACACCGGAATATTGCTAATTAAATACTCTTCCGATGGATACTAAACACCACTGTATTACTCCTGTCTGACCCTTCGTATCAAACAAAGGGGGATTTCTCTGTTCATGAACATTCTACATTAACCAAACTTTCAGAATCTATCAAAGGGACCATGGTCTACAAAATACATTATATAGTGAAAATATGTAACGATTGAGTCGCACGCTACGAACACATGAACTCTACCGTAAATGCACATACCGCGCACCCGCAACAGTGAGTATGCGCACGCACGGGAGAGCGCACGCATGCGCAGCGCAGACCTGTGTGAGGTGCAAATATGGCAGTGTGCATAGAGATATTTTTCTGACTTTGACAGTCCACCCTTTGGCAGTCAACAATAACTGCCACTTCCTAAAACATTTCAAAAAGAGAAAAATATATGTCAGGGGTTAATACATTTACATGGTTGGGTAGGGGAGGAGAGGAGAAGGTAGGAAAAGGGTATGACCTAGTAAGATAGCAGAAGCATGTGTGTATGAATCCATGTTTGGGGGTCATGTATCATCGTGCCGTACGTGTTTTAAATCAAGCTTCGAGGTATTGCGAAGTATACATTTGAATTCCTTCTTATCCCGCGGTACGGGTCTGTGGATGGGCTGTCAAACTTTACCGAGCTCTTTTCGGATTTTGGTTGCAACAAAATGGGGAGCACATTTTAGTTGATGATACATGAATGGGGGAATATGTGATTGCTGATATCTGTGCCTGTATTCCCTATACTATGTGTGTAATTACCTGAAGGTTGTAGAGATGAAGAAAAGACATAATTACGGTGAATGCAGTGGTATTCTATGTCAGGTAAATGAACATTTGTCGGTTGAAGTCTTGTTCGGTGTCTGTTGAATGCAGTCTTCTTTGTGCTTTTGCCCATAAGGTGCGAGCAAAAGCTTTGTCAATGTCCATAGATTTACAAAAGTGTTGGGCTAGCGTAATTTTAAAATTTCTAGGGAAACTGGGGATCTATGGCAAAGTTCATCAAAAATCTGCGTATCAGGTTGTCAAAAACTTCTTCTTTAATCCATCTGTTGTCTGTATATCGGCTCATCAAATTCCTCGTCCAAGTGGGTCTTTTTACCTTGGAGGAAAACGGAAAAACAGGTGAAAGAAACGGACCGTATAATCGCATTTTCATTACATCATTGTTTCTACCGTCGGGTCGTAAATCAAATCCATGGGAATTACAGTTTCCTCACTCCTTAAACTCATCACCCTAGTACTTCGTTTGCACTTCGTTAAAGCCTGACCGCATCTAAATATCAAGCCAATCGTTATGATAACACCTAAGATACATAGGAGAAACTTCCCTACATCCATTATGACTCCTTGAGCCCATTCTCCTAAACCGGAGAACCAATTTCGCGGGTTCAACCATGACACCCAACCAGTCAGCTCATTACTCACAGCAGCAAGGGTGAGATTGTGTCTCCTGCGAAATTCCCACTTCAGTTGGAGAATATCGTCCATCTTTTGGTCTATGACCTCGACCGGGTCCTCGGTACTATTTGTAATATATGTGCAACATTTCACGCCGTACTGCGTTGCCAGTGTGACACAATATCCACCTGTTACTGCAGTGAGATAATTGAGAATCATTCTATGCTGAACCAGTTCTGTTTTATAAGCTTGAAGTTCTCTTCCAGTATACCTAAACGTGTCATCATACATTTCTGTGATATTGTCTAACAAATTTGCGAGCGCAGATATGTATTTATAATTCAACACTCCTCTGGCGGTGCGAGTGATGTCTAACGCGATTAGAAACTGAATCCCGGTGGATTCATGGATCATGTCAGAGGCCGGATGCTCTGTTCTTTCTATCAGGTGCCGTTTAACTACGTGCTCGTAATGGGTGTGAGTATAAGGAGCTTGGGCAACACGGTGTATATCTTTCATTTTGGCATGTGATACAGTCATTACTTCAGGCAGTACTTTTCCAATATAACACAATCCTTCCGAGTTTGGGGCAAGCCACTTATACGCCTTCCTCCCGCATATGAAATATGCATCATCGGGGAGAACATATGGGACGGAGTAGGACATAACCATATTACACATCTTCCATGTGAAATCTCCTAACCCTAATTCTCCCATCTGTCTAGTACACGTATCAGCTTGTACGATATGTGCCCAGTATCCTGGTGATACCTCTCCAACTCTCGTAATCCTACTTCCTAGGGTATACCTATATCGGAAAGATTTTCCTCTACTGGCTATGTGGCGTATAAGCTCTGTATCTGTTGGCATTCTATCTGCTCTATGTGAAAAGGTCATGGTTTGGTTACGCCATGACACTTCCCAATTTCCCGGCTTTCGGGGATTGGAAATGTTAAAACATATGAGGGATCTATCCACATGATATTGGTGGAGCTTCAAACTAGGAGGACTGGAGATATTAAACCTCCTGTCCACCGGCCTCCCACCACTTAGCTCAAGTATCTCCCCTATCGTTAAAGGAAATGGTACTAGTCCTGATTTGCTATGACCTTGAGGTATTTGAGAGCATACCCAACAATCTGTTTGATTTAACACACTACCCACTAAGGAGTGATAGTCACTCAATGGATGCCGGTCCATGTGGATATTAAAACTGGATTGGCATTTCTTAAGGCACCCATCCTCAACCACATTGTCACAGAGCCTACAGATACAGTTTTCTTTTCAGCTAACAATGTTTACAAATAACATGGCTGCTAGATCGTTTCCGGTACTCGCCTTTTGCTTGGTGGTTGTATTGCTATTGGAAATTTACACCTCCGTCTCAGTCATCGGAACCTTTCTGGATCCTTTCTCGACCTCACTGGTACTCTCGCCGGAACAGACTGCTCTGGTCAACATCATGGTCAACAGGAAAATCCATATCGCAGTCTCTTTGGGCAAGTCCATCTTACAGGAGGAGAAAAGAAGAAATTTGTAATGGGGGTACAGAGAAACAGTTTGAGGGGGAGAGAAACTTGCTACGATAATTAAGTTCTCTAGTCTTGTTGTTCTTCTTGTTCTGCTGTCATCTCAAAGGTGCTGTCTCTCAGTCTTCCAAACGAACATTCCGGTGATGCAATATTCCTTCCAAACCAGCGATCTCTCTGTAAGGAGCAAAAAATCTTGCATTACCATTTGCCTAACTGAGGTGTGACATACCATCTTTAAAACATGAAAACATGAGAAAGAAGAGAGAAAACAAAAAAAACAAAAGAGAGAGAGAACAATTCATATATGTATATATCACATAAATCAACAGAGAACAACAACAGGGAAAAAAAACATTTTTCAAACATAAACGTTTTCTAAAACATTGTCAGATCATCAGGCTGTCATATCTACATGTCCAATGGTTTCCTTGCGCAGTCCCTCTCCCCAGCACTTCCATATTCCACTGTCTGTATCTGGCCAGAATACATTGATGCGGATAGGTCATGCTGGGGTTTGGTAGACTTCTGCAAAGACCAAGTATATATATGCAATGTTTGAATCCTACCAATAATCGTCAGAGATGGGGAGAGAGAAAAAGAAACATACATTTACAACGTTTCACCCGGTCATTCCTGTGTCTTCAGGGAATGACCTCCCAATTTATTAACTATAACCTCAGGCTTACCATCAGTCCTAATGATCACCTTTCTTGATTGCACATTATGGGTGTGGCTCAAAATTCTTCCTATATGATCCCTGTTTATAATTGTGTGTGTTTTAATTTTGCTCATTTCTTGGTCTAGGGGGTCTGACTTTATGTGGGTTATTACAGTTGCTGGCATAATGCCCTTCTCTTCTACAATGATAACAAACCCTGGGTTTCCTCCAAATGTCAATGACCTGAGGTCTTGGTTGATTTGATGCCTCCTCAAACGCTCGGATGCTCATCGCCATCAACCGTTTTCCCTGTGCTTCCCTGATTCCTTGGATACCATGATTATGTCGTTGTCTAGGGGGCTGATGTGACTTTTGTCTACTTCCTGATCTACAATCTCTTGCAAAATGACCTTCCTTCTGGCAATTGTAACAGATTTCCACATTTAAATTTCTCGCAGGGGTTTGGGGCTTATGCTGGAGTGGTCTTGTGGTTAGGGCCTGTATACTTGCGGCCATTAATTTATCACTTTGTGACTCTCTGTATCTGGTGATATTTCGATCAATATCAATAGCGGCCTCTCTTAATGCGGCCACTGAGATATTTCTCCAGTTTGGGTTGGTGGTCTGTACCCTTGTTCTCAATACCTCCTTTAAACCATTCATTAATACCTTAACCGCTATTTCTCTATGCTGTGCGCATGTTTTGATGTCTGTGATCCCAGTGTTCCTAGCCATTACTTGCAGTGCTCGATTGAAATAATTGGAAATACTTTCCCTTTCGTTTTGTCTTATGGAGAAGATTTCATTCCACTTGACAACGGCAGGGAAATATACTTCCAACTGTTGGTTTATCTGCTTAATACATTCCTGATTGTGTTCCTCCGTTTGAGGTACTTCTGTGTCTAATTGACAATCAGTAATAAATGTCGCAGAGTCAACACCGGAGGGCAAACATGCCCTCAGCACTGTCCGCCAATCTTTGTTGGTGGGTTCTGTTGAGTTTCCTAGTTATTTAATGAACCTTTGACATGCGACTAGATTTTTCCTTGGATCAGGAAATTCGGACATAATTGATCTCAATTCGGTCCGGGACCAGGGACAGCGCATTGCACTGTCCTGGACGGGAATGGTTCCCTGATCGTCAGTCTTCCCATTGGGGACTGTGATCACCCTGACAGGACTAAACTCAATTACATCACCTTGTTTTGGTCTTACAATATGGGGTACATTTGTTTGTGCGTGATATAAAACATTGTACGTACCTGTGGACACGACCTCACCTGACCCTCCGTTAGGGGGTTTGATTATTGCCTTTACCGATTTGGTCGCGTCCACCTGGATGTCTTGTGTGATGGCTGCTGGAAGAGGTGCCGACATCGTGTTGGGTTCACTTTCTTGCTCGTATTCCTGAGGGAAGTTTGACATGGGGTGCAACTTGCACGGGTTAATAGTTGTACATTTAACAGCATTACAATTATCATTGTTATGTTTATTACACTTATTCTTATCATCTATACTACAGTTGCTAAGTGCGTTTTTATTGTTCAACATTGTGCCTTTCTCCGCAACCATAATCCTCTCCATTGCCACATCTCTCCTCCCAAGATGAGAGTCAGATATGTCAGTTAGCTCTCTTTGCATTTCACTTTCCTGTTGCCATAACTTTAAACAATCATAATGTTTGATCCGTCTCTTTGCTGGTTCAATAAGACCTATCCTTCTCCTTAGATTTAGTAACACTTATGGGCTAAAGCTACCTATTCTTGGGAATTTCTCCCCGTCATGTACAGTCATTCTTTCCCATTCATCACATAAAACCTCTGTGTGTGAACCGTATTTTTCACACATTACATACCTGGCCGACCCGATTGGTCGGTTTACTAAATCAACCCGAACCGAGGTTGATCGCCCCCTACCTGAACAACTGGCCCCCATAACTTGCAGGTGTTGCTTTTCTTCAGCGAACCCTTACAAAAACCAAGATGTCCGGGGCAGGCTGGCGGTGAAGTTTACCGAGTACTCCACTCACTTCTCGCCCACGTTGGCCAGTAACACAATCACTGTATCCAGAGCTGTTGTACCCAACCTAGGGCCCCTGTGAACCTTTATTTACTGGGGCGCGTTCCCCAGCAAGTATCGGTTGTTGGATAGTTCCTGAGTGACCAGCGAACTTCCCTTAAAATAAAAAAATTTCACAAATCACGTTAAAATGTACAAATAGCGTTTATGACCTTCGTACACAAATAGTACCGGTCAGGTTTACTAATGCACACAATTACGTGCGGTACAATCGTTCAGCACATAAGCAACTAATCTTATGTGCGGAGCGACCAGTGGAATCAAAAATTACGGCTGCGAATTCCTTCAGCCAGAGCTTAATGGCCTATATGGGTTCCGCACCAACCCTTCTTGGTGTTGTGCTACTTGTCTCTATAGCGGACTTCCTTGTCTGCTGTACCTGGACCTCCTGGTCTGTTATGCGACCTCCTGGTCTGTTACAGTATGACCTCCTGGTCTGCTACACTCTAATGCTCAAATTTTATGTTTAACCAGGGATGCCTCCCTAGCCACCATGCATGTCACTTACATGTATGTACCTTCACGAGAACTCGATACTTTTCTTGTGGTTCAACCTCAAAATTGTATAATTGCAAACACTCACTCACCACATGTACACTTTTGTTTCTATTTCTATTTCTGCGCAGAAATTTTTCTTTAGACCAGATGTGTTGTAAATTTGGAGAAGGATCTGTTAATTTAAATTTCGGATTTAAAATAGATTTGCGCTACTTATCGCCTGATGCGCTATTTATCGCTTGTTGCGTTACTTATCGCACCTGTTGCGCTATTTAAAAATCAACACTATCGTGTGACTTGAGTTACGTGGGCGTACCCAGACGCTCCGTTGCGTAATTTACGCTGCGTGCGTCGGCCTTTGCGTACGCGAGTCTCAGCCCTTTGTTAGAGACACGTGTACACAAAACCAATGTCCACCGTAACACAACTAACACGTTTTCCAATGTAGATGATCCTCGATCGTCTACCGCGCAACACACCAATCTCTCCTTTTACCTTTAGGTAGAGCTGCGTGTGCTTTACACTTTAACTATGAAATAGCGACAAATCTCTCTTAGCACGTTTATCAATTATAAAATGGCAAACAGGAGAGTGATATATGAAAATACACGAATGAAAAAGAAATGCAGATATGTGCGTGTGTACGCAAGACAGAAATAAACAGTTTTAAAAGACACTAGCGTGTTGTTCTTACCTCCGGTTCCGGATTCCCTCAGCACCCTTTACTAAGCGAAGCAGACGCTTATCCCGTCAGCACTGCGAAGAATATGATCTCCCGCCCTTTGCTGATGGATAATGTCTGCTGAAATTACCTAGCAGAGATATGTGAAGGACAGGACGAGCCGCCAATTGATAAAGCTAAATATTTATCTTATATAAAACCCTTTATGAGGTCTGAGAACACTGTACGCTATTTACGTATGGAGTACCGTAAGGGTACGCTCGTTGCGTAACAATCGCTTAGCCGTGGTCGAGACGCTCAAGCGTCACGTTCGCTCACGGCCAAGAGATCACAGGCAGGCACGCTATTGGCTGCTGACTAACGTAATGGTTCACTATAGCGTAACGGACGCTGTATCGGGAGCGGGCTGCTCGAGCGATACAGACGCTCACGAGAATACGCTGTTGGTATCGGGCACACTTATAGGTGAGCGACTACCGTAATGCTACGCTATCAGCGTAGCGGACGCTCGAGACCACGAGGAGATCACGAGCGGCGCAGACGCTCACAATGTTAAACCTTTATATCTAAACCATAAACAATGTAATATGCTGTAAAACCTTAGTGTAGAGATAGGGTGTAGATGCAACACAGTGTAACCTTGTTAACTTAAAAGCTGTTTGAGCGTCACCGACGCTCAGGGAATACTTAACACTATAAGAAATACACAGATACCGTGCTTAGGGTCCAACGCCTAATATATATATATTATGAATGTTATACTTGCAAAAGAATTAATACAATATAAGTCATACACTACAATATAACATAGACTACCTAACCAGATAACTACACAGGAAATACAATACAATACTATTACGTTTAAGAGACTACGAGAGAAAGAGGAGAAGAGAGAGAGAGAGAGAGAGATATGGCCCATAACAACAAGAAAGACAATATGATTGCGGAGGAAACTTACGCACAAAGGAAACGATCGCATGCGCCTCTGGACATCCAGCTCCCGATTTTCAGCAATGATAACCGTTGAAGAGTGAGAGCTGGATGTGATCGGCTTGTCTATTTATGCCCCACACACAATACAATTCAATGGTCCCTACAATCTCATTGTTCATTGGACACAGGAATTCCTCCTCGCATTATAACAAAAGGTCATAGGTTGATTCATACAGGTGGGCTGTGACTATTTCCAACAGCTCAGGTGGGAGGGAAACTGGGTTTCCCGCCGCATGGATAAGTTAGTGCAAATACAGTAAATGTTCATAAACTTCTTATGTCCATAACTATTCGCACGAGCGATTAATCCGCTTCAAACCAACACCGGAATATTGCTAATTAAATACTCTTCCGATGGATACTAAACACCACTGTATTACTCCTGTCTGACCCTTCGTATCAAACAAAGAGGGATTTCTCTGTTCATGAACATTCTACATTAACCAAACTTTCAGAATCTATCAAAGGGACCATGGTCTACAAAATACATTATATAGTGAAAATATGTAACGATTGAGTCGCACGCTACGAACACATGAACTCTACCGTAAATGCACATACCGCGCGCCCGCGGGTGCCCGCAACAGTGAGTATGCGCACGCACGGGAGAGCGCACGCATGCGCAGCGCAGACCTGTGTGAGGTGCAAATATGGCAGTGTGCATAGAGATATTTTTCTGACTTTGACAGGTGTAATGTGAATAAAGAGCAATATGGTGTGGTGTAATGAGAATAAGGAGCAATATGGTGTGGTGTAATGTGAATAAGGAGCAATATGGTGTGGTGTAATGTGAATAAAGAGCAATATGGTGTGGTGTAATGAGAATAAGGAGCAATATGGTGTGGTGTAATGAGAATAAGGAGCAATATGGTGTGGTGTAATGAGAATAAGGAGCAATATGGTGTGGTGTAATGAGAATAAGGAGCAATATGGTGTGGTGTAATGTGAATAAGGAGCAATATGGTGTGGTGTAATGTGAATAAGGAGCAATATGGTGTGGTGTAATGTGAATAAGGAGTAATTCAGTATGTTGTTATGTGAATGAGGGGCACTACTGTGAGGAGTAACGTTTATAAGGTAAATTGGTACTACTGTGTGATATAATGTGAATTAGAGACACTGTCGTATGATAAATTGTGAATAAAGTTGCAGTACTGTGAGGTATAATTGGAATTGTGGGTACTATTGTGTGGCCATGCCCCTTGCCAGCAAAAACACATACCTTTTTGGGCTGTGCGCCGAATGTGCGCACTGTTCTTATTTAATTACAGGGGGTAGTAAAACCAAAATAAGGACTGCTATGGATGAGGGGTGATGGTGCTGGGAAAGAGGTGCAGGGTCAGAGGCGGAATTAGCGGTGGTGCTAGGGGGGCACCAGCCAAAATCTTACCTAGGGCATCATATTGGTTAGGGCCGGCTCTGCCCACAAGGGAAGGTTAAGGTAGGGGGCAGGGGAGGGTTAGGGTACTTTCGGGGGGGCTGTCGGTATTCTGACTGCTGGCGTCCCATCCATACTGATTCCCTATACGATACCATACGAAGCAGCGCTGATATTTTGGTGTCACCCCTTGGACAGAGTCGCCGAGCAGCGGTGATGGGTGATACATGCACCTGCACCTGCCATCCACACTGTACTGGGAGAGCCTGGGGGCGGCCGGACAGCTCCCGAAATCTAGACAAGCACCCAGCTTGATAAGAATGGGGCGTGACACATGACCAAGCCCCCAAACATCATAAACCAGGAGGGGTGACCTAGCAGACATAAGGCCACACCCCCTTATGCATGCGCGCATTGGCTGGCACCACCCCTAGTGACATCAGTGCGTCCAGTAAATACGGAGACAATAATAATCAGCCATAGAACTGACAGCACGCCGGGCGGTGGAGGGACCAGCCGTTATTCCGGGAGAAATTAACCTGCAGGTGAGTATACCCGCCTAGCACAGGGCAGCATGCACCGTTATACGGAACCCAATCATCCAGCAGATCACCCGCCGGCACGGGCGCACTGTCCACAGTATATATTTATATATATATACACTGTCCACGCATAGTGGTGCTGGGTCCATATTCTACTCAGGAAACGTCTCATTAAAGGGGAGATATCTCAAAGCTTGGGAATACAGTGGAGAGAGATAAAGTACCAGCCATCATTGTCTGGCTGCCATGTCACATGCTCTGCTTCAAAAATGACAAGAGCTGATTGGTTGGCACTTAGCTCCCCCTACTTTATCTCCACGCTGTATAGGATGACCCCTCCTCCCTAATACTGGTCAGTACTGGGGCCCGCCCGACGTCTCACCCTCTCCGATGACTTTACAGTGGCCACTTTCATTATATAACGCTTCCGTCCTCTGCGCTGCGGGGGTTATTCTTACTTATGGTTTATCATGAGCGAGACGGGACGTCACTTACCACACGTGTCACATTGGTGTATCTATAGTGGGGGCACAGGGGCCTCTGGTTCCAGTGGGGCCCTCACCACACCCTGCACCCAGAGCTATTCTCACCCCCCTGGAGTTCCATGCGTGCCTGCGCTGCAGACCTGGGGCGAGATGTACTAAAGAGAATATGCAGTAATACTCCCATTTTCAGGGGTTTTCCGGCACTTTCATGTGTACCTTCCCCCGGCTGCCGGGTTTTTGACGTCGAGGGTATCGCCATCTTTTTATGGCGATATTCTATAGAAGCTTATGAGCTTCTTACCACCAGCTGCTGCATCCCGCCGTCCTGCGCCGCTCACGCCGCCGCCCCCCCTCCCTCTGTCATGTTAGTACATATGTGATCAGGCTTGGACTGGCCCACAGGGGTACGGGGGAGACCTGTCCTGACCACCGGTGGGTTGTAGATTCTGGTCCCTGAGCATTAATGATTACATCCCCATTACACATCCGAGGCGCTGGTTTCTATTGGAGCAATTGTCCCCGGATGTGTTTCTTCCATCATTTCTTATTGGCGCGATAAGCGATAATTATCAGGTCTGTGTTCTGCTGAGTAATAACGAGGCTCCTACGTGAGTATCTGACAGGCAGGAGCCCCCGCCCCGGCCGCTCTGCTGGTGGGGGGAGATTGGTGATCCTGGCGTAATATGCACCGTGTGATTGCTTGTACATTCAGGGCTCTGTTCCTGCGCACAGAACAGGTGTAATCTATCTATTCAGCAGCAGCGCACGTAATTCATATTCACCTTGCAAATCACATATTTATACTTGAAATAATTGTGCGCTGTTCCTACGCTCTCCCGCGCTTCCCGCGAGCTCCCCATGCATTTATAATGCCGCTGATATAATGCAGATTATTTTACTTCGCCTTGAAAAAAAAATAGGTTATAATCTCATTTTTCCGCTCACCTGAATATAAATGGGTAAAGCTGAGAACAGAATTGCTCATTGCTCTCTGCTATTACTTTACAGCTAGAAGTTGCAGAACCTCCGTGACACGCGGCTCCGCATCAGGATGCAGCGCACGTGATTACAAGTCAGTTGGCGACTAATTTATGTACGGCGCCATTATCCCCACATTGTAATATATGATCCCACTAGAATAATAAAACATTGATTATACCTGAAAGTCAAAGTGTACGGCAAGAACATACACTGCAGAACATGATTACTCCATCACATACACCGCAGAACATTATTACTCCATCACATACACCGCAGAACATGATTACTCCATCACATACACTGCAGAACAGGATTACTCCATCACATACACCGCAGAACATGATTACTCCATCACATACACTGCAGAACATGATTACTCCATCACATACACCGCAGAACATGATTACTGCATCACATACACCGCAGAACATTATTACTCCATCACATACACCGCAGAACAATATTACTCCATCACATACACTGCAGAACATGATTACTCCATCACATACACTGCAGAACATGATTACTCCATCACATACACCGCAGAACATGATTACTCCATCACATACACTGCAGAACATGATTACTCCATCACATACACTGCAGAACATGATTACTCCATCACATACACCGCAGAACATGATTACTCCATCACATACACCGCAGAACATGATTACTCCATCACATACACCGCAGAACATGATTACTCCATCACATACACCGCAGAACATTATTACTCCATCACATACACTGCAGAACATGATTACTCCATCACATACACCGCAGAACATGATTACTCTATCACATACACCGCAGAACATGATTACTCTATCACATACACTGCAGAACATGATTACTCCATCACATACACCGCAGAACATGATTACTCCATCACATACACTGCAGAACATGATTACTGCATCACATACACCGCAGAACATGATTACTCCATCACACACACTGCAGAACATGATTACTCCATCACATACACCGCAGAACATTATTACTCCATCACATACACCGCAGAACATGATTACTCCATCACATACACTGCAGAACATGATTACTCCATCACATACACTGCAGAACATGATTACAGCATCACATACACTGCAGAACATGATTACTCCATCACAGACACTGCAGAACATGATTACTCCATCACATACACCGCAGAACATGATTACTCCATCACATACACCGCAGAACATTATTACTCCATCACATACACCGCAGAACATGATTACTCCATCACATACACTGCAGAACATGATTACTCCATCACATACACTGCAGAACATGATTACAGCATCACATACACTGCAGAACATGATTACTCCATCACAGACACTGCAGAACATGATTACTCCATCACATACACCGCAGAACATGATTACTCCATCACATACACCGCAGAACATGATTACTCCATCACATACACTGCAGAACATGATTACTCCATCTCATACACCGCAGAACATGATTACTGCATCACATACACCGCAGAACATGATTACTCCATCACATACACTGCAGAACATGATTACTCCATCACATACACTGCAGAACATGATTACTCTATCACATACACCCAGTGGCGTAAGTTCGTCCTAGTCGCCCGGAGGCATGATACATTTTGGTGCCCCCCTACACATACACACACATACCATATGTAGCTATCCGGCACCCAGGGTGAACAGTAGCAGCGTGCTCAGGTACCTTTCCCAATAGTAATATAGATACACATAGAAAGTGGACGCACTCCAAGTCAGTCATTACAATAAAACAGACACCAGCATACCATTATAGTACACCTACAGTGCTCCCTCACCCGCCAGGTCTCCATGGAGATGCTTTGACGCAGCGGTGTGCCAATATAATTAGTGTTCACTGTGGTATTTTTTTTTAGGGCAGGGTGCTGATCACGGGGAGGGCACATTTTTCATTCGGGAGGGCACATTTTTAAGTTAGATGGGCAAACTTAGGTACATACTATAATGCTTGGTGCTCCCATTCCTATGGCCAAAACATGGACAGTGCGCACCGAAGGTGCGCAGCAAAAATCTAGGGGCGTTGTTTCGTGGGGAAGGTAGTGCCCCTAATACACATTGCACCAGTTAGAACCTCCTATACACACTGCACCAGGTAGAGCACGTTATACATATTGCGCCAGATAGAGCACATTATACACATTGCGTCAGATAGAGCACATTATACACATTGCGTCAGGCAGGGAGCACTGAGGCACATTGCACCAGGTAGAGAGCACTGAGACACATTGCACCAGGTAAAGAGCACTGAGGCACAATGCACCAGGTAGAGAGCACTGAGATACATTGCACCAGGTAGAGAGCACTGAGACACATTGCACCAGGTAGAGAGCACTGAGGCACACTGCACCAGGTAGAGAGCACTGAGGCACATTGCACCAGGTAGAGAGCACTGAGGCACACTGCACCAGGTAGAGAGCACTGAGGCACACTGCACCAGGTAGAGAGCACTGAGGCACACTGCACCAGGTAAAGAGCACTGAGGCACACTGCACCAGGTAGAGAGCACTGAGGCACACTGCACCAGGTAGAGAGCACTGAGGCACACTGCACCAGGTAGAGAGCACTGAGGCACACTGCACCAGGCAGAGAGCACTGAGGCACACTGCACCAGGTAAAGAGCACTGAGGCACACTGCACCAGGTAAAGAGCACTGAGGCACACTGCACCAGGTAGAGAGCACTGAGGCACACTGCACCAGGTAGAGAGCACTGAGGCACACTGCACCAGGTAGAGAGCACTGAGGCACACTGCACCAGGTAGGGAGCACTGAGGCACACTGCACCAGGTAGGGAGCACTGAGGCACACTGCACCAGGTAGAGAGCACTGAGGCACACTGCACCAGGTAGAGAGCACTGAGGCACACTACACCAGGTAGAGAGCACTGAGGCACACTGCACCAGGTAGAGAGCACTCAGGCACACTGCACCAGGTAGGGAGCACTGAGGCACACTGCACCAGGTAGGGAGCACTGAGGCACACTGCACCAGGTAGAGAGCACTGAGGCACACTGCACCAGGTAGAGAGCACTGAGGCACACTACACCAGGTAGAGAGCACTCAGGAACACTGCACCAGGTAGGGAGCACTGAGGCACACTGCACCAGGTAGGGAGCACTGAGGCACACTGCACCAGGTAGAGAGCACTGAGGCACACTGCACCGGGTAGAGAGCACTGAGATACATTGCACCAGGTAGAGAGCACTGAGATTAATGTTTACAGCTGCAAAATACTTACAAGGTTAATTTAGCCCAGGGGGACTCTCATGTACGTACCGGGTCTGGCGGCGCACGGCTGGCCGACGTGGAGGGGTCCGGCAGGCAGCAAACGGCGGGGCGGCAGGGCGCACAAAAACTGGCAGGGCGGGATTCAGCTGTCTAAAAAAGGGGCAGACACCTAGCGTGAACACTAGATATATATTAAAAAAAACACAAACGCCTCATTCACTTAAACACTCACACACGTCTCACTTAAACACACACGCCTCTCACTTACATACACATGCCTCTCACTTACACACACCTCTCACACACGTGCCTCTCACTTACACACACCTCTCACACAAGTGCCTCTCACATACACGTGCCTCTCATATACACATGCCTCTCACTTACATACACATGCCTCTCACTTATAGGCCCTACACACATAGCGATTTCACTGCACGATATGAACGATCTTGTTCATTAATGAACGAGATATCGTTCATATCGTGCAGTGTGGAGTCCCCAGCGATGAACGATGTGCGGCCCCGCGCTCGTTCATCGCTGGGGCCATGTCGGCTGTGCATGCAGGCCAATATGGACGAGATCGTCCATATTTGCCTGCAAGTCTACGGAGCCGAGTGACGGGGGGAGTGAAGAAACTTCACTCCCCCCGTCACTGCCCCCCCGCCGCCGGGTCGCTCGTCGGCCGTATCGGCCGTCGGGCACCTTGGTGGCGCATCGCCTAGTGTGTAGGGCCCCTTACATACACATGCCTCTCACACACACACACACACACACACACACACACACACATATGCCTCTCACTTACATACACATACATGCCTCTCACACACATGCCACTCTCACACACACATCACACATGCCTCTTTTACTTGAATGTACAACTTTCCTTAAAAACACACACACCTCACTTAAAAACAAGCACACACAAAACACAGTACTTCCCCCCCAAATACACCTCTCCCCCACCCCCCACACAGTGCCTACCTTTGGCTATCATCCAGAGCATGGAGGAGCAGAGAGTTCTGAGCTTCCCTCGGCTGGCTTACTAAGGGCCCGGGAGGAGCTGTGCTCTGGAGCTCCCCCTAGCTGCAGCCAGTGCCATCTCTCTCTACAGGAGGCAGCTTCCGTGTCACTGACACAGCTCCTCCATCTGCAATAGCAGCGCAGTTCTCAGGCTGCGGGAGACAGTGGAGGAGATGCGCCCCCTTGTGGCCAGGAGCCCGGCGGCAGCCGACTCCACTGCCTCCCACAGTTCCGCCCCTGCATACACCGCAGAACATGATTACTCCATCACATACACTGCAGAACATGATTACTCCATCACATACACCGCAGAACATGATTACTCCATCACATACACCGCAGAACATGATTACTCCATCACATACACTGCAGAACATGATTACTCCATCACATACACTGCAGAACATGATTACTCCATCACATACACCGCAGAACATGATTACTCCATCACATACACTGCAGAACATGATTACTCCATCACATACACTGCAGAACATGATTACTCCATCACATACACCGCAGAACATGATTACTCCATCACATACACCGCAGAACATGATTACTCCATCACATACACCGCAGAACATGATTACTCCATCACATACACCGCAGAACATTATTACTCCATCACATACACCGCAGAACATGATTACTCTATCACATACACCGCAGAACATGATTACTCCATCACATACACCGCAGAACATGATTACTCCATCACATACACTGCAGAACATGATTAATCCATCACATACACCGCAGAACATGATTACTCCATCACATACACTGCAGAACATGATTACTCCATCACATACACCGCAGAACATGATTACTCCATCACATACACTGCAGAACATGATTACTCCATCACATACACTGCAGAACATTATTACTCCATCACATACACCGCAGAACATGATTACTCCATCACATACACTGCAGAACATGATTACTCTATCACATACACTGGAGAACATGATTACTGCATCACATACACCGCAGAACATGATTACTCCATCACATACACCGCAGAACATGATTACTCCATCACATACACCGCAGAACATGATTACTCCATCACATACACTGCAGAACATGATTACTCCATCACATACACTGCAGAACATGATTACTCCATCACATACACCGCAGAACATGATTACTCCATCACATACACTGCAGAACATGATTACTGCATCACACACACTGCAGAACATGATTACTCCATCACATACACTGCAGAACATGATTACTCCATCACATACACTGCAGAACATGATTGCTGCATCACATACACTGCAGAACATGATTACTCTATCACATACACCGCAGAACATGATTACTCTATCACATACACCGCAGAACATGATTACTCTATCACATACACTGCAGAACATGATTACTCCATCACATACACTGCAGAACATGATTACTCCATCACATACACTGCAGAACATGATTACTCTATCACATACACCGCAGAACATGATTACTCTATCACATACACTGCAGAACATGATTACTCCATCACATACACCGCAGAACATGATTACTCCATCACATACACAGCAGAACATGATTACTCTATCACATACACCGCAGAACATGATTACTCTATCACATACACTGCAGAACATGATTACTCCATCACACACACTGCAGAACATGATTACTCCATCACATACACTGCAGAACATGATTACTGCATCACATACACCGCAGAACATGATTACTCCATCACATACACCGCAGAACATGATTACTCCATCACATACACTGCAGAACATGATTACTCTATCACATACACTGCAGAACATGATTACTCCATCACATACACTGCAGAACATGATTACTGCATCACATACACTGCAGAACATGATTACTCCATCACATACACTGCAGAACATGATTACTGCATCACATACACCGCAGAACAGGATTACTCCATCACATACACTGCAGAACATGATTACTCCATCACATACACCGCAGAACATGATTACTCCATCACATACACTGCAGAACATGATTGCTGCATCACATACACTGCAGAACATGATTACTCTATCACATACACTGCAGAACATGATTACTCTATCACATACACCGCAGAACATGATTACTCTATCACATACACTGCAGAACATGATTACTCCATCACATACACTGCAGAACATGATTACTCCATCACATACACTGCAGAACATGATTACTCTATCACATACACCGCAGAACATGATTACTCTATCACATACACTGCAGAACATGATTACTCCATCACATACACCGCAGAACATGATTACTCCATCACATACACAGCAGAACATGATTACTCTATCACATACACCGCAGAACATGATTACTCTATCACATACACTGCAGAACATGATTACTCCATCACACACACTGCAGAACATGATTACTCCATCACATACACTGCAGAACATGATTACTGCATCACATACACCGCAGAACATGATTACTCCATCACATACACCGCAGAACATGATTACTCCATCACATACACTGCAGAACATGATTACTCTATCACATACACTGCAGAACATGATTACTCCATCACATACACTGCAGAACATGATTACTGCATCACATACACTGCAGAACATGATTACTCCATCACATACACCGCAGAACATGATTACTCCATCACATACACCGCAGAACATGATTACTCCATCACATACACCGCAGAACATGATTACTCCATCACATACACTGCAGAACATGATTACTGCATCACATACACCGCAGAACATGATTACTCCATCACATACACTGCAGAACATGATTACTCCATCACACACACTGCAGAACATGATTACTCCATCACATACACCGCAGAACATGATTACTCCATCACATACACTGCAGAACATGATTACTGCATCACATACACCGCAGAACATGATTACTCCATCACATACACTGCAGAACATGATTACTCCATCACATACACTGCAGAACATGATTACTCTATCACATACACTGCAGAACATGATTACTCCATCACATACACCGCAGAACATGATTACTCTATCACATACACAGCAGAACATGATTACTCTATCACATACACCGCAGAACATGATTACTCTATCACATACACTGCAGAACATGATTACTCCATCACACACACTGCAGAACATGATTACTCCATCACATACACTGCAGAACATGATTACTGCATCACATACACCGCAGAACATGATTACTCCATCACATACACCGCAGAACATGATTACTCCATCACATACACTGCAGAACATGATTACTCTATCACATACACTGCAGAACATGATTACTCCATCACATACACTGCAGAACATGATTACTGCATCACATACACTGCAGAACATGATTACTCCATCACATACACTGCAGAACATGATTACTGCATCACATACACCGCAGAACATGATTACTCTATCACATACACAGCAGAACATGATTACTCTATCACATACACCGCAGAACATGATTACTCTATCACATACACTGCAGAACATGATTACTCCATCACACACACTGCAGAACATGATTACTCCATCACATACACTGCAGAACATGATTACTGCATCACATACACCGCAGAACATGATTACTCCATCACATACACCGCAGAACATGATTACTCCATCACATACACTGCAGAACATGATTACTCTATCACATACACTGCAGAACATGATTACTCCATCACATACACTGCAGAACATGATTACTGCATCACATACACTGCAGAACATGATTACTCCATCACATACACTGCAGAACATGATTACTGCATCACATACACCGCAGAACATGATTACTCCATCACATACACTGCAGAACATGATTACTGCATCACATACACCGCAGAACATGATTACTCCATCACATACACCGCAGAACATGATTACTCCATCACATACACTGCAGAACATGATTACTCTATCACATACACTGCAGAACATGATTACTCCATCACATACACTGCAGAACATGATTACTGCATCACATACACTGCAGAACATGATTACTCCATCACATACACTGCAGAACATGATTACTGCATCACATACACCGCAGAACATGATTACTCCATCACATACACTGCAGAACATGATTACTGCATCACATACACCGCAGAACATGATTACTCCATCACATACACCGCAGAACATGATTACTCCATCACATACACTGCAGAACATGATTACTCCATCACACACACTGCAGAACATGATTACTCCATCACATACACCGCAGAACATGATTACTCCATCACATACACTGCAGAACATGATTACTGCATCACATACACCGCAGAACATGATTACTCCATCACATACACTGCAGAACATGATTACTCCATCACATACACTGCAGAACATGATTACTCTATCACATACACTGCAGAACATGATTACTCCATCACATACACCGCAGAACATGATTACTCCATCACATACACCGCAGAACATGATTACTCCATCACATACACTGCAGAACATGATTACTCCATCACATACACCGCAGAACATGATTACTCCATCACATACACTGCAGAACATGATTACTCCATCACATACACCGCAGAACATGATTACTCCATCACATACACCGCATAACATCATTACTCCATCACATACACTGCAGAACATGATTACTCCATCACATACACTGCAGAACATGATTACTCCATCACATACACCGCAGAACATGATTACTCCATCACATACACCGCAGAACATGATTGACTTTCTCATAAACAACAGGATATCACCCCATTGGTATCTGCAACGTTTCGGTTTATTTTCAAAACCGTCTTCAGGCTTACATAAACAATACAAAAACCGTTCTTACCTATATACATGTATAACACCATGTGCTGATCCGTCCAGGTGCGTTCAGCTACTCCCACTTCCGCTGACGTCACCCGGACAAAAAACCATGTGACTTCACATTAACCCTTCACCAATAATTCACATATCTGCAGCACAATGAATATATCTGTTATCTTGAGTTATTACATTGAAACGTTGTCACTACCACTGATGTACATCTATAGTATTATGAATACCAATCTTCATCAATTACGTATATTGTCATAATGTGCAGTATTCAGTGGTCATTATCAAAAAAACGACCTATTACATTTAATAAAGAAAACTAGAGAAAGATAAATTTTCATTAAGGCCATAAGGTGCTATTGTGTTGAGGGAATAAATCCACTTTGTCTCACAGCGCAACAGCAATTTATTGCGATCGCCCTGTCTGCGACTTTCGGGTATATGATCTATCATTTTATACCGCAAACTTGATAGATTGTGCCCCTTTGCCTTAAAATGTTTGGCCACAGGTTGTTCACTTGTCCTCCCTTCAATAGCCAACTTGATTGCACTTCTATGCTGTGCCATCCGTTCTCTAAATGTGCAAGACGTTTTACCTACATAAAGTAATCCACAGGGACACTTAATTTGTATTGTTTATGTAAGCCTGAAGACGGTTTTGAAAATAAACCAAAACGTTGCAGATACCAATGGGGTGATGTCCTGTTGTTTATGAGAAAGTCCCGTGAGTGCCGCTCATTACATAGATATTCAAGCAAGTATCATTGCCAGAGAAGGCACCGGGTAATATTTATTGTTGTGCATCAGGAGTGCCGGGCGTAGAAACGAATATAATATTGACGCATCAGAGGATGCTGCAATTGGCCACGGCACCCGTTCCTACCTTTGGGCATTGCCTTTTGCCCTAGAGTCGGGGTGTTTTTAACCGTGTGTGGTTGTTTTATCACTTTTTGCACTTTTGGACGTGGTTCACTGTTGCACTATGGAAGCTGGCAAGGATGAAGGTACTGGCTTTCGAGCCTCAGTGTATCCCCAAGGGGAACTGTTGTCGTTGTCCGACATTGATGCTGAACGTATATTGATCAAGGACAGAATGTCCACATCTTCTAGAACTGATTCTAATGAATTGAATTTTGCTCATTTATTGAAATTAATGAAAAGAGAGATCGATTTTTATTTTCATGGCGTATCATTATCTGATTATTTTCGAGACAGAATAATCCCCAGGGGTTTTCGCATCCGAAATTCACCTACAATTGGACGTAATAACACTGAGTTTTGCCGCAGATGGGCGGCCGTCCTTAACAAGGCATCGTTTGATCTTATACTACTTGTAATTGAGGAGGCAACGAGGGAGTTAACTTTGGTTCGTGAAAAAATCAACATACTGGAGTCCACCTGTTTGGAATCCCTCAGAGCAGATGGAGACAACGAGTGGTTAAAAAAACTACAAATACAAGTGGACAAGTACCGCAATGATTTGATAGTGTTTAAAACGAAAAAATTCACTGCAGTGACCCGTGATTATGAGGAAAACCGGGTATATAACTTTTCTAATCCACAACAAAGACAGAGACTTTTTCGCCCTAGATTCTTTTTTATGGCTTGCTACACGGAATCGTGACCCGGGGATTAGGCCAGTGTAGTTAAATATCTGTTTTAGCACATGACAGGTACTTGGAATCCAAGGGTTTCGCTTGTCGGGATTACGATGGAAGTTCCGTCTTAATCAGGATGGCAACCCCATCCTGCCCGCGGGTTTTCAAGGATGTCAGGGTGTGGTTGTAGGTCACGCAGCAGGTTAAGCACACCCCGGACGTCACGGTCAAGAAGCCCGGGGCGGCCGGTGCTCCGGGTCCCCGGTTGATAGGGATAGGGAAGTGTTTGCCTATAGCGAGGGCAAGTGCGCAGCGGGGTGAATTGTCAATTTTCGCCACTCGTGTAAGTTTGCGGGGCCAGTCACCCAGACAAAGATTGCACCTCAGCGGCGAGCGGTAAGCCTCCGCTCCTGCCGAGGCCGGGGGGAATGGGCAAGTAAAACCTCCTTCACGATGCAAGTTCCCGAGTTGCGGCGCTGGCTAAGCGTATACCCTGACAAGACGGCAGCTTCCTTCCGCTTGGTTGGTTTTCTAATCCGTTTGCCCACTTCGGATTAGGTGCACGTGTGGCCCACCGGAATTTGAGATCGGCGCGCTAGATACGGCAGTGGGTCCGGCGGCAAGCGGACGGGGAGATCGGCTTAGGGCGCATGTCTGGGCCCTACGCCTTTCTCTCGTTGCCCTCCTTGTGCATTTCTCCCGTGGGGGTGGTGCCCAAACAGGCCACGGGCAATTTCCGCCGGATACACACGTACCCTGACCGCAGGTTTAGTGCAGGTTACATTATCAATCTTTTGATGACGCTCTGCGCTTTGTGCGTAATTGCGGTCCGGGGGGTCTGTTGGCAAAAAAAAATGGGACGTGGAGCCGGATTTCTGGCTACTTCCACTGCATCCGGATTCCTGGTGGTTTCTGGTTTTCAAACTAGGGGGCGAGTTTTACATGGATCGGTGTCTCCCCATGGGTTGTTTGGTCTCCTGCGCCTGCTTTGAGAGTGTCAGCCCAATTTGGCATTGGTGCGTCCAGTCCGTCCCCGGCCAAAGCGGGGTGGCTCAATGCCTGGAAGGCTTTCTCTTTGTGGGTCCGGGGGGTATTTCGATCTGTGGGGATATGCTGTCGGTTTGCCAGATCCTTGTTCGCAGTTCAAGGGTGCCAGTCGCGTCGGACAAGTATAAGGGCCCCTGCACTTGTATTAGCTATTAGGAACGGAAATACGCACGGTGGGGGGTTGCTGTCCCACTCGAAGATAAAGTGCGTAAGCTTTTGGGTTTAATTACTGACAGTTTGGGAAAACGCGGGGTTCGGCTTATGCAGGTACACTCCTTGGTGGGTTCTTTCAACTTTGCGGGCCGGATTATCCCCATGAGGATGATTTTCTGCCGCAGACTTGAACGGGCCACGGCCAGGACGGTCCGGCGACATCGCACCATGTACCTTCCGCGCGAAATCAGGTATGATTTGCGGAGTTGGTCTCTTTCCTGGTGTCCGTCACCAGGGAGGTTTTTGTGGCCTGCACCTTGTTGTTACAGCAAGCTGCGACAATGGTGCACGTATACGGTTTTCTGGGGCATGGTACGCTGCTGCTTGGCCGTCCCCTGGGGTAACGCTAGGTTTTACCAAGAACCTCCTTTTGCTGGTATTGTTCCCGATCATAGTGGCCCTGGATTTAGGGGCCTGCCAGTGCGCGGATAGGGACATCTCGTTTCGCTGCGACGATTTGGGGGTGGTACATGCGATTAATAATCAGCGTTCCTCCTCTCCTGTAGGCTCTGCGGCTGCTACGGCATCTGGTATTAGTTTGCTTGCGGCGCAGTTTTTAATGTCAGGGCCCGTCACGTTCCTGGAATCAACAACGGAATGGCGGATGCGTGGTCTCGATTCCATTTTGACAAGTTCCGGGCGTTGGTTCCGGGAGAGGCGGATGAGGGTTTACTGTGCCCGCCTTCTGTCTGACGGATTGTCGAATCGGGTTAGCCGCTCTAGCCACGTGTGCGCTGGCTCCCTCCACTATCAGGGCTTATGATGCAACCTGGCGCGATGGGTCGGTCTTTCAAAGTAGGCACGGGGTAGCGGGTGAGTCCTCGGCTGCGCCTTGATGGTCTTTGTTTGGGAACATTGCCAAACCGGTAGGCCAAAAGCGGCTATGGCATCTGCCCTTGCGGGCATTGCTTTTCATTCGCGGCTCCACGGGACGACGGACCCCACGGGGTCTTTGGTCCTTTCCAGAGCGCTGAAAAGTCGGGCTAGGTTTGCGTCCGGCGTCCCCGGACTCCCATAGACCTGTGACGTGCAACGTCTGACTGAGTTGCTGTGTGTGCTGCCGCTAATTGCGACCTCGGAATGCGAGGTGGATTCGGGTCTGCTCTACGAATAGGGGCGCATGCAGGAGGGCCTGTTTACTCTGTAGGATTGTGCGGTCCAAGACAGATCAAACAGGTCGGGGTCGCGGAGTGGCCTTGGAGGCCCAGGAGGAAATGGGCGCTTGCCCGCTGCGGTTGACGCAGGAGTATAGACGGTGGAGGCCTCCGGGGGGCGACCAGTTGCTGGTGCACGCGCAGGTTGGCCCGCTGACAAAGTTTCAATTTGCTGCTGTGTTGAAAAATGTTTGGCGGTTTGCGGGGGGCGGACTTCGGTACCCATTCTTTGCGGATTGGGGCGGCTACCCATGCAGCAGCTATGGGTTAATCCCCTACGGCTATTAGGGAGCTGGGCCGGTGGAAGTCCGCCTCCTATAGGTCTTATGTCAGTTGGATAAGTTGTAGGTGCGCCTGTTGCGCTAACCCAAAAACGTGTTTACTCGTCGGTTTTTGAACGACTACCGTTCAGGAATCGAGGGTGTGAAGTGAATTTTTTAAATTTTTCCTCCGAGGGGGCCTAATTTCAATTGGCTGTTCTACCAAGGTCCACGGGAGGTTTTTTGATTTTTCTCCTTCACTTGGGTTTTTGTTATGTTATTGCATTCTATGTATTGTGTTCACAATTCTGATGTTAGGATGTTTTCTTTTCAGCTATCATCAATTTTGGGGAGCATATATGGCTGGTTGGCCATGCCTATAAATTTTGGGCGGCAAGGCATCACAGGGCACTTATGGCAGCCGAAGTTTTTGGGTCTAGGGAATTTTGATGGTTAGGTGTCAGAGGTATGTTGTGGGGTGATTTGTTGCGGTTCCTTTTTTCTCGGGTGCGCCGCTGGGTCGCCCTAGTTGATTGTCCTTCATTTAGGTGATAATGATCTAGGTCGAGTTAAGGGCTTAAGTTTGAATCGTTCGCTAAGGCAGATTTGGTGGCGATTCGTTGTCATTGGCCATGAGTGCGCATTGTTTGGTCGGAGATAGTGCAGCGTTTTTCATTGGCGTGGTGCGGTGCGTTTCTCGGCGCTGGAGAAGGCCCGCAAGAAGGTGAATTCGGCAGCGTCTCTCTTCGTTAGGGCCATACATGGCATAGCGATCAGGCATCCTTTACTTGTGCTGCGTAATAGGCAGTTCTACAAGGAGGATGGGGTTAATCTTTCTCCGGAAGGAGTGCAGAATTTTTCCTGTAGGATATTTTTGGTCCTTTTCGGTAGGGCTATTTAGTTGTTTTGAGTTGGTTTTGGTTGCTGGTTGCGGATGGCGGTGGCGGTTGTAAACCTTTGTGGCGGGAAGTCGCTACCAACCAGCTGTCACACAGGCATAAGTGGTCATTGTGGGGCTCCCTCTTTAAATGGACGGCAGGTGTGTCCTTTTCTTGCGGTTGGACATTTAGACGTTCCCCTGCGGGAACCGAACGTTTGCCAGAGAAAGAGGGGTAAGGCCAGCACAATGCGGGTTATGCGGGAAGGAGGCGGGGTATGTGTACTCCCCTCCTTGGTTTGGTGGTTTGTCATCTAGGTGACGGGTGCTGGTGTTTGGCAGCGGTTTTCTGTTTGCCATCCTCCAAACTAAAGTTAATATATATTCAATTCAATTCTAATTCGGCCTCAATTATTAGTTTAAAGAGTTGGTCAGCGATTAATAAACATCGTCTGACCTTTAACTCCAGCTACTGTGTCCGTGTCTTTATTTCAGTGTGTTGTGTGGTTTCATTTAGTGATAAGCAAGCTTAAGTAAAAGGTTTATGTAATCACAATAAAGTTATGAGCGCCTTAGGATGTCGTAGTGAGGGACAGCAATAGTGACTCTCGGCTGCTGGGGTGTTCCAGTCATGGTAGCCTTATCTGGCTGTGCCTGACATGATGCTGGCAGGGAAATAAAAGGTTAATAATCACAGTGAGTATGACTGGCGGTTGGCTGCCGGACGCTGCCAGATGATGACGCTGCAGACAGCCTGTGCGCTGTACAATGGCCTCTGATTGGCTGCTCCGCAGCGCGGTCACAGAACCTTGCAGAGTCGCAGAGTGAGAGTTGTGCGCACGCTCCTGGAAGAAGAAGCATAGAAGTTACATTTATACAAACTGTAAAACATATTGGCACAAAAATAAGATTTTACTTACCGATAAATCTATTTCTCGTAGTCCGTAGTGGATGCTGGGGACTCCGTCAGGACCATGGGGAATAGCGGCTCCGCAGGAGACAGGGCACAAAAGTAAAAGCTTTAGGATCAGGTGGTGTGCACTGGCTCCTCCCCCTATGACCCTCCTCCAAGCCTCAGTTAGGATACTGTGCCCGGACGAGCGTACACAATAAGGAAGGATTTTGAATCCCGGGTAAGACTCATACCAGCCACACCAATCACACTGTACAACCTGTGATCTGAACCCAGTTAACAGCATGATAACAGCGGAGCCTCTGAAAAGATGGCTCACAACAATAATAACCCGATTTTTGTAACAATAACTATGTACAAGTATTGCAGACAATCCGCACTTGGGATGGGCGCCCAGCATCCACTACGGACTATGAGAAATAGAATTATCGGTAAGTAAATTCTTATTTTCTCTAACGTCCTAGTGGATGCTGGGGACTCCGTCAGGACCATGGGGATTATACCAAAGCTCCCAAACGGGCGGGAGAGTGCGGATGACTCTGCAGCACCGAATGAGAGAACTCCAGGTCCTCTTTAGCCAGGGTATCAAATTTGTAGAATTTTACAAACGTGTTCTCCCCCGACCACGTAGCTGCTCGGCAGAGTTGTAATGCCGAGACCCCTCAGGCAGCCGCCCAGGATGAGCCCACCTTCCTTGTGGAATGGGCATTTACATATTTTGGCTGTGGCAGGCCTGCCACAGAATGTGCAAGTTGAATTGTGCTACAAATCCAACGAGCAATCGTCTGCTTAGAAGCAAGAGCACCCAGTTTGTTGGGTGCATACAGGATAACAGCAAGTCAGTTTTCCTGACTCCAGCCGTCCTGGAAACCGATATATTTTCAGGACCCTGACAACATCTAGCAACTTGGAGTCCTCCAAGTCCCTAGTAGCCGCAGGTACCACAATAAGCTGGTTCAGGTGAAACGCTGACACCACCTTAGGGAGAAACTGGGGACGAGTCCGCAGCTCTGCCCTGTCCGAATGGACAATCAGATATGGGCTATTGTGAGACAAAGCCGCCAATTCTGACACTCGCCTGGCCGAGGCCAGGGCCAACATCATGGTCACTTTCCATGTGAGATATTTCAAATCCACAGATTTGAGCGGTTTAAACCAATGTGAATTGAGGAATCCCAGAACTACGTTGAGATCCCAAGGTGCCACTGGAGGCACAAAAGGGGGTTGTATATGCAGTACTCCCTTGACAAACTTCTGAACTTCAGGAACTGAAGCCAATTCTTTCTGGAAGAAAATCGACAGGGCCGAAATTTGAACCTTAATGGACCCCAATCTGAGGCCCATAGACACTCCTGTTTGCAGGAAATGCAGGAATCGACCGAGTTGAAATTTCTTCGTGGAGCCTTCCTGGCCTCACACCACGCAACATATTTTTGCCACATGTGGTGATAATGTTGTGCGGTCACCTCCTTCCTGGCTTTGACCAGGGTAGGAATGACCTCTTCCGGAATGCCTTTTTCCCTTAGGATCCGGCGTTCAACCGCCATGCTGTCAAACGCAGCCGCGGTAAGTCTTGGAACAGACATGGTACTTGCTGAAGCAAGTCCCTTCTTAGCGGCAGAGGCCATGAGTCCTCTGTGAGTATCTCTTGAAGTTCCGGGTACCAAGTCCTTCTTGGCCAATCCGGAGCCACGAGTATAGTTCTTACTCCTCTACGTCTTATAATTCTCAATACCTTGGGTATGAGAAGCAGAGGAGGGAACACATACACCGACTGGTACGCCCACGGTGTTACCAGAACGTCCACAGCTATTGCCTGAAGGTCTCTTGACCTGGCGCAATACCTGTCCAGTTTTTTGTTCAGGCGGGACGCCATCATGTCCACCTTTGGTCTTTCCCAACGGTTCACAATCATGTGGAAAACTTCCCGATGAAGTCCCCACTCTCCCGGGTGGAGGTCGTGCCTGCTGAGGAAGTCTGCTTCCCAGTTGTCCACTCCCGGAATGAACACTGCTGACAGTGCTATCACATGATTTTCCGCCCAGCGAAAAATCCTTGCAGTTTTTGCCATTGCCCTCCTGCTTCTTGTGCCGCCCTGTCTGTTTACGTGGGCGACTGCCGTGATGTTGTCCCACTGGATCAATACCGGCTGACCTTGAAGCAGAGGTCTTGCTAAGCTTAGAGCATTATAAATTGCCCTTAGCTCCAGTATATTTATGTGGAGAAAAGTCTCCAGACTTGATCACACTCCCTGGAAATTTTTTCCCTGTGTGACTGCTCCCCAGCCTCTCAGGCTGGCCTCCGTGGTCACCAGGACCCAATCCTGAATGCCGAATCTGTGGCCCTTTAGAAGATGAGCACTCTGTAACCAACACAGGAGAGACACCCTTGTCCTTGGTGACAGGGTTATCTGCTGATGCATCTGAAGATGCGATCCGGACCATTTGTCCAGCAGATCCCACTGAAAAGTTCTTGCGTGGAATCTGCCGAATGGAATCGCTTCGTAATAAGCCACCATTTTTCCCAGGACTCTTGTGCAATGATGCACTGACACTTTTCCTGGTTTTAGGAGGTTCCTGACTAGCTCGGATAACTCCCTGGCTTTCTTCTCCGGGAGAAACACCTTTTTCTGGACTGTGTCCAGAATCATCACTAGGAACAGCAGACGTGTCGTCGGAAACAACTGCGGTTTTGGAATATTTAGAATCCACCCGTGCTGTCGTAGAACTACTTGAGATAGTGCTACTCCGACCTCCAACTGTTCTCTGGACCTTGCTCTTATCAGGAGGTTGTCCATTTTCTTTGAAGAAGAATCATCATTTCGGCCATTACTTTGGTAAAGACCCGGGGTGCCGTGGACAATCCAAACGGCAGCGTCTGAAACTGATAGTGACAGTTCTGTACCACGAACCTGAGGTACCCTTGGTGAGAAGGGCAAATTGGGACATGGAGGTAAGCATCCCTGATGTCCCGGGACACCATATAGTCCCCTTCTTCCTGGTTCGCTATCACTGCTCTGAGTGACTCCATCTTGATTTGAACCTTTGTAAGTGTTCAAATATTTCAGATTTAGAATAGGTCTCACCGAGCCTTCTGGTTTCAGTACCACAATATAGTGTGGAATAATACCCCTTTCCTTGTTGTAGGAGGGGTACTTTGATTATCACCTGCTGGGAATACAGCTTGTGAATTGTTTCCAATACTGCCTCCCTGTCGGAGGGAGACGTTGGTAAAGCAGACTTCAGGAACCTGCGAGGGGGAAACGTCTCGACTTTCCAATCTGTACCCCTGGGATACTACTTGTAGGATCCAGGGGTCCTGTACGGCCCCAGCGTCATGCTGAGAACTTGGCAGAAGCGGTGGAAGGCTTCTGTTCCTGGGAATGGGCTGCCTGCTGCAGTCTTCTTCCCTTTCCTCTATCCCTGGGCAGATATGCTTATGGGGACGAAAGGACTGAGGCTGAAAAGACGGTGTCTTTTTCTGCATAGATGTGACTTAGGGTAAAAAACGGTGGATTTCCCAGCAGTTGCCGTGGCCACCAGGTCCGATGGACCGACCCCAAATAACTCCTCCCCTTTATACGGTAATACACCTTTGTGCCGTTTGGAATCTTTGGCAGATATGGACATCGCACTTACTCTTGATGCCAGAGTGCAAATATCCCTCTGTGCATCTCGCATATATAGAAATGCATCCTTTAAATGCTCTATAGTAAATAAAATACTGTCCCTGTCAAGGGTATCAATATTTTCAGTCAGGGAATCCGACCAAGCCACCCCAGCTCTGCACATCCAGGCTGAGGCGATCACTGGTCGCAGTATAACACCAGTATGTGTGTATATACTTTTTTGGATATTTTCCAGCCTCCTATCAGCTGGTTCCTTGAGGGCGGCCCTATCTGGAGACGGTACCGCCACTTGTTTTGATAAGCGTGTGAGCGCCTTATCCACCCTAAGGGGTGTTTCCCAATGAAGGGTTAGCTCTTCTGTCTTTGTAAATATTACTTTTTATATGATCAATTTCCTTATAATAGTTACAGTGTAAAAGTGAATATTTCTACTTCCCTAATGAAGGGTTAAAACATGCTATATGAACTGTTATGTGTTTGCATAGATGCGTGCTACCCTGTGCTGGATACCTTTATCTGCTCATACAATACCAGGCTTGTATGTGTCTGCTTCTCAAGGACAGTTCCATACCAGATCAAACCTGTATTACTATTTCTGTGTTATCAAATATCCTGTGTTACATACTTTGTTAAATGTTTTGAGAAACTTGTAGAAAACCCATATATGCATATCCTTCCACTGCGGCAGTTCCTAGCCAATCATGTTATGTTAGCCCCTTTTGTGTTCTGTCCAATTAGTTATTGACTTTGGATATACACGCCCTAAATCCTTTCTTTTATATACTTATGTTTAACGAACAATAAACAGTGTGAATTTTTACTGCTTGTGTTGTGCATGTAACTGATAGCATAAAGGTTTACACTCCCAGACGTCTGAGAGGCCATCACATCGAGGGTTAAAGAATATAAGGGCAAATCCTTTCAGCTGGGGGCTATGTCCGCGATTCAGTGATCGTCCCTGAATGGTAAGATAGAGAATTTATTGTCTGTCTTTGCCATACAGGATTGCGGTCATACACTGAAGCTGAATCCGTGTCAGTGTTCCGGGAACACGTGACAAGGTAATATTTAAGTCCGGGACTTAATATTACGAAGTTTTATGTAAAAGCATAAAACAGGTATCAGGGATACCATAGAATCTTTAATGTCGGGGACTTAAAGATACGTCTGAGAAAGGACCAGGGGTCCAAGCGCAATTCTCCAAAGACGTCAGTATCTGGGATACTTAAAAAATAGACCTGGGGTCTATACGTAACGTAGATTATACCTCGATTTGATCGTCTATACTTGTATGTTTGTAGTGAGATAAGTTCTTATATTTGGTCCAGACGGCTGGTAAGTTTTCGTCTGCCAGATATCTTTACTCAAACACTTTTCTTGCTTCCTGTTTAAAACGCTGTATTTTTCTGACATCTTGTACGAATGGTAAGTATCGTACTCGTCAAAAGATTTCATGTTCTCACTATACAGATAATATTGTGATATTGTCAATGACTAATTAACTGGTTAAGCTGATGCATGTATAGTAAGTAGAGTGTTGTATATTTTAGATATTTTCTTTTAAAAGTTGTATTGTTGATTTATATTACTGTCTGACAATGGGCTCTAGTCAGAGTAAAAAACTACATATCCCCCGCCCCTCCCTGGTGAGACATGCAAGATGTATGTTGCCCGTAACTCTACCTCAGAGTATTACTTAGTTAACCCATGGGTGGATAATTTAGCGGGATGGACAGAGAAAGCAGGACAGGACCCATTCCTACGGGAAGGCAGTAATTACCTTTTCTATATGGAGATTTAAGAAAAAATGTCAGTTTCCAACAGCACAGAAGCGACGCTGCAGAGAAACTATAAATCTTTGAAATCCCTCTCCCTCCCCCTTGCATTCCAATGTATCCTGCGCTCAGAGACACAAATCTCTTGGCAGCAGTAACCCTTTCACACTAGATGGGATCGCCTCCAACTTCACTGCTGGAGGGTGCGTCCACTAGCTCTATCCCTAGCACCAATAACCCAGAGTTTAGATAATAGTAAAACACTGTCCCAAGCCCACTATTACCCTCGATGGCTGTATATCTTGTTTGCGCAAAGCTTGCAAAGGACGCAGCTATACACATATGAAGGAAGTCTTTAAAGCCTGTGCTTTTTTGCCTGTCGCTGTGGCTTGTAAACAGAAACCTTCATAGTCTGTTACTGCGTTTTGGAAAAGGTTTAAGGACTGCTGGACAGATGACGCTGGCTTACCTTTGCTTAACTCAGAAAGCTTACTCACTTCCCCACCCACTCATAACTATCAGAACTCCAGACGCTTTGACAGACAGAACCAACCCCGCAGTCAGGGAAGATTCCAAAGACCCCGCGCACTGACGGGGCCCGGAGGAGGGCATCCCAGCCTTTATTCAACTCTCCCGTCATAGTAAAGATTCACCTCTGCTGCCACTTATTATAAATGGAAGTAAAATTCCCTTTTTAGTGGACAGCGGTGCAACAACCAGTGTTTTGTGTTCTGACTTATGCAGTATCCCCTCTCACCAGAAAAGATAGAAGGTCTCCGCCCCATGATACAGCAATTCTTACAACAGGGTATTCTCAGACATATTGTATCACCATACTGTACTCCTGTGAACCCTGTTGCAAAAGCTGATGGCAGTATAAGATTTGTACAGAATCTCAGAGCGATCAATCAGCTAATTGTCCCAATTGCACCAATTGTTCCAGATGTAAACTCACTCATTTCTGCAATCCCTGCAGATGCTGCGTTCTTCTCTGTAATTGATTTGAAGAATGCCTTTTTTCAGCATGCCTGTAGATTCACAGACACAATTACTTTTTGCCTTTTCTTTTGAGGGTAAACAACTTACCTGGTGCAGATTATTGACGCACCTGTTGTCTCCAGGCCACATTGAGGCCCTGGCAACCTCACCATGGTTCAGTCCTGCTACAGTATGCAGATGATCTGCTGCTCTGTAGTCAAACTGAGGAGGCCTGCCGAGAGGATGGTGTTTCATTACTAAACTGGCTTTGTGAATGTGGACACAAGGTGTCCAAAATAAAAATGCAATGGTGTAAAAAGCATGTTGATTACTTAGGTTTTGTGCTCACTCAGGGAGAGAGGAAAGTCAGTCCACAACGCATACAGTCTGTATTGGGCCTGGTCACCCCAACTACCCAGAAGGAACTACTGTCCTTCCTGGGTATGGTAAATTACTGCAGACAGTGGATTTCTGATTGCTCCTATTATGATAACATTTTGAGACAAGCCACACTGAAGGACAAACCTAAAACTGTACAATGGTCACAAGAAATGTTAACTGCATATGAAAGTTTAAAATGTATGTTGATGAAAAGTCCGGCACTTGGCCTCCCCAATTATGTACTACCTTTCCATCTATATGCAAGGGACAATTGTAAAACCATGGCGGGGGTGCTCACACAGTTTCATGGAGGGAAGTTGCGCCCCGTGACATTTTTTTCCCAAAGTCATGCCAGTGTCTGTGCAAGGTATGCCTGCCTGCCTCAGGGCTTTGGCAGCCTGTGCAATGGTTGCAGAAATGGCCACTACCCTCACTTTAGGCCACATCACAGTACTCCACACCACACATGATGTCCTGGCAATACTTAAAGGCTTACACACACAGCACATGTCAGCACAACGCCTTAGTGGATATGAAGTACTCCTTTTGAGTAACCCTACCCTTACCATCAAGTACACTGCTAGTTCTTCTGGCCCTGCACCCATTCTCAATGCCCTTTTAGGCTTGAAAGGTCCTGAGGATGAACCACCCGACCTACATGACTGTGCTGCTTCCATTGAAGCTGAAACTTCTCCCAGACTTGACATGTCTCCCGTTCCCATACCAGGCGCAGACATAGTTTTTGTTGACGGCTCATGTAGTAGGCCCAATGACAATACATACCAAGCTGGCTATGCCATTGTCACCCTCCCTGACACTGTGTTGGAAACCCTACCAATACCTTATCAGTCCGCGCAAGCTGCAGAACTCATTGCACTCATTAGAGCATGTCCCTCCCTTGACAACGTCCATCTGCTCACTCAACTTCAAGCTGCTGCGACTAATACTGATCTCTCCGACTGGACTTACCCAATTCTGCAGAAAAAATCCTAAATCAGGATTAATCTGCAAAGAGGGGAAACCCTGTATACCCCAGTCCAGTGCCCCTTTGCTCGTTGCCCAGTGCCGTGGTGTTGGTCACCGTGGTGAAGCCACAACACTCCTCCTACTAACCAATGATTTTTATGTTAGCAGATGCATCACTTGCCCCAGGAACAACCCTAATAAAGCTAAACACCAGCATCTTGAATACCCCACAAAAGACTCTAGGTTACTCCCCATTTGAAATACTAATGGGCAGGCCTTTTCCTACACCCTGGGCTAAGAAACCACTAGTAATACAGGAAGGAGATCTAGAACTCAGGTCCCTGATAACAAAACTGAATGAAATTGAACATGAGGTTGTTTGTAAAAACCCTTTGAATCCACAGGAACCTACACACCCCTTTAAAGTCGGAGACAGAGTCGTGGTGAAGGTGCTCCCCAGGAACAAGAGCCCAGGAGACTTCACCTATGGTCCAGAGACAGAGGTCGTAGCAGTTACCCGGACAGCAGTCCTGACAGAGGAAAGTCCTACCTGGATCCATGCATCCCGAGTAAAAAAGGTTCCTAGACCAGACCTAGAGAGGGAAGCAAGTGATTCCAGTGAGGTACGAACCGGGGCAGACAGCCCTGACCTCCCACCTAGCGAAGACAGAAGAACAGAAAACGATGAAGAACCTGCCCCCTATCTCTATCCTGGGGACTATCTCGATAGCCCTACTGGCCCTCATTCACCTCACAATATGTGAAGTCGACATCACACAAACAGATGGGGTCCCCACCTTGTGGTACAATTCCTCCAATAAACACGTAGCCACATACATCCTTGATTATTTCATGTTCCCTAAACTTGCTGACAACAAACACAATAAAAGCAACTGTTATGTCTGTGGCAAATCTAGGCCCCACCTAGGTACAGTGCCCCTTAATATACCCCTAGAACAGGAAAATTGTTTTTTCAGCCTTTTTAATGATCACCGATGACCCCACTCCTCCCTCTAATACTCCTGCTAATCGAAAGAAAAGAGCACTCCCAGGAGGTAGCTTTGACCCCCACGTATACATTGATGCTATAGGGGTCCCAAGAGGTGTTCCAAATGAGTTCAAAGCTAGAGATGAGGTGGCTGCGGGTTTTGAGTCATTGTTTCCTATAGTAACTGTAAATAAAAACGTAGCCTGGATTAATTATATATATTATAATCAACAAAGATTTGTTAATGATACCAAAGATGCTCTTAAAGGTATAGCTGAACAGCTAGAAGCCACTTCCCAAATGACATTCCAAAATAGAATGGCCCTTGACATGATCCTAGCAGAAAAAGGCGGTACATGTGTTTACATTAGTAAGGTGGAAGGCTGTTGTACATATATTCCTGACAACACTGGTCCCAATGGTAAGGTTACTTTAGCCATAAACGAGTTAGAAACCTTATCCATAGAACTTAAGAAAAATTCAGGTATTGATAACCCATGGAGCCAATATTTTGGATGGTTTGAAAATTGGAAACAGGCTCTTGTGCAAATAAGCATATTCATACTTGTAACTTTAATTCTTGTAGGCATTATAGTTTATTGTGTAATCCCCTGTGGAAAGAAACTTACCTCCAAAGGCATTGATAAGGCCCTGATGTACTATGATATAACCACCAGTCCTGTCACCTCCTCTGATAGTAAGGGACCCGACGATTATGTCCAATATCTCAAGAACTGGAGGAACAAGAAAGGAGCCTCACTCAAGAATCATGTCATATAATAACGCGCCCTAACTTCTGGCGGGAAAGGGTATACCGCCAATAATTTTCTATCGGGGGAACCCCGCGCCTCATCACACACTTCATTTAATTTATCTGATTCAGGAAAAACTATAGGTAGTTTTTCCACACCCCACATAATACCCTTTTTTGTGGTACTTGTAGTATCAGAAATATGTAACACCTCCTTCATTGCCCTTAACATGTAACGTGTGGCCCTAAAGGAAAATACGTTTGTTTCTTCACCGTCGACACTGGAGTCAGTGTCTGTGTCTGTGTCGACCGACTGAGGTAAAATGGGCATTATAACGTCCCTGACGGTGTTTTAGACGCCTGGACAGATACTAATATGTTTGCCGGCCGTCTCATGTCGTCAACCGACTTGCAGCGTGTTGACATTATCACGTAATTCCTTAAATAAGCCATCTATTCCGGTGTCGACTCCCTAGAGAGTGACATCACCATTACAGGCAATTTGCTCCGCCTCCCAACATCGTCCTCATACATGTCGACACACACGTACCGACACACAGCACACACACAGGGAATGCTCTGATAGAGGACAGGACCCACTAGCCCTTTTTTGGAAGACAGAGGGAGAGTTTGCCAGCACACACCAAAAACGCTATAATTATACAGGGACAACCTTTATATAAGTGCTTTTCCCTTATAGCATTTTAATATATGTAGTCATATCGCCAAATCAGTGCCCCCCCTCTCTGTTTTAACCCTGTTTCTGTAGTGCAGTGCAGGGGAGAGCCTGGGAGCCTTCCCACCAGCATTTCTGTGAGGGAAAATGGCGCTGTGTGCTGAGGAGAATAGGCCCCGCCCCCTTTTCGGCGGGCTTCTTCTCCCGTTTTTCTGAGACCTGGCAGGGGTTAAATACATCCATATAGCCCCCAGGGGCTATATGTGATGTATTTTTAGCCAGAATAAGGTACTATCATTGCTGCCCAGGGCGCCCCCCCCAGCGCCCTGCACCCTCAGTGACCGCTGTTATGAAGTGTGCTGACAACAATGGCGCACAGCTGCAGTGCTGTGCGCTACCTTATGAAGACTGAAAAGTCTTCTGCCGCCGGTTTCTGGACCTCTTCACTTTTCGGCATCTGCAAGGGGGTCGGCGGCGCGGCTCCGGGACGAACCCCAGGGTGAGACCTGTGTTCCGACTCCCTCTGGAGCTAATGGTGTCCAGTAGCCTAAGAAGCCAATCCATCCTGCACGCAGGTGAGTTCACTTCTCTCCCCTAAGTCCCTCGATGCAGTGAGCCTGTTGCCAGCAGGACTCACTGAAAATAAAAAAACTAACAAAACTTTTACTCTAAGCAGCTCTTTAGGAGAGCCACCTAGATTGCACCCTTCTCGGCCGGGCACAAAAATCTAACTGAGGCTTGGAGGAGGGTCATAGGGGGAGGAGCCAGTGCACACCACCTGATCCTAAAGCTTTTACTTTTGTGCCCTGTCTCCTGCGGAGCCGCTATTCCCCATGGTCCTGACGGAGTCCCCAGCATCCACTAGGACATTAGAGAAATAGGGCATACGGAGGAGTCTGATGGCTGTGGGGACTGATGGCATTAAAAGGCCATAGGAAAGTCTGATGGCACATTAGGGGCATGTGGAGGGGAGTTACAAAAGGGAGAGATGATTGCGTAGGATGCAGTTGTGTCAGTAAAAGTCCATCTGGCGGTGGTGCATCTCATGTGACCGAGCCAGGTAAGTGGTCAATCAGATGTAACTACACCACTACACAGGTAGGAGAAGATGGGGGTATGCTCCAAATCCAGGATAATTCTTTGTACCTGTGTGTGTGTGTGTGTATATATATATATATATATATATATATATATATATATATGTGTGTGTGTGTATATACTGTATGTATATGTTTGTATATGTGTGTCTGTATATCTCTGTGTGTATATGTGTGTGTGTGTGTGTGTGTGTGTGTATCTGTATGTGTATATATGTGTGTGTATGTGTGTATATATGTGTCCTGTATATGTGTGTGTATGTGTGAGTATATGTGTATACAGGATGTGTGTGTGTATATGTGTGTAATATGTGTGTATGTTGTGTATATGTGTACTGTTTATGTGTGTATATGTGTGCATATATGTGTATACAGGATGCGTTCTGTATATGTGTGTGTGTATGTGTGAGTATATGTGTATATAGAATGTGTGTGTATATGTGTGTAATGTGTGTATGTTGTGTATATGTGTACTGTTTATGTGTGTGTATATGTGTGCATATATGTGTATACAGGATGTATGTGTATATCTGTATGTGTGTAATATGTGTAGTGTGTGTGTGTATGTTGTGTATATGTGTACTGTATATGTGTGTGTATATCTGTATGTGTGTATTGGTATATACTGTATGTGTGTATATGCTTATGTGTGTATATATGTGTATATATGCAGAGAGGACAGTTGGTGCATTTGCGCAACTATAAAAGTTTCATCTGCTCCATGGTTTCCATTTTTGTAAATAAGCTTCATATAAAGACTGATGACTCTTCTTGTAACATGGATTTACTGGCGAAGAGATCTCTGCACGTGTCCTGATCGCTACAGAAAGGTAATATTCATTTATATACGTGGCTGATCATCTATATACGTGGCTGATCATCTATATATGTGGCTGATCATCTATATATGTAGCTGATCATCTATATACGTGGCTGATCATCTATATATGTAGCTGATCATCTATATACGCGGCTGATCATCTATATATGTGGCTGATCATCTATATATGTAGCTGATCATCTATATACGTGGCTGATCATCTATATATGTAGCTGATCATCTATATACGTGGCTGATCATCTATATATGTAGCTGATCATCTATATACGTGGCTGATCATCTATATATGTAGCTGATCATCTATATACGCGGCTGATCATCTATATATGTGGCTGATCATCTATATATGTGGCTGATCATCTATATATGTAGCTGATCATCTATATACGTGGCTGATCATCTATATATGTAGCTGATCATCTATATACGTGGCTGATCATCTATATACGTGGCTGATCATCCATATACGTGGCTGATCATCTATATACGTGGCTGATCATCTATATACGTGGCTGATCATCTATATACGTGGCTGATCATTCATATACGTGGCTGAAAGTTACTTGTCAGATGAATCTAGTTTTCGGTCATGTTTATACAATGCACTATCACTCCTTTGTGCCGGGATAAGACGGGAATTACCTGGGGACAGCCGCCGCCGGCTCCCGGAGATGTTGGCATGTATACGCAGGGATAATGCTGTTATTCTGTTATATTAATTATCCAAACTCTAATTGTTACAAACCATTTCCCCGGATGGAAAGGATTGGATGTAACCGCGGGGGACAGAGGTATTAGCGCCCCGGATACAGAGGCAGAAGTGCGCATTGCTGTCACGTAGAGAGTGCAGCCGCCAACAACAAAGAGACAGAGATGGAGTGAGAGGTACTAGGGCAGACGCCAGCCTCCAGCGCCAGCTGATAATGCAGAGACGGGAGGAAATGGCAGGCAGGGCCGTTTCTTGGGGCAGGCGAGCAGTGCAACCGCACTGGGCGCCCGCCGCGGCACTAACTGTGGCTCCCTGCTTCCCCCTCCTATTTCTCCCTGAGTAACCCGCTCGGGGGGCGGAGTTTCACGGAATGACGCGGTTGCGTCGTTACGTCACGATGCCACCCCGTCACTCCGCGAAACTCCCCCCCCATCCCGAGCGGAGTACAGAGGGGGATCCAAGTTAGGAAGAGGGAAAGGCCGGCGCGAGGAGCGACCGAAGAGCGGTAATCGCCTCTGTAATTATTCTCTCTCTCTCTCTCTCAATGTGTAAAATGGGGACACCTGCCGTAGTGTGGGGATTTAATGTATCAAGGGCATTGCGGTGTGTGGCATAATATGGTGCAGGGGGCATTGCGGTGTGGGGCTTAATATGGTAGAATTTTCTTTTCCTGTGGTGGTCATGATCTGTTGGAGCAGGGTCAAACACTGGATTGTGAGGTAGTCTTTTCAGACGAGGCCATGCCCATTTAAATGAGGCCACACCCATTTAGATGAGGCCACGCCCCCTTTACGGGTGCGCACGCAAGTTTTTTTTTATCTAGGTGTGTGTGTGTGTGTGTGGGGGGGGGGGCACATTTTTTTATGTCATGGGGGGGCGCATTTTTAAATATCGCACTGGGAGCCAAATTGGCTAGAAACAGCCCTGATGGCAGGCAGGGTAACAGACCATTCCATTGCTGGTTACATGTCACACAACCATCAGTCAGAGCTCATGTTATATCAGCATGCCTGCAGCACAATGCTCCGTAACCCGTAGCAACCAGTCATTACCTGGAAAGCACACCAGCCCCCCTTACACTCATATCTCACATCTTCTCTTGTCCCTCCTCACCTCACCCCAACCTATTTTTTCTATCCTTTTCTCTGGCACGTCCCCCACACACAATCAGCAACTGCAATGTAAACCTCATATAGTCTGAGGATTGTCCGTAACATAAACCAGAACATCTTAACACTTCACTATAATAAATAAAGACTCGGAGACTTGGATTTGGCAGAAAATGTTAAATGTTAATGTGAAAGAACGGCTAAAACGAACCTATCCCATGAACAAAAACCTATCTTATAAAAAACTGACGTAAACCTTCCAACAAACAATAGGTATCCGCTCAACCTCCATCTTGATTACCCACCCGTGAAGGTGATGAGGCTGCCCACGTGAAGGTGGTCCAGCAGATGTATTACCAGTCAACGAAGGAGAGCGCACCTAAAAACCAACCACCAAACGACCTCCAATCAACTCCTTTAATACAACAAAAGTTAACTTGCCGTTCTAACCCGACAACAGCGAAGTTCTGCTCAACAGCAACTACGCTCCGCCACCATACCCCTAACCCAAAGAACCAACCACCGAAAACAGATCCTCAAGGAAAATACATAGTCCCTGCCTAGTCAAATGAACCCCATCCGGTCTAAACAAGTAGTAGAACCGAAACTTGATCCGCTGGTTCCACACCACAGCACCGCCAAGAGCCACCACAAACTTAGCAACTGCGGAATTGACCTTCCGCCAAGAGGCATCGATTGACCTGCAGTCCGCAACTCCACGCCAACACAACCGCGGCACTATACAGGACCAGATAAGTCTACAGCCCGGCCAAGCACCCGCAATCACCTGTAAGTCATGAACAGTGGCCAACCTAAGATTCACTGCCTTTCTCTTACCCAGGTCGTTGCCACCTAAATGAATCACCAACAATTTGGGCAGCCCAAAACGCTTAACCTGCTCCAACAGGTTAACCTTCAGATCCTGCCACATCATCCCCCTAACTCCTATCCACCTCACGTTATCCAACCCAACAAAGCCAGGAGCCCCCTCCGAAGCCACCAACTCGGCTGCCCAAAAAATATAGGAGTGACCAATCACCCAAACACTAAACTCATCCTCTCGCGAACCTATAAAGGAAAAAACAAAACAAACAATTGTGAATATACAAAGTGAAACAAAAACCCAGACCAGAACAGGAACCAACTACTAGAACGAGGATCTGCCAAAAAGAAAAATTTGAAAAGAGTACTTTGAATTTTCTCTCGGACAAGCTTCAGGCCAATCGAAGCAACAAAAAGAAACGTAAGGAAAACTCAAAATAAGAAAAAGGGGAATTTGGGGGGGGGGGGGGGGATGTTAGGGAGTGGAGGGGGGGGGAGGTTATGGGGTCACACAGAATAACTCGGCTGGAGGTGAAACGTAAAAACCTGCTGAGGAACTTGTAATTAGATGTCAATTAGCCGAATTGAATGAATTAAGCCAAATCAGTTCGTCAGTTCAGGCAAAAAATCGCAAAGCACTCCAGACCCCCACTGCCAGCAGTGGCGAGTAGCTAGCCATCCGAGTAGGGAGGCCAGGGGAGACAAACAATACAGAACGAACAAACTGAACCGAAACGTAGAAACAGTAAACGAAAAAAATGTTAGTAGAACAAACAACTCGCTCATGCAACAACGGGCCAAATGTAACGCTTATAAGCCGCCGACTTCCAGTGGCCCAAAGCCTTAATTTCGTCCACGGCGCGCCCTGCAGATGCTGCGGAAGTGGCGGCCCCAATTCTAAATGAATGCGAACCAAAATCCCGAGGGGAGAGGCCTAAACTGGACAGGCAGCGCCGCATCATCCAAGTAAATTGGTATTTTGTCAATGGCAACCCATCGTAATGCAGAAGCCAAGACCCTTCTGACAAGGGCCTGACCTCCGCATACCGACCAGCCAATGCCACCGGACAACAGTCCCCACCACCCGATGGTGCCAAAGTGATCCAATGACCTCTCCCCATCTGATCAGTTTTGGAGCGGCGCAGCCTGCACAGCACAGGCCCCACACCCACGACAACATCCGCGCGCTGCATAATGGCATCCAACTTTTTAGAAGCCGCAACCAACTCAGAGACTCTAAACGCGCCATGGAAAGCCATGGAAAAAGCCAACTGAAATAAAAGCGTTTCAAAATGGGAGTCCGCCACCGCCGCCCCCATGAGGGAAGAAAGCAGGGACGCATCGATAGGGCGCCGACTATCAGGAGGCACCGGCGCCGAGCGCGCCCAACCTTTTAGCGCCTTCGTCAGCAGGAAACTTCGTAAAATCCGGAACACCCTTCAACCTTGAATAAAAGAATATCCCAGCGAGGTATCGAGACACCACGGCCCTCGATTGTCCCGTTACAAAGAGTTGCCAAACGAAGTCCAGAAACAATCTCTGACCCCTCTCACCTCTAGGCCCTTGGTCACGGGAAAAGTCTTCCCATTCCTTCCAGGCCTGACGGTATCCTGTGAGAGTGGACGGAGCCAAAGATAGCTCGGCTTGCCCTTCCAATCCGCCATGATGACCTGCCAAACATAAGAAGGGCAGGGCAAACCCGCTGAATCAGCCTCCGGGATAAACGGAACCTATCCCACTGCCCCCTAGACAATGCATCGGCGATCCCATTATCTACCCCGGGGACGTGCTGAGCCCGAAACAGAATATTACGGCGCATGCAAGTCAGCACGAGCCGCAACAACACCCGGAGGACCCGCGGGGCCATAGCCATTTGGTTGTTAACCGCGTGCACAACCCCTAACTTATCGCAGCGAAAAAGAATACTGCGATCGCGAAGGCGCTCCCCCCAAACCTCCAAGGCCACCATGATGGGAAAAAGCTCCAGCAACAACAGGTCGCCGGTCAGCCCCTCCCGTGACCAAGACTCGGGCCATGAGGCCGCGCACCAAGCTCCGTCTAGATAACAACCGAACCCCGACGAGCCCGCCGCGTCCGTGAACAACTGCAAGTCGAAATTGTCAATGAGCGGGGCCATCCAGATCAGCACACCAGTGAAGTCCGCCAGAAACGAAACCCACACAGAGAGGTCCCGCCTAATCTCAGCCGAGAAACGGACAAAATGGTGCGGCCTGGACACCCCAGCCGTGGACCGTTCCAACTTCCGACAAAAAACCCTGCCCATGGGAATCACCCGACAGACAAAGTTCAACAGCCCCAGCAGGGATTGAGCCTCCCGCAACGTCACCTTACGCCGCTCCAAGCACCGCGCTATGGACTCCTGAAGCTTCGCAACCTTGTCCCGAGGCAGCCGGCAAGCCCCTGTGACCGTATCGATCTCGATAAGCAAAAAGGACAAACAGGAGAGAGGCCCCTCCGTCTTGTCCTCGGCCACAGGTACCCCAAAATGCCCCAACAAGGCACGCAGCGAAAACAACAGGAAACCACAGTGAGGAGAATGCGCGGGCCCCATACACAAAAAGTCGTCAAGGTAATGCGCGATCCCGCTACCTCCGCAAGAAAACTGTAAAAAGGTGCTGAACTTTTCGAAAAAGGCACACGAAACGGAACACCCCAAAGGCAGACACTTGTCTACAAAGTATTCCTCCCCGACGTGGAAACCCATGAATCGAAACGACTCCGGGTGCAAAGGGAGCAAGCGAAAAGCCGATTCAACATCCAGTTTAGCCACGAGGGCCCCGGGGCCACAGCCCCGGACCATGCCCAGAGCATACTCAAAGGACTGATACACCACCGAACAATATTCCGGCGAAATTGCATCGTTCACCGAGGACCCAGATGGATAAGACAAATGCTGAATGAGCCGGAACTTACCCGGGGCCTTTTTGGGCACGACCCCTACCGGGGAAATAATCAAATCCTCGACAGGCGGCAGCGCAAAGGGGCCCGCCATTCTCCCCAGGCGAACCTCCTGCTTGACCTTTTCCCGAAGTACGTCAGGGAAATCCCGAGCAGGCTGCAGGTTCCTGGCAGCCCGAACTAAAACCTCCCCCTCCACCGGCAAACGAAAACCCGACGCAAAACCATCATGCAGAAATTTAGCGTCGTCTCTGTTTGGGTACCACCCCAACCATTTGAGCATGGCCCCCAAACGAACCGGGGTCGGCGCCCTAACTAGCGGCAACACCCCCAGTTGGTTTTCGCCCCGCGCAAAAGCAATTGGACGCTGGCTGGGATCCATTACATCGCAAGCAAAGGTGTCGAAAACGACACCGTTGACCGAGGGGGCACGCGGAATTGTTGAACGCGAAACACTTCCCCTCTGCTGGCGCCTGCTGCGCAGAACGGACTGCGCTCCAAGGGCGGCGCAGCGCAGCCTCAAAGGCGGGCCGTGACTGATTCGCCACCGCGGTCTGAGCCACGGACGCCCCTTTAGCCACCATTTTCATATCCTGTGCCCGTGTGACGCGAAGCCATACCTCCACATCTTTGCACCCGAAGTCAATGATGTGCAGGCAATCGTGCTTCTGACGGAACTGCTTGTCATAATGCAGCCACGTATCGTCCTTAGACTGACGCTGCATGTCATGCACGAGGTGAATGTACCTGATGACGTTGATATGCTCATCAGGGCGATCCTCCAAGTAGCACGCCGCGAACACGCAGAAACCCGCCAACCAATTGTCATATGAGCAAAAGGCCTCCGCCCCAAAACCGCCCTTCGCTAGCGCTTCCTTACCTTCCCTCTTGGTGTCCTCCGTCAACGTGAAAAGGTTGACGTATTCCCCCGTCTAATCTTCTTCCTGCAACTCTCACGCAACCATCGCAACACTGCCGTGTACTCGCAGCGAACTACACCCGGAAAATTACGCCGCCTCCTTTCCCTACGGGAACTACTACTACTCTTCCTAGAATGCTTATCCCGGTGCCGCGCCTCACGCCGCGCGTACTTGCAAGTCCTCTTCTTAGCCTTCGTAGCGCTACTAGCTGCCGACTGCAACGAAGAAGTAGAGGAAGAAGATCTACTGGACCTACCTCCGGAAGAGGAAGAAGAAGACCCACGTGATACAGCAACTGTATCGGTGTCCCACTCACCAGTTGGCCCGCTTCCACAACCGGCTCCTCTTCCCGATCGTCATCCACGTCCGAATCTGAAAAAGAAGGGAAAGCCGCCACGGGTGCCGAAGCCCCCCCGGTGGGGATGAAAGCAGATACCCCTGCGGGCAACAGGGCAGCGCCACCCAGCAACGCAGCAGCGGAGCCCATAGCGCGACACGCCTGGAGAAACTGCGCCATGGCGGGGCCAGAAGCACCAGGGAGAACGGCCGCGTCGACCGAAGCGGGAGCCACGGAAACTCCACCCGGGGACAAAGCCGACAAAAATGGCTCAAACGCCGCCGTCATTGCCGCCGCAACGGCAGAGGGATCCGGAGCCGCAGCCCCAACGGTCCCCCTGCTCCCCGGGTCCACAGCAGGGATGGCCCTTACGTCGCCGCCACGCTGTCCCAGTCGGCCCCGACTGGGACCGGCGCCAGACGGCCTCTGCATACCCGCATTCTCCTGTGACGCACCAGCCGCCCCATCACTGCCCCGGCCCCCACTGGCCCCGCCCACTGGGAGAACCGGATGGCCACCGATCCCAGACCGCACCTCCCCTCTCTGCCCCGCACTGCGACAATAGAAGAATCCGGGGAGCCCCGCCCACTGGAGCGGGGAGAGCTCCCAGGAAGCACGATTGCAAGCCGCGTACAGGAGCCACCTAGAAGGGGCGGCCAGTGGACGAGCTACTGGCCGCAACCCTGAACAAAACCCCCTCATCATCTGGGGATCCTTGAGCGACTCTCAGCAGAGGAGGGCGCGGGGACCGCGCGCGCGTCCCCGAGCCGATGGAGAGGGATTCCCGCCAGCGGGCACCCCCGCTGGCTCCCCCCGCCGGCCGCCCGATCTCGTCCTCCGCTGCCCAGCACCCTGCCCCTCACTAACCGCCTCTGCCCTGGGAGAATCCCCCGGCGCCCGCGGCACGGCCAGCGTGGGAGCGGACGCACGCGCTGCTGCGCGCGCCCGTGGGCGGGCACCCGCAGCAGCGCCAGGAGACTGAGCCCCGGCCGTGAGCGCAGCGCTCCGGCCCGGGGCCCGAGAGGAAGAGGGGGCAGCAGTAGAATATCGTGCAGGGGCACCAGAGGAGCGGCGGGGACGGGACATGGCGGCCAGTACTAATTAACCAGGAGGTAATGGGCACAGAGAGGGGACGCAATGTGGGCACAATATAAAGTGCACCCAGGCCAGGCAAAGTTAATAATACAGCAATAAGGGGCAAGCAGCACTCACCCCTACCACAATTACAGCAGAAGAGGCTGACCCAGCCCCTTTACCAGGCTTAAAAACCCTTTCCACCTACCCCCAACGTTCATTCCTATTGGCTAACAAGAAACTCCCATAATGCCTCACCGTCCTGCCCCCCAGACTAGCTGAGGTTTAACCCACTACTCTCCTATTCTGTCAATTCGTTCTCCTTCTATGGCGTTGGCACATGATGAGGAGAGAGAAAGTGTGGGTGGGAGCATGAGCGTGCATGCACGCCGCATGACATCATCACGACACATCCCACAGGTTAGAGGAACTGGGAGTAGGATTACGTCAGTGATGCTGCACCATAAAAATGAATAACACCCAGACTGAGCGGAGGGGGTGGCGGGCGCAATGGGCGGGAGGACAGAAATGAGCACACTCGTCGATCACTGATACTGCAGCAGCAGGTGTGTGTGAGGGGGTTACAGACATTAGGGGGTGCCTGTGCGCACCAGGGACGGACCCCCCCTGCGCATGCAAATGTGCACCGTGGCCCCTGCTACTGTTATTATCAGGGCTGTAACTAGGGGGGAGCGACAGGAGCCTCCGTACAGACACAGATCTTTGTGTACAGTATTGTCGCTGCCCCGTGGCCCCTGCTTCTGTTATTATCAGGGCTGTAACTAGGGGGGGAGCGACAGGGGCCTCCGTACAGACACAGAGCTCTGTGTACAGTATTGTCGCTGCCCCGTGGCCCCTGCTTCTGTTATTATCAGGGCTGTAACTAGGGGGGGAGCGACAGGGGCCTCCGTACAGACACAGAGCTCTGTGTACAGTATTGTCGCTGCACCGTGGCCCCTGCTTCTGTTATTATCAGGGCTGTAACTAGGGGGGGGGAGCGACAGAGGCCTCTGTACAGACACAGAGCTCTGTGTACAGTATTTTTGCTGCCCCGTGGCCCCTGCTTCTGTTATTATCAGGGCTGTAACTAGGGGGGAGCGACAGGGGCCTCCGTACAGACACAGAGCTCTGTGTACAGTATTGTCGCTGCACCGTGGCCCTTGCGTCTGTTATTATCAGGGCTGTAACTAGGGGGGAGCGACAGGGGCCTCCGTACAGACGCAGAGCTCTGTGTACAGTATTGTCGCTGCACCGTGGCCCTTGCTACTGTTATTATCAGGGCTGTAACTAGGGGGGAGCGACAGGGGCCTCCGTACAGACACAGAGCTCTGTGTATAGTATTGTCGCTGCACCGTGGCCCCTGCTACTGTTATTATCAGGACTGTAATTAGGGGGGGAGCGACAGGGGCCTCCGTACAGACGCAGAGCTCTGTGTACAGTATTGTCGCTGCACCGTGGCCCCTGTTTCTGTTATTATCAGGGCTGTAACTAGGGGGGAGTGACAGGGGCCTCTGTACAGACGCAGAGCTCTGTGTATAGTATTGTCGCTGCACTGTGGCCCTTGCTTCTGTTATTATCAGGGCTGTAACTAGGGGGGAGTGACAGGGGCCTCCGTACAGACACAGAGCTCTGTGTACAGTATTGTCGCTGCCCCGTGGCCCCTGCTACTGTTATTATCAGGGCAGTAACTAGGGGGGGGGAGTGACAGGGGCCTCTGTACAGACACAGAGCTCTGTGTACAGTATTTTTGCTGCCCCGTGGCCCCTGCTTCTGTTATTATCAGGGCTGTAACTAGGGGGGAGCGACAGGTGCCTCCGTACAGACACAGAGCTCTGTGTACAGTATTGTCGCTGCACCGTGGCCCTTGCGTCTGTTATTATCAGGGCTGTAACTAGGGGGGAGCGACAGGGGCCTCCGTACAGACGCAGAGCTCTGTGTACAGTATTGTCGCTGCACCGTTGCCCTTGCTACTGTTATTATCAGGGCTGTAACTAGGGGGGAGCGACAGGGGCCTCCGTACAGACACAGAGCTCTGTGTACAGTATTGTCGCTGCCCCGTGGCCCCTGCTTCTGTTATTATCAGGGCTGTAACTAGGGGGGGAGTGACAGGGGCTTCTGTACAGACACAGAGCTTTGTGTACAGTATTGTCGCTGCCCCGTGGCCCCTGCTACTGTTATTATCAGGACTGTAATTAGGGGGGGAGCGACAGGGGCCTCCGGTGATGCAGAGCTCTGTGTACAGTATTGTCGCTGCCCCGTGGCCCCTGCTACTGTTATTATCAGGACTGTAATTAGGGGGGAGTGACAGGGGCCTCTGTACAGACGCAGAGCTCTGTGTATAGTATTGTCGCTGCACTGTGGCCCTTGCTTCTGTTATTATCAGGGCTGTAACTAGGGGGGAGTGACAGGGGCCTCTGTACAGACACAGAGCTCTGTGTACAGTATTGTCGCTGCCCCGTGGCCCCTGCTACTGTTATTATCAGGACTGTAATTAGGGGGGGAGCGACAGGGGCCTCCGTACAGACGCAGAGCTCTGTGTACAGTATTGTCGCTGCACCGTGGCCCCTGCTACTGTTATTATCAGGACTGTAATTAGGGGGGAGTGACAGGGGCCTCTGTACAGACGCAGAGCTCTGTGTATAGTATTGTCGCTGCACTGTGGCCCTTGCTTCTGTTATTATCAGGGCTGTAACTAGGGGGGAGTGACAGGGGCCTCTGTACAGACACAGAGCTCTGTGTACAGTATTGTCGCTGCCCCATGGCCCCTGCTTCTGTTATTATCAGGGCTGTAACTAGGGGGGGGGGGGGAGTGACAGGGGCCTCCGTACAGACACAGAGCTCTGTGTACAGTATTGTCGCTGCCCCATGGCCCCTGCTTCTGTTATTATCAGGGCTGTAACTAGGGGGGGGGGGGGGGAGTGACAGGGGCCTCCGTACAGACACAGAGCTCTGTGTACAGTATTGTCGCTGCACTGTGGCCCCTGCTTCTGTTATTATCAGGGCTGTAACTAGGGGCGTTGCGACAGGTGCCTCCGTACAGACGCAGAGCTCTGTGTACAGTATTGTCGCTGCACTGTGGCCCTTGCTTCTGGCTAGCAAGGAGCCAAGTGCAGGACCATAAGCGCTGCAGTCTCCAACTGGCCCACCTCCTCTCCGGCGGCGCAGTAGACTTTAGTACTGTAAACAAAAAATAAGGTTTGTTGGCGCTGGGCAGAACTGTGTAAATGTGAATTGGAATCAGCAGCCACCTGGTAAGGAGGTAGCCAGCCTCCTCAGCAATTAGCAATAAAAAACAAACAATTACCAGGTCGGCGCTTGAGAATCCAATAATACTACCAAATATAATAAAACAATTTATTTAGCTAGCAAAAAAATATAAAAAACACAAAAAGAAACATAGAAAAATAAAAACTAATAATGGACCACAATAATATATAACACATAAAACTTGGGTGTAATTACACCTCAGATAATAGCATATATATGCCTATAATAAAAACATATAGGAGTGGGTCACCGGTTTTCACCTATATAGCTTTCAATATACTGGATTCTAAGTTGTTCAGTCTCTCACAGTTCAGAAAGAATATGTCCTCCGGCTAATAAATTTAGCCTCTGTAACCATATATGTAAAGTATAATTTTCCACGTGATGGATATGATATGAAAGAACCGTACGGTTTCAATTACTCACTGAATCGCTGTCCTTGCTTTCCTATGCACGGTGGGTAATGCAAAGCCGCTCTCTATCACCCTTTGCACGGGTGAGACATCCGTCGGCGGCGCCCGCAGGGATGGATGTTTTCTTTAACACAGCACAGAGTTGGTAAGCTAAACTGCCGTGTATTATCCCTGATTGGAAATAGCCATGCTCAGCAAGACAGGCTGATGGTGTGAAAAATTGTGAAGAAATGAAGAGTCCGGTCTCTTCACAAGCAGGCTGATTGCCGGCAACAGGTTACAGACAACTTGATATTATAGAACAGCAGGTGTATTTCTCCTGTGAGCACTTGGATGGTCTCGGTGATATTCTCAGTGACCCGTCCTCTCTGTGTCCTCTTTAGACTTTAGTACTGTGCCAGAGTCTACTGCCCATGCGCAGGTGTCCGGGAACATGGCACCCGCACCGCATTCCCGGGGACATCCGTATTGCGCATGCGTGAATCACTGAAAGAGCTGCGGCAGCCATTTTCTGAGTGATTTTTGCCGCTGTGCATCTAGCGCCGGGCCGACGAAGAGGCGAGTATAATTAAATGGGTGCAGTCATTGTAGATACACCAGTGACCACACTGCACACGTGTTGTTATTCGCCTTTCCAAAATCCCGTGACGGGCACTGCAGCTGCAGCAGTCGCGGCAAAAATCACTCCCAAATTGGGCGGATATGCGAAGTAGGTACTGAGTAGAGATGTGCACCGGCCCAAATCTAGGGTTTTGGGTTCTTGTTTTGGTTCTTTGTGTTTTGAATCTGTATTTTCTTCTTCAGGTTTCATAGGGTCCACAGGGAGAACATCGGGGTTGTAGATGATGGATGAGAGTCCAGCCACCAAACAGTTAAGCTTTCAGGCTTCCCAGAATGCTCGGCTCCTCTCCCCTATAACCCTGCCTCCATGCTCAGGCAGGTCAGCTGGAAGCTGTTTGCACCTTTACAGGGTGAGGCTATAGCCGTTAGTGATGAGCACCGGAAATTTTTCGGGTTTTGTGTTTTGGTTTTGGGTTCGGTTCCGCGGCCGTGTTTTGGGTTCGAACGCGTTTTGGCAAAACCTCACCGAATTTTTTTTGTCGGATTCGGGTGTGTTTTGGATTCGGGTGTTTTTTTCAAAAAACCCTAAAAAACAGCTTAAATCATAGAAATTGGGGGTCATTTTGATCCCAAAGTATTATTAACCTCAATAACCATAATTTCCACTCATTTTCAGTCTATTCTGAACACCTCACACCTCACAATATTATTTTTAGTTCTAAAATTTGCACCGAGGTCGCTGGATGGCTAAGCTAAGCGACCCAAGTGGCCGACACAAACACCTGGCCCATCTAGGAGTGGCACTGCAGTGTCACGCATGGATGGCCCTTCCAAAAAACACTCCCCAAACAGCACATGACGCAAAGAAAAAAAGAGGCGCAATGAGGTAGCTGTGTGAGTAAGCTAAGCGACCCTAGTGGCCGACACAAACACCTGGCCCATCTAGGAGTGGCACTGCAGTGTCACGCATGGATGGCCCTTCCAAAAAACACTCCCCAAACAGCACATGACGCAAAGAAAAAAAGAGGCGCAATGAGGTAGCTGTGTGAGTAAGCTAAGCGACCCTAGTGGCCGACACAAACACCTGGCCCATCTAGGAGTGGCACTGCAGTGTCACGCAGGATGGCCCTTCCAAAAAACACTCCCCAAACAGCACATGACGCAAAGAAAAAAAGAGGCGCAATGAGGTAGCTGTGTGAGTAAGCTAAGCGACCCTAGTGGCCGACATAAACACCTGGCCCATCTAGGAGTGGCACTGCAGTGTCACGCAGGATGGCCCTTCCAAAAAACACCCCCCAAACAGCACATGACGCAAAGAAAAATGAAAGAAAAAAGAGGTGCAAGATGGAATTGTCCTTGGGCCCTCCCACCCACCCTTATGTTGTATAAACAGGACATGCACACTTTAACCAACCCATCATTTCAGTGACAGGGTCTGACACACGACTGTGACTGAAATGACGGGTTGGTTTGGACCCCCACCAAAAAAGAAGCAATTAATCTCTCCTTGCACAAACTGGCTCTACAGAGGCAAGATGTCCACCTCATCATCATCCTCCGATATATCACCGTGTACATCCCCCTCCTCACAGATTATCAATTCGTCCCCACTGGAATCCACCATCTCAGCTCCCTGTGTACTTTGTGGAGGCAATTGCTGCTGGTCAATGTCTCCACGGAGGAATTGATTATAATTCATTTTAATGAACATCATCTTCTCCACATTTTCTGGATGTAACCTCGTACGCCGATTGCTGACAAGGTGAGCGGCGGCACTAAACACTCTTTCGGAGTACACACTTGTGGGAGGGCAACTTAGGTAGAATAAAGCCAGTTTGTGCAAGGGCCTCCAAATTGCCTCTTTTTCCTGCCAGTATAAGTACGGACTGTCTGACGTGCCTACTTGGATGCGGTCACTCATATAATCCTCCACCATTCTTTCAATGGGGAGAGAATCATATGCAGTGCCAGTAGACGACATGTCCGTAATCGTTGTCAGGTCCTTCAGTCCGGACCAGATGTCAGCATCAGCAGTCGCTCCAGACTGCCCTGCATCACCGCCAGCGGGTGGGCTCGGAATTCTGAGCCTTTTCCTCGCACCCCCAGTTGCGGGAGAATGTGAAGGAGGAGATGTTGACAGGTCGCGTTCCGCTTGACTTGACAATTTTGTCACCAGCAGTTCTTTGAACCCCAGCAGACTTGTGTCTGCCAGAAAGAGAGATCCAAGGTAGGTTTTAAATCTAGGATCGAGCACGGTGGCCAAAATGTAGTGCTCTGATTTCAACAGATTGACCACCCGTGAATCCTTGTTAAGCGAATTAAGGGCTCCATCCACAAGTCCCACATGCCTAGCGGAATCGCTCTGTGTTAGCTCCTCCTTCAATGTCTCCAGCTTCTTCTGCAAAAGCCTGATGAGGAGAATGCCCTGACTCAGGCTGGCAGTGTCTGAACTGACTTCACGTGTGGCAAGTTCAAAAGGTTGCAGAACCTTGCACAACGTTGAAATCATTCTCCACTGCGCTTGAGACAGGTGCATTCCACCTCCTATATCGTGCTCAGTTGTATAGGCTTGAATGGCCTTTTGCTGCTCCTCCAACCTCTGAAGCATATAGAGGGTTGAATTCCACCTCGTTACCACTTCTTGCTTCAGATGATGGCAGGGCAGGTTCAGGCGTTTTTGGTGGTGCTCCAGTCTTCTGTACGTGGTGCCTGTACGCCGAAAGTGTCCCGCAATTCTTCTGGCCACCGACAGCATCTCTTGCACGCCCCTCTCGTTTTTTAAATAATTCTGCACCACCAAATTTAAGGTATGTGCAAAACATGGGACGTGCTGGAATTTGCCCATATTTAATGCACACACAATATTGCTGGCGTTGTCCGATGCCACAAATCCACAGGAGAGTCCACTTGGGGTAAGCCATTCTGCGATGATCTTCCTCAGTTGCCGTAAGAGGTTTTTAGCTGTGTGCGTATTCTGGAAAGCGGTGATACAAAGCGTAGCCTGCCTAGGAAAGAGTTGGCGTTTGCGAGATGCTGCTACTGGTGCCGCCGCTGCTGTTCTTGCGGCGGGAGTCCATACATCTACCCTGTGGGCTGTCACTGTGTCACAGTCATATAGTCCTGAGCCTTCCCTGCTCCACTTGTCCACATGTCCGTGGTTAAGTGGACATTGGGCACAACTGCATTTTTTAGGACACTGGTGAGTCTTTTTCTGAGGTCTGTGTACATTTTCGGTATCGCCTGCCTAGAGAAATGGAACCTAGATGGTATTTGGTACCGGGGACACAGTACCTCCAACAAGTCTCTAGTTGCCTCTGCAGTAATGATGGATACCGGAACCACGTTTCTCACCGCCCAGGATGCCAAGGCCTCAGTTATCCGCTTTGCAGCAGGATGACTGCTGTGATATTTCATCTTCCTCGCAAAGGACTGTTGGACAGTCAATTGCTTGGTGGAAGTAGTAAAAGTGGTCTTACGAGTACGACTTCCCCTCTGGGATGACCATCGACTCCCAGCAGCAACAACAACAGCAGCGCCAGCAGCAGTAGGCGTTACACGCAAGGATGCATCGGAGGAATCCCAGGCAGGAGAGGACTCGTCATAATTGCCAGTGACATGGCCTGCAGGACTATTGGCATTCCTGGGGAAGGAGGAAATTGACACTGAGGGAGTTGGTGGGGTGGTTTGCGTGAGCTTGGTTACAAGAGGAAGGGATTTACTGGTCAGTAGACTGCTTCCGCTGTCGCCCAAAGTTTTTGAACTTGTCACTGACTTATGATGAATGCGCTGCAGGTGACGTATAAGGGAGGATGATCCGAGGTGGTTAACGTCCTTACCCCTACTTATTACAGCTTGACAAAGGCAACACACGGCTTGACAAATGTTGTCCGCATTTCTGTTGAAATACTTCCACACCGAAGAGCTGATTTTTTTGGTATTTTCACCAGGCATGTCAATGGCCCTATTCCTCCCACGGACAACAGGTGTCTCCCCGGGTGCCTGACTTAAACAAACCACCTCACCATCAGAATCCTCCTGGTCAATTTCCTCCCCAGCGCCAGCAACACCCATATCCTCCTCATCCTGGTGTACTTCAACACTGACATCTTCAATCTGACTATCAGGAACTGGACTGCGGGTGCTCCTTCCAGCACTTGCAGGGGGCGTGCAAATGGTGGAAGGCGCATGCTCTTCACGTCCAGTGTTGGGAAGGTCAGGCATCGCAAACGACACAATTGGACTCTCCTTGTGGATTTGTGATTTCGAAGAACGCACAGTTCTTTGCTGTGCTTTTGCCAGCTTGAGTCTTTTCATTTTTCTAGCGAGAGGCTGAGTGTTTCCATCCTCATGTGAAGCTGAACCACTAGCCATGAACATAGGCCAGGGCCTCAGCCGTTCCTTGCCACTCCGTGTGGTAAATGGCATATTGGCAAGTTTACGCTTCTCCTCCGACAATTTTATTTTAGATTTTTGAGTCCTTTTTTTACTGATATTTGGTGTTTTGGATTTGACATGCTCTGTACTATGACATTGGGCATCGGCCTTGGCAGACGACGTTGCTGGCATTTCATCGTCTCGGCCATGACTAGTGGCAGCAGCTTCAGCACGAGGTGGAAGTCGATCTTGATCTTTCCCTATTTTTGGAACCTCAACATTTTTGTTCTCCATATTTTAATAGGCACAACTAAAAGGCACCTCAGGTAAACAATGGAGATGGATGGATACTAGTATACTTATGGATTGACGAGCGACTGCCGACACAGAGGTAGCTACAGCCGTGGACTACCGTACTGCGTCTGCTGCTAATATAGACTGGATGATAATGATATAAAAAATATATATATATATCACTACTGCAGCCGGACAGGTATATATTATATAATGACGGACCTGCTGGACACTGTCAGCTCAGCACTGCAGACTCCTAAAGTAAGCTACTAGTAGTATCAAGAAGATAGAAAAAAAAAAAAAACACCACAGGTAGGTGGTATACAATTATGGATGGACTAGCGACTGCCGACACAGAGGTAGCTACAGCCGTGGACTACCGTACTGCGTCTGCTGCTAATATAGACTGGATGATAATGATAAAAAAAAAATATATATATATATATCAAAAGTGCAGCAGGACAGGTATATATTATATAATGACGGACCTGCTGGACACTGTCAGCTCAGCACTGCAGACTCCTAAAGTAAGCTACTAGTATCAAGAAGATAGAAAAAAAACAAAAACACCATGGGTAGGTGGTATACAATTATGGATGGACGAGCGACTGCCGACACAGAGGTAGCTACAGCCGTGGACTACCGTACTGCGTCTGCTGCTAATATAGACTGGATGATAATGATATAAAAAATATATATATATATCACTACTGCAGCCGGACAGGTATATATTATATAATGACGGACCTGCTGGACACTGTCAGCTCAGCACTGCAGACTCCTAAAGTAAGCTACTAGTATCAAGAAGATAGAAAAAAAAAAACACCACAGGTAGGTGGTATACAATTATGGATGGACGAGCGACTGCCGACACAGAGGTAGCTACAGCCGTGGACTACCGTACTGCGTCTGCTGCTAATATAGACTGGATGATAATGATATAAAAAATATATATATATATCACTACTGCAGCAGGACAGGTATATATTATATAATGACGGACCTGCTGGACACTGTCAGCTCAGCACTGCAGACTCCTAAAGTAAGCTACTAGTATCAAGAAGATAGAAAAAAAAAAACACCACGGGTAGGTGGTATACAATTATGGATGGACGAGCGACTGCCGACACAGAGGTAGCTACAGCCGTGGACTACCGTACTGCGTCTGCTGCAGTGCTAATATAGACTGGATGATAATGATATAAAAAATATATATATATATCACTACTGCAGCCGGACAGGTATATATTATATAATGACGGACCTGCTGGACACTGTCAGCAGAATGCGTTTATAGAATAAAAACACCACACGACGAGTGTTTAACTTTTTCAGGCAGACAATCACAATATACTGGTGGTCAGTGGTCACTGGTCAGTCACACTGGCACTAGCAGTGGCACTCTGGCAGCAAAAGTGTGCACTGTTAAAATATGTACTCCTGCTATAACTGCTCCCCAGTCTCCCCCACAATTAAGCTGTGTGAGCAGTGAGCACTCAGCACAGTCAGATATACAGTATTACATAGATGATGCAGCACACTGAGGGCACACTGAGGCTGAGCACAGATATGGTATGTGACTGTGTCACACTGTGTATCGTTTTTTTTCAGGCAGAGAACGGATTAATTAAACTGGTGGTCACTGGTCACACTATCAGCAAGTAGTACTCCGTCCTAATATGCTCCCCAAAATGAGTAAATCAAGTGTCTCTACTCTCTACTACTCTCTAGTCTACTCTAAACGGAGAGGACGCCAGCCACGTCCTCTCCCTATCAATCTCAATGCACGTGTGAAAATGGCGGCGACGCGCGGCTCCTTATATAGAATCCGAGTCTCGCGATAGAATACGAGCCTCGCGAGAATCCGACAGCGGGATGATGACGTTCGGGCGCGCTCGGGTTAGCCGAGCAAGGCGGGAAGATCCGAGTCTGCCTCGGACCCGTGTAAAAAGGCTGAAGTTCGGGGGGGTTCGGTTTCCGAGAAACCGAACCCGCTCATCTCTAATAGCCGTCCTATGCTTTCAATTGTAAAAGGTTTTTTTCCGCTTCTCTGAGCTTGTCAGCGCTGTAATTCTGTCAGACTCCAGCACTACCGCTCAGAGTCAGACAGTGTACTCTATGGGGGGTAATTCCAAGTTGATCGCAGCAGGAATTTTGTTAGCAGTTGGGCAAAACCATGTGCACTGCAGGGGAGGCAGATATAACATGTGCAGAGAGACTTAGATTTGGGTGTGGTGTGTTCAATCTGCAATCTAATTTGCAGTGTAAAAATGAAGCAGCCAGTATTTACCCTGCACAGAAACAAAATAACCCACCCAAATCTAACTCTTTCTGCACATGTTATATCTGCCTCCCCTGCAGTGCACATGGTTTTGCCCAACTGCTAACAAAATTCCTGCTGTGATCAACTTGGAATTACCCCCAATGAGGGAAGGTGACCAGCTATGGGTACTGGAACACTGGTGGTGGAAGCCACCAGTGCAATGGGTAGCTGGATTGTCATCTGCTGGAGAGTCACGTGAGAACTGGTGAGTTGACGTAATGCTGGGAGGATCAGCAATGCAGGAAAGTCACATATCACTGGCTGGAACCAGTGTGATAGCTGTCGACGAGGCTGAGGACAACAGCAGTACTTGAAGACGAAGCAGAGGAAGTCAGCGATACTTGTAGATGAAGCCGAGCACATCGGCAATGCTTGTAGCAGAATCTAAAGATGTCAGCAATACTTGTAACCGAAGCTGAGGACGTCAACGATACTTGTCGGCAATGCTTGTAGCAGAAGCTGACAGCTTGCTAATGCTTGAGACCTGGAACTTATACCCAGTGCTTACAGCTGAGTGGATGAGCGGCTCACATGATGCAGAAGTGAATCCAGATTGGACCCTGGAAGGTCAGCTGACCAGGAACTGTCATGGCGACGTCCATAGCTGGTTTTGGAGGGAACTCCGGCGTGGTGTGTGCATAGACAGGCAATAATGGCCACAGGTCCTGAGAGCACAGGAAGGTATATCTGGTGACCACTGGACTTGTGGATGCTGGCACGGAAGTATAGGACAGCATGAGAATCCTCAATGATTGCTATGCAGGCACACCATGCAGAGACTTACTGAGTTCTGAATTCACACAGAAGGTTAATCAATACAGATGCACTCGTTAGCAGAGGTGAGCTCAGCACACAGAGAACTCATGATACTGGAGCTGTTTATCCCAGCCAGCAGAACACATGCAGGTTACAGGACAGACGGCAGAGGTAAGTCACCAAATGATAGGATTTTAGTCAGGATTGTGACAGTCCCACTTCCACACATGAATCCTCAATTTGTATTATGTCCTCCTCATCATCACCATCTTTACTTGTACTGCTCCCCACATGAGTAGATGGTTCAGAAATGGTGGAAGGAGGTGAAAGAGGCTCCTCTATGAGGACAGTATGAGAAATGGCAGTTGACGTGGACACCCCTAAACGTTCCTCAAGAATGTCTGACAGTTCTGAACGCACAGTTTGTCTTACTGCCTCTGCAGCTATCTTTTGATGTGTTTTTTCTTTACTACTGTAAAATTAAATTGCCTCTTTGATTTTACATGCCCTGATTTAAGCCCTTTATGCCCCTGGGCAATGGCTTTACTAGATGACGTTGATGGACTTGTATCGTCATGACCGGTGGCAGCACCTGCACCACTTATATGTGCTCCCTACTCTCCTCTCGATTGTTTGTCCTCCATATCTATCCACAAACATGAATAAAGTGGGGTACAGCACACACCACAATTTGTACAAAAAATGTTATAGTCAGAAATAGTAATAAAACACTGTGGTTTAATTTTACCAACAGTGTCGCACAATACGTGTATGAGATGAGTACAAAAAAAATGTGTTACTGTGGTACCACCTCCATCCACAGTGTCGCACAATTTGTGTATGAGTCAGGAATGGTAATCAAACACTGCGGTTTAATTTCACCAACAGTGTCGCACAATACGTGTATGAGATGAGTACAAAAAAAATGTGTTACTGTGGTACCACCTTCATCCACAGTGTCGCACAATTCGTGTATGAGTCAGAAATAGTAATCAAACACTGTGGTTTAATTTCACCAACAGTGTCACACAATACGTGTATGAGATGAGTATGAAAATATATTACTTTGGTACTACCTCCACCGACAGTGTCACACAATACGTGTATGAGTATAAAAATATATTACTGTGGTACCACCTTCACCCACAGTGTCGCACAATACGTATATGAGTCAGAAATAGTAATCAAACACTGCGGTTTAGTTTCACCAACAGTGTCACACAATACGTGTATGAAATGAGTACGAAAATATATTACTTTGGTACTACTTTCACCGACAGTGAAACACAATACGTGTATGAGTATAAAAATATATTACTGTGGTACCACCTTCACCCACAGTGTCGCACAATACGTATATGAGTCAGAAATAGTAATCAAACACTGTGGTTTAATTTCACAATTTCTTTTTATTATTTGTGTTTGTGCTGTACCCCAATATACTATACAATTTTTATTTTATTTTCAGAAGTACTGTGACACTGCTGGTAAGACCGCAGTATATTATTATTTCGTACTCATACACGTATTGTGCAGCACTGTTGGTGAAGGTCAACCGCAATGTTTGATCACTATCTCTGATGCACACATGTATTGTGTGACGCTGTGGGTGAAGGTGGTACCACAGTAATATATTTTATTTCCTACTCATACACGTATTGTGTGACACTGTTGGTGAGGTCAACCGCAGTGTTTAATTACTATTCCTAGTGGGTGGGAGGGCCCAAGGACAATTCTATCTTGCACCTCTTTTCTTTGGATTATGTGCTGTTTGGAGCATTGCTGACTGTCTGCATGTGTAGAAGACCTAAACTGCCACGATGTCTGCCACTGCAGTGCCATTCTGTTTGTGCCATGTTGGATGTTTAAGTGCCACATGTTTGTGCCGCCCACTCCTGTCACTTCGACAAGAATCCGACAGTGGGATGATGACGTTTGGCCTCATTTTGGGATCCGAGTTAGGCGGGAAACCCCCAGCCAGACTCGGACCCCTACTTGGATTGTGAAGTTAGAGTGGGTCCGGTTCTCCCACTCATCTCTAGTGATTAGTCTCTGGACCATGGCGGGTACCATCATTTCGAAGACCTACGCATTCACAGTAGACTTCTGCACAATGCCGGAGCCTACGGCACCGCGCAGAAGAGGGGACCACCCGGAGTCTGCGTACTGGCCCCCCCTCTCTTAAAACGCCCCTGCTCAGATCCTTACGCTTGGGGGTGATTAATGTGATGGCGGTCTTGTGTCGGGGGCAGGGTGCCGATCCGGTTGGTTGGCTAGTGACTAGAGAGGTGACAGGGTCATGGGAATACTCTAGCTGGTGTGATGCTGGAAGTAATGCCGAGGGTAGTTATTACTGTGTTGCCACTGGTTGGGGCTGGGGTAACACATAGGGAGGGAATTCAAATGTTTGAAAAGTGGGTTGGATGTCTGTCTATTAGTGTTGCTCCTCATAGAGCAGCGGTTAAGCAGCAGGAGAACCTGGGGTAGCTCAGCATGTCGTAATGATGGGTATGGGGGTGCCACAAAAATCCCCTCCCCTTTGCCTGAGGCACCGCACTTTTGCGTTGGCACAGGGCTCCGCTCTGCAAGCCACCAGTGTTGGGAGTATGGGGGTCATTCTGAGTTGATAGCTGGCTGCATTCGTTCGCTGTGCAGCGATGAGGCAAAAAATCGGCGCTTCTGCGCATGCATATGTGGCGCAATACGCACGCGCGGTGTACAACGAACGATGCAGTTTTGCACAGGGTCTAGCGAAGCTTTTCAGTCGCACAGGCAGCCGCAGAGTGATTGATAGGAAGAGGGCGTTTCTGGGTGGCAACTGACCGTTTTCAGGGAGTGTTTGGAAAAACGCAGGCGTGCCAGGAAAAACGCAGGCGTGGCTGGGCGAACGCAGGGCGTGTTTGTGACGTCAAATCGCAAGCGCTGAGTAGGTTTTGAGCTACTCTGAAACTGCACAAATTTTTTTTGTAGCCGCTCTGCGATCCTTTCGTTCGCACTTCTGCTAAGATAAAACACACTCCCAGTGGACGGCGGGAGCTTAGCGTTTGCACGGCTGCTAAACACTGCTAGCGAGCGATCAACTCGGAATGACCCCGTATGTGTTATATGTAGGAGGAAATGTGAGACGTGTTCTGCTCTATTTCATACATTTTATTCCCTGGGATTATGATTAGTGAATTAGCAAAGACACGTCTCGCTGAGGCCACGATCAGAATAATGGGATAGAACGTAGGAAACTGTCTTACAATAAGACGTTATTATACTGCGCTGCTGGGCGCTTTATCTTGACATCTGTCTCCAGACAGAAATTATAATATATCAATGTATCAGAATAGACACCCATTCCAGTAACGCTGTCTGCGCGCAGTCTGATTGGGACTATAAAGCGCTGTAGAAAGACATATTACAGATGAGCTACGCTGTCAGACACGGCGGCTGACGACGTCACTGTGATGACACAAATGTAACATGACACACTGACAAAGCCACAGAACAGTAATGGGAGTCGCTCGCTGTCTGGCGGGTGCTCGGATAGACGGGTGTACTTGTTATGTTGTTACACATGATGCTGCCGCAGGTAGGTGATGAGTGTGAAGAGACACCAGGGCTCGCCGCCTGTGTCTGCAAATGAATGGCATCGCTGCCAGGTCTAATTCTTGTGATAAGCGCAGAATGGCGCTGTAATCTGGCATTAGTACTGCTGCGCTGATCACTGCGACGGGCGCTGGGTGTGCGGAGAGACAGGTGGCGGGACACTCGTGTATTGTGTAGGTTACACATGACATGGAGGTACGCACTCATATTGTCACTGTAGGCGGGGTGTACTAAGCCTCACATCCGCAATCCCACCACTTATCGCATACATACCGGCGTAAATAACGCTGGTATAAATAACGTACATACCGTAGGTCGCCACCGAGCCTGCAAGGGGCTTGCTGCACTCGCCACCCCCCGCCGGGATTCCACTGCCGGGATCCCGGCGTTGGTATGCTGAACGGCGGTCTCCTGACCGCCGGTCACGCATACCACACTCGTGTAAATAAATGCATAAATAACACCAATATGTACCAGGAAATTCACAATGGACATTGCTGGCGACGAGAGCCGTCCTTTGCAATAGATGGAACTCTGGGTTTCGGCAACGGGAGTCCCCATGCAAATGCGCAGGCTGACGCGCGTGCCGTGTGGGGTGCTGGGAGAGATCCGATTGGATCCCTGTCATATTAAAGTGCAAAAAGAAACTCATAGGCTTCCATTGGGTAACACAAGCCAAAGATGGCGTTGCTCACTGGTCGCAAGCTCCGGAATGCGGGGGCTAAGGCTACCATTAGTATTTACCCTTAGGGTTAGGGTTACTGTAGGTTTACCGGTTGGGGTTACCACCGGGGTTAGGGTTTAGTATTAATATTAGGGATTATGGTTACCCTTAGGGTTAGGGGAAAGTGGTTAGGGTCATCATTAGGGTTAGGGGAAAGGGATTAGGGTCATCATTAGGGTTAGGGGAAAGTGGTTAGGGTCATCATTAGGGTTAGGGGAAAGGGGTTAGGGTCATCATTAGGGTTAGGGGAAAGGGGTTAGGGTTACACTTAGTGTTAGGGTTAATGGTTAGGGTTACCCTTAAAGTTTGAGTTACCATTATGATAGGGGTTAGGGTTCACCTTAGTGTTATGGTCAGGGGTTAGGAATCCCCTTAATGATAGAGTTAGGGGTTAAGGTTACAATTAGGGTTAGGGTTTCCCTTTATGATAGGGTCAGGAGTTACAGTTACCCTTAATGTTAGGGATATGGGGTTACAGTTACCATTGGAATTAGTGTTAGTGTTAAGTGTTATTGTTTACATTAGGGTTATTGATTAGCATTATAATTAGGGGTTAGGGTTATTGATTAGCATTATAATTAGGGGTTAGGGTTAGTGATTAGCATTATAATTAGGGGTTAGGGTTACTGATTAGCATTATAATTAGGGGTTAGGGTTATTGATTAGCATTATAATTAGGGGTTAGGGTTATTGATTAGCATTATAATTAGGAGTTAGGGTTATTGATTAGCATTATAATTAGGGGTTAGGGTTATTGATTAGCATTATAATTAGGGGTTAGGGTTATTGATTAGCATTATAATTAGGGGTTAGGGTTACTATAAGGATTAGAGGTACAAATAGGGCTAGCCTTAGGACTGACTTTCTCAGAATGTCTACATGTTCCCAAAGTCGGGAAGGCTGTGTGTGTGTGTGTGTGTGTGTGTGTGTGTGTGTGTGTGTGTGTGTGTGTGCGCGCGTGGGGGAAGGGGGGTATACGGTTAGCCTGCTGGGGGGTTACAGTTAGACTGCAGCGGTTAGGGGTGGGGTTAGGGTTGGGCTGTGGGTGGGGGGATGTTAGGGATATGCTGTGGGGGGGTTAGGATCAGGCTGCGGGAGGGGACGCTTAGGGTTAGGCGGGATTAGGGGGTGGTTGCTGTTAGACTATGAGGGGGGTTAGGGTTAGGCTATGGGGATGGCTAGGATTAGGCTGCAGGAGAGGAGGGTTGGGCTGTGGGTGGGAAGCCTTAGGTGTAGACACTAGGGTTTAGGGTGTGGAGGGCATAGGCGTGCGCAGGGGGGGTGCCTGGTGCGCACAGGCACCCCCTAATGTCTGGCACACCGATCTCAAATGCCTGATGCAGCGATCGCTGAGCAGGCTGATTACTATACCCTCTGAGCTGCACCCTGTCAGGACTGCATTACTGACCAGATGCCTGGGTTAATCAAGGGTGCCACTGCCGCCGGCTTTCAAACTCCCGGCTCCACCTCAATGTACAAAAACAGCGTGATGTCATGCTGCTCGCACGCCCACCCGCCACACGCCCACCTCTCTCCTTCTATGATATGCCAACGCCAGCCACTGATGAGGATCAGCATGCAGCCAGCGTTCCTCTTAGGAAGACAAATTCAATACTGGCAGGCGGTCGGCAGCTGCATTGACACGTCACTCCTTTTTCCAGCAGCGGCAGTACTAGTCTGCGACTGTCAGTGTCACTGAGTGACTTGTAAGTAAGCTGCTGCAGCTTGCAGGGGAAAGTGAGGGGGAGCCAGACCAGGCTGAGGAGGAGCAGTGTAATTGCAGCGAGTGCCATCAGGGGTGTTTGTTTGGTGTACACCACAACATCTGACAATGTATCTGCATTATTAGGATTGGTACAAGGGTGGATATTTTATTTTGCGTTGACCGTCAATAGATGGTGCTAGACACGCCCAAAAGGCGGTGCTAGACACACCCCTCCAATGGTGCACCCCCTAATAAAATGTGCTGCGCACGCCTATGGTGGGGGGGCACTTACGGTTAGGCTAGGGGGTGTTAGGCTTAGGCTGTGGGTGGGAAGGCTTAGGTTTGGACACTAGGGGTTAGGGTGTGGGGGGGCACTTACAGTTAGACTGGGGGGTGTTAAGGTTATCCTGCTGGGGGGTTACAGTTAGACTGCAGCTGATAGGGGTATGGTTAGGGTTTATAGTCAGTCTGCGGGAGGGAAGGATAGGGTTAAGCTGTGTACTCACTAGGCGATATGCCATCCGATCTGGCGGATCAGACCAACATATCGGGCACGTCATCTAGTGTGTACCGGTAATCGCGTGCTCCTGTAAGCTGTTTGCTGGGTCCTCCCATCGGGTAGGCTACACGCCTGACAGGATGATCCTCACAGTGACCAGATGTAGGGGATGCGGCTGTGAATGATATCTTGTGTGATCGAGCGATATATCGTTCAGTGTGTGTGGAACGGGCAAATATTGTTACATTGGTCTGGCCATTGGCCGGGTACACACATCGTTTACTGTCTACAGGGGGAGGTTACAGTTAGGCTGCAGGGGATGGGGGGAAGGGGTGCGGGGATGTGGTTAGGCTGCGGGGGATGGGGGTTAGGGGTGGGGGGGATATAGTTAGGCTGCGGGGGATGGTTGGTTAAGGGTGAGGGGGGAATATAGATAGTCCGCAAGGGATGGGGGTTAGGGGTGGGGGGATATAGTTAGTCTGCGGGGGATGGTTGGTTAAGGGTGAGGGGGGAATATAGATAGTCCGCAAGGGATGGGGGTTAGGGGTGGGGGGATATGGTTAGGCTGCTGGGGATGGGGGTTAGGGGTGGAGGGATATAGTTGGGCTGCGGGGGATGGGGGTTAGGGGAAGGGGGGATATAGTTAGGCTGCGGGGGATGGTTGGTTAAGGGTGAGGGGGGAATATAGTTAGTCTGCGAGGGATGGGGGGGTTAGGGGTGGGGGTATATGGTTAGGCTGTGAGGGATGGGGGTTAGGAGTGGGGGGGATATGGTTAGGCTGTGGAGGATGGGGGGGTTAGGGGTGGGGGATATGGTTAGGCTGCGGGGGATAGGGGTATGGGTGGGAGGATATAGTTAGGCTCAGAGCTGGCCCTAACCAATATGATGCCCTAGGCAAGATTTTGGCTGGTGCCCCCTAGCACCACCGCTGGTTCCGCCTCTGACCTTGTACCTCTTTCCCAGCACCATCACCCCCCACCCATAGCTGTCCTTTTTTTGTTTTCCTACCCCCTGTAATTTAAATAAGAATAGTGCGCACATTCGGCGCACAGCCCAAAAAGGTATGTGTTTTGCTGGGAAGGGGCATGGCCACACAATAGTACCCACAATTCAAATTATGCCTCACAGTAGTGCAACTCTATTCACAATTTATCATATGATAGTGTCCCTTATTCACATTACATCACACAGTAGTATCACTTTACCTTCTTTACAGTAGTGACACTCATTCACATACCATCACACTGAATTGCTCCTTATTCACATTACACCACACCATATTGCTCCTTATTCACATTACACCACACCATATTGCTCTTTATTCACATTAGACCACACAGTAGTGCCCTTTCTATACGTTACGCCACACAGTAGAGCACCTTATACACATAATGCCACACATTAGTAATGCATTTATACACATAATACCACACAGTAATGCCCCTTACACATATGACACACATTATTAATGTCCTTATAAACATAGTGCACCTTGGGGGTCATTCCGAGTTGTTCGCTCGTTGCCGATTTTCGCTATGCTGCGATTTGTTGCTAAATGCGCATGCGCATGGTACGCAGCGCACATGCGCTAAGTTATTTAACTAAAAACTTAGCAGTTTTGCTGTTGTTCGTGCGGTGCTTTTCAGTCGCTCTGCTGATCGGTGAATGATTGACAGGAAGTGGGCGTTTCTGGGTGGTAACTTAGCGTTTGCTAAAAAACGCAGGCGTGTCAGGGAAAAACGCGGGTGTGTTTGGAGAAACGGGGGAGTGGCTGGCCGAACGCAGGTCGTGTTTGTGACATCAAACCAGGAACTAAACGGACTGAGCTGATCGCAATCTAGGAGTAGGTCCGGAGCTACTCAGAAACTGCAAGGAAATATTTAGTAGCAATTCTGCTAATCTTTCGATCGCAATTCTGCTATGCTAAGATACAATCCCAGGGTGGCGGCCTAGCGTGTGCAATGCTGCTAAAAACAGCTCGCGAGCGAACAACTCTGAATGACCCCCTTTATACATTATGCCAACCCTTATTAATGCCCTCCCACTGGGAGTGTATTTTAGCTTAGCAGAAGTGCAAACGAAAGGATCGCAGAGCGGCTACAAAATAATTGTGCAGTTTCAGAGTAGCTCCAGACCTACTCAGTGCTTGCCAGAGCCGGCCTTAGGCATAGGCAAACTAGGCAATTGCCTAGGGCATCTGGTGTGCTTAGGGGCACAAGCTTCTTCTGCTGATTAAAATGATATGCGGCATGCCTATATTCTGTGTGTAGCATTTCGTATGCAGATACAGCCACAGTCGCACACAGTATATAGGCATGCTGCATATCATTTTAATCAGCAGAAGCTGCTTGTGCATCCTAGCGACATAGCAATGCAAATAAGATGCATTTTCATAATGAATAGGCACCCGACGTTAGCAGAGCTGCCAGCTGACTCACGCCAGGAACTATGTGTGTCATTATGTGTATAAGGGAACTAATAATGTGCGGCATATGTGTAAGGGAAATTATGTGTATAAGGGTATTAATAAGGGTTGGCATAATGTGTAAGGCGCATTATGTTTATAAGGACATTAATAATGTGTGTCATATGCGTAAGGGGCATTACTGTGTAGTATTATGTGTATAAATGCATTACTAATGTGTGCCATTATGTGTATAAGGTGCTCTACTATGTGGCGTAACGTATAGAAAGGGCACTACTGTGTGGTCTAATGTGAATAAAGAGCAATAGGGTGTGGTGTAATGTGAATAAAGAGCAATATATTGTGGTGTAATGTGAATAAAGAGCAATATGGTGTGGTGTAATGTGAATAAGGAGCAATATGGTGTGGTGTAATGTGAATAAGGAGCAATATGGTGTGGTGTAATGAGAATAAGGAGCAATATGGTGTGATGTAATGTGAATAAGGAGCAATATGGTGTGGTGTAATGTGAATAAGGAGCAATATGGTGTGGTGTAATGTGAATAAGGAGCAATATGGTGTGGTGTAATGTGAATAAAGAGCAATATGGTGTGGTGTAATGAGAATAAGGAGCAATATGGTGTGGTGTAATGAGAATAAGGAGCAATATGGTGTGGTGTAATGTGAATAAGGAGCAATATGGTGTGGTGTAATGTGAATAAAGAGCAATATGGTGTGGTGTAATGTGAATAAAGAGCAATATGGTGTGGTGTAATGTGAATAAAGAGCAATATGGTGTGGTGTAATGAGAATAAGGAGCACTATGGTGTGGGGTAATGTGAATAAGGAGCAATATGGTGTGGTGTAATGAGAATAAGGAGCAATATGGTGTGGTGTAATGAGAATAAGGAGCAATATGGTGTGGTGTAATGTGAATAAGGAGCAATATGGTGTGGTGTAATGTGAATAAAGAGCAATATGGTGTGGTGTAATGTGAATAAGGAGCAATATGGTGTGGTGTAATGAGAATAAGGAGCAATATGGTGTGGTGTAATGTGAATAAGGAGCAATATGGTGTGGTGTGATAAAGCTAAATATTTATCTTATATAAAACCCTTTATGAGGTCTGAGAACACTGTACGCTATTTACGTATGGAGTACCGTAAGGGTACGCTCGTTGCGTAACAATCGCTTAGCCGTGGTCGAGACGCTCAAGCGTCACGTTCGCTCACGGCCAAGAGATCACAGGCAGGCACGCTATTGGCTGCTGACTAACGTAATGGTTCACTATAGCGTAACGGACGCTGTATCGGGAGCGGGCTGCTCGAGCGATACAGACGCTCACGAGAATACGCTGTTGGTATCGGGCACACTTATAGGTGAGCGACTACCGTAATGCTACGCTATCAGCGTAGCGGACGCTCGAGACCACGAGGAGATCACGAGCGGCGCAGACGCTCACAATGTTAAACCTTTATATCTAAACCATAAACAATGTAATATGCTGTAAAACCTTAGTGTAGAGATAGGGTGTAGATGCAACACAGTGTAACCTTGTTAACTTAAAAGCTGTTTGAGCGTCACCGACGCTCAGGGAATACTTAACACTATAAGAAATACACAGATACCGTGCTTACGTGCTTAGGGTCCAACGCCTAATATATATATATTATGAATGTTATACTTGCAAAAGAATTAATACAATACAAGTCATACACTACAATATAACATAGACTTCCTAACCAGATAACTACACAGGAAATACAATACAATACTATTACGTTTAAGAGACTACGAGAGAAAGAGGAGAAGAGAGAGAGAGAGAGAGAGATATGGCCCATAACAACAAGAAAGACAATATGATTGCGGAGGAAACTTACGCACAAAGGAAACGATCGCATGCGCCTCTGGACATCCAGCTCCCGATTTTCAGCAATGATAACCGTTGAAGAGTGAGAGCTGGATGTGATCGGCTTGTCTATTTATGCCCCACACACAATACAATTCAATGGTCCCTACAATCTCATTGTTCATTGGACACAGGAATTCCTCCTCGCATTATAACAAAAGGTCATAGGTTGATTCATACAGGTGGGCTGTGACTATTTCCAACAGCTCAGGTGGGAGGGAAACTGGGTTTCCCGCCGCATGGATAAGTAAGTGCAAATACAGTAAATGTTCATAAACTTCTTATGTCCATAACTATTCGCACGAGCGATTAATCCGCTTCAAACCAACACCGGAATATTGCTAATTAAATACTCTTCCGATGGATACTAAACACCACTGTATTACTCCTGTCTGACCCTTCGTATCAAACAAAGGGGGATTTCTCTGTTCATGAACATTCTACATTAACCAAACTTTCAGAATCTATCAAAGGGACCATGGTCTACAAAATACATTATATAGTGAAAATATGTAACGATTGAGTCGCACGCTACGAACACATGAACTCTACCGTAAATGCACATACCGCGCGCCCGCGGGTGCCCGCAACAGTGAGTATGCGCACGCACGGGAGAGCGCACGCATGCGCAGCGCAGACCTGTGTGAGGTGCAAATATGGCAGTGTGCATAGAGATATTTTTCTGACTTTGACAGTCCACCCTTTGGCAGTCAACAATAACTGCCACTTCCTAAAACATTTCAAAAAGAGAAAAATATATGTCAGGGGTTAATACATTTACATGGTTGGGTAGGGGAGGAGAGGAGAAGGTAGGAAAAGGGTATGACCTAGTGAGATAGCAGAAGCATGTGTGTATGAATCCATGTTTGGGGGTCATGTATCATCGTGCCGTACGTGTTTAAAATCAAGCTTCGAGGTATTGCGAAGTATACATTTGAATTCCTTCTTATCCCGCGGTACGGGTCTGTGGATGGGCTGTCAAACTTTACCGAGCTCTTTTCGGATTTTGGTTGCAACAAAATGGGGAGCACATTTTAGTTGATGATACATGAATGGGGGAATATGTGATTGCTGATATCTGTGCCTGTATTCCCTATACTATGTGTGTAATTACCTGAAGGTTGTAGAGATGAAGAAAAGACATAATTACGGTGAATGCAGTGGTATTCTATGTCAGGTAAATGAACATTTGTCGGTTGAAGTCTTGTTCGGTGTCTGTTGAATGCAGTCTTCTTTGTGCTTTTGCCCATAAGGTGCGAGCAAAAGCTTTGTCAATGTCCATAGATTTACAAAAGTGTTGGGCTAGCGTAATTTTAAAATTTCTAGGGAAACTGGGGATCTATGGCAAAGTTCATCAAAAATCTGCGTATCAGGTTGTCAAAAACTTCTTCTTTAATCCATCTGTTGTCTGTATATCGGCTCATCAAATTCCTCGTCCAAGTGGGTCTTTTTACCTTGGAGGAAAACGGAAAAACAGGTGAAAGAAACGGACCGTATAATCGCATTTTCATTACATCATTGTTTCTACCGTCGGGTCGTAAATCAAATCCATGGGAATTACAGTTTCCTCACTCCTTAAACTCATCACCCTAGTACTTCGTTTGCACTTCGTTAAAGCCTGACCGCATCTAAATATCAAGCCAATCGTTATGATAACACCTAAGATACATAGGAGAAACTTCCCTACATCCATTATGACTCCTTGAGCCCATTCTCCTAAACCGGAGAACCAATTTCGCGGGTTCAACCATGACACCCAACCAGTCAGCTCATTACTCACAGCAGCAAGGGTGAGATTGTGTCTCCTGCGAAATTCCCACTTCAGTTGGAGAATATCGTCCATCTTTTGGTCTATGACCTCGACCGGGTCCTCGGTACTATTTGTAATATATGTGCAACATTTCACGCCGTACTGCGTTGCCAGTGTGACACAATATCCACCTGTTACTGCCGTGAGATAATTGAGAATCATTCTATGCTGAACCAGTTCTGTTTTATAAGCTTGAAGTTCTCTTCCAGTATACCTAAACGTGTCATCATACATTTCTGTGATATTGTCTAACAAATTTGCGAGCGCAGATATGTATTTATAATTCAACACTCCTCTGGCGGTGCGAGTGATGTCTAACGCGATTAGAAACTGAATCCCGGTGGATTCATGGATCATGTCAGAGGCCGGATGCTCTGTTCTTTCTATCAGGTGCCGTTTAACTACGTGCTCGTAATGGGTGTGAGTATAAGGAGCTTGGGCAACACGGTGTATATCTTTCATTTTGGCATGTGATACAGTCATTACTTCAGGCAGTACTTTTCCAATATAACACAATCCTTCCGAGTTTGGGGCAAGCCACTTATACGCCTTCCTCCCGCATATGAAATATGCATCATCGGGGAGAACATATGGGACGGAGTAGGACATAACCATATTACACATCTTCCATGTGAAATCTCCTAACCCTAATTCTCCCATCTGTCTAGTACACGTATCAGCTTGTACGATATGTGCCCAGTATCCTGGTGATACCTCTCCAACTCTCGTAATCCTACTTCCTAGGGTATACCTATATCGGAAAGATTTTCCTCTACTGGCCATGTGGCGTATAAGCTCTGTATCTGTTGGCATTCTATCTGCTCTATGTGAAAAGGTCATGGTTTGGTTACGCCATGACACTTCCCAATTTCCCGGCTTTCGGGGATTGGAAATGTTAAAACATATGAGGGATCTATCCACATGATATTGGTGGAGCTTCAAACTAGGAGGACTGGAGATATTAAACCTCCTGTCCACCGGCCTCCCACCACTTAGCTCAAGTATCTCCCCTATCGTTAAAGGAAATGGTACTAGTCCTGATTTGCTATGACCTTGAGGTATTTGAGAGCATACCCAACAATCTGTTTGATTTAACACACTACCCACTAAGGAGTGATAGTCACTCAATGGATGCCGGTCCATGTGGATATTAAAACTGGATTGGCATTTCTTAAGGCACCCATCCTCAACCACATTGTCACAGAGCCTACAGATACAGTTTTCTTTTCAGCTAACAATGTTTACAAATAACATGGCTGCTAGATCGTTTCCGGTACTCGCCTTTTGCTTGGTGGTTGTATTGCTATTGGAAATTTACACCTCCGTCTCAGTCATCGGAACCTTTCTGGATCCTTTCTCGACCTCACTGGTACTCTCGCCGGAACAGACTGCTCTGGTCAACATCATGGTCAACAGGAAAATCCATATCGCAGTCTCTTTGGGCAAGTCCATCTTACAGGAGGAGAAAAGAAGAAATTTGTAATGGGGGTACAGAGAAACAGTTTGAGGGGGAGAGAAACTTGCTACGATAATTAAGTTCTCTAGTCTTGTTGTTCTTCTTGTTCTGCTGTCATCTCAAAGGTGCTGTCTCTCAGTCTTCCAAACGAACATTCCGGTGATGCAATATTCCTTCCAAACCAGCGATCTCTCTGTAAGGAGCAAAAAATCTTGCATTACCATTTGCCTAACTGAGGTGTGACATACCATCTTTAAAACATGAAAACATGAGAAAGAAGAGAGAAAACAAAAAAAACAAAAGAGAGAGAGAACAATTCATATATGTATATATCACATAAATCAACAGAGAACAACAACAGGGAAAAAAAACATTTTTCAAACATAAACGTTTTCTAAAACATTGTCAGATCATGAGGCTGTCATATCTACATGTCCAATGGTTTCCTTGCGCAGTCCCTCTCCCCAGCACTTCCATATTCCACTGTCTGTATCTGGCCAGAATACATTGATGCGGATAGGTCATGCTGGGGTTTGGTAGACTTCTGCAAAGACCAAGTATATATATGCAATGTTTGAATCCTACCAATAATCGTCAGAGATGGGGAGAGAGAAAAAGAAACATACATTTACAACGTTTCACCCGGTCATTCCTGTGTCTTCAGGGAATGACCTCCCAATTTATTAACTATAACCTCAGGCTTACCATCAGTCCTAATGATCACCTTTCTTGATTGCACATTATGGGTGTGGCTCAAAATTCTTCCTATATGATCCCTGTTTATAATTGTGTGTGTTTTAATTTTGCTCATTTCTTGGTCTAGGGGGTCTGACTTTATGTGGGTTATTACAGTTGCTGGCATAATGCCCTTCTCTTCTACAATGATAACAAACCCTGGGTTTCCTCCAAGTGTCAATGACCTGAGGTCTTGGTTGATTTGATGCCTCCTCAAACGCTCGGATGCTCATCGCCATCAACCGTTTTCCCTGTGCTTCCCTGATTCCTTGGATACCATGATTATGTCGTTGTCTAGGGGGCTGATGTGACTTTTGTCTACTTCCTGATCTACAATCTCTTGCAAAATGACCTTCCTTCTGGCAATTGTAACAGATTTCCACATTTAAATTTCTCGCAGGGGTTTGGGGCTTATGCTGGAGTGGTCTTGTGGTTAGGGCCTGTATACTTGCGGCCATTAATTTATCACTTTGTGACTCTCTGTATCTGGTGATATTTCGATCAATATCAATAGCGGCCTCTCTTAATGCGGCCACTGAGATATTTCTCCAGTTTGGGTTGGTGGTCTGTACCCTTGTTCTCAATACCTCCTTTAAACCATTCATTAATACCTTAACCGCTATTTCTCTATGCTGTGCGCATGTTTTGATGTCTGTGATCCCAGTGTTCCTAGCCATTACTTGCAGTGCTCGATTGAAATAATTGGAAATACTTTCCCTTTCGTTTTGTCTTATGGAGAAGATTTCATTCCACTTGACAACGGCAGGGAAATATACTTCCAACTGTTGGTTTATCTGCTTAATACATTCCTGATTGTGTTCCTCCGTTTGAGGTACTTCTGTGTCTAATTGACAATCAGTAATAAATGTCGCAGAGTCAACACCGGAGGGCAAACATGCCCTCAGCACTGTCCGCCAATCTTTGTTGGTGGGTTCTGTTGAGTTTCCTAGTTCTTTAATGAACCTTTGACATGCGACTAGATTTTTCCTTGGATCAGGAAATTCGGACATAATTGATCTCAATTCGGTCCGGGACCAGGGACAGCGCATTGCACTGTCCTGGACGGGAATGGTTCCCTGATCGTCAGTCTTCCCATTGGGGACTGTGATCACCCTGACAGGACTAAACTCAATTACATCACCTTGTTTTGGTCTTACAATATGGGGTACATTTGTTTGTGCGTGATATAAAACATTGTACGTACCTGTGGACACGACCTCACCTGACCCTCCGTTAGGGGGTTTGATTATTGCCTTTACCGATTTGGTCGCGTCCACCTGGATGTCTTGTGTGATGGCTGCTGGAAGAGGTGCCGACATCGTGTTGGGTTCACTTTCTTGCTCGTATTCCTGAGGGAAGTTTGACATGGGGTGCAACTTGCACGGGTTAATAGTTGTACATTTAACAGCATTACAATTATCATTGTTATGTTTATTACACTTATTCTTATCATCTATACTACAGTTGCTAAGTGCGTTTTTATTGTTCAACATTGTGCCTTTCTCCGCAACCATAATCCTCTCCATTGCCACATCTCTCCTCCCAAGATGAGAGTCAGATATGTCAGTTAGCTCTCTTTGCATTTCACTTTCCTGTTGCCATAACTTTAAACAATCATAATGTTTGATCCGTCTCTTTGCTGGTTCAATAAGACCTATCCTTCTCCTTAGATTTAGTAACACTTATGGGCTAAAGCTACCTATTCTTGGGAATTTCTCCCCGTCTTGTACAGTCATTCTTTCCCATTCATCACATAAAACCTCTGTGTGTGAACCGTATTTTTCACACATTACATACCTGGCCGACCCGATTGGTCGGTTTACTAAATCAACCCGAACCGAGGTTGATCGCCCCCTACCTGAACAACTGGCCCCCATAACTTGCAGGTGTTGCTTTTCTTCAGCGAACCCTTACAAAAACCAAGATGTCCGGGGCAGGCTGGCGGTGAAGTTTACCGAGTACTCCACTCACTTCTCGCCCACGTTGGCCAGTAACACAATCACTGTATCCAGAGCTGTTGTACCCAACCTAGGGCCCCTGTGAACCTTTATTTACTGGGGCGCGTTCCCCAGCAAGTATCGGTTGTTGGATAGTTCCTGAGTGACCAGCGAACTTCCCTTAAAATAAAAAAATTTCACAAATCACGTTAAAATGTACAAATAGCGTTTATGACCTTCGTACACAAATAGTACCGGTCAGGTTTACTAATGCACACAATTACGTGCGGTACAATCGTTCAGCACATAAGCAACTAATCTTATGTGCGGAGCGACCAGTGGAATCGAAAATTACGGCTGCGAATTCCTTCAGCCAGAGCTTAATGGCCTATATGGGTTCCGCACCAACCCTTCTTGGTGTTGTGCTACTTGTCTCTATAGCGGACTTCCTTGTCTGCTGTACCTGGACCTCCTGGTCTGTTATGCGACCTCCTGGTCTGTTACAGTATGACCTCCTGGTCTGCTACACTCTAATGCTCAAATTTTATGTTTAACCAGGGATGCCTCCCTAGCCACCATGCACGTCACTTACATGTATGTACCTTCACGAGAACTCGATACTTTTCTTGTGGTTCAACCTCAAAATTGTATAATTGCAAACACTCACTCACCACATGTACACTTTTGTTTCTATTTCTATTTCTGCGCAGAAATTTTTCTTTAGACCAGATGTTTTGTAAATTTGGAGAAGGATCTGTTAATTTAAATTTCGGATTTAAAATAGATTTGCGCTACTTATCGCCTGATGCGCTATTTATCGCTTGTTGCGTTACTTATCGCACCTGTTGCGCTATTTAAAAATCAACACTATCGTGTGACTTGAGTTACGTGGGCATACCCAGACGCTCCGTTGCGTAATTTACGCTGCGTGCGTCGGCCTTTGCGTACGCGAGTCTCAGCCCTTTGTTAGAGACACGTGTACACAAAACCAATGTCCACCGTAACACAACTAACACGTTTTCCAATGTAGATGATCCTCGATCGTCTACCGCGCAACACACCAATCTCTCCTTTTACCTTTAGGTAGAGCTGCGTGTGCTTTACACTTTAACTATGAAATAGCGACAAATCTCTCTTAGCACGTTTATCAATTATAAAATGGCAAACAGGAGAGTGATATATGAAAATACACGAATGAAAAAGAAATGCAGATATGTGCGTGTGTACGCAAGACAGAAATAAACAGTTTTAAAAGACACTAGCGTGTTGTTCTTACCTCCGGTTCCGGATTCCCTCAGCACCCTTTACTAAGCGAAGCAGACGCTTATCCCGTCAGCACTGCGAAGAATATGATCTCCCGCCCTTTGCTGATGGATAATGTCTGCTGAAATTACCTAGCAGAGATATGTGAAGGACAGGACGAGCCGCCAATTGATAAAGCTAAATATTTATCTTATATAAAACCCTTTATGAGGTCTGAGAACACTGTACGCTATTTACGTATGGAGTACCGTAAGGGTACGCTCGTTGCGTAACAATCGCTTAGCCGTGGTCGAGACGCTCAAGCGTCACGTTCGCTCACGGCCAAGAGATCACAGGCAGGCACGCTATTGGCTGCTGACTAACGTAATGGTTCACTATAGCGTAACGGACGCTGTATCGGGAGCGGGCTGCTCGAGCGATACAGACGCTCACGAGAATACGCTGTTGGTATCGGGCACACTTATAGGTGAGCGACTACCGTAATGCTACGCTATCAGCGTAGCGGACGCTCGAGACCACGAGGAGATCACGAGCGGCGCAGACGCTCACAATGTTAAACCTTTATATCTAAACCATAAACAATGTAATATGCTGTAAAACCTTAGTGTAGAGATAGGGTGTAGATGCAACACAGTGTAACCTTGTTAACTTAAAAGCTGTTTGAGCGTCACCGACGCTCAGGGAATACTTAACACTATAAGAAATACACAGATACCGTGCTTAGGGTCCAACGCCTAATATATATATATTATGAATGTTATACTTGCAAAAGAATTAATACAATATAAGTCATACACTACAATATAACATAGACTACCTAACCAGATAACTACACAGGAAATACAATACAATACTATTACGTTTAAGAGACTACGAGAAAAAGAGGAGAAGAGAGAGAGAGAGAGAGAGATATGGCCCATAACAACAAGAAAGACAATATGATTGCGGAGGAAACTTACGCACAAAGGAAACGATCGCATGCGCCTCTGGACATCCAGCTCCCGATTTTCAGCAATGATAACCGTTGAAGAGTGAGAGCTGGATGTGATCGGCTTGTCTATTTATGCCCCACACACAATACAATTCAATGGTCCCTACAATCTCATTGTTCATTGGACACAGGAATTCCTCCTCGCATTATAACAAAAGGTCATAGGTTGATTCATACAGGTGGGCTGTGACTATTTCCAACAGCTCAGGTGGGAGGGAAACTGGGTTTCCCGCCGCATGGATAAGTTAGTGCAAATACAGTAAATGTTCATAAACTTCTTATGTCCATAACTATTCGCACGAGCGATTAATCCGCTTCAAACCAACACCGGAATATTGCTAATTAAATACTCTTCCGATGGATACTAAACACCACTGTATTACTCCTGTCTGACCCTTCGTATCAAACAAAGAGGGATTTCTCTGTTCATGAACATTCTACATTAACCAAACTTTCAGAATCTATCAAAGGGACCATGGTCTACAAAATACATTATATAGTGAAAATATGTAACGATTGAGTCGCACGCTACGAACACATGAACTCTACCGTAAATGCACATACCGCGCGCCCGCGGGTGCCCGCAACAGTGAGTATGCGCACGCACGGGAGAGCGCACCCATGCGCAGCGCAGACCTGTGTGAGGTGCAAATATGGCAGTGTGCATAGAGATATTTTTCTGACTTTGACAGGTGTAATGTGAATAAAGAGCAATATGGTGTGGTGTAATGAGAATAAGGAGCAATATGGTGTGGTGTAATGTGAATAAGGAGCAATATGGTGTGGTGTAATGTGAATAAAGAGCAATATGGTGTGGTGTAATGAGAATAAGGAGCAATATGGTGTGGTGTAATGTGAATAAGGAGCAATATGGTGTGGTGTAATGTGAATAAGGAGCAATATGGTGTGGTGTAATGTGAATAAGGAGCAATATTGTGTGGTGTAATGTGAATAAAGAACAATATGGTGTGGTGTAATGTGAATAAGGAGTAATTCAGTATGTTGTTATGTGAATGAGGGGCACTACTGTGAGGAGTAACGTTTATAAGGTAAATTGGTACTACTGTGTGATATAATGTGAATTAGAGACACTGTCGTATGATAAATTGTGAATAAAGTTGCAGTACTGTGAGGTATAATTGGAATTGGGGGAACTATTGTGTGGCCATGCCCCTTGCCAGCAAAAACACATACCTTTTTGGGCTGTGCGCCGAATGTGCGCCCTGTTCTTATTTAAATTACAGGGGGTAGTAAAAACAAAATAAGGACTGCTATGGGTGGGGGGTGATGGTGCTGGGAAAGAGGTGCAAGGTCAGAGGCGGAACTAGCGGTGGTGCTAGGGGGCACCAGCCAAAATCTTACCTAGGGCATCATATTGGTTAGGGCCGGCTCTGCCCACAAGGGAAGGTTAAGGTAGGGGGCAGGGGAGGGTTAGGGTACTTTCGGGGGGGCTGTCGGTATTCTGACTGCTGGCGTCCCATCCATACTGATTCCCTATACGATACCATACGAAGCAGCGCTGATATTTTGGTGTCACCCCTTGGACAGAGTCGCCGAGCAGCGGTGATGGGTGATACATGCACCTGCACCTGCCATCCACACTGTACTGGGAGAGCCTGGGGGCGGCCGGACAGCTCCCGAAATCTAGACAAGCACCCAGCTTGATAAGAATGGGGCGTGACACATGACCAAGCCCCCAAACATCATAAACCAGGAGGGGTGACCTAGCAGACATAAGGCCACACCCCCTTATGCATGCGCGCATTGGCTGGCACCACCCCTAGTGACATCAGTGCGTCCAGTAAATACGGAGACAATAATAATCAGCCATAGAACTGACAGCACGCCGGGCGGTGGAGGGACCAGCCGTTATTCCGGGAGAAATGAACCTGCAGGTGAGTATACCCGCCTAGCACAGGGCAGCATGCACCGTTATACGGAACCCAATCATCCAGCAGATCACCCGCCGGCACGGGCGCACTGTCCACAGTATATATTTATATATATATACACTGTCCACGCATAGTGGTGCTGGGTCCATATTCTACTCAGGAAACGTCTCATTAAAGGGGAGATATCTCAAAGCTTGGGAATACAGTGGAGAGAGATAAAGTACCAGCCATCATTGTCTGGCTGCCATGTCACATGCTCTGCTTCAAAAATGACAAGAGCTGATTGGTTGGCACTTAGCTCCCCCTACTTTATCTCCACGCTGTATAGGATGACCCCTCCTCCCTAATACTGGTCAGTACTGGGGCCCGCCCGACGTCTCACCCTCTCCGATGACTTTACAGTGGCCACTTTCATTATATAACGCTTCCGTCCTCTGCGCTGCGGGGGTTATTCTTACTTATGGTTTATCATGAGCGAGACGGGACGTCACTTACCACACGTGTCACATTGGTGTATCTATAGTGGGGGCACAGGGGCCTCTGGTTCCAGTGGGGCCCTCACCACACCCTGCACCCAGAGCTATTCTCACCCCCCTGGAGTTCCATGCGTGCCTGCGCTGCAGACCTGGGGCGAGATGTACTAAAGAGAATATGCAGTAATACTCCCATTTTCAGGGGTTTTCCGGCACTTTCATGTGTACCTTCCCCCGGCTGCCGGGTTTTTGACGTCGAGGGTATCGCCATCTTTTTATGGCGATATTCTATAGAAGCTTATGAGCTTCTTACCACCAGCTGCTGCATCCCGCCGTCCTGCGCCGCTCACGCCGCCGCCCCCCCTCCCTCTGTCATGTTAGTACATATGTGATCAGGCTTGGACTGGCCCACAGGGATACGGGGGAGACCTGTCCTGACCACCGGTGGGCTGTAGATTCTGGTCCCTGAGCATTAATGATTACATCCCCATTACACATCCGAGGCGCTGGTTTCTATTGGAGCAATTGTCCCCGGATGTGTTTCTTCCATCATTTCTTATTGGCGCGATAAGCGATAATTATCAGGTCTGTGTTCTGCTGAGTAATAACGAGGCTCCTACGTGAGTATCTGACAGGCAGGAGCCCCCGCCCCGGCCGCTCTGCTGGTGGGGGGAGATTGGTGATCCTGGCGTAATATGCACCGTGTGATTGCTTGTACATTCAGGGCTCTGTTCCTGCGCACAGAACAGGTGTAATCTATCTATTCAGCAGCAGCGCACGTAATTCATATTCACCTTGCAAATCACATATTTATACTTGAAATAATTGTGCGCTGTTCCTACGCTCTCCCGCGCTTCCCGCGAGCTCCCCATGCATTTATAATGCCGCTGATATAATGCAGATTATTTTACTTCGCCTTGAAAAAAAAATAGGTTATAATCTCATTTTTCCGCTCACCTGAATATAAATGGGTAAAGCTGAGAACAGAATTGCTCATTGCTCTCTGCTATTACTTTACAGCTAGAAGTTGCAGAACCTCCCTGACACGCGGCTCCGCATCAGGATGCAGCGCACGTGATTACAAGTCAGTTGGCGACTAATTTATGTACGGCGCCATTATCCCCACATTGTAATATATGATCCCACTAGAATAATAAAACATTGATTATACCTGAAAGTCAAAGTGTACGGCAAGAACATACACTGCAGAACATGATTACTCCATCACATACACTGCAGAACATGATTACTCCATCACATACACCGCAGAACATTATTACTCCATCACATACACCGCAGAACATGATTACTCCATCACATACACTGCAGAACATGATTACTCCATCACATACACTGCAGAACATGATTACTCCATCACATACACCGCAGAACATGATTACTCCATCACATACACCGCAGAACATGATTACTCCATCACATACACCGCAGAACATGATTACTCCATCACACACACTGCAGAACATGATTACTCCATCACATACACTGCAGAACATGATTACTCCATCACATACACCGCAGAACATGATTACTCCATCACATACACTGCAGAACATGATTACTCCATCACATACACTGCAGAACATGATTACTCCATCACATACACTGCAGAACATGATTACTGCATCACATACACCGCAGAACATGATTACTCCATCGCATACACCGCAGAACATGATTACTGCATCACATACACCGCAGAACATTATTACTCCATCACATACACTGGAGAACATGATTACTCCATCACATACACCGCAGAACATGATTACTCCATCACATACACTGCAGAACATGATTACTCCATCACATACACCGCAGAACATGATTACTCTATCACATACACCGCAGAACATGATTACTCTATCACATACACCGCAGAACATGATTACTCCATCACATACACCGCAGAACATGATTACTCTATCACATACACCGCAGAACATGATTACTCCATCACATACACTGCAGAACATGATTACTCCATCACATACACTGCAGAACATGATTACTCCATCACATACACCGCAGAACATGATTACTCCATCACATACACTGCAGAACATGATTACTCCATCACATACACTGCAGAACATGATTACTCCATCACATACACCGCAGAACATGATTACTCCATCACATACACCGCAGAACATGATTACTCCATCACATACACCGCAGAACATGATTACTCCATCACATACACCGCAGAACATTATTACTCCATCACATACACTGCAGAACATGATTACTCCATCACATACACCGCAGAACATGATTACTCTATCACATACACCGCAGAACATGATTACTCTATCACATACACTGCAGAACATGATTACTCCATCACATACACCGCAGAACATGATTACTCCATCACATACACTGCAGAACATGATTACTGCATCACATACACCGCAGAACATGATTACTCCATCACATACACTGCAGAACATGATTACTGCATCACATACACTGCAGAACATGATTACTCCATCACATACACTGCAGAACATGATTACTGCATCACATACACCGCAGAACATGATTACTCCATCACATACACTGCAGAACATGATTACTGCATCACATACACCGCAGAACATGATTACTCCATCACATACACTGCAGAACATGATTACTCCATCACATACACTGCAGAACATGATTACTCTATCACATACACTGCAGAACATGATTACTCCATCACATACACCGCAGAACATGATTACTCCATCACATACACTGCAGAACATGATTACTCCATCACATACACTGCAGAACATGATTACTGCATCACATACACTGCAGAACATGATTACTCTATCACATACACCGCAGAACATGATTACTCTATCACATACACTGCAGAACATGATTACTCCATCACATACACCGCAGAACATGATTACTGCATCACATACACCGCAGAACATGATTACTCCATCACACACACTGCAGAACATGATTACTCCATCACATACACTGCAGAACATGATTACTGCATCACATACACTGCAGAACATGATTACTCCATCACATACACTGCAGAACATGATTACTCTATCACATACACCGCAGAACATGATTACTCTATCACATACACTGCAGAACATGATTACTCCATCACATACACTGCAGAACATGATTACTCCATCACATACACTGCAGAACATGATTACTCTATCACATACACCGCAGAACATGATTACTCCATCACATATACTGCAGAACATGATTACTCCATCACATACACCGCAGAACATGATTACTCCATCACATACACAGCAGAACATGATTACTCTATCACATACACCGCAGAACATGATTACTCTATCACATACACTGCAGAACATGATTACTCCATCACACACACTGCAGAACATGATTACTCCATCACATACACTGCAGAACATGATTGATTACTGCATCACATACACCGCAGAACATGATTACTCCATCACATACACCGCAGAACATGATTACTCCATCACATACACTGCAGAACATGATTACTCTATCACACACACTGCAGAACATGATTACTGCATCACATACACTGCAGAACATGATTACTCCCTCACATACACTGCAGAACATGATTACTGCATCACATACACTGCAGAACATGATTACTCTATCACATACACTGCAGAACATGATTACTCCATCACATACACTGCAGAACATGATTACTCCATCACATACACTGCAGAACATGATTACTCCATCACATACACCGCAGAACATGATTACTCCATCACATACACCGCAGAACATGATTACTCCATCACATACACTGCAGAACATATTTACTCCATCACATACACCGCAGAACATGATTACTCCATCACATACACTGCAGAACATGATTACTGCATCACATACACTGCAGAACATGATTACTCCATCACATACACTGCAGAACATGATTACTCTATCACATACACCGCAGAACATGATTACTCCATCACATACACTGCAGAACATGATTAATCCATCACATACACCGCAGAACATGATTACTGCATCACATACACTGCAGAACATGATTACTCCATCACATACACTGCAGAACATGATTACTGCATCACATACACTGCAGAACATGATTACTCTATCACATACACTGCAGAACATGATTACTCCATCACATACACTGCAGAACATGATTACTCCATCACATACACTGCAGAACATGATTACTCCATCACATACACTGCAGAACATGATTACTCCATCACATACACCGCAGAACATGATTACTCCATCACATACACCGCAGAACATGATTACTCCATCACATACACCGCAGAACATAATTACTCCATCACATACACCGCAGAACATGATTACTCCATCACATACACTGCAGAACATGATTACTCCATCACATACACCGCAGAACATGATTACTCCATCACATACACTGCAGAACATGATTAATCCATCACATACACCGCAGAACATGATTACTCCATCACATACACCGCAGAACATGATTACTCCATCACATACACCGCAGAACATGATTACTCCATCACATACACCGCAGAACATGATTACTCCATCACATACACCGCAGAACATAATTACTCCATCACATACACCGCAGAACATGATTACTCCATCACATACACTGCAGAACATGATTACTCCATCACATACACCGCAGAACATGATTGACTTTCTCATAAACAACAGGATATCACCCCATTGGTATCTGCAACGTTTCGGTTTATTTTCAAAACCGTCTTCAGGCTTACATAAACAATACAAAAACCGTTCTTACCTATATACATGTATAACACCATGTGCTGATCCGTCCAGGTGCGTTCAGCTACTCCCACTTCCGCTGACGTCACCCGGACAAAAAACCATGTGACTTCACATTAACCCTTCACCAATAATTCACATATCTGCAGCACAATGAATATATCTGTTATCTTGAGTTAATACATTAAAACGTTGTCACTACCACTGATGTACATCTATAGTATTATGAATACCAATCTTCATCAATTACGTATATTGTCATAATGTGCAGTATTCAGTGGTCATTATCAAAAAAACGACCTATTACATTTAATAAAGAAAACTAGAGAAAGATAAATTTTCATTAAGGCCATAAGGTGCTATTGTGTTGAGGGAATAAATCCACTTTGTCTCACAGCGCAACAGCAATTTATTGCGATCGCCCTGTCTGCGACTTTCGGGTATATGATCTATCATTTTATACCGCAAACTTGATAGATTGTGCCCCTTTGCCTTAAAATGTTTGGCCACAGGTTGTTCACTTGTCCTCCCTTCAATAGCCAACTTGATTGCACTTCTATGCTGTGCCATCCGTTCTCTAAATGTGCAAGACGTTTTACCTACATAAAGTAATCCACAGGGACACTTAATTTGTATTGTTTATGTAAGCCTGAAGACGGTTTTGAAAATAAACCAAAACGTTGCAGATACCAATGGGGTGATGTCCTGTTGTTTATGAGAAAGTCCCGTGAGTGCCGCTCATTACATAGATATTCAAGCAAGTATCATTGCCAGAGAAGGCACCGGGCAATATTTATTGTTGTGCATCAGGAGTGCCGGGCGTAGAAACGAATATAATATTGACGCATCAGAGGATGCTACAATTGGCCACGGCACCCGTTCCTACCTTTGGGCATTGCCTTTTGCCCTAGAGTCGGGGTGTTTTTAACCGTGTGTGGTTGTTTTATCACTTTTTGCACTTTTGGACGTGGTTCACTGTTGCACTATGGAAGCTGGCAAGGATGAAGGTACTGGCTTTCGAGCCTCAGTGTATCCCCAAGGGGAACTGTTGTCGTTGTCCGACATTGATGCTGAACGTATATTGATCAAGGACAGAATGTCCACATCTTCTAGAACTGATTCTAATGAATTGAATTTTGCTCATTTATTGAAATTAATGAAAAGAGAGATCGATTTTTATTTTCATGGCGTATCATTATCTGATTATTTTCGAGACAGAATAATCCCCAGGGGTTTTCGCATCCGAAATTCACCTACAATTGGACGTAATAACACTGAGTTTTGCCGCAGATGGGCGGCCGTCCTTAACAAGGCATCGTTTGATCTTATACTACTTGTAATTGAGGAGGCAACGAGGGAGTTAACTTTGGTTCGTGAAAAAATCAACATACTGGAGTCCACCTGTTTGGAATCCCTCAGAGCAGATGGAGACAACGAGTGGTTAAAAAAACTACAAATACAAGTGGACAAGTACCGCAATGATTTGATAGTGTTTAAAACGAAAAAATTCACTGCAGTGACCCGTGATTATGAGGAAAACCGGGTATATAACTTTTCTAATCCACAACAAAGACAGAGACTTTTTCGCCCTAGATTCTTTTTTATGGCTTGCTACACGGAATCGTGACCCGGGGATTAGGCCAGTGTAGTTAAATATCTGTTTTAGCACATGACAGGTACTTGGAATCCAAGGGTTTCGCTTGTCGGGATTACGATGGAAGTTCCGTCTTAATCAGGATGGCAACCCCATCCTGCCCGCGGGTTTTCAATGATGTCAGGGTGTGGTTGTAGGTCACGCAGCAGGTTAAGCACACCCCGGACGTCACGGTCAAGAAGCCCGGGGCGGCCGGTGCTCCGGGTCCCCGGTTGATAGGGATAGGGAAGTGTTTGCCTATAGCGAGGGCAAGTGCGCAGCGGGGTGAATTGTCAATTTTCGCCACTCGTGTAAGTTTGCGGGGCCAGTCACCCAGACAAAGATTGCACCTCAGCGGCGAGCGGTAAGCCTCCGCTCCTGCCGAGGCCGGGGGGAATGGGCAAGTAAAACCTCCTTCACGATGCAAGTTCCCGAGTTGCGGCGCTGGCTAAGCGTATACCCCGACAAGACGGCAGCTTCCTTCCGCTTGGTTGGTTTTCTATACGGTGTCCGTTTGCCCACTTCGGATTAGGTGCACGTGTGGCCCACCGGAATTTGAGATCGGCGCGCTAGATACGGCAGTGGGTCCGGCGGCAAGCGGACGGGGAGATCGGCTTAGGGCGCATGTCTGGGCCCTACGCCTTTCTCTCGTTGCCCTCCTTGTGCATTTCTCCCGTGGGGGTGGTGCCCAAACAGGCCACGGGCAATTTCCGCCGGATACACACGTACCCTGACCGCAGGTTTAGTGCAGGTTACATTATCAATCTTTTGATGACGCTCTGCGCTTTGTGCGTAATTGCGGTCCGGGGGGTCTGTTGGCAAAAAAAAATGGGACGTGGAGCCGGATTTCTGGCTACTTCCACTGCATCCGGATTCCTGGTGGTTTCTGGTTTTCAAACTAGGGGGCGAGTTTTACATGGATCGGTGTCTCCCCATGGGTTGTTTGGTCTCCTGCGCCTGCTTTGAGAGTGTCAGCCCAATTTGGCATTGGTGCGTCCAGTCCGTCCCCGGCCAAAGCGGGGTGGCTCAATGCCTGGAAGGCTTTCTCTTTGTGGGTCCGGGGGGTATTTCGATCTGTGGGGATATGCTGTCGGTTTGCCAGATCCTTGTTCGCAGTTCAAGGGTGCCAGTCGCGTCGGACAAGTATAAGGGCCCCTGCACTTGTATTAGCTATTAGGAACGGAAATACGCACGGTGGGGGGTTGCTGTCCCACTCGAAGATAAAGTGCGTAAGCTTTTGGGTTTAATTACTGACAGTTTGGGAAAACGCGGGGTTCGGCTTATGCAGGTACACTCCTTGGTGGGTTCTTTCAACTTTGCGGGCCGGATTATCCCCATGAGGATGATTTTCTGCCGCAGACTTGAACGGGCCACGGCCAGGACGGTCCGGCGACATCGCACCATGTACCTTCCGCGCGAAATCAGGTATGATTTGCGGAGTTGGTCTCTTTCCTGGTGTCCGTCACCAGGGAGGTTTTTGTGGCCTGCACCTTGTTGTTACAGCAAGCTGCGACAATGGTGCACGTATACGGTTTTCTGGGGCATGGTACGCTGCTGCTTGGCCGGCCCCTGGGGTAACGCTAGGTTTTACCAAGAACCTCCTTTTGCTGGTATTGTTCCCGATCATAGTGGCCCTGGATTTAGGGGCCTGCCAGTGCGCGGATAGGGACATCTCGTTTCGCTGCGACGATTTGGGGGTGGTACATGCGATTAATAATCAGCGTTCCTCCTCTCCTGTAGGCTCTGCGGCTGCTACGGCATCTGGTATTAGTTTGCTTGCGGCGCAGTTTTTAATGTCAGGGCCCGTCACGTTCCTGGAATCAACAACGGAATGGCGGATGCGTGGTCTCGATTCCATTTTGACAAGTTCCGGGCGTTGGTTCCGGGAGAGGCGGCTGAGGGTTTACTGTGCCCGCCTTCTGTCTGACGGATTGTCGAATCGGGTTAGCCGCTCTAGCCACGTGTGCGCTGGCTCCCTCCACTATCAGGGCTTATGATGCAACCTGGCGCGATGGGTCGGTCTTTCAAAGTAGGCACGGGGTAGCGGGTGAGTCCTCGGCTGCGCCTTGATGGTCTTTGTTTGGGAACATTGCCAAACCGGTAGGCCAAAAGCGGCTATGGCATCTGCCCTTGCGGGCATTGCTTTTCATTCGCGGCTCCACGGGACGACGGACCCCACGGGGTCTTTGGTCCTTTCCAGAGCGCTGAAAAGTCGGGCTAGGTTTGCGTCCGGCGTCCCCGGACTCCCATAGACCTGTGACGTGCAACGTCTGACTGAGTTGCTGTGTGTGCTGCCGCTAATTGCGACCTCGGAATGCGAGGTGGATTCGGGTCTGCTCTACGAATAGGGGCGCATGCAGGAGGGCCTGTTTACTCTGTAGGATTGTGCGGTCCAAGACAGATCAAACAGGTCGGGGTCGCGGAGTGGCCTTGGAGGCCCAGGAGGAAATGGGCGCTTGCCCGCTGCGGTTGACGCAGGAGTATAGACGGTGGAGGCCTCCGGGGGGCGACCAGTTGCTGGTGCACGCGCAGGTTGGCCCGCTGACAAAGTTTCAATTTGCTGCTGTGTTGAAAAATGTTTGGCGGTTTGCGGGGGGCGGACTTCGGTACCCATTCTTTGCGGATTGGGACGGCTACCCATGCAGCAGCTATGGGTTAATCCCCTACGGCTATTAGGGAGCTGGGCCGGTGGAAGTCCGCCTCCTATAGGTCTTATGTCAGTTGGATAAGTTGTAGGTGCGCCTGTTGCGCTAACCCAAAAACGTGTTTACTCGCCGGTTTTTGAACGACTACCGTTCAGGAATCGAGGGTGTGAAGTGAATTTTTTAAATTTTTCCTCCGAGGGGGCCTAATTTCAATTGGCTGTTCTACCAAGGTCCACGGGAGGTTTTTTGATTTTTCTCCTTCACTTGGGTTTTTTGTTATGTTATTGCATTCTATGTATTGTGTTCACAATTCTGATGTTAGGATGTTTTCTTTTCAGCTATCATCAATTTTGGAACAGATATGGCTGGTTGGCCATGCCTATATTTTTGGGCGGCAAGGCATCACAGGGCACTTATGGCAGCCGAAGTTTTTGGGTCTAGGGAATTTTGATGGTTAGGTGTCAGAGGTATGTTGTGGGGTGATTTGTTGCGGTTCCTTTTTTCTCGGGTGCGCCGCTGGGTCGCCCTAGTTGATTGTCCTTCATTTAGGTGATAATGATCTAGGTCGAGTTAAGGGCTTAAGTTTGAATCGTTCGCTAAGGCAGATTTGGTGGCGATTCGTTGTCATTGGCCATGAGTGCGCATTGTTTGGTCGGAGATAGTGCAGCGTTTTTCATTGGCGTGGTGCGGTGCGTTTCTCGGCGCTGGAGAAGGCCCGCAAGAAGGTGAATTCGGCAGCGTCTCTCTTCGTTAGGGCCATACATGGCATAGCGATCAGGCATCCTTTACTTGTGCTGCGTAATAGGCAGTTCTACAAGGAGGATGGGGTTAATCTTTCTCCGGAAGGAGTGCAGAATTTTTCCTGTAGGATATTTTTGGTCCTTTTCGGTAGGGCTATTTAGTTGTTTTGAGTTGGTTTTGGTTGCTGGTTGCGGATGGCGGTGGCGGTTGTAAACCTTTGTGGCGGGAAGTCGCTACCAACCAGCTGTCACACAGGCATAAGTGGTCATTGTGGGGCTCCCTCTTTAAATGGACGGCAGGTGTGTCCTTTTCTTGCGGTTGGACATTTAGACGTTCCCCTGCGGGAACCGAACGTTTGCCAGAGAAAGAGGGGTAAGGCCAGCACAATGCGGGTTATGCGGGAAGGAGGCGGGGTATGTGTACTCCCCTCCTTGGTTTGGTGGTTTGTCATCTAGGTGACGGGTGCTGGTGTTTGGCAGCGGTTTTCTGTTTGCCATCCTCCAAACTAAAGTTAATATATATTCAATTCAATTCTAATTCGGCCTCAATTATTAGTTTAAAGAGTTGGTCAGCGATTAATAAACATCGTCTGACCTTTAACTCCAGCTACTGTGTCCGTGTCTTTATTTCAGTGTGTTGTGTGGTTTCATTTAGTGATAAGCAAGCTTAAGTAAAAGGTTTATGTAATCACAATAAAGTTATGAGCGCCTTAGGATGTCGTAGTGAGGGACAGCAATAGTGACTCTCGGCTGCTGGGGTGTTCCAGTCATGGTAGCCTTATCTGGCTGTGCCTGACATGATGCTGGCAGGGAAATAAAAGGTTAATAATCACAGTGAGTATGACTGGCGGTTGGCTGCCGGACGCTGCCAGATGATGACGCTGCAGACAGCCTGTGCGCTGTACAATGGCCTCTGATTGGCTGCTCCGCAGCGCGGTCACAGAACCTTGCAGAGTCGCAGAGTGAGAGTTGTGCGCACGCTCCTGGAAGAAGAAGCATAGAAGTTACATTTATACAAACTGTAAAACATATTGGCACAAAAATAAGATTTTACTTACCGATAAATCTATTTCTCGTAGTCCGTAGTGGATGCTGGGGACTCCGTCAGGACCATGGGGAATAGCGGCTCCGCAGGAGACAGGGCACAAAAGTAAAAGCTTTAGGATCAGGTGGTGTGCACTGGCTCCTCCCCCTATGACCCTCCTCCAAGCCTCAGTTAGGATACTGTGCCCGGACGAGCGTACACAATAAGGAAGGATTTTGAATCCCGGGTAAGACTCATACCAGCCACACCAATCACACTGTACAACCTGTGATCTGAACCCAGTTAACAGCATGATAACAGCGGAGCCTCTGAAAAGATGGCTCACAACAATAATAACCCGATTTTTGTAACAATAACTATGTACAAGTATTGCAGACAATCCGCACTTGGGATGGGCGCCCAGCATCCACTACGGACTATGAGAAATAGAATTATCGGTAAGTAAATTCTTATTTTCTCTAACGTCCTAGTGGATGCTGGGGACTCCGTCAGGACCATGGGGATTATACCAAAGCTCCCAAACGGGCGGGAGAGTGCGGATGACTCTGCAGCACCGAATGAGAGAACTCCAGGTCCTCTTTAGCCAGGGTATCAAATTTGTAGAATTTTACAAACGTGTTCTCCCCCGACCACGTAGCTGCTCGGCAGAGTTGTAATGCCGAGACCCCTCAGGCAGCCGCCCAGGATGAGCCCACCTTCCTTGTGGAATGGGCATTTACATATTTTGGCTGTGGCAGGCCTGCCACAGAATGTGCAAGTTGAATTGTGCTACAAATCCAACGAGCAATCGTCTGCTTAGAAGCAAGAGCACCCAGTTTGTTGGGTGCATACAGGATAACAGCAAGTCAGTTTTCCTGACTCCAGCCGTCCTGGAAACCGATATATTTTCAGGACCCTGACAACATCTAGCAACTTGGAGTCCTCCAAGTCCCTAGTAGCCGCAGGTACCACAATAAGCTGGTTCAGGTGAAACGCTGACACCACCTTAGGGAGAAACTGGGGACGAGTCCGCAGCTCTGCCCTGTCCGAATGGACAATCAGATATGGGCTATTGTGAGACAAAGCCGCCAATTCTGACACTCGCCTGGCCGAGGCCAGGGCCAACATCATGGTCACTTTCCATGTGAGATATTTCAAATCCACAGATTTGAGCGGTTTAAACCAATGTGAATTGAGGAATCCCAGAACTACGTTGAGATCCCAAGGTGCCACTGGAGGCACAAAAGGGGGTTGTATATGCAGTACTCCCTTGACAAACTTCTGAACTTCAGGAACTGAAGCCAATTCTTTCTGGAAGAAAATCGACAGGGCCGAAATTTGAACCTTAATGGACCCCAATCTGAGGCCCATAGACACTCCTGTTTGCAGGAAATGCAGGAATCGACCGAGTTGAAATTTCTTCGTGGAGCCTTCCTGGCCTCACACCACGCAACATATTTTTGCCACATGTGGTGATAATGTTGTGCGGTCACCTCCTTCCTGGCTTTGACCAGGGTAGGAATGACCTCTTCCGGAATGCCTTTTTCCCTTAGGATCCGGCGTTCAACCGCCATGCTGTCAAACGCAGCCGCGGTAAGTCTTGGAACAGACATGGTACTTGCTGAAGCAAGTCCCTTCTTAGCGGCAGAGGCCATGAGTCCTCTGTGAGTATCTCTTGAAGTTCCGGGTACCAAGTCCTTCTTGGCCAATCCGGAGCCACGAGTATAGTTCTTACTCCTCTACGTCTTATAATTCTCAATACCTTGGGTATGAGAAGCAGAGGAGGGAACACATACACCGACTGGTACGCCCACGGTGTTACCAGAACGTCCACAGCTATTGCCTGAAGGTCTCTTGACCTGGCGCAATACCTGTCCAGTTTTTTGTTCAGGCGGGACGCCATCATGTCCACCTTTGGTCTTTCCCAACGGTTCACAATCATGTGGAAAACTTCCCGATGAAGTCCCCACTCTCCCGGGTGGAGGTCGTGCCTGCTGAGGAAGTCTGCTTCCCAGTTGTCCACTCCCGGAATGAACACTGCTGACAGTGCTATCACATGATTTTCCGCCCAGCGAAAAATCCTTGCAGTTTTTGCCATTGCCCTCCTGCTTCTTGTGCCGCCCTGTCTGTTTACGTGGGCGACTGCCGTGATGTTGTCCCACTGGATCAATACCGGCTGACCTTGAAGCAGAGGTCTTGCTAAGCTTAGAGCATTATAAATTGCCCTTAGCTCCAGTATATTTATGTGGAGAAAAGTCTCCAGACTTGATCACACTCCCTGGAAATTTTTTCCCTGTGTGACTGCTCCCCAGCCTCTCAGGCTGGCCTCCGTGGTCACCAGGACCCAATCCTGAATGCCGAATCTGTGGCCCTTTAGAAGATGAGCACTCTGTAACCAACACAGGAGAGACACCCTTGTCCTTGGTGACAGGGTTATCTGCTGATGCATCTGAAGATGCGATCCGGACCATTTGTCCAGCAGATCCCACTGAAAAGTTCTTGCGTGGAATCTGCCGAATGGAATCGCTTCGTAATAAGCCACCATTTTTCCCAGGACTCTTGTGCAATGATGCACTGACACTTTTCCTGGTTTTAGGAGGTTCCTGACTAGCTCGGATAACTCCCTGGCTTTCTTCTCCGGGAGAAACACCTTTTTCTGGACTGTGTCCAGAATCATCACTAGGAACAGCAGACGTGTCGTCGGAAACAACTGCGGTTTTGGAATATTTAGAATCCACCCGTGCTGTCGTAGAACTACTTGAGATAGTGCTACTCCGACCTCCAACTGTTCTCTGGACCTTGCTCTTATCAGGAGGTTGTCCATTTTCTTTGAAGAAGAATCATCATTTCGGCCATTACTTTGGTAAAGACCCGGGGTGCCGTGGACAATCCAAACGGCAGCGTCTGAAACTGATAGTGACAGTTCTGTACCACGAACCTGAGGTACCCTTGGTGAGAAGGGCAAATTGGGACATGGAGGTAAGCATCCCTGATGTCCCGGGACACCATATAGTCCCCTTCTTCCTGGTTCGCTATCACTGCTCTGAGTGACTCCATCTTGATTTGAACCTTTGTAAGTGTTCAAATATTTCAGATTTAGAATAGGTCTCACCGAGCCTTCTGGTTTCAGTACCACAATATAGTGTGGAATAATACCCCTTTCCTTGTTGTAGGAGGGGTACTTTGATTATCACCTGCTGGGAATACAGCTTGTGAATTGTTTCCAATACTGCCTCCCTGTCGGAGGGAGACGTTGGTAAAGCAGACTTCAGGAACCTGCGAGGGGGAAACGTCTCGACTTTCCAATCTGTACCCCTGGGATACTACTTGTAGGATCCAGGGGTCCTGTACGGCCCCAGCGTCATGCTGAGAACTTGGCAGAAGCGGTGGAAGGCTTCTGTTCCTGGGAATGGGCTGCCTGCTGCAGTCTTCTTCCCTTTCCTCTATCCCTGGGCAGATATGCTTATGGGGACGAAAGGACTGAGGCTGAAAAGACGGTGTCTTTTTCTGCATAGATGTGACTTAGGGTAAAAAACGGTGGATTTCCCAGCAGTTGCCGTGGCCACCAGGTCCGATGGACCGACCCCAAATAACTCCTCCCCTTTATACGGTAATACACCTTTGTGCCGTTTGGAATCTTTGGCAGATATGGACATCGCACTTACTCTTGATGCCAGAGTGCAAATATCCCTCTGTGCATCTCGCATATATAGAAATGCATCCTTTAAATGCTCTATAGTAAATAAAATACTGTCCCTGTCAAGGGTATCAATATTTTCAGTCAGGGAATCCGACCAAGCCACCCCAGCTCTGCACATCCAGGCTGAGGCGATCACTGGTCGCAGTATAACACCAGTATGTGTGTATATACTTTTTTGGATATTTTCCAGCCTCCTATCAGCTGGTTCCTTGAGGGCGGCCCTATCTGGAGACGGTACCGCCACTTGTTTTGATAAGCGTGTGAGCGCCTTATCCACCCTAAGGGGTGTTTCCCAATGAAGGGTTAGCTCTTCTGTCTTTGTAAATATTACTTTTTATATGATCAATTTCCTTATAATAGTTACAGTGTAAAAGTGAATATTTCTACTTCCCTAATGAAGGGTTAAAACATGCTATATGAACTGTTATGTGTTTGCATAGATGCGTGCTACCCTGTGCTGGATACCTTTATCTGCTCATACAATACCAGGCTTGTATGTGTCTGCTTCTCAAGGACAGTTCCATACCAGATCAAACCTGTATTACTATTTCTGTGTTATCAAATATCCTGTGTTACATACTTTGTTAAATGTTTTGAGAAACTTGTAGAAAACCCATATATGCATATCCTTCCACTGCGGCAGTTCCTAGCCAATCATGTTATGTTAGCCCCTTTTGTGTTCTGTCCAATTAGTTATTGACTTTGGATATACACGCCCTAAATCCTTTCTTTTATATACTTATGTTTAACGAACAATAAACAGTGTGAATTTTTACTGCTTGTGTTGTGCATGTAACTGATAGCATAAAGGTTTACACTCCCAGACGTCTGAGAGGCCATCACATCGAGGGTTAAAGAATATAAGGGCAAATCCTTTCAGCTGGGGGCTATGTCCGCGATTCAGTGATCGTCCCTGAATGGTAAGATAGAGAATTTATTGTCTGTCTTTGCCATACAGGATTGCGGTCATACACTGAAGCTGAATCCGTGTCAGTGTTCCGGGAACACGTGACAAGGTAATATTTAAGTCCGGGACTTAATATTACGAAGTTTTATGTAAAAGCATAAAACAGGTATCAGGGATACCATAGAATCTTTAATGTCGGGGACTTAAAGATACGTCTGAGAAAGGACCAGGGGTCCAAGCGCAATTCTCCAAAGACGTCAGTATCTGGGATACTTAAAAAATAGACCTGGGGTCTATACGTAACGTAGATTATACCTCGATTTGATCGTCTATACTTGTATGTTTGTAGTGAGATAAGTTCTTATATTTGGTCCAGACGGCTGGTAAGTTTTCGTCTGCCAGATATCTTTACTCAAACACTTTTCTTGCTTCCTGTTTAAAACGCTGTATTTTTCTGACATCTTGTACGAATGGTAAGTATCGTACTCGTCAAAAGATTTCATGTTCTCACTATACAGATAATATTGTGATATTGTCAATGACTAATTAACTGGTTAAGCTGATGCATGTATAGTAAGTAGAGTGTTGTATATTTTAGATATTTTCTTTTAAAAGTTGTATTGTTGATTTATATTACTGTCTGACAATGGGCTCTAGTCAGAGTAAAAAACTACATATCCCCCGCCCCTCCCTGGTGAGACATGCAAGATGTATGTTGCCCGTAACTCTACCTCAGAGTATTACTTAGTTAACCCATGGGTGGATAATTTAGCGGGATGGACAGAGAAAGCAGGACAGGACCCATTCCTACGGGAAGGCAGTAATTACCTTTTCTATATGGAGATTTAAGAAAAAATGTCAGTTTCCAACAGCACAGAAGCGACGCTGCAGAGAAACTATAAATCTTTGAAATCCCTCTCCCTCCCCCTTGCATTCCAATGTATCCTGCGCTCAGAGACACAAATCTCTTGGCAGCAGTAACCCTTTCACACTAGATGGGATCGCCTCCAACTTCACTGCTGGAGGGTGCGTCCACTAGCTCTATCCCTAGCACCAATAACCCAGAGTTTAGATAATAGTAAAACACTGTCCCAAGCCCACTATTACCCTCGATGGCTGTATATCTTGTTTGCGCAAAGCTTGCAAAGGACGCAGCTATACACATATGAAGGAAGTCTTTAAAGCCTGTGCTTTTTTGCCTGTCGCTGTGGCTTGTAAACAGAAACCTTCATAGTCTGTTACTGCATTTTGGAAAAGGTTTAAGGACTGCTGGACAGATGACGCTGGCTTACCTTTGCTTAACTCAGAAAGCTTACTCACTTCCCCACCCACTCATAACTATCAGAACTCCAGACGCTTTGACAGACAGAACCAACCCCGCAGTCAGGGAAGATTCCAAAGACCCCGCGCACTGACGGGGCCCGGAGGAGGGCATCCCAGCCTTTATTCAACTCTCCCGTCATAGTAAAGATTCACCTCTGCTGCCACTTATTATAAATGGAAGTAAAATTCCCTTTTTAGTGGACAGCGGTGCAACAACCAGTGTTTTGTGTTCTGACTTATGCAGTATCCCCTCTCACCAGAAAAGATAGAAGGTCTCCGCCCCATGATACAGCAATTCTTACAACAGGGTATTCTCAGACATATTGTATCACCATACTGTACTCCTGTGAACCCTGTTGCAAAAGCTGATGGCAGTATAAGATTTGTACAGAATCTCAGAGCGATCAATCAGCTAATTGTCCCAATTGCACCAATTGTTCCAGATGTAAACTCACTCATTTCTGCAATCCCTGCAGATGCTGCGTTCTTCTCTGTAATTGATTTGAAGAATGCCTTTTTTCAGCATGCCTGTAGATTCACAGACACAATTACTTTTTGCCTTTTCTTTTGAGGGTAAACAACTTACCTGGTGCAGATTATTGACGCACCTGTTGTCTCCAGGCCACATTGAGGCCCTGGCAACCTCACCATGGTTCAGTCCTGCTACAGTATGCAGATGATCTGCTGCTCTGTAGTCAAACTGAGGAGGCCTGCCGAGAGGATGGTGTTTCATTACTAAACTGGCTTTGTGAATGTGGACACAAGGTGTCCAAAATAAAAATGCAATGGTGTAAAAAGCATGTTGATTACTTAGGTTTTGTGCTCACTCAGGGAGAGAGGAAAGTCAGTCCACAACGCATACAGTCTGTATTGGGCCTGGTCACCCCAACTACCCAGAAGGAACTACTGTCCTTCCTGGGTATGGTAAATTACTGCAGACAGTGGATTTCTGATTGCTCCTATTATGATAACATTTTGAGACAAGCCACACTGAAGGACAAACCTAAAACTGTACAATGGTCACAAGAAATGTTAACTGCATATGAAAGTTTAAAATGTATGTTGATGAAAAGTCCGGCACTTGGCCTCCCCAATTATGTACTACCTTTCCATCTATATGCAAGGGACAATTGTAAAACCATGGCGGGGGTGCTCACACAGTTTCATGGAGGGAAGTTGCGCCCCGTGACATTTTTTTCCCAAAGTCATGCCAGTGTCTGTGCAAGGTATGCCTGCCTGCCTCAGGGCTTTGGCAGCCTGTGCAATGGTTGCAGAAATGGCCACTACCCTCACTTTAGGCCACATCACAGTACTCCACACCACACATGATGTCCTGGCAATACTTAAAGGCTTACACACACAGCACATGTCAGCACAACGCCTTAGTGGATATGAAGTACTCCTTTTGAGTAACCCTACCCTTACCATCAAGTACACTGCTAGTTCTTCTGGCCCTGCACCCATTCTCAATGCCCTTTTAGGCTTGAAAGGTCCTGAGGATGAACCACCCGACCTACATGACTGTGCTGCTTCCATTGAAGCTGAAACTTCTCCCAGACTTGACATGTCTCCCGTTCCCATACCAGGCGCAGACATAGTTTTTGTTGACGGCTCATGTAGTAGGCCCAATGACAATACATACCAAGCTGGCTATGCCATTGTCACCCTCCCTGACACTGTGTTGGAAACCCTACCAATACCTTATCAGTCCGCGCAAGCTGCAGAACTCATTGCACTCATTAGAGCATGTCCCTCCCTTGACAACGTCCATCTGCTCACTCAACTTCAAGCTGCTGCGACTAATACTGATCTCTCCGACTGGACTTACCCAATTCTGCAGAAAAAATCCTAAATCAGGATTAATCTGCAAAGAGGGGAAACCCTGTATACCCCAGTCCAGTGCCCCTTTGCTCGTTGCCCAGTGCCGTGGTGTTGGTCACCGTGGTGAAGCCACAACACTCCTCCTACTAACCAATGATTTTTATGTTAGCAGATGCATCACTTGCCCCAGGAACAACCCTAATAAAGCTAAACACCAGCATCTTGAATACCCCACAAAAGACTCTAGGTTACTCCCCATTTGAAATACTAATGGGCAGGCCTTTTCCTACACCCTGGGCTAAGAAACCACTAGTAATACAGGAAGGAGATCTAGAACTCAGGTCCCTGATAACAAAACTGAATGAAATTGAACATGAGGTTGTTTGTAAAAACCCTTTGAATCCACAGGAACCTACACACCCCTTTAAAGTCGGAGACAGAGTCGTGGTGAAGGTGCTCCCCAGGAACAAGAGCCCAGGAGACTTCACCTATGGTCCAGAGACAGAGGTCGTAGCAGTTACCCGGACAGCAGTCCTGACAGAGGAAAGTCCTACCTGGATCCATGCATCCCGAGTAAAAAAGGTTCCTAGACCAGACCTAGAGAGGGAAGCAAGTGATTCCAGTGAGGTACGAACCGGGGCAGACAGCCCTGACCTCCCACCTAGCGAAGACAGAAGAACAGAAAACGATGAAGAACCTGCCCCCTATCTCTATCCTGGGGACTATCTCGATAGCCCTACTGGCCCTCATTCACCTCACAATATGTGAAGTCGACATCACACAAACAGATGGGGTCCCCACCTTGTGGTACAATTCCTCCAATAAACACGTAGCCACATACATCCTTGATTATTTCATGTTCCCTAAACTTGCTGACAACAAACACAATAAAAGCAACTGTTATGTCTGTGGCAAATCTAGGCCCCACCTAGGTACAGTGCCCCTTAATATACCCCTAGAACAGGAAAATTGTTTTTTCAGCCTTTTTAATGATCACCGATGACCCCACTCCTCCCTCTAATACTCCTGCTAATCGAAAGAAAAGAGCACTCCCAGGAGGTAGCTTTGACCCCCACGTATACATTGATGCTATAGGGGTCCCAAGAGGTGTTCCAAATGAGTTCAAAGCTAGAGATGAGGTGGCTGCGGGTTTTGAGTCATTGTTTCCTATAGTAACTGTAAATAAAAACGTAGCCTGGATTAATTATATATATTATAATCAACAAAGATTTGTTAATGATACCAAAGATGCTCTTAAAGGTATAGCTGAACAGCTAGAAGCCACTTCCCAAATGACATTCCAAAATAGAATGGCCCTTGACATGATCCTAGCAGAAAAAGGCGGTACATGTGTTTACATTAGTAAGGTGGAAGGCTGTTGTACATATATTCCTGACAACACTGGTCCCAATGGTAAGGTTACTTTAGCCATAAACGAGTTAGAAACCTTGGCCCTCATTCCGAGTTGTTCGCTCGCAAGGCGATTTTAGCAGAGTTACACACGCTAAGCCGCCGCCTACTGGGAGTGAATCTTAGCTTCTTAAAATTGCGAACGATGTATTCGCAATATTGCGATTACAAACTACTTAGCAGTTTCAGAGTAGCTTCAGACTTACTCGGCATCTGCGATCAGTTCAGTGCTTGTCGTTCCTGGTTTGACGTCACAAACACACCCAGCGTTCGCCCAGACACTCCTCCGTTTCTCCAGCCACTCCTGCGTTTTTCCCGGAAACGGTAGCGTTTTCATCCACACGCCCATAAAACGCCGTGTTTCCGCCCAGTAACACCCATTTCCTGTCAATCACATTACGTTCGCCGGAGCGAAGAAAAAGCCGTGAGTAAAAAAACTATCTTCATAGCAAAATTACTTGGCGCAGTCGCAGTGCGAACATTGCGCATGCGTACTAAGCAGAAAAACGCTGCGATGCGAAGAAAATTACCGAGCGAACTACTCGGAATGAGGGCCCTTATCCATAGAACTTAAGAAAAATTCAGGTATTGATAACCCATGGAGCCAATATTTTGGATGGTTTGAAAATTGGAAACAGGCTCTTGTGCAAATAAGCATATTCATACTTGTAACTTTAATTCTTGTAGGCATTATAGTTTATTGTGTAATCCCCTGTGGAAAGAAACTTACCTCCAAAGGCATTGATAAGGCCCTGATGTACTATGATATAACCACCAGTCCTGTCACCTCCTCTGATAGTAAGGGACCCGACGATTATGTCCAATATCTCAAGAACTGGAGGAACAAGAAAGGAGCCTCACTCAAGAATCATGTCATATAATAACGCGCCCTAACTTCTGGCGGGAAAGGGTATACCGCCAATAATTTTCTATCGGGGGAACCCCGCGCCTCATCACACACTTCATTTAATTTATCTGATTCAGGAAAAACTATAGGTAGTTTTTCCACACCCCACATAATACCCTTTTTTGTGGTACTTGTAGTATCAGAAATATGTAACACCTCCTTCATTGCCCTTAACATGTAACGTGTGGCCCTAAAGGAAAATACGTTTGTTTCTTCACCGTCGACACTGGAGTCAGTGTCTGTGTCTGTGTCGACCGACTGAGGTAAAATGGGCATTATAACGTCCCTGACGGTGTTTTAGACGCCTGGACAGATACTAATATGTTTGCCGGCCGTCTCATGTCGTCAACCGACTTGCAGCGTGTTGACATTATCACGTAATTCCTTAAATAAGCCATCTATTCCGGTGTCGACTCCCTAGAGAGTGACATCACCATTACAGGCAATTTGCTCCGCCTCCCAACATCGTCCTCATACATGTCGACACACACGTACCGACACACAGCACACACACAGGGAATGCTCTGATAGAGGACAGGACCCACTAGCCCTTTTTTGGAAGACAGAGGGAGAGTTTGCCAGCACACACCAAAAACGCTATAATTATACAGGGACAACCTTTATATAAGTGCTTTTCCCTTATAGCATTTTAATATATGTAGTCATATCGCCAAATCAGTGCCCCCCCTCTCTGTTTTAACCCTGTTTCTGTAGTGCAGTGCAGGGGAGAGCCTGGGAGCCTTCCCACCAGCATTTCTGTGAGGGAAAATGGCGCTGTGTGCTGAGGAGAATAGGCCCCGCCCCCTTTTCGGCGGGCTTCTTCTCCCGTTTTTCTGAGACCTGGCAGGGGTTAAATACATCCATATAGCCCCCAGGGGCTATATGTGATGTATTTTTAGCCAGAATAAGGTACTATCATTGCTGCCCAGGGCGCCCCCCCCAGCGCCCTGCACCCTCAGTGACCGCTGTTATGAAGTGTGCTGACAACAATGGCGCACAGCTGCAGTGCTGTGCGCTACCTTATGAAGACTGAAAAGTCTTCTGCCGCCGGTTTCTGGACCTCTTCACTTTTCGGCATCTGCAAGGGGGTCGGCGGCGCGGCTCCGGGACGAACCCCAGGGTGAGACCTGTGTTCCGACTCCCTCTGGAGCTAATGGTGTCCAGTAGCCTAAGAAGCCAATCCATCCTGCACGCAGGTGAGTTCACTTCTCTCCCCTAAGTCCCTCGATGCAGTGAGCCTGTTGCCAGCAGGACTCACTGAAAATAAAAAAACTAACAAAACTTTTACTCTAAGCAGCTCTTTAGGAGAGCCACCTAGATTGCACCCTTCTCGGCCGGGCACAAAAATCTAACTGAGGCTTGGAGGAGGGTCATAGGGGGAGGAGCCAGTGCACACCACCTGATCCTAAAGCTTTTACTTTTGTGCCCTGTCTCCTGCGGAGCCGCTATTCCCCATGGTCCTGACGGAGTCCCCAGCATCCACTAGGACATTAGAGAAATAGGGCATACGGAGGAGTCTGATGGCTGTGGGGACTGATGGCATTAAAAGGCCATAGGAAAGTCTGATGGCACATTAGGGGCATGTGGAGGGGAGTTACAAAAGGGAGAGATGATTGCGTAGGATGCAGTTGTGTCAGTAAAAGTCCATCTGGCGGTGGTGCATCTCATGTGACCGAGCCAGGTAAGTGGTCAATCAGATGTAACTACACCACTACACAGGTAGGAGAAGATGGGGGTATGCTCCAAATCCAGGATAATTCTTTGTACCTGTGTGTGTGTGTGTGTATATATATATATATATATATATATATATATATATATGTGTGTGTGTGTATATACTGTATGTATATGTTTGTATATGTGTGTCTGTATATCTCTGTGTGTATATGTGTGTGTGTGTGTGTGTGTGTGTGTGTGTATCTGTATGTGTATATATGTGTGTGTATGTGTGTATATATGTGTCCTGTATATGTGTGTGTATGTGTGAGTATATGTGTATACAGGATGTGTGTGTGTATATGTGTGTAATATGTGTGTATGTTGTGTATATGTGTACTGTTTATGTGTGTATATGTGTGCATATATGTGTATACAGGATGCGTTCTGTATATGTGTGTGTGTATGTGTGAGTATATGTGTATATAGAATGTGTGTGTATATGTGTGTAATGTGTGTATGTTGTGTATATGTGTACTGTTTATGTGTGTGTATATGTGTGCATATATGTGTATACAGGATGTATGTGTATATCTGTATGTGTGTAATATGTGTAGTGTGTGTGTGTATGTTGTGTATATGTGTACTGTATATGTGTGTGTATATCTGTATGTGTGTATTGGTATATACTGTATGTGTGTATATGCTTATGTGTGTATATATGTGTATATATGCAGAGAGGACAGTTGGTGCATTTGCGCAACTATAAAAGTTTCATCTGCTCCATGGTTTCCATTTTTGTAAATAAGCTTCATATAAAGACTGATGACTCTTCTTGTAACATGGATTTACTGGCGAAGAGATCTCTGCACGTGTCCTGATCGCTACAGAAAGGTAATATTCATTTATATACGTGGCTGATCATCTATATACGTGGCTGATCATCTATATATGTGGCTGATCATCTATATATGTAGCTGATCATCTATATACGTGGCTGATCATCTATATATGTAGCTGATCATCTATATACGCGGCTGATCATCTATATATGTGGCTGATCATCTATATATGTAGCTGATCATCTATATACGTGGCTGATCATCTATATATGTAGCTGATCATCTATATACGTGGCTGATCATCTATATATGTAGCTGATCATCTATATACGTGGCTGATCATCTATATATGTAGCTGATCATCTATATACGCGGCTGATCATCTATATATGTGGCTGATCATCTATATATGTGGCTGATCATCTATATATGTAGCTGATCATCTATATACGTGGCTGATCATCTATATATGTAGCTGATCATCTATATACGTGGCTGATCATCTATATACGTGGCTGATCATCCATATACGTGGCTGATCATCTATATACGTGGCTGATCATCTATATACGTGGCTGATCATCTATATACGTGGCTGATCATTCATATACGTGGCTGAAAGTTACTTGTCAGATGAATCTAGTTTTCGGTCATGTTTATACAATGCACTATCACTCCTTTGTGCCGGGATAAGACGGGAATTACCTGGGGACAGCCGCCGCCGGCTCCCGGAGATGTTGGCATGTATACGCAGGGATAATGCTGTTATTCTGTTATATTAATTATCCAAACTCTAATTGTTACAAACCATTTCCCCGGATGGAAAGGATTGGATGTAACCGCGGGGGACAGAGGTATTAGCGCCCCGGATACAGAGGCAGAAGTGCGCATTGCTGTCACGTAGAGAGTGCAGCCGCCAACAACAAAGAGACAGAGATGGAGTGAGAGGTACTAGGGCAGACGCCAGCCTCCAGCGCCAGCTGATAATGCAGAGACGGGAGGAAATGGCAGGCAGGGCCGTTTCTTGGGGCAGGCGAGCAGTGCAACCGCACTGGGCGCCCGCCGCGGCACTAACTGTGGCTCCCTGCTTCCCCCTCCTATTTCTCCCTGAGTAACCCGCTCGGGGGGCGGAGTTTCACGGAATGACGCGGTTGCGTCGTTACGTCACGATGCCACCCCGTCACTCCGCGAAACTCCCCCCCCATCCCGAGCGGAGTACAGAGGGGGATCCAAGTTAGGAAGAGGGAAAGGCCGGCGCGAGGAGCGACCGAAGAGCGGTAATCGCCTCTGTAATTATTCTCTCTCTCTCTCTCTCAATGTGTAAAATGGGGACACCTGCCGTAGTGTGGGGATTTAATGTATCAAGGGCATTGCGGTGTGTGGCATAATATGGTGCAGGGGGCATTGCGGTGTGGGGCTTAATATGGTAGAATTTTCTTTTCCTGTGGTGGTCATGATCTGTTGGAGCAGGGTCAAACACTGGATTGTGAGGTAGTCTTTTCAGACGAGGCCATGCCCATTTAAATGAGGCCACACCCATTTAGATGAGGCCACGCCCCCTTTACGGGTGCGCACGCAAGTTTTTTTTTATCTAGGTGTGTGTGTGTGTGTGTGGGGGGGGGGGGCACATTTTTTTATGTCATGGGGGGGCGCATTTTTAAATATCGCACTGGGAGCCAAATTGGCTAGAAACAGCCCTGATGGCAGGCAGGGTAACAGACCATTCCATTGCTGGTTACATGTCACACAACCATCAGTCAGAGCTCATGTTATATCAGCATGCCTGCAGCACAATGCTCCGTAACCCGTAGCAACCAGTCATTACCTGGAAAGCACACCAGCCCCCCTTACACTCATATCTCACATCTTCTCTTGTCCCTCCTCACCTCACCCCAACCTATTTTTTCTATCCTTTTCTCTGGCACGTCCCCCACACACAATCAGCAACTGCAATGTAAACCTCATATAGTCTGAGGATTGTCCGTAACATAAACCAGAACATCTTAACACTTCACTATAATAAATAAAGACTCGGAGACTTGGATTTGGCAGAAAATGTTAAATGTTAATGTGAAAGAACGGCTAAAACGAACCTATCCCATGAACAAAAACCTATCTTATAAAAAACTGACGTAAACCTTCCAACAAACAATAGGTATCCGCTCAACCTCCATCTTGATTACCCACCCGTGAAGGTGATGAGGCTGCCCACGTGAAGGTGGTCCAGCAGATGTATTACCAGTCAACGAAGGAGAGCGCACCTAAAAACCAACCACCAAACGACCTCCAATCAACTCCTTTAATACAACAAAAGTTAACTTGCCGTTCTAACCCGACAACAGCGAAGTTCTGCTCAACAGCAACTACGCTCCGCCACCATACCCCTAACCCAAAGAACCAACCACCGAAAACAGATCCTCAAGGAAAATACATAGTCCCTGCCTAGTCAAATGAACCCCATCCGGTCTAAACAAGTAGTAGAACCGAAACTTGATCCGCTGGTTCCACACCACAGCACCGCCAAGAGCCACCACAAACTTAGCAACTGCGGAATTGACCTTCCGCCAAGAGGCATCGATTGACCTGCAGTCCGCAACTCCACGCCAACACAACCGCGGCACTATACAGGACCAGATAAGTCTACAGCCCGGCCAAGCACCCGCAATCACCTGTAAGTCATGAACAGTGGCCAACCTAAGATTCACTGCCTTTCTCTTACCCAGGTCGTTGCCACCTAAATGAATCACCAACAATTTGGGCAGCCCAAAACGCTTAACCTGCTCCAACAGGTTAACCTTCAGATCCTGCCACATCATCCCCCTAACTCCTATCCACCTCACGTTATCCAACCCAACAAAGCCAGGAGCCCCCTCCGAAGCCACCAACTCGGCTGCCCAAAAAATATAGGAGTGACCAATCACCCAAACACTAAACTCATCCTCTCGCGAACCTATAAAGGAAAAAACAAAACAAACAATTGTGAATATACAAAGTGAAACAAAAACCCAGACCAGAACAGGAACCAACTACTAGAACGAGGATCTGCCAAAAAGAAAAATTTGAAAAGAGTACTTTGAATTTTCTCTCGGACAAGCTTCAGGCCAATCGAAGCAACAAAAAGAAACGTAAGGAAAACTCAAAATAAGAAAAAGGGGAATTTGGGGGGGGGGGGGGGGGGGATGTTAGGGAGTGGAGGGGGGGGGAGGTTATGGGGTCACACAGAATAACTCGGCTGGAGGTGAAACGTAAAAACCTGCTGAGGAACTTGTAATTAGATGTCAATTAGCCGAATTGAATGAATTAAGCCAAATCAGTTCGTCAGTTCAGGCAAAAAATCGCAAAGCACTCCAGACCCCCACTGCCAGCAGTGGCGAGTAGCTAGCCATCCGAGTAGGGAGGCCAGGGGAGACAAACAATACAGAACGAACAAACTGAACCGAAACGTAGAAACAGTAAACGAAAAAAATGTTAGTAGAACAAACAACTCGCTCATGCAACAACGGGCCAAATGTAACGCTTATAAGCCGCCGACTTCCAGTGGCCCAAAGCCTTAATTTCGTCCACGGCGCGCCCTGCAGATGCTGCGGAAGTGGCGGCCCCAATTCTAAATGAATGCGAACCAAAATCCCGAGGGGAGAGGCCTAAACTGGACAGGCAGCGCCGCATCATCCAAGTAAATTGGTATTTTGTCAATGGCAACCCATCGTAATGCAGAAGCCAAGACCCTTCTGACAAGGGCCTGACCTCCGCATACCGACCAGCCAATGCCACCGGACAACAGTCCCCACCACCCGATGGTGCCAAAGTGATCCAATGACCTCTCCCCATCTGATCAGTTTTGGAGCGGCGCAGCCTGCACAGCACAGGCCCCACACCCACGACAACATCCGCGCGCTGCATAATGGCATCCAACTTTTTAGAAGCCGCAACCAACTCAGAGACTCTAAACGCGCCATGGAAAGCCATGGAAAAAGCCAACTGAAATAAAAGCGTTTCAAAATGGGAGTCCGCCACCGCCGCCCCCATGAGGGAAGAAAGCAGGGACGCATCGATAGGGCGCCGACTATCAGGAGGCACTGGCGCCGAGCGCGCCCAACCTTTTAGCGCCTTCGTCAGCAGGAAACTTCGTAAAATCCGGAACACCCTTCAACCTTGAATAAAAGAATATCCCAGCGAGGTATCGAGACACCACGGCCCTCGATTGTCCCGTTACAAAGAGTTGCCAAACGAAGTCCAGAAACAATCTCTGACCCCTCTCACCTCTAGGCCCTTGGTCACGGGAAAAGTCTTCCCATTCCTTCCAGGCCTGACGGTATCCTGTGAGAGTGGACGGAGCCAAAGATAGCTCGGCTTGCCCTTCCAATCCGCCATGATGACCTGCCAAACATAAGAAGGGCAGGGCAAACCCGCTGAATCAGCCTCCGGGATAAACGGAACCTATCCCACTGCCCCCTAGACAATGCATCGGCGATCCCATTATCTACCCCGGGGACGTGCTGAGCCCGAAACAGAATATTACGGCGCATGCAAGTCAGCACGAGCCGCAACAACACCCGGAGGACCCGCGGGGCCATAGCCATTTGGTTGTTAACCGCGTGCACAACCCCTAACTTATCGCAGCGAAAAAGAATACTGCGATCGCGAAGGCGCTCCCCCCAAACCTCCAAGGCCACCATGATGGGAAAAAGCTCCAGCAACAACAGGTCGCCGGTCAGCCCCTCCCGTGACCAAGACTCGGGCCATGAGGCCGCGCACCAAGCTCCGTCTAGATAACAACCGAACCCCGACGAGCCCGCCGCGTCCGTGAACAACTGCAAGTCGAAATTGTCAATGAGCGGGGCCATCCAGATCAGCACACCAGTGAAGTCCGCCAGAAACGAAACCCACACAGAGAGGTCCCGCCTAATCTCAGCCGAGAAACGGACAAAATGGTGCGGCCTGGACACCCCAGCCGTGGACCGTTCCAACTTCCGACAAAAAACCCTGCCCATGGGAATCACCCGACAGACAAAGTTCAACAGCCCCAGCAGGGATTGAGCCTCCCGCAACGTCACCTTACGCCGCTCCAAGCACCGCGCTATGGACTCCTGAAGCTTCGCAACCTTGTCCCGAGGCAGCCGGCAAGCCCCTGTGACCGTATCGATCTCGATAAGCAAAAAGGACAAACAGGAGAGAGGCCCCTCCGTCTTGTCCTCGGCCACAGGTACCCCAAAATGCCCCAACAAGGCACGCAGCGAAAACAACAGGAAACCACAGTGAGGAGAATGCGCGGGCCCCATACACAAAAAGTCGTCAAGGTAATGCGCGATCCCGCTACCTCCGCAAGAAAACTGTAAAAAGGTGCTGAACTTTTCGAAAAAGGCACACGAAACGGAACACCCCAAAGGCAGACACTTGTCTACAAAGTATTCCTCCCCGACGTGGAAACCCATGAATCGAAACGACTCCGGGTGCAAAGGGAGCAAGCGAAAAGCCGATTCAACATCCAGTTTAGCCACGAGGGCCCCGGGGCCACAGCCCCGGACCATGCCCAGAGCATACTCAAAGGACTGATACACCACCGAACAATATTCCGGCGAAATTGCATCGTTCACCGAGGACCCAGATGGATAAGACAAATGCTGAATGAGCCGGAACTTACCCGGGGCCTTTTTGGGCACGACCCCTACCGGGGAAATAATCAAATCCTCGACAGGCGGCAGCGCAAAGGGGCCCGCCATTCTCCCCAGGCGAACCTCCTGCTTGACCTTTTCCCGAAGTACGTCAGGGAAATCCCGAGCAGGCTGCAGGTTCCTGGCAGCCCGAACTAAAACCTCCCCCTCCACCGGCAAACGAAAACCCGACGCAAAACCATCATGCAGAAATTTAGCGTCGTCTCTGTTTGGGTACCACCCCAACCATTTGAGCATGGCCCCCAAACGAACCGGGGTCGGCGCCCTAACTAGCGGCAACACCCCCAGTTGGTTTTCGCCCCGCGCAAAAGCAATTGGACGCTGGCTGGGATCCATTACATCGCAAGCAAAGGTGTCGAAAACGACACCGTTGACCGAGGGGGCACGCGGAATTGTTGAACGCGAAACACTTCCCCTCTGCTGGCGCCTGCTGCGCAGAACGGACTGCGCTCCAAGGGCGGCGCAGCGCAGCCTCAAAGGCGGGCCGTGACTGATTTGCCACCGCGGTCTGAGCCACGGACGCCCCTTTAGCCACCATTTTCATATCCTGTGCCCGTGTGACGCGAAGCCATACCTCCACATCTTTGCACCCGAAGTCAATGATGTGCAGGCAATCGTGCTTCTGACGGAACTGCTTGTCATAATGCAGCCACGTATCGTCCTTAGACTGACGCTGCATGTCATGCACGAGGTGAATGTACCTGATGACGTTGATATGCTCATCAGGGCGATCCTCCAAGTAGCACGCCGCGAACACGCAGAAACCCGCCAACCAATTGTCATATGAGCAAAAGGCCTCCGCCCCAAAACCGCCCTTCGCTAGCGCTTCCTTACCTTCCCTCTTGGTGTCCTCCGTCAACGTGAAAAGGTTGACGTATTCCCCCGTCTAATCTTCTTCCTGCAACTCTCACGCAACCATCGCAACACTGCCGTGTACTCGCAGCGAACTACACCCGGAAAATTACGCCGCCTCCTTTCCCTACGGGAACTACTACTACTCTTCCTAGAATGCTTATCCCGGTGCCGCGCCTCACGCCGCGCGTACTTGCAAGTCCTCTTCTTAGCCTTCGTAGCGCTACTAGCTGCCGACTGCAACGAAGAAGTAGAGGAAGAAGATCTACTGGACCTACCTCCGGAAGAGGAAGAAGAAGACCCACGTGATACAGCAACTGTATCGGTGTCCCACTCACCAGTTGGCCCGCTTCCACAACCGGCTCCTCTTCCCGATCGTCATCCACGTCCGAATCTGAAAAAGAAGGGAAAGCCGCCACGGGTGCCGAAGCCCCCCCGGTGGGGATGAAAGCAGATACCCCTGCGGGCAACAGGGCAGCGCCACCCAGCAACGCAGCAGCGGAGCCCATAGCGCGACACGCCTGGAGAAACTGCGCCATGGCGGGGCCAGAAGCACCAGGGAGAACGGCCGCGTCGACCGAAGCGGGAGCCACGGAAACTCCACCCGGGGACAAAGCCGACAAAAATGGCTCAAACGCCGCCGTCATTGCCGCCGCAACGGCAGAGGGATCCGGAGCCGCAGCCCCAACGGTCCCCCTGCTCCCCGGGTCCGCAGCAGGGATGGCCCTTACGTCGCCGCCACGCTGTCCCAGTCGGCCCCGACTGGGACCGGCGCCAGACGGCCTCTGCATACCCGCATTCTCCTGTGACGCACCAGCCGCCCCATCACTGCCCCGGCCCCCACTGGCCCCGCCCACTGGGAGAACCGGATGGCCACCGATCCCAGACCGCACCTCCCCTCTCTGCCCCGCACTGCGACAATAGAAGAATCCGGGGAGCCCCGCCCACTGGAGCGGGGAGAGCTCCCAGGAAGCACGATTGCAAGCCGCGTACAGGAGCCACCTAGAAGGGGCGGCCAGTGGACGAGCTACTGGCCGCAACCCTGAACAAAACCCCCTCATCATCTGGGGATCCTTGAGCGACTCTCAGCAGAGGAGGGCGCGGGGACCGCGCGCGCGTCCCCGAGCCGATGGAGAGGGATTCCCGCCAGCGGGCACCCCCGCTGGCTCCCCCCGCCGGCCGCCCGATCTCGTCCTCCGCTGCCCAGCACCCTGCCCCTCACTAACCGCCTCTGCCCTGGGAGAATCCCCCGGCGCCCGCGGCACGGCCAGCGTGGGAGCGGACGCACGCGCTGCTGCGCGCGCCCGTGGGCGGGCACCCGCAGCAGCGCCAGGAGACTGAGCCCCGGCCGTGAGCGCAGCGCTCCGGCCCGGGGCCCGAGAGGAAGAGGGGGCAGCAGTAGAATATCGTGCAGGGGCACCAGAGGAGCGGCGGGGACGGGACATGGCGGCCAGTACTAATTAACCAGGAGGTAATGGGCACAGAGAGGGGACGCAATGTGGGCACAATATAAAGTGCACCCAGGCCAGGCAAAGTTAATAATACAGCAATAAGGGGCAAGCAGCACTCACCCCTACCACAATTACAGCAGAAGAGGCTGACCCAGCCCCTTTACCAGGCTTAAAAACCCTTTCCACCTACCCCCAACGTTCATTCCTATTGGCTAACAAGAAACTCCCATAATGCCTCACCGTCCTGCCCCCCAGACTAGCTGAGGTTTAACCCACTACTCTCCTATTCTGTCAATTCGTTCTCCTTCTATGGCGTTGGCACATGATGAGGAGAGAGAAAGTGTGGGTGGGAGCATGAGCGTGCATGCACGCCGCATGACATCATCACGACACATCCCACAGGTTAGAGGAACTGGGAGTAGGATTACGTCAGTGATGCTGCACCATAAAAATGAATAACACCCAGACTGAGCGGAGGGGGTGGCGGGCGCAATGGGCGGGAGGACAGAAATGAGCACACTCGTCGATCACTGATACTGCAGCAGCAGGTGTGTGTGAGGGGGTTACAGACATTAGGGGGTGCCTGTGCGCACCAGGGACGGACCCCCCCTGCGCATGCAAATGTGCACCGTGGCCCCTGCTACTGTTATTATCAGGGCTGTAACTAGGGGGGAGCGACAGGAGCCTCCGTACAGACACAGATCTTTGTGTACAGTATTGTCGCTGCCCCGTGGCCCCTGCTTCTGTTATTATCAGGGCTGTAACTAGGGGGGGAGCGACAGGGGCCTCCGTACAGACACAGAGCTCTGTGTACAGTATTGTCGCTGCCCCGTGGCCCCTGCTTCTGTTATTATCAGGGCTGTAACTAGGGGGGGGAGCGACAGGGGCCTCCGTACAGACACAGAGCTCTGTGTACAGTATTGTCGCTGCACCGTGGCCCCTGCTTCTGTTATTATCAGGGCTGTAACTAGGGGGGGGGAGCGACAGAGGCCTCTGTACAGACACAGAGCTCTGTGTACAGTATTTTTGCTGCCCCGTGGCCCCTGCTTCTGTTATTATCAGGGCTGTAACTAGGGGGGAGCGACAGGGGCCTCCGTACAGACACAGAGCTCTGTGTACAGTATTGTCGCTGCACCGTGGCCCTTGCGTCTGTTATTATCAGGGCTGTAACTAGGGGGGAGCGACAGGGGCCTCCGTACAGACGCAGAGCTCTGTGTACAGTATTGTCGCTGCACCGTGGCCCTTGCTACTGTTATTATCAGGGCTGTAACTAGGGGGGAGCGACAGGGGCCTCCGTACAGACACAGAGCTCTGTGTATAGTATTGTCGCTGCACCGTGGCCCCTGCTACTGTTATTATCAGGACTGTAATTAGGGGGGGAGCGACAGGGGCCTCCGTACAGACGCAGAGCTCTGTGTACAGTATTGTCGCTGCACCGTGGCCCCTGTTTCTGTTATTATCAGGGCTGTAACTAGGGGGGAGTGACAGGGGCCTCTGTACAGACGCAGAGCTCTGTGTATAGTATTGTCGCTGCACTGTGGCCCTTGCTTCTGTTATTATCAGGGCTGTAACTAGGGGGGAGTGACAGGGGCCTCCGTACAGACACAGAGCTCTGTGTACAGTATTGTCGCTGCCCCGTGGCCCCTGCTACTGTTATTATCAGGGCAGTAACTAGGGGGGGGAGTGACAGGGGCCTCTGTACAGACACAGAGCTCTGTGTACAGTATTTTTGCTGCCCCGTGGCCCCTGCTTCTGTTATTATCAGGGCTGTAACTAGGGGGGAGCGACAGGTGCCTCCGTACAGACACAGAGCTCTGTGTACAGTATTGTCGCTGCACCGTGGCCCTTGCGTCTGTTATTATCAGGGCTGTAACTAGGGGGGAGCGACAGGGGCCTCCGTACAGACGCAGAGCTCTGTGTACAGTATTGTCGCTGCACCGTTGCCCTTGCTACTGTTATTATCAGGGCTGTAACTAGGGGGGAGCGACAGGGGCCTCCGTACAGACACAGAGCTCTGTGTACAGTATTGTCGCTGCCCCGTGGCCCCTGCTTCTGTTATTATCAGGGCTGTAACTAGGGGGGGAGTGACAGGGGCTTCTGTACAGACACAGAGCTTTGTGTACAGTATTGTCGCTGCCCCGTGGCCCCTGCTACTGTTATTATCAGGACTGTAATTAGGGGGGGAGCGACAGGGGCCTCCGGTGATGCAGAGCTCTGTGTACAGTATTGTCGCTGCCCCGTGGCCCCTGCTACTGTTATTATCAGGACTGTAATTAGGGGGGAGTGACAGGGGCCTCTGTACAGACGCAGAGCTCTGTGTATAGTATTGTCGCTGCACTGTGGCCCTTGCTTCTGTTATTATCAGGGCTGTAACTAGGGGGGAGTGACAGGGGCCTCTGTACAGACACAGAGCTCTGTGTACAGTATTGTCGCTGCCCCGTGGCCCCTGCTACTGTTATTATCAGGACTGTAATTAGGGGGGGAGCGACAGGGGCCTCCGTACAGACGCAGAGCTCTGTGTACAGTATTGTCGCTGCACCGTGGCCCCTGCTACTGTTATTATCAGGACTGTAATTAGGGGGGAGTGACAGGGGCCTCTGTACAGACGCAGAGCTCTGTGTATAGTATTGTCGCTGCACTGTGGCCCTTGCTTCTGTTATTATCAGGGCTGTAACTAGGGGGGAGTGACAGGGGCCTCTGTACAGACACAGAGCTCTGTGTACAGTATTGTCGCTGCCCCATGGCCCCTGCTTCTGTTATTATCAGGGCTGTAACTAGGGGGGGGGGGGGAGTGACAGGGGCCTCCGTACAGACACAGAGCTCTGTGTACAGTATTGTCGCTGCCCCATGGCCCCTGCTTCTGTTATTATCAGGGCTGTAACTAGGGGGGGGGGGGGGGAGTGACAGGGGCCTCCGTACAGACACAGAGCTCTGTGTACAGTATTGTCGCTGCACTGTGGCCCCTGCTTCTGTTATTATCAGGGCTGTAACTAGGGGCGTTGCGACAGGTGCCTCCGTACAGACGCAGAGCTCTGTGTACAGTATTGTCGCTGCACTGTGGCCCTTGCTTCTGGCTAGCAAGGAGCCAAGTGCAGGACCATAAGCGCTGCAGTCTCCAACTGGCCCACCTCCTCTCCGGCGGCGCAGTAGACTTTAGTACTGTAAACAAAAAATAAGGTTTGTTGGCGCTGGGCAGAACTGTGTAAATGTGAATTGGAATCAGCAGCCACCTGGTAAGGAGGTAGCCAGCCTCCTCAGCAATTAGCAATAAAAAACAAACAATTACCAGGTCGGCGCTTGAGAATCCAATAATACTACCAAATATAATAAAACAATTTATTTAGCTAGCAAAAAAATATAAAAAACACAAAAAGAAACATAGAAAAATAAAAACTAATAATGGACCACAATAATATATAACACATAAAACTTGGGTGTAATTACACCTCAGATAATAGCATATATATGCCTATAATAAAAACATATAGGAGTGGGTCACCGGTTTTCACCTATATAGCTTTCAATATACTGGATTCTAAGTTGTTCAGTCTCTCACAGTTCAGAAAGAATATGTCCTCCGGCTAATAAATTTAGCCTCTGTAACCATATATGTAAAGTATAATTTTCCACGTGATGGATATGATATGAAAGAACCGTACGGTTTCAATTACTCACTGAATCGCTGTCCTTGCTTTCCTATGCACGGTGGGTAATGCAAAGCCGCTCTCTATCACCCTTTGCACGGGTGAGACATCCGTCGGCGGCGCCCGCAGGGATGGATGTTTTCTTTAACACAGCACAGAGTTGGTAAGCTAAACTGCCGTGTATTATCCCTGATTGGAAATAGCCATGCTCAGCAAGACAGGCTGATGGTGTGAAAAATTGTGAAGAAATGAAGAGTCCGGTCTCTTCACAAGCAGGCTGATTGCCGGCAACAGGTTACAGACAACTTGATATTATAGAACAGCAGGTGTATTTCTCCTGTGAGCACTTGGATGGTCTCGGTGATATTCTCAGTGACCCGTCCTCTCTGTGTCCTCTTTAGACTTTAGTACTGTGCCAGAGTCTACTGCCCATGCGCAGGTGTCCGGGAACATGGCACCCGCACCGCATTCCCGGGGACATCCGTATTGCGCATGCGTGAATCACTGAAAGAGCTGCGGCAGCCATTTTCTGAGTGATTTTTGCCGCTGTGCATCTAGCGCCGGGCCGACGAAGAGGCGAGTATAATTAAATGGGTGCAGTCATTGTAGATACACCAGTGACCACACTGCACACGTGTTGTTATTCGCCTTTCCAAAATCCCGTGACGGGCACTGCAGCTGCAGCAGTCGCGGCAAAAATCACTCCCAAATTGGGCGGATATGCGAAGTAGGTACTGAGTAGAGATGTGCACCGGCCCAAATCTAGGGTTTTGGGTTCTTGTTTTGGTTCTTTGTGTTTTGAATCTGTATTTTCTTCTTCAGGTTTCATAGGGTCCACAGGGAGAACATCGGGGTTGTAGATGATGGATGAGAGTCCAGCCACCAAACAGTTAAGCTTTCAGGCTTCCCAGAATGCTCGGCTCCTCTCCCCTATAACCCTGCCTCCATGCTCAGGCAGGTCAGCTGGAAGCTGTTTGCACCTTTACAGGGTGAGGCTATAGCCGTTAGTGATGAGCACCGGAAATTTTTCGGGTTTTGTGTTTTGGTTTTGGGTTCGGTTCCGCGGCCGTGTTTTGGGTTCGAACGCGTTTTGGCAAAACCTCACCGAATTTTTTTTGTCGGATTCGGGTGTGTTTTGGATTCGGGTGTTTTTTTCAAAAAACCCTAAAAAACAGCTTAAATCATAGAAATTGGGGGTCATTTTGATCCCAAAGTATTATTAACCTCAATAACCATAATTTCCACTCATTTTCAGTCTATTCTGAACACCTCACACCTCACAATATTATTTTTAGTTCTAAAATTTGCACCGAGGTCGCTGGATGGCTAAGCTAAGCGACCCAAGTGGCCGACACAAACACCTGGCCCATCTAGGAGTGGCACTGCAGTGTCACGCATGGATGGCCCTTCCAAAAAACACTCCCCAAACAGCACATGACGCAAAGAAAAAAAGAGGCGCAATGAGGTAGCTGTGTGAGTAAGATTAGCGACCCTAGTGGCCGACACAAACACCGGGCCCATCTAGGAGTGGCACTGCAGTGTCACGCATGGATGGCCCTTCCAAAAAACCCTCCCCAAACAGCACATGACGCAAAGAAAAAAAGAGGCGCAATGAGGTAGCTGTGTGAGTAAGCTAAGCGACCCTAGTGGCCGACACAAACACCTGGCCCATCTAGGAGTGGCACTGCAGTGTCACGCATGGATGGCCCTTCCAAAAAACACTCCCCAAACAGCACATGACGCAAAGAAAAAAAGAGGCGCAATGAGGTAGCTGTGTGAGTAAGCTAAGCGACCCTAGTGGCCGACACAAACACCTGGCCCATCTAGGAGTGGCACTGCAGTGTCACGCAGGATGGCCCTTCCAAAAAACACTCCCCAAACAGCACATGACGCAAAGAAAAAAAGAGGCGCAATGAGGTAGCTGTGTGAGTAAGCTAAGCGACCCTAGTGGCCGACATAAACACCTGGCCCATCTAGGAGTGGCACTGCAGTGTCACGCAGGATGGCCCTTCCAAAAAACACCCCCCAAACAGCACATGACGCAAAGAAAAATGAAAGAAAAAAGAGGTGCAAGATGGAATTGTCCTTGGGCCCTCCCACCCACCCTTATGTTGTATAAACAGGACATGCACACTTTAACCAACCCATCATTTCAGTGACAGGGTCTGACACACGACTGTGACTGAAATGACGGGTTGGTTTGGACCCCCACCAAAAAAGAAGCAATTAATCTCTCCTTGCACAAACTGGCTCTACAGAGGCAAGATGTCCACCTCATCATCATCCTCCGATATATCACCGTGTACATCCCCCTCCTCACAGATTATCAATTCGTCCCCACTGGAATCCACCATCTCAGCTCCCTGTGTACTTTGTGGAGGCAATTGCTGCTGGTCAATGTCTCCACGGAGGAATTGATTATAATTCATTTTAATGAACATCATCTTCTCCACATTTTCTGGATGTAACCTCGTACGCCGATTGCTGACAAGGTGAGCGGCGGCACTAAACACTCTTTCGGAGTACACACTTGTGGGAGGGCAACTTAGGTAGAATAAAGCCAGTTTGTGCAAGGGCCTCCAAATTGCCTCTTTTTCCTGCCAGTATAAGTACGGACTGTCTGACGTGCCTACTTGGATGCGGTCACTCATATAATCCTCCACCATTCTTTCAATGGGGAGAGAATCATATGCAGTGCCAGTAGACGACATGTCCGTAATCGTTGTCAGGTCCTTCAGTCCGGACCAGATGTCAGCATCAGCAGTCGCTCCAGACTGCCCTGCATCACCGCCAGCGGGTGGGCTCGGAATTCTGAGCCTTTTCCTCGCACCCCCAGTTGCGGGAGAATGTGAAGGAGGAGATGTTGACAGGTCGCGTTCCGCTTGACTTGACAATTTTGTCACCAGCAGTTCTTTGAACCCCAGCAGACTTGTGTCTGCCAGAAAGAGAGATCCAAGGTAGGTTTTAAATCTAGGATCGAGCACGGTGGCCAAAATGTAGTGCTCTGATTTCAACAGATTGACCACCCGTGAATCCTTGTTAAGCGAATTAAGGGCTCCATCCACAAGTCCCACATGCCTAGCGGAATCGCTCTGTGTTAGCTCCTCCTTCAATGTCTCCAGCTTCTTCTGCAAAAGCCTGATGAGGAGAATGCCCTGACTCAGGCTGGCAGTGTCTGAACTGACTTCACGTGTGGCAAGTTCAAAAGGTTGCAGAACCTTGCACAACGTTGAAATCATTCTCCACTGCGCTTGAGACAGGTGCATTCCACCTCCTATATCGTGCTCAGTTGTATAGGCTTGAATGGCCTTTTGCTGCTCCTCCAACCTCTGAAGCATATAGAGGGTTGAATTCCACCTCGTTACCACTTCTTGCTTCAGATGATGGCAGGGCAGGTTCAGGCGTTTTTGGTGGTGCTCCAGTCTTCTGTACGTGGTGCCTGTACGCCGAAAGTGTCCCGCAATTCTTCTGGCCACCGACAGCATCTCTTGCACGCCCCTCTCGTTTTTTAAATAATTCTGCACCACCAAATTTAAGGTATGTGCAAAACATGGGACGTGCTGGAATTTGCCCCATATTTAATGCACACACAATATTGCTGGCGTTGTCCGATGCCACAAATCCACAGGAGAGTCCACTTGGGGTAAGCCATTCTGCGATGATCTTCCTCAGTTGCCGTAAGAGGTTTTTAGCTGTGTGCGTATTCTGGAAAGCGGTGATACAAAGCGTAGCCTGCCTAGGAAAGAGTTGGCGTTTGCGAGATGCTGCTACTGGTGCCGCCGCTGCTGTTCTTGCGGCGGGAGTCCATACATCTACCCTGTGGGCTGTCACTGTGTCACAGTCATATAGTCCTGAGCCTTCCCTGCTCCACTTGTCCACATGTCCGTGGTTAAGTGGACATTGGGCACAACTGCATTTTTTAGGACACTGGTGAGTCTTTTTCTGAGGTCTGTGTACATTTTCGGTATCGCCTGCCTAGAGAAATGGAACCTAGATGGTATTTGGTACCGGGGACACAGTACCTCCAACAAGTCTCTAGTTGCCTCTGCAGTAATGATGGATACCGGAACCACGTTTCTCACCGCCCAGGATGCCAAGGCCTCAGTTATCCGCTTTGCAGCAGGATGACTGCTGTGATATTTCATCTTCCTCGCAAAGGACTGTTGGACAGTCAATTGCTTGGTGGAAGTAGTAAAAGTGGTCTTACGAGTACGACTTCCCCTCTGGGATGACCATCGACTCCCAGCAGCAACAACAACAGCAGCGCCAGCAGCAGTAGGCGTTACACGCAAGGATGCATCGGAGGAATCCCAGGCAGGAGAGGACTCGTCATAATTGCCAGTGACATGGCCTGCAGGACTATTGGCATTCCTGGGGAAGGAGGAAATTGACACTGAGGGAGTTGGTGGGGTGGTTTGCGTGAGCTTGGTTACAAGAGGAAGGGATTTACTGGTCAGTAGACTGCTTCCGCTGTCGCCCAAAGTTTTTGAACTTGTCACTGACTTATGATGAATGCGCTGCAGGTGACGTATAAGGGAGGATGATCCGAGGTGGTTAACGTCCTTACCCCTACTTATTACAGCTTGACAAAGGCAACACACGGCTTGACAAATGTTGTCCGCATTTCTGTTGAAATACTTCCACACCGAAGAGCTGATTTTTTTGGTATTTTCACCAGGCATGTCAATGGCCCTATTCCTCCCACGGACAACAGGTGTCTCCCCGGGTGCCTGACTTAAACAAACCACCTCACCATCAGAATCCTCCTGGTCAATTTCCTCCCCAGCGCCAGCAACACCCATATCCTCCTCATCCTGGTGTACTTCAACACTGACATCTTCAATCTGACTATCAGGAACTGGACTGCGGGTGCTCCTTCCAGCACTTGCAGGGGGCGTGCAAATGGTGGAAGGCGCATGCTCTTCACGTCCAGTGTTGGGAAGGTCAGGCATCGCAAACGACACAATTGGACTCTCCTTGTGGATTTGTGATTTCGAAGAACGCACAGTTCTTTGCTGTGCTTTTGCCAGCTTGAGTCTTTTCATTTTTCTAGCGAGAGGCTGAGTGTTTCCATCCTCATGTGAAGCTGAACCACTAGCCATGAACATAGGCCAGGGCCTCAGCCGTTCCTTGCCACTCCGTGTGGTAAATGGCATATTGGCAAGTTTACGCTTCTCCTCCGACAATTTTATTTTAGATTTTTGAGTCCTTTTTTTACTGATATTTGGTGTTTTGGATTTGACATGCTCTGTACTATGACATTGGGCATCGGCCTTGGCAGACGACGTTGCTGGCATTTCATCGTCTCGGCCATGACTAGTGGCAGCAGCTTCAGCACGAGGTGGAAGTCGATCTTGATCTTTCCCTATTTTTGGAACCTCAACATTTTTGTTCTCCATATTTTAATAGGCACAACTAAAAGGCACCTCAGGTAAACAATGGAGATGGATGGATACTAGTATACTTATGGATTGACGAGCGACTGCCGACACAGAGGTAGCTACAGCCGTGGACTACCGTACTGCGTCTGCTGCTAATATAGACTGGATGATAATGATATAAAAAATATATATATATATCACTACTGCAGCCGGACAGGTATATATTATATAATGACGGACCTGCTGGACACTGTCAGCTCAGCACTGCAGACTCCTAAAGTAAGCTACTAGTAGTATCAAGAAGATAGAAAAAAAAAAAAAACACCACAGGTAGGTGGTATACAATTATGGATGGACTAGCGACTGCCGACACAGAGGTAGCTACAGCCGTGGACTACCGTACTGCGTCTGCTGCTAATATAGACTGGATGATAATGATAAAAAAAAAATATATATATATATATCAAAAGTGCAGCAGGACAGGTATATATTATATAATGACGGACCTGCTGGACACTGTCAGCTCAGCACTGCAGACTCCTAAAGTAAGCTACTAGTATCAAGAAGATAGAAAAAAAACAAAAACACCACGGGTAGGTGGTATACAATTATGGATGGACGAGCGACTGCCGACACAGAGGTAGCTACAGCCGTGGACTACCGTACTGCGTCTGCTGCTAATATAGACTGGATGATAATGATATAAAAAATATATATATATATCACTACTGCAGCCGGACAGGTATATATTATATAATGACGGACCTGCTGGACACTGTCAGCTCAGCACTGCAGACTCCTAAAGTAAGCTACTAGTATCAAGAAGATAGAAAAAAAAAAACACCACAGGTAGGTGGTATACAATTATGGATGGACGAGCGACTGCCGACACAGAGGTAGCTACAGCCGTGGACTACCGTACTGCGTCTGCTGCTAATATAGACTGGATGATAATGATATAAAAAATATATATATATATCACTACTGCAGCAGGACAGGTATATATTATATAATGACGGACCTGCTGGACACTGTCAGCTCAGCACTGCAGACTCCTAAAGTAAGCTACTAGTATCAAGAAGATAGAAAAAAAAAAACACCACGGGTAGGTGGTATACAATTATGGATGGACGAGCGACTGCCGACACAGAGGTAGCTACAGCCGTGGACTACCGTACTGCGTCTGCTGCAGTGCTAATATAGACTGGATGATAATGATATAAAAAATATATATATATATCACTACTGCAGCCGGACAGGTATATATTATATAATGACGGACCTGCTGGACACTGTCAGCAGAATGCGTTTATAGAATAAAAACACCACACGACGAGTGTTTAACTTTTTCAGGCAGACAATCACAATATACTGGTGGTCAGTGGTCACTGGTCAGTCACACTGGCACTAGCAGTGGCACTCTGGCAGCAAAAGTGTGCACTGTTAAAATATGTACTCCTGCTATAACTGCTCCCCAGTCTCCCCCACAATTAAGCTGTGTGAGCAGTGAGCACTCAGCACAGTCAGATATACAGTATTACATAGATGATGCAGCACACTGAGGGCACACTGAGGCTGAGCACAGATATGGTATGTGACTGTGTCACACTGTGTATCGTTTTTTTTCAGGCAGAGAACGGATTAATTAAACTGGTGGTCACTGGTCACACTATCAGCAAGTAGTACTCCGTCCTAATATGCTCCCCAAAATGAGTAAATCAAGTGTCTCTACTCTCTACTACTCTCTAGTCTACTCTAAACGGAGAGGACGCCAGCCACGTCCTCTCCCTATCAATCTCAATGCACGTGTGAAAATGGCGGCGACGCGCGGCTCCTTATATAGAATCCGAGTCTCGCGATAGAATACGAGCCTCGCGAGAATCCGACAGCGGGATGATGACGTTCGGGCGCGCTCGGGTTAGCCGAGCAAGGCGGGAAGATCCGAGTCTGCCTCGGACCCGTGTAAAAAGGCTGAAGTTCGGGGGGGTTCGGTTTCCGAGAAACCGAACCCGCTCATCTCTAATAGCCGTCCTATGCTTTCAATTGTAAAAGGTTTTTTTTCCGCTTCTCTGAGCTTGTCAGCGCTGTAATTCTGTCAGACTCCAGCACTACCGCTCAGAGTCAGACAGTGTACTCTATGGGGGGTAATTCCAAGTTGATCGCAGCAGGAATTTTGTTAGCAGTTGGGCAAAACCATGTGCACTGCAGGGGAGGCAGATATAACATGTGCAGAGAGACTTAGATTTGGGTGTGGTGTGTTCAATCTGCAATCTAATTTGCAGTGTAAAAATGAAGCAGCCAGTATTTACCCTGCACAGAAACAAAATAACCCACCCAAATCTAACTCTTTCTGCACATGTTATATCTGCCTCCCCTGCAGTGCACATGGTTTTGCCCAACTGCTAACAAAATTCCTGCTGTGATCAACTTGGAATTACCCCCAATGAGGGAAGGTGACCAGCTATGGGTACTGGAACACTGGTGGTGGAAGCCACCAGTGCAATGGGTAGCTGGATTGTCATCTACTGGAGAGTCACGTGAGAACTGGTGAGTTGACGTAATGCTGGGAGGATCAGCAATGCAGGAAAGTCACATATCACTGGCTGGAACCAGTGTGATAGCTGTCGACGAGGCTGAGGACAACAGCAGTACTTGAAGACGAAGCAGAGGAAGTCAGCGATACTTGTAGATGAAGCCGAGCACATCGGCAATGCTTGTAGCAGAATCTAAAGATGTCAGCAATACTTGTAACCGAAGCTGAGGACGTCAACGATACTTGTCGGCAATGCTTGTAGCAGAAGCTGACAGCTTGCTAATGCTTGAGACCTGGAACTTATACCCAGTGCTTACAGCTGAGTGGATGAGCGGCTCACATGATGCAGAAGTGAATCCAGATTGGACCCTGGAAGGTCAGCTGACCAGGAACTGTCATGGCGACGTCCATAGCTGGTTTTGGAGGGAACTCCGGCGTGGTGTGTGCATAGACAGGCAATAATGGCCACAGGTCCTGAGAGCACAGGAAGGTATATCTGGTGACCACTGGACTTGTGGATGCTGGCACGGAAGTATAGGACAGCATGAGAATCCTCAATGATTGCTATGCAGGCACACCATGCAGAGACTTACTGAGTTCTGAATTCACACAGAAGGTTAATCAATACAGATGCACTCGTTAGCAGAGGTGAGCTCAGCACACAGAGAACTCATGATACTGGAGCTGTTTATCCCAGCCAGCAGAACACATGCAGGTTACAGGACAGACGGCAGAGGTAAGTCACCAAATGATAGGATTTTAGTCAGGATTGTGACAGTCCCACTTCCACACATGAATCCTCAATTTGTATTATGTCCTCCTCATCATCACCATCTTTACTTGTACTGCTCCCCACATGAGTAGATGGTTCAGAAATGGTGGAAGGAGGTGAAAGAGGCTCCTCTATGAGGACAGTATGAGAAATGGCAGTTGACGTGGACACCCCTAAACGTTCCTCAAGAATGTCTGACAGTTCTGAACGCACAGTTTGTCTTACTGCCTCTGCAGCTATCTTTTGATGTGTTTTTTCTTTACTACTGTAAAATTAAATTGCCTCTTTGATTTTACATGCCCTGATTTAAGCCCTTTATGCCCCTGGGCAATGGCTTTACTAGATGACGTTGATGGACTTGTATCGTCATGACCGGTGGCAGCACCTGCACCACTTATATGTGCTCCCTACTCTCCTCTCGATTGTTTGTCCTCCATATCTATCCACAAACATGAATAAAGTGGGGTACAGCACACACCACAATTTGTACAAAAAATGTTATAGTCAGAAATAGTAATAAAACACTGTGGTTTAATTTTACCAACAGTGTCGCACAATACGTGTATGAGATGAGTACAAAAAAAATGTGTTACTGTGGTACCACCTCCATCCACAGTGTCGCACAATTTGTGTATGAGTCAGGAATGGTAATCAAACACTGCGGTTTAATTTCACCAACAGTGTCGCACAATACGTGTATGAGATGAGTACAAAAAAAATGTGTTACTGTGGTACCACCTTCATCCACAGTGTCGCACAATTCGTGTATGAGTCAGAAATAGTAATCAAACACTGTGGTTTAATTTCACCAACAGTGTCACACAATACGTGTATGAGATGAGTATGAAAATATATTACTTTGGTACTACCTCCACCGACAGTGTCACACAATACGTGTATGAGTATAAAAATATATTACTGTGGTACCACCTTCACCCACAGTGTCGCACAATACGTATATGAGTCAGAAATAGTAATCAAACACTGCGGTTTAGTTTCACCAACAGTGTCACACAATACGTGTATGAAATGAGTACGAAAATATATTACTTTGGTACTACTTTCACCGACAGTGAAACACAATACGTGTATGAGTATAAAAATATATTACTGTGGTACCACCTTCACCCACAGTGTCGCACAATACGTATATGAGTCAGAAATAGTAATCAAACACTGTGGTTTAATTTCACAATTTCTTTTTATTATTTGTGTTTGTGCTGTACCCCAATATACTATACAATTTTTATTTTATTTTCAGAAGTACTGTGACACTGCTGGTAAGACCGCAGTATATTATTATTTCGTACTCATACACGTATTGTGCAGCACTGTTGGTGAAGGTCAACCGCAATGTTTGATCACTATCTCTGATGCACACATGTATTGTGTGACGCTGTGGGTGAAGGTGGTACCACAGTAATATATTTTATTTCCTACTCATACACGTATTGTGTGACACTGTTGGTGAGGTCAACCGCAGTGTTTAATTACTATTCCTAGTGGGTGGGAGGGCCCAAGGACAATTCTATCTTGCACCTCTTTTCTTTGGATTATGTGCTGTTTGGAGCATTGCTGACTGTCTGCATGTGTAGAAGACCTAAACTGCCACGATGTCTGCCACTGCAGTGCCATTCTGTTTGTGCCATGTTGGATGTTTAAGTGCCACATGTTTGTGCCGCCCACTCCTGTCACTTCGACAAGAATCCGACAGTGGGATGATGACGTTTGGCCTCATTTTGGGATCCGAGTTAGGCGGGAAACCCCCAGCCAGACTCGGACCCCTACTTGGATTGTGAAGTTAGAGTGGGTCCGGTTCTCCCACTCATCTCTAGTGATTAGTCTCTGGACCATGGCGGGTACCATCATTTCGAAGACCTACGCATTCACAGTAGACTTCTGCACAATGCCGGAGCCTACGGCACCGCGCAGAAGAGGGGACCACCCGGAGTCTGCGTACTGGCCCCCCCTCTCTTAAAACGCCCCTGCTCAGATCCTTACGCTTGGGGGTGATTAATGTGATGGCGGTCTTGTGTCGGGGGCAGGGTGCCGATCCGGTTGGTTGGCTAGTGACTAGAGAGGTGACAGGGTCATGGGAATACTCTAGCTGGTGTGATGCTGGAAGTAATGCCGAGGGTAGTTATTACTGTGTTGCCACTGGTTGGGGCTGGGGTAACACATAGGGAGGGAATTCAAATGTTTGAAAAGTGGGTTGGATGTCTGTCTATTAGTGTTGCTCCTCATAGAGCAGCGGTTAAGCAGCAGGAGAACCTGGGGTAGCTCAGCATGTCGTAATGATGGGTATGGGGGTGCCACAAAAATCCCCTCCCCTTTGCCTGAGGCACCGCACTTTTGCGTTGGCACAGGGCTCCGCTCTGCAAGCCACCAGTGTTGGGAGTATGGGGGTCATTCTGAGTTGATAGCTGGCTGCATTCGTTCGCTGTGCAGCGATGAGGCAAAAAATCGGCGCTTCTGCGCATGCATATGTGGCGCAATACGCACGCGCGGTGTACAACGAACGATGCAGTTTTGCACAGGGTCTAGCGAAGCTTTTCAGTCGCACAGGCAGCCGCAGAGTGATTGATAGGAAGAGGGCGTTTCTGGGTGGCAACTGACCGTTTTCAGGGAGTGTTTGGAAAAACGCAGGCGTGCCAGGAAAAACGCAGGCGTGGCTGGGCGAACGCAGGGCGTGTTTGTGACGTCAAATCGCAAGCGCTGAGTAGGTTTTGAGCTACTCTGAAACTGCACAAATTTTTTTTGTAGCCGCTCTGCGATCCTTTCGTTCGCACTTCTGCTAAGATAAAACACACTCCCAGTGGACGGCGGGAGCTTAGCGTTTGCACGGCTGCTAAACACTGCTAGCGAGCGATCAACTCGGAATGACCCCGTATGTGTTATATGTAGGAGGAAATGTGAGACGTGTTCTGCTCTATTTCATACATTTTATTCCCTGGGATTATGATTAGTGAATTAGCAAAGACACGTCTCGCTGAGGCCACGATCAGAATAATGGGATAGAACGTAGGAAACTGTCTTACAATAAGACGTTATTATACTGCGCTGCTGGGCGCTTTATCTTGACATCTGTCTCCAGACAGAAATTATAATATATCAATGTATCAGAATAGACACCCATTCCAGTAACGCTGTCTGCGCGCAGTCTGATTGGGACTATAAAGCGCTGTAGAAAGACATATTACAGATGAGCTACGCTGTCAGACACGGCGGCTGACGACGTCACTGTGATGACACAAATGTAACATGACACACTGACAAAGCCACAGAACAGTAATGGGAGTCGCTCGCTGTCTGGCGGGTGCTCGGATAGACGGGTGTACTTGTTATGTTGTTACACATGATGCTGCCGCAGGTAGGTGATGAGTGTGAAGAGACACCAGGGCTCGCCGCCTGTGTCTGCAAATGAATGGCATCGCTGCCAGGTCTAATTCTTGTGATAAGCGCAGAATGGCGCTGTAATCTGGCATTAGTACTGCTGCGCTGATCACTGCGACGGGCGCTGGGTGTGCGGAGAGACAGGTGGCGGGACACTCGTGTATTGTGTAGGTTACACATGACATGGAGGTACGCACTCATATTGTCACTGTAGGCGGGGTGTACTAAGCCTCACATCCGCAATCCCACCACTTATCGCATACATACCGGCGTAAATAACGCTGGTATAAATAACGTACATACCGTAGGTCGCCACCGAGCCTGCAAGGGGCTTGCTGCACTCGCCACCCCCCGCCGGGATTCCACTGCCGGGATCCCGGCGTTGGTATGCTGAACGGCGGTCTCCTGACCGCCGGTCACGCATACCACACTCGTGTAAATAAATGCATAAATAACACCAATATGTACCAGGAAATTCACAATGGACATTGCTGGCGACGAGAGCCGTCCTTTGCAATAGATGGAACTCTGGGTTTCGGCAACGGGAGTCCCCATGCAAATGCGCAGGCTGACGCGCGTGCCGTGTGGGGTGCTGGGAGAGATCCGATTGGATCCCTGTCATATTAAAGTGCAAAAAGAAACTCATAGGCTTCCATTGGGTAACACAAGCCAAAGATGGCGTTGCTCACTGGTCGCAAGCTCCGGAATGCGGGGGCTAAGGCTACCATTAGTATTTACCCTTAGGGTTAGGGTTACTGTAGGTTTACCGGTTGGGGTTACCACCGGGGTTAGGGTTTAGTATTAATATTAGGGATTATGGTTACCCTTAGGGTTAGGGGAAAGTGGTTAGGGTCATCATTAGGGTTAGGGGAAAGGGATTAGGGTCATCATTAGGGTTAGGGGAAAGTGGTTAGGGTCATCATTAGGGTTAGGGGAAAGGGGTTAGGGTCATCATTAGGGTTAGGGGAAAGGGGTTAGGGTTACACTTAGTGTTAGGGTTAATGGTTAGGGTTACCCTTAAAGTTTGAGTTACCATTATGATAGGGGTTAGGGTTCACCTTAGTGTTATGGTCAGGGGTTAGGAATCCCCTTAATGATAGAGTTAGGGGTTAAGGTTACAATTAGGGTTAGGGTTTCCCTTTATGATAGGGTCAGGAGTTACAGTTACCCTTAATGTTAGGGATATGGGGTTACAGTTACCATTGGAATTAGTGTTAGTGTTAAGTGTTATTGTTTACATTAGGGTTATTGATTAGCATTATAATTAGGGGTTAGGGTTATTGATTAGCATTATAATTAGGGGTTAGGGTTAGTGATTAGCATTATAATTAGGGGTTAGGGTTACTGATTAGCATTATAATTAGGGGTTAGGGTTATTGATTAGCATTATAATTAGGGGTTAGGGTTATTGATTAGCATTATAATTAGGAGTTAGGGTTATTGATTAGCATTATAATTAGGGGTTAGGGTTATTGATTAGCATTATAATTAGGGGTTAGGGTTATTGATTAGCATTATAATTAGGGGTTAGGGTTACTATAAGGATTAGAGGTACAAATAGGGCTAGCCTTAGGACTGACTTTCTCAGAATGTCTACATGTTCCCAAAGTCGGGAAGGCTGTGTGTGTGTGTGTGTGTGTGTGTGTGTGTGTGTGTGTGTGTGTGTGCGCGCGTGGGGGAAGGGGGGTATACGGTTAGCCTGCTGGGGGGTTACAGTTAGACTGCAGCGGTTAGGGGTGGGGTTAGGGTTGGGCTGTGGGTGGGGGGATGTTAGGGATATGCTGTGGGGGGGTTAGGATCAGGCTGCGGGAGGGGACGCTTAGGGTTAGGCGGGATTAGGGGGTGGTTGCTGTTAGACTATGAGGGGGGTTAGGGTTAGGCTATGGGGATGGCTAGGATTAGGCTGCAGGAGAGGAGGGTTGGGCTGTGGGTGGGAAGCCTTAGGTGTAGACACTAGGGTTTAGGGTGTGGGGGGCATAGGCGTGCGCAGGGGGGGTGCCTGGTGCGCACAGGCACCCCCTAATGTCTGGCACACCGATCTCAAATGCCTGATGCAGCGATCGCTGAGCAGGCTGATTACTATACCCTCTGAGCTGCACCCTGTCAGGACTGCATTACTGACCAGATGCCTGGGTTAATCAAGGGTGCCACTGCCGCCGGCTTTCAAACTCCCGGCTCCACCTCAATGTACAAAAACAGCGTGATGTCATGCTGCTCGCACGCCCACCCGCCACACGCCCACCTCTCTCCTTCTATGATATGCCAACGCCAGCCACTGATGAGGATCAGCATGCAGCCAGCGTTCCTCTTAGGAAGACAAATTCAATACTGGCAGGCGGTCGGCAGCTGCATTGACACGTCACTCCTTTTTCCAGCAGCGGCAGTACTAGTCTGCGACTGTCAGTGTCACTGAGTGACTTGTAAGTAAGCTGCTGCAGCTTGCAGGGGAAAGTGAGGGGGAGCCAGACCAGGCTGAGGAGGAGCAGTGTAATTGCAGCGAGTGCCATCAGGGGTGTTTGTTTGGTGTACACCACAACATCTGACAATGTATCTGCATTATTAGGATTGGTACAAGGGTGGATATTTTATTTTGCGTTGACCGTCAATAGATGGTGCTAGACACGCCCAAAAGGCGGTGCTAGACACACCCCTCCAATGGTGCACCCCCTAATAAAATGTGCTGCGCACGCCTATGGTGGGGGGGCACTTACGGTTAGGCTAGGGGGTGTTAGGCTTAGGCTGTGGGTGGGAAGGCTTAGGTTTGGACACTAGGGGTTAGGGTGTGGGGGGGCACTTACAGTTAGACTGGGGGGTGTTAAGGTTATCCTGCTGGGGGGTTACAGTTAGACTGCAGCTGATAGGGGTATGGTTAGGGTTTATAGTCAGTCTGCGGGAGGGAAGGATAGGGTTAAGCTGTGTACTCACTAGGCGATATGCCATCCGATCTGGCGGATCAGACCAACATATCGGGCACGTCATCTAGTGTGTACCGGTAATCGCGTGCTCCTGTAAGCTGTTTGCTGGGTCCTCCCATCGGGTAGGCTACACGCCTGACAGGATGATCCTCACAGTGACCAGATGTAGGGGATGCGGCTGTGAATGATATCTTGTGTGATCGAGCGATATATCGTTCAGTGTGTGTGGAACGGGCAAATATTGTTACATTGGTCTGGCCATTGGCCGGGTACACACATCGTTTACTGTCTACAGGGGGAGGTTACAGTTAGGCTGCAGGGGATGGGGGGAAGGGGTGCGGGGATGTGGTTAGGCTGCGGGGGATGGGGGTTAGGGGTGGGGGGGATATAGTTAGGCTGCGGGGGATGGTTGGTTAAGGGTGAGGGGGGAATATAGATAGTCCGCAAGGGATGGGGGTTAGGGGTGGGGGGATATAGTTAGTCTGCGGGGGATGGTTGGTTAAGGGTGAGGGGGGAATATAGATAGTCCGCAAGGGATGGGGGTTAGGGGTGGGGGGATATGGTTAGGCTGCTGGGGATGGGGGTTAGGGGTGGAGGGATATAGTTGGGCTGCGGGGGATGGGGGTTAGGGGAAGGGGGGATATAGTTAGGCTGCGGGGGATGGTTGGTTAAGGGTGAGGGGGGAATATAGTTAGTCTGCGAGGGATGGGGGGGTTAGGGGTGGGGGTATATGGTTAGGCTGTGAGGGATGGGGGTTAGGAGTGGGGGGGATATGGTTAGGCTGTGGAGGATGGGGGGGTTAGGGGTGGGGGATATGGTTAGGCTGCGGGGGATAGGGGTATGGGTGGGAGGATATAGTTAGGCTCAGAGCTGGCCCTAACCAATATGATGCCCTAGGCAAGATTTTGGCTGGTGCCCCCTAGCACCACCGCTGGTTCCGCCTCTGACCTTGTACCTCTTTCCCAGCACCATCACCCCCCACCCATAGCTGTCCTTTTTTTGTTTTCCTACCCCCTGTAATTTAAATAAGAATAGTGCGCACATTCGGCGCACAGCCCAAAAAGGTATGTGTTTTGCTGGGAAGGGGCATGGCCACACAATAGTACCCACAATTCAAATTATGCCTCACAGTAGTGCAACTCTATTCACAATTTATCATATGATAGTGTCCCTTATTCACATTACATCACACAGTAGTATCACTTTACCTTCTTTACAGTAGTGACACTCATTCACATACCATCACACTGAATTGCTCCTTATTCACATTACACCACACCATATTGCTCCTTATTCACATTACACCACACCATATTGCTCTTTATTCACATTAGACCACACAGTAGTGCCCTTTCTATACGTTACGCCACACAGTAGAGCACCTTATACACATAATGCCACACATTAGTAATGCATTTATACACATAATACCACACAGTAATGCCCCTTACACATATGACACACATTATTAATGTCCTTATAAACATAGTGCACCTTGGGGGTCATTCCGAGTTGTTCGCTCGTTGCCGATTTTCGCTATGCTGCGATTTGTTGCTAAATGCGCATGCGCATGGTACGCAGCGCACATGCGCTAAGTTATTTAACTAAAAACTTAGCAGTTTTGCTGTTGTTCGTGCGGTGCTTTTCAGTCGCTCTGCTGATCGGTGAATGATTGACAGGAAGTGGGCGTTTCTGGGTGGTAACTTAGCGTTTGCTAAAAAACGCAGGCGTGTCAGGGAAAAACGCGGGTGTGTTTGGAGAAACGGGGGAGTGGCTGGCCGAACGCAGGTCGTGTTTGTGACATCAAACCAGGAACTAAACGGACTGAGCTGATCGCAATCTAGGAGTAGGTCCGGAGCTACTCAGAAACTGCAAGGAAATATTTAGTAGCAATTCTGCTAATCTTTCGATCGCAATTCTGCTATGCTAAGATACAATCCCAGGGTGGCGGCCTAGCGTGTGCAATGCTGCTAAAAACAGCTCGCGAGCGAACAACTCTGAATGACCCCCTTTATACATTATGCCAACCCTTATTAATGCCCTCCCACTGGGAGTGTATTTTAGCTTAGCAGAAGTGCAAACGAAAGGATCGCAGAGCGGCTACAAAATAATTGTGCAGTTTCAGAGTAGCTCCAGACCTACTCAGTGCTTGCCAGAGCCGGCCTTAGGCATAGGCAAACTAGGCAATTGCCTAGGGCATCTGGTGTGCTTAGGGGCACAAGCTTCTTCTGCTGATTAAAATGATATGCGGCATGCCTATATTCTGTGTGTAGCATTTCGTATGCAGATACAGCCACAGTCGCACACAGTATATAGGCATGCTGCATATCATTTTAATCAGCAGAAGCTGCTTGTGCATCCTAGCGACATAGCAATGCAAATAAGATGCATTTTCATAATGAATAGGCACCCGACGTTAGCAGAGCTGCCAGCTGACTCACGCCAGGAACTATGTGTGTCATTATGTGTATAAGGGAACTAATAATGTGCGGCATATGTGTAAGGGAAATTATGTGTATAAGGGTATTAATAAGGGTTGGCATAATGTGTAAGGCGCATTATGTTTATAAGGACATTAATAATGTGTGTCATATGCGTAAGGGGCATTACTGTGTAGTATTATGTGTATAAATGCATTACTAATGTGTGCCATTATGTGTATAAGGTGCTCTACTATGTGGCGTAACGTATAGAAAGGGCACTACTGTGTGGTCTAATGTGAATAAAGAGCAATAGGGTGTGGTGTAATGTGAATAAAGAGCAATATATTGTGGTGTAATGTGAATAAAGAGCAATATGGTGTGGTGTAATGTGAATAAGGAGCAATATGGTGTGGTGTAATGTGAATAAGGAGCAATATGGTGTGGTGTAATGAGAATAAGGAGCAATATGGTGTGATGTAATGTGAATAAGGAGCAATATGGTGTGGTGTAATGTGAATAAGGAGCAATATGGTGTGGTGTAATGTGAATAAGGAGCAATATGGTGTGGTGTAATGTGAATAAAGAGCAATATGGTGTGGTGTAATGAGAATAAGGAGCAATATGGTGTGGTGTAATGAGAATAAGGAGCAATATGGTGTGGTGTAATGTGAATAAGGAGCAATATGGTGTGGTGTAATGTGAATAAAGAGCAATATGGTGTGGTGTAATGTGAATAAAGAGCAATATGGTGTGGTGTAATGTGAATAAAGAGCAATATGGTGTGGTGTAATGAGAATAAGGAGCACTATGGTGTGGGGTAATGTGAATAAGGAGCAATATGGTGTGGTGTAATGAGAATAAGGAGCAATATGGTGTGGTGTAATGAGAATAAGGAGCAATATGGTGTGGTGTAATGTGAATAAGGAGCAATATGGTGTGGTGTAATGTGAATAAAGAGCAATATGGTGTGGTGTAATGTGAATAAGGAGCAATATGGTGTGGTGTAATGAGAATAAGGAGCAATATGGTGTGGTGTAATGTGAATAAGGAGCAATATGGTGTGGTGTGATAAAGCTAAATATTTATCTTATATAAAACCCTTTATGAGGTCTGAGAACACTGTACGCTATTTACGTATGGAGTACCGTAAGGGTACGCTCGTTGCGTAACAATCGCTTAGCCGTGGTCGAGACGCTCAAGCGTCACGTTCGCTCACGGCCAAGAGATCACAGGCAGGCACGCTATTGGCTGCTGACTAACGTAATGGTTCACTATAGCGTAACGGACGCTGTATCGGGAGCGGGCTGCTCGAGCGATACAGACGCTCACGAGAATACGCTGTTGGTATCGGGCACACTTATAGGTGAGCGACTACCGTAATGCTACGCTATCAGCGTAGCGGACGCTCGAGACCACGAGGAGATCACGAGCGGCGCAGACGCTCACAATGTTAAACCTTTATATCTAAACCATAAACAATGTAATATGCTGTAAAACCTTAGTGTAGAGATAGGGTGTAGATGCAACACAGTGTAACCTTGTTAACTTAAAAGCTGTTTGAGCGTCACCGACGCTCAGGGAATACTTAACACTATAAGAAATACACAGATACCGTGCTTACGTGCTTAGGGTCCAACGCCTAATATATATATATTATGAATGTTATACTTGCAAAAGAATTAATACAATACAAGTCATACACTACAATATAACATAGACTTCCTAACCAGATAACTACACAGGAAATACAATACAATACTATTACGTTTAAGAGACTACGAGAGAAAGAGGAGAAGAGAGAGAGAGAGAGAGAGATATGGCCCATAACAACAAGAAAGACAATATGATTGCGGAGGAAACTTACGCACAAAGGAAACGATCGCATGCGCCTCTGGACATCCAGCTCCCGATTTTCAGCAATGATAACCGTTGAAGAGTGAGAGCTGGATGTGATCGGCTTGTCTATTTATGCCCCACACACAATACAATTCAATGGTCCCTACAATCTCATTGTTCATTGGACACAGGAATTCCTCCTCGCATTATAACAAAAGGTCATAGGTTGATTCATACAGGTGGGCTGTGACTATTTCCAACAGCTCAGGTGGGAGGGAAACTGGGTTTCCCGCCGCATGGATAAGTAAGTGCAAATACAGTAAATGTTCATAAACTTCTTATGTCCATAACTATTCGCACGAGCGATTAATCCGCTTCAAACCAACACCGGAATATTGCTAATTAAATACTCTTCCGATGGATACTAAACACCACTGTATTACTCCTGTCTGACCCTTCGTATCAAACAAAGGGGGATTTCTCTGTTCATGAACATTCTACATTAACCAAACTTTCAGAATCTATCAAAGGGACCATGGTCTACAAAATACATTATATAGTGAAAATATGTAACGATTGAGTCGCACGCTACGAACACATGAACTCTACCGTAAATGCACATACCGCGCGCCCGCGGGTGCCCGCAACAGTGAGTATGCGCACGCACGGGAGAGCGCACGCATGCGCAGCGCAGACCTGTGTGAGGTGCAAATATGGCAGTGTGCATAGAGATATTTTTCTGACTTTGACAGTCCACCCTTTGGCAGTCAACAATAACTGCCACTTCCTAAAACATTTCAAAAAGAGAAAAATATATGTCAGGGGTTAATACATTTACATGGTTGGGTAGGGGAGGAGAGGAGAAGGTAGGAAAAGGGTATGACCTAGTGAGATAGCAGAAGCATGTGTGTATGAATCCATGTTTGGGGGTCATGTATCATCGTGCCGTACGTGTTTAAAATCAAGCTTCGAGGTATTGCGAAGTATACATTTGAATTCCTTCTTATCCCGCGGTACGGGTCTGTGGATGGGCTGTCAAACTTTACCGAGCTCTTTTCGGATTTTGGTTGCAACAAAATGGGGAGCACATTTTAGTTGATGATACATGAATGGGGGAATATGTGATTGCTGATATCTGTGCCTGTATTCCCTATACTATGTGTGTAATTACCTGAAGGTTGTAGAGATGAAGAAAAGACATAATTACGGTGAATGCAGTGGTATTCTATGTCAGGTAAATGAACATTTGTCGGTTGAAGTCTTGTTCGGTGTCTGTTGAATGCAGTCTTCTTTGTGCTTTTGCCCATAAGGTGCGAGCAAAAGCTTTGTCAATGTCCATAGATTTACAAAAGTGTTGGGCTAGCGTAATTTTAAAATTTCTAGGGAAACTGGGGATCTATGGCAAAGTTCATCAAAAATCTGCGTATCAGGTTGTCAAAAACTTCTTCTTTAATCCATCTGTTGTCTGTATATCGGCTCATCAAATTCCTCGTCCAAGTGGGTCTTTTTACCTTGGAGGAAAACGGAAAAACAGGTGAAAGAAACGGACCGTATAATCGCATTTTCATTACATCATTGTTTCTACCGTCGGGTCGTAAATCAAATCCATGGGAATTACAGTTTCCTCACTCCTTAAACTCATCACCCTAGTACTTCGTTTGCACTTCGTTAAAGCCTGACCGCATCTAAATATCAAGCCAATCGTTATGATAACACCTAAGATACATAGGAGAAACTTCCCTACATCCATTATGACTCCTTGAGCCCATTCTCCTAAACCGGAGAACCAATTTCGCGGGTTCAACCATGACACCCAACCAGTCAGCTCATTACTCACAGCAGCAAGGGTGAGATTGTGTCTCCTGCGAAATTCCCACTTCAGTTGGAGAATATCGTCCATCTTTTGGTCTATGACCTCGACCGGGTCCTCGGTACTATTTGTAATATATGTGCAACATTTCACGCCGTACTGCGTTGCCAGTGTGACACAATATCCACCTGTTACTGCCGTGAGATAATTGAGAATCATTCTATGCTGAACCAGTTCTGTTTTATAAGCTTGAAGTTCTCTTCCAGTATACCTAAACGTGTCATCATACATTTCTGTGATATTGTCTAACAAATTTGCGAGCGCAGATATGTATTTATAATTCAACACTCCTCTGGCGGTGCGAGTGATGTCTAACGCGATTAGAAACTGAATCCCGGTGGATTCATGGATCATGTCAGAGGCCGGATGCTCTGTTCTTTCTATCAGGTGCCGTTTAACTACGTGCTCGTAATGGGTGTGAGTATAAGGAGCTTGGGCAACACGGTGTATATCTTTCATTTTGGCATGTGATACAGTCATTACTTCAGGCAGTACTTTTCCAATATAACACAATCCTTCCGAGTTTGGGGCAAGCCACTTATACGCCTTCCTCCCGCATATGAAATATGCATCATCGGGGAGAACATATGGGACGGAGTAGGACATAACCATATTACACATCTTCCATGTGAAATCTCCTAACCCTAATTCTCCCATCTGTCTAGTACACGTATCAGCTTGTACGATATGTGCCCAGTATCCTGGTGATACCTCTCCAACTCTCGTAATCCTACTTCCTAGGGTATACCTATATCGGAAAGATTTTCCTCTACTGGCCATGTGGCGTATAAGCTCTGTATCTGTTGGCATTCTATCTGCTCTATGTGAAAAGGTCATGGTTTGGTTACGCCATGACACTTCCCAATTTCCCGGCTTTCGGGGATTGGAAATGTTAAAACATATGAGGGATCTATCCACATGATATTGGTGGAGCTTCAAACTAGGAGGACTGGAGATATTAAACCTCCTGTCCACCGGCCTCCCACCACTTAGCTCAAGTATCTCCCCTATCGTTAAAGGAAATGGTACTAGTCCTGATTTGCTATGACCTTGAGGTATTTGAGAGCATACCCAACAATCTGTTTGATTTAACACACTACCCACTAAGGAGTGATAGTCACTCAATGGATGCCGGTCCATGTGGATATTAAAACTGGATTGGCATTTCTTAAGGCACCCATCCTCAACCACATTGTCACAGAGCCTACAGATACAGTTTTCTTTTCAGCTAACAATGTTTACAAATAACATGGCTGCTAGATCGTTTCCGGTACTCGCCTTTTGCTTGGTGGTTGTATTGCTATTGGAAATTTACACCTCCGTCTCAGTCATCGGAACCTTTCTGGATCCTTTCTCGACCTCACTGGTACTCTCGCCGGAACAGACTGCTCTGGTCAACATCATGGTCAACAGGAAAATCCATATCGCAGTCTCTTTGGGCAAGTCCATCTTACAGGAGGAGAAAAGAAGAAATTTGTAATGGGGGTACAGAGAAACAGTTTGAGGGGGAGAGAAACTTGCTACGATAATTAAGTTCTCTAGTCTTGTTGTTCTTCTTGTTCTGCTGTCATCTCAAAGGTGCTGTCTCTCAGTCTTCCAAACGAACATTCCGGTGATGCAATATTCCTTCCAAACCAGCGATCTCTCTGTAAGGAGCAAAAAATCTTGCATTACCATTTGCCTAACTGAGGTGTGACATACCATCTTTAAAACATGAAAACATGAGAAAGAAGAGAGAAAACAAAAAAAACAAAAGAGAGAGAGAACAATTCATATATGTATATATCACATAAATCAACAGAGAACAACAACAGGGAAAAAAAACATTTTTCAAACATAAACGTTTTCTAAAACATTGTCAGATCATGAGGCTGTCATATCTACATGTCCAATGGTTTCCTTGCGCAGTCCCTCTCCCCAGCACTTCCATATTCCACTGTCTGTATCTGGCCAGAATACATTGATGCGGATAGGTCATGCTGGGGTTTGGTAGACTTCTGCAAAGACCAAGTATATATATGCAATGTTTGAATCCTACCAATAATCGTCAGAGATGGGGAGAGAGAAAAAGAAACATACATTTACAACGTTTCACCCGGTCATTCCTGTGTCTTCAGGGAATGACCTCCCAATTTATTAACTATAACCTCAGGCTTACCATCAGTCCTAATGATCACCTTTCTTGATTGCACATTATGGGTGTGGCTCAAAATTCTTCCTATATGATCCCTGTTTATAATTGTGTGTGTTTTAATTTTGCTCATTTCTTGGTCTAGGGGGTCTGACTTTATGTGGGTTATTACAGTTGCTGGCATAATGCCCTTCTCTTCTACAATGATAACAAACCCTGGGTTTCCTCCAAGTGTCAATGACCTGAGGTCTTGGTTGATTTGATGCCTCCTCAAACGCTCGGATGCTCATCGCCATCAACCGTTTTCCCTGTGCTTCCCTGATTCCTTGGATACCATGATTATGTCGTTGTCTAGGGGGCTGATGTGACTTTTGTCTACTTCCTGATCTACAATCTCTTGCAAAATGACCTTCCTTCTGGCAATTGTAACAGATTTCCACATTTAAATTTCTCGCAGGGGTTTGGGGCTTATGCTGGAGTGGTCTTGTGGTTAGGGCCTGTATACTTGCGGCCATTAATTTATCACTTTGTGACTCTCTGTATCTGGTGATATTTCGATCAATATCAATAGCGGCCTCTCTTAATGCGGCCACTGAGATATTTCTCCAGTTTGGGTTGGTGGTCTGTACCCTTGTTCTCAATACCTCCTTTAAACCATTCATTAATACCTTAACCGCTATTTCTCTATGCTGTGCGCATGTTTTGATGTCTGTGATCCCAGTGTTCCTAGCCATTACTTGCAGTGCTCGATTGAAATAATTGGAAATACTTTCCCTTTCGTTTTGTCTTATGGAGAAGATTTCATTCCACTTGACAACGGCAGGGAAATATACTTCCAACTGTTGGTTTATCTGCTTAATACATTCCTGATTGTGTTCCTCCGTTTGAGGTACTTCTGTGTCTAATTGACAATCAGTAATAAATGTCGCAGAGTCAACACCGGAGGGCAAACATGCCCTCAGCACTGTCCGCCAATCTTTGTTGGTGGGTTCTGTTGAGTTTCCTAGTTCTTTAATGAACCTTTGACATGCGACTAGATTTTTCCTTGGATCAGGAAATTCGGACATAATTGATCTCAATTCGGTCCGGGACCAGGGACAGCGCATTGCACTGTCCTGGACGGGAATGGTTCCCTGATCGTCAGTCTTCCCATTGGGGACTGTGATCACCCTGACAGGACTAAACTCAATTACATCACCTTGTTTTGGTCTTACAATATGGGGTACATTTGTTTGTGCGTGATATAAAACATTGTACGTACCTGTGGACACGACCTCACCTGACCCTCCGTTAGGGGGTTTGATTATTGCCTTTACCGATTTGGTCGCGTCCACCTGGATGTCTTGTGTGATGGCTGCTGGAAGAGGTGCCGACATCGTGTTGGGTTCACTTTCTTGCTCGTATTCCTGAGGGAAGTTTGACATGGGGTGCAACTTGCACGGGTTAATAGTTGTACATTTAACAGCATTACAATTATCATTGTTATGTTTATTACACTTATTCTTATCATCTATACTACAGTTGCTAAGTGCGTTTTTATTGTTCAACATTGTGCCTTTCTCCGCAACCATAATCCTCTCCATTGCCACATCTCTCCTCCCAAGATGAGAGTCAGATATGTCAGTTAGCTCTCTTTGCATTTCACTTTCCTGTTGCCATAACTTTAAACAATCATAATGTTTGATCCGTCTCTTTGCTGGTTCAATAAGACCTATCCTTCTCCTTAGATTTAGTAACACTTATGGGCTAAAGCTACCTATTCTTGGGAATTTCTCCCCGTCTTGTACAGTCATTCTTTCCCATTCATCACATAAAACCTCTGTGTGTGAACCGTATTTTTCACACATTACATACCTGGCCGACCCGATTGGTCGGTTTACTAAATCAACCCGAACCGAGGTTGATCGCCCCCTACCTGAACAACTGGCCCCCATAACTTGCAGGTGTTGCTTTTCTTCAGCGAACCCTTACAAAAACCAAGATGTCCGGGGCAGGCTGGCGGTGAAGTTTACCGAGTACTCCACTCACTTCTCGCCCACGTTGGCCAGTAACACAATCACTGTATCCAGAGCTGTTGTACCCAACCTAGGGCCCCTGTGAACCTTTATTTACTGGGGCGCGTTCCCCAGCAAGTATCGGTTGTTGGATAGTTCCTGAGTGACCAGCGAACTTCCCTTAAAATAAAAAAATTTCACAAATCACGTTAAAATGTACAAATAGCGTTTATGACCTTCGTACACAAATAGTACCGGTCAGGTTTACTAATGCACACAATTACGTGCGGTACAATCGTTCAGCACATAAGCAACTAATCTTATGTGCGGAGCGACCAGTGGAATCGAAAATTACGGCTGCGAATTCCTTCAGCCAGAGCTTAATGGCCTATATGGGTTCCGCACCAACCCTTCTTGGTGTTGTGCTACTTGTCTCTATAGCGGACTTCCTTGTCTGCTGTACCTGGACCTCCTGGTCTGTTATGCGACCTCCTGGTCTGTTACAGTATGACCTCCTGGTCTGCTACACTCTAATGCTCAAATTTTATGTTTAACCAGGGATGCCTCCCTAGCCACCATGCACGTCACTTACATGTATGTACCTTCACGAGAACTCGATACTTTTCTTGTGGTTCAACCTCAAAATTGTATAATTGCAAACACTCACTCACCACATGTACACTTTTGTTTCTATTTCTATTTCTGCGCAGAAATTTTTCTTTAGACCAGATGTTTTGTAAATTTGGAGAAGGATCTGTTAATTTAAATTTCGGATTTAAAATAGATTTGCGCTACTTATCGCCTGATGCGCTATTTATCGCTTGTTGCGTTACTTATCGCACCTGTTGCGCTATTTAAAAATCAACACTATCGTGTGACTTGAGTTACGTGGGCATACCCAGACGCTCCGTTGCGTAATTTACGCTGCGTGCGTCGGCCTTTGCGTACGCGAGTCTCAGCCCTTTGTTAGAGACACGTGTACACAAAACCAATGTCCACCGTAACACAACTAACACGTTTTCCAATGTAGATGATCCTCGATCGTCTACCGCGCAACACACCAATCTCTCCTTTTACCTTTAGGTAGAGCTGCGTGTGCTTTACACTTTAACTATGAAATAGCGACAAATCTCTCTTAGCACGTTTATCAATTATAAAATGGCAAACAGGAGAGTGATATATGAAAATACACGAATGAAAAAGAAATGCAGATATGTGCGTGTGTACGCAAGACAGAAATAAACAGTTTTAAAAGACACTAGCGTGTTGTTCTTACCTCCGGTTCCGGATTCCCTCAGCACCCTTTACTAAGCGAAGCAGACGCTTATCCCGTCAGCACTGCGAAGAATATGATCTCCCGCCCTTTGCTGATGGATAATGTCTGCTGAAATTACCTAGCAGAGATATGTGAAGGACAGGACGAGCCGCCAATTGATAAAGCTAAATATTTATCTTATATAAAACCCTTTATGAGGTCTGAGAACACTGTACGCTATTTACGTATGGAGTACCGTAAGGGTACGCTCGTTGCGTAACAATCGCTTAGCCGTGGTCGAGACGCTCAAGCGTCACGTTCGCTCACGGCCAAGAGATCACAGGCAGGCACGCTATTGGCTGCTGACTAACGTAATGGTTCACTATAGCGTAACGGACGCTGTATCGGGAGCGGGCTGCTCGAGCGATACAGACGCTCACGAGAATACGCTGTTGGTATCGGGCACACTTATAGGTGAGCGACTACCGTAATGCTACGCTATCAGCGTAGCGGACGCTCGAGACCACGAGGAGATCACGAGCGGCGCAGACGCTCACAATGTTAAACCTTTATATCTAAACCATAAACAATGTAATATGCTGTAAAACCTTAGTGTAGAGATAGGGTGTAGATGCAACACAGTGTAACCTTGTTAACTTAAAAGCTGTTTGAGCGTCACCGACGCTCAGGGAATACTTAACACTATAAGAAATACACAGATACCGTGCTTAGGGTCCAACGCCTAATATATATATATTATGAATGTTATACTTGCAAAAGAATTAATACAATATAAGTCATACACTACAATATAACATAGACTACCTAACCAGATAACTACACAGGAAATACAATACAATACTATTACGTTTAAGAGACTACGAGAAAAAGAGGAGAAGAGAGAGAGAGAGAGAGAGATATGGCCCATAACAACAAGAAAGACAATATGATTGCGGAGGAAACTTACGCACAAAGGAAACGATCGCATGCGCCTCTGGACATCCAGCTCCCGATTTTCAGCAATGATAACCGTTGAAGAGTGAGAGCTGGATGTGATCGGCTTGTCTATTTATGCCCCACACACAATACAATTCAATGGTCCCTACAATCTCATTGTTCATTGGACACAGGAATTCCTCCTCGCATTATAACAAAAGGTCATAGGTTGATTCATACAGGTGGGCTGTGACTATTTCCAACAGCTCAGGTGGGAGGGAAACTGGGTTTCCCGCCGCATGGATAAGTTAGTGCAAATACAGTAAATGTTCATAAACTTCTTATGTCCATAACTATTCGCACGAGCGATTAATCCGCTTCAAACCAACACCGGAATATTGCTAATTAAATACTCTTCCGATGGATACTAAACACCACTGTATTACTCCTGTCTGACCCTTCGTATCAAACAAAGAGGGATTTCTCTGTTCATGAACATTCTACATTAACCAAACTTTCAGAATCTATCAAAGGGACCATGGTCTACAAAATACATTATATAGTGAAAATATGTAACGATTGAGTCGCACGCTACGAACACATGAACTCTACCGTAAATGCACATACCGCGCGCCCGCGGGTGCCCGCAACAGTGAGTATGCGCACGCACGGGAGAGCGCACCCATGCGCAGCGCAGACCTGTGTGAGGTGCAAATATGGCAGTGTGCATAGAGATATTTTTCTGACTTTGACAGGTGTAATGTGAATAAAGAGCAATATGGTGTGGTGTAATGAGAATAAGGAGCAATATGGTGTGGTGTAATGTGAATAAGGAGCAATATGGTGTGGTGTAATGTGAATAAAGAGCAATATGGTGTGGTGTAATGAGAATAAGGAGCAATATGGTGTGGTGTAATGTGAATAAGGAGCAATATGGTGTGGTGTAATGTGAATAAGGAGCAATATGGTGTGGTGTAATGTGAATAAGGAGCAATATTGTGTGGTGTAATGTGAATAAAGAACAATATGGTGTGGTGTAATGTGAATAAGGAGTAATTCAGTATGTTGTTATGTGAATGAGGGGCACTACTGTGAGGAGTAACGTTTATAAGGTAAATTGGTACTACTGTGTGATATAATGTGAATTAGAGACACTGTCGTATGATAAATTGTGAATAAAGTTGCAGTACTGTGAGGTATAATTGGAATTGGGGGAACTATTGTGTGGCCATGCCCCTTGCCAGCAAAAACACATACCTTTTTGGGCTGTGCGCCGAATGTGCGCCCTGTTCTTATTTAAATTACAGGGGGTAGTAAAAACAAAATAAGGACTGCTATGGGTGGGGGGTGATGGTGCTGGGAAAGAGGTGCAAGGTCAGAGGCGGAACTAGCGGTGGTGCTAGGGGGCACCAGCCAAAATCTTACCTAGGGCATCATATTGGTTAGGGCCGGCTCTGCCCACAAGGGAAGGTTAAGGTAGGGGGCAGGGGAGGGTTAGGGTACTTTCGGGGGGGCTGTCGGTATTCTGACTGCTGGCGTCCCATCCATACTGATTCCCTATACGATACCATACGAAGCAGCGCTGATATTTTGGTGTCACCCCTTGGACAGAGTCGCCGAGCAGCGGTGATGGGTGATACATGCACCTGCACCTGCCATCCACACTGTACTGGGAGAGCCTGGGGGCGGCCGGACAGCTCCCGAAATCTAGACAAGCACCCAGCTTGATAAGAATGGGGCGTGACACATGACCAAGCCCCCAAACATCATAAACCAGGAGGGGTGACCTAGCAGACATAAGGCCACACCCCCTTATGCATGCGCGCATTGGCTGGCACCACCCCTAGTGACATCAGTGCGTCCAGTAAATACGGAGACAATAATAATCAGCCATAGAACTGACAGCACGCCGGGCGGTGGAGGGACCAGCCGTTATTCCGGGAGAAATGAACCTGCAGGTGAGTATACCCGCCTAGCACAGGGCAGCATGCACCGTTATACGGAACCCAATCATCCAGCAGATCACCCGCCGGCACGGGCGCACTGTCCACAGTATATATTTATATATATATACACTGTCCACGCATAGTGGTGCTGGGTCCATATTCTACTCAGGAAACGTCTCATTAAAGGGGAGATATCTCAAAGCTTGGGAATACAGTGGAGAGAGATAAAGTACCAGCCATCATTGTCTGGCTGCCATGTCACATGCTCTGCTTCAAAAATGACAAGAGCTGATTGGTTGGCACTTAGCTCCCCCTACTTTATCTCCACGCTGTATAGGATGACCCCTCCTCCCTAATACTGGTCAGTACTGGGGCCCGCCCGACGTCTCACCCTCTCCGATGACTTTACAGTGGCCACTTTCATTATATAACGCTTCCGTCCTCTGCGCTGCGGGGGTTATTCTTACTTATGGTTTATCATGAGCGAGACGGGACGTCACTTACCACACGTGTCACATTGGTGTATCTATAGTGGGGGCACAGGGGCCTCTGGTTCCAGTGGGGCCCTCACCACACCCTGCACCCAGAGCTATTCTCACCCCCCTGGAGTTCCATGCGTGCCTGCGCTGCAGACCTGGGGCGAGATGTACTAAAGAGAATATGCAGTAATACTCCCATTTTCAGGGGTTTTCCGGCACTTTCATGTGTACCTTCCCCCGGCTGCCGGGTTTTTGACGTCGAGGGTATCGCCATCTTTTTATGGCGATATTCTATAGAAGCTTATGAGCTTCTTACCACCAGCTGCTGCATCCCGCCGTCCTGCGCCGCTCACGCCGCCGCCCCCCCTCCCTCTGTCATGTTAGTACATATGTGATCAGGCTTGGACTGGCCCACAGGGATACGGGGGAGACCTGTCCTGACCACCGGTGGGCTGTAGATTCTGGTCCCTGAGCATTAATGATTACATCCCCATTACACATCCGAGGCGCTGGTTTCTATTGGAGCAATTGTCCCCGGATGTGTTTCTTCCATCATTTCTTATTGGCGCGATAAGCGATAATTATCAGGTCTGTGTTCTGCTGAGTAATAACGAGGCTCCTACGTGAGTATCTGACAGGCAGGAGCCCCCGCCCCGGCCGCTCTGCTGGTGGGGGGAGATTGGTGATCCTGGCGTAATATGCACCGTGTGATTGCTTGTACATTCAGGGCTCTGTTCCTGCGCACAGAACAGGTGTAATCTATCTATTCAGCAGCAGCGCACGTAATTCATATTCACCTTGCAAATCACATATTTATACTTGAAATAATTGTGCGCTGTTCCTACGCTCTCCCGCGCTTCCCGCGAGCTCCCCATGCATTTATAATGCCGCTGATATAATGCAGATTATTTTACTTCGCCTTGAAAAAAAAATAGGTTATAATCTCATTTTTCCGCTCACCTGAATATAAATGGGTAAAGCTGAGAACAGAATTGCTCATTGCTCTCTGCTATTACTTTACAGCTAGAAGTTGCAGAACCTCCCTGACACGCGGCTCCGCATCAGGATGCAGCGCACGTGATTACAAGTCAGTTGGCGACTAATTTATGTACGGCGCCATTATCCCCACATTGTAATATATGATCCCACTAGAATAATAAAACATTGATTATACCTGAAAGTCAAAGTGTACGGCAAGAACATACACTGCAGAACATGATTACTCCATCACATACACTGCAGAACATGATTACTCCATCACATACACCGCAGAACATTATTACTCCATCACATACACCGCAGAACATGATTACTCCATCACATACACTGCAGAACATGATTACTCCATCACATACACTGCAGAACATGATTACTCCATCACATACACCGCAGAACATGATTACTCCATCACATACACCGCAGAACATGATTACTCCATCACATACACCGCAGAACATGATTACTCCATCACACACACTGCAGAACATGATTACTCCATCACATACACTGCAGAACATGATTACTCCATCACATACACCGCAGAACATGATTACTCCATCACATACACTGCAGAACATGATTACTCCATCACATACACTGCAGAACATGATTACTCCATCACATACACTGCAGAACATGATTACTGCATCACATACACCGCAGAACATGATTACTCCATCGCATACACCGCAGAACATGATTACTGCATCACATACACCGCAGAACATTATTACTCCATCACATACACTGGAGAACATGATTACTCCATCACATACACCGCAGAACATGATTACTCCATCACATACACTGCAGAACATGATTACTCCATCACATACACCGCAGAACATGATTACTCTATCACATACACCGCAGAACATGATTACTCTATCACATACACCGCAGAACATGATTACTCCATCACATACACCGCAGAACATGATTACTCTATCACATACACCGCAGAACATGATTACTCCATCACATACACTGCAGAACATGATTACTCCATCACATACACTGCAGAACATGATTACTCCATCACATACACCGCAGAACATGATTACTCCATCACATACACTGCAGAACATGATTACTCCATCACATACACTGCAGAACATGATTACTCCATCACATACACCGCAGAACATGATTACTCCATCACATACACCGCAGAACATGATTACTCCATCACATACACCGCAGAACATGATTACTCCATCACATACACCGCAGAACATTATTACTCCATCACATACACTGCAGAACATGATTACTCCATCACATACACCGCAGAACATGATTACTCTATCACATACACCGCAGAACATGATTACTCTATCACATACACTGCAGAACATGATTACTCCATCACATACACCGCAGAACATGATTACTCCATCACATACACTGCAGAACATGATTACTGCATCACATACACCGCAGAACATGATTACTCCATCACACACACTGCAGAACATGATTACTCCATCACATACACTGCAGAACATGATTACTGCATCACATACACTGCAGAACATGATTACTCCATCACAGACACTGCAGAACATGATTACTCCATCACATACACCGCAGAACATGATTACTCCATCACATACACAGCAGAACATGATTACTCCATCACATACACTGCAGAACATGATTACTCCATCTCATACACCGCAGAACATGATTACTGCATCACATACACCGCAGAACATGATTACTCCATCACATACACTGCAGAACATGATTACTCCATCACATACACTGCAGAACATGATTACTCTATCACATACACCGCAGAACATGATTACTCCATCACATACACCGCAGAACATGATTACTCCATCACATACACTGCAGAACATGATTACTCCATCACATACACTGCAGAACATGATTACTCCATCACATACACCGCAGAACATGATTACTCCATCACATACACTGCAGAACATGATTACTGCATCACATACACCGCAGAACATGATTACTCCATCACATACACCGCAGAACATGATTACTCTATCACATACACCGCAGAACATGATTACTCCATCACATACACCGCAGAACATGATTACTCTATCACATACACTGCAGAACATGATTACTCCATCACATACACCGCAGAACATGATTACTCCATCACATACACTGCAGAACATGATTACTCCATCACATACACTGCAGAACATGATTACTCTATCACATACACTGCAGAACATGATTACTCCATCACATACACCGCAGAACATGATTACTCCATCACATACACTGCAGAACATGATTACTCCATCACATACACTGCAGAACATGATTACTGCATCACATACACTGCAGAACATGATTACTCTATCACATACACCGCAGAACATGATTACTCTATCACATACACTGCAGAACATGATTACTCCATCACATACACCGCAGAACATGATTACTCCATCACATACACCGCAGAACATGATTACTCCATCACATACACCGCAGAACATGATTACTGCATCACATACACCGCAGAACATGATTACTCCATCACACACACTGCAGAACATGATTACTCCATCACATACACTGCAGAACATGATTGCTGCATCACATACACTGCAGAACATGATTACTCTATCACATACACTGCAGAACATGATTACTCTATCACATACACCGCAGAACATGATTACTCTATCACATACACTGCAGAACATGATAACTCCATCACATACACTGCAGAACATGATTACTCCATCACATACACTGCAGAACATGATTACTCTATCACATACACCGCAGAACATGATTACTCTATCACATACACTGCAGAACATGATTACTCCATCACATACACCGCAGAACATGATTACTCCATCACATACACAGCAGAACATGATTACTCTATCACATACACCGCAGAACATGATTACTCTATCACATACACTGCAGAACATGATTACTCCATCACACACACTGCAGAACATGATTACTCCATCACATACACTGCAGAACATGATTACTGCATCACATACACCGCAGAACATGATTACTCCATCACATACACCGCAGAACATGATTACTCCATCACATACACTGCAGAACATGATTACTCTATCACATACACTGCAGAACATGATTACTCCATCACATACACTGCAGAACATGATTACTGCATCACATACACTGCAGAACATGATTACTCCATCACATACACTGCAGAACATGATTACTGCATCACATACACCGCAGAACATGATTACTCCATCACATACACTGCAGAACATGATTACTGCATCACATACACCGCAGAACATGATTACTCCATCACATACACTGCAGAACATGATTACTCCATCACACACACTGCAGAACATGATTACTCCATCACATACACTGCAGAACATGATTACTCCATCACATACACCGCAGAACATGATTACTCCATCACATACACTGCAGAACATGATTACTGCATCACATACACCGCAGAACATGATTACTCCATCACATACACTGCAGAACATGATTACTGCATCACATACACTGCAGAACATGATTACTCCATCACATACACTGCAGAACATGATTACTGCATCACATACACCGCAGAACATGATTACTCCATCACATACACTGCAGAACATGATTACTGCATCACATACACCGCAGAACATGATTACTCCATCACATACACTGCAGAACATGATTACTCCATCACATACACTGCAGAACATGATTACTCTATCACATACACTGCAGAACATGATTACTCCATCACATACACCGCAGAACATGATTACTCCATCACATACACTGCAGAACATGATTACTCCATCACATACACTGCAGAACATGATTACTGCATCACATACACTGCAGAACATGATTACTCTATCACATACACCGCAGAACATGATTACTCTATCACATACACTGCAGAACATGATTACTCCATCACATACACCGCAGAACATGATTACTGCATCACATACACCGCAGAACATGATTACTCCATCACACACACTGCAGAACATGATTACTCCATCACATACACTGCAGAACATGATTACTGCATCACATACACTGCAGAACATGATTACTCCATCACATACACTGCAGAACATGATTACTCTATCACATACACCGCAGAACATGATTACTCTATCACATACACTGCAGAACATGATTACTCCATCACATACACTGCAGAACATGATTACTCCATCACATACACTGCAGAACATGATTACTCTATCACATACACCGCAGAACATGATTACTCCATCACATATACTGCAGAACATGATTACTCCATCACATACACCGCAGAACATGATTACTCCATCACATACACAGCAGAACATGATTACTCTATCACATACACCGCAGAACATGATTACTCTATCACATACACTGCAGAACATGATTACTCCATCACACACACTGCAGAACATGATTACTCCATCACATACACTGCAGAACATGATTGATTACTGCATCACATACACCGCAGAACATGATTACTCCATCACATACACCGCAGAACATGATTACTCCATCACATACACTGCAGAACATGATTACTCTATCACACACACTGCAGAACATGATTACTGCATCACATACACTGCAGAACATGATTACTCCCTCACATACACTGCAGAACATGATTACTGCATCACATACACTGCAGAACATGATTACTCTATCACATACACTGCAGAACATGATTACTCCATCACATACACTGCAGAACATGATTACTCCATCACATACACTGCAGAACATGATTACTCCATCACATACACCGCAGAACATGATTACTCCATCACATACACCGCAGAACATGATTACTCCATCACATACACTGCAGAACATATTTACTCCATCACATACACCGCAGAACATGATTACTCCATCACATACACTGCAGAACATGATTACTGCATCACATACACTGCAGAACATGATTACTCCATCACATACACTGCAGAACATGATTACTCTATCACATACACCGCAGAACATGATTACTCCATCACATACACTGCAGAACATGATTAATCCATCACATACACCGCAGAACATGATTACTGCATCACATACACTGCAGAACATGATTACTCCATCACATACACTGCAGAACATGATTACTGCATCACATACACTGCAGAACATGATTACTCTATCACATACACTGCAGAACATGATTACTCCATCACATACACTGCAGAACATGATTACTCCATCACATACACTGCAGAACATGATTACTCCATCACATACACTGCAGAACATGATTACTCCATCACATACACCGCAGAACATGATTACTCCATCACATACACCGCAGAACATGATTACTCCATCACATACACCGCAGAACATAATTACTCCATCACATACACCGCAGAACATGATTACTCCATCACATACACTGCAGAACATGATTACTCCATCACATACACCGCAGAACATGATTACTCCATCACATACACTGCAGAACATGATTAATCCATCACATACACCGCAGAACATGATTACTCCATCACATACACCGCAGAACATGATTACTCCATCACATACACCGCAGAACATGATTACTCCATCACATACACCGCAGAACATGATTACTCCATCACATACACCGCAGAACATAATTACTCCATCACATACACCGCAGAACATGATTACTCCATCACATACACTGCAGAACATGATTACTCCATCACATACACCGCAGAACATGATTGACTTTCTCATAAACAACAGGATATCACCCCATTGGTATCTGCAACGTTTCGGTTTATTTTCAAAACCGTCTTCAGGCTTACATAAACAATACAAAAACCGTTCTTACCTATATACATGTATAACACCATGTGCTGATCCGTCCAGGTGCGTTCAGCTACTCCCACTTCCGCTGACGTCACCCGGACAAAAAACCATGTGACTTCACATTAACCCTTCACCAATAATTCACATATCTGCAGCACAATGAATATATCTGTTATCTTGAGTTAATACATTAAAACGTTGTCACTACCACTGATGTACATCTATAGTATTATGAATACCAATCTTCATCAATTACGTATATTGTCATAATGTGCAGTATTCAGTGGTCATTATCAAAAAAACGACCTATTACATTTAATAAAGAAAACTAGAGAAAGATAAATTTTCATTAAGGCCATAAGGTGCTATTGTGTTGAGGGAATAAATCCACTTTGTCTCACAGCGCAACAGCAATTTATTGCGATCGCCCTGTCTGCGACTTTCGGGTATATGATCTATCATTTTATACCGCAAACTTGATAGATTGTGCCCCTTTGCCTTAAAATGTTTGGCCACAGGTTGTTCACTTGTCCTCCCTTCAATAGCCAACTTGATTGCACTTCTATGCTGTGCCATCCGTTCTCTAAATGTGCAAGACGTTTTACCTACATAAAGTAATCCACAGGGACACTTAATTTGTATTGTTTATGTAAGCCTGAAGACGGTTTTGAAAATAAACCAAAACGTTGCAGATACCAATGGGGTGATGTCCTGTTGTTTATGAGAAAGTCCCGTGAGTGCCGCTCATTACATAGATATTCAAGCAAGTATCATTGCCAGAGAAGGCACCGGGCAATATTTATTGTTGTGCATCAGGAGTGCCGGGCGTAGAAACGAATATAATATTGACGCATCAGAGGATGCTACAATTGGCCACGGCACCCGTTCCTACCTTTGGGCATTGCCTTTTGCCCTAGAGTCGGGGTGTTTTTAACCGTGTGTGGTTGTTTTATCACTTTTTGCACTTTTGGACGTGGTTCACTGTTGCACTATGGAAGCTGGCAAGGATGAAGGTACTGGCTTTCGAGCCTCAGTGTATCCCCAAGGGGAACTGTTGTCGTTGTCCGACATTGATGCTGAACGTATATTGATCAAGGACAGAATGTCCACATCTTCTAGAACTGATTCTAATGAATTGAATTTTGCTCATTTATTGAAATTAATGAAAAGAGAGATCGATTTTTATTTTCATGGCGTATCATTATCTGATTATTTTCGAGACAGAATAATCCCCAGGGGTTTTCGCATCCGAAATTCACCTACAATTGGACGTAATAACACTGAGTTTTGCCGCAGATGGGCGGCCGTCCTTAACAAGGCATCGTTTGATCTTATACTACTTGTAATTGAGGAGGCAACGAGGGAGTTAACTTTGGTTCGTGAAAAAATCAACATACTGGAGTCCACCTGTTTGGAATCCCTCAGAGCAGATGGAGACAACGAGTGGTTAAAAAAACTACAAATACAAGTGGACAAGTACCGCAATGATTTGATAGTGTTTAAAACGAAAAAATTCACTGCAGTGACCCGTGATTATGAGGAAAACCGGGTATATAACTTTTCTAATCCACAACAAAGACAGAGACTTTTTCGCCCTAGATTCTTTTTTATGGCTTGCTACACGGAATCGTGACCCGGGGATTAGGCCAGTGTAGTTAAATATCTGTTTTAGCACATGACAGGTACTTGGAATCCAAGGGTTTCGCTTGTCGGGATTACGATGGAAGTTCCGTCTTAATCAGGATGGCAACCCCATCCTGCCCGCGGGTTTTCAATGATGTCAGGGTGTGGTTGTAGGTCACGCAGCAGGTTAAGCACACCCCGGACGTCACGGTCAAGAAGCCCGGGGCGGCCGGTGCTCCGGGTCCCCGGTTGATAGGGATAGGGAAGTGTTTGCCTATAGCGAGGGCAAGTGCGCAGCGGGGTGAATTGTCAATTTTCGCCACTCGTGTAAGTTTGCGGGGCCAGTCACCCAGACAAAGATTGCACCTCAGCGGCGAGCGGTAAGCCTCCGCTCCTGCCGAGGCCGGGGGGAATGGGCAAGTAAAACCTCCTTCACGATGCAAGTTCCCGAGTTGCGGCGCTGGCTAAGCGTATACCCCGACAAGACGGCAGCTTCCTTCCGCTTGGTTGGTTTTCTATACGGTGTCCGTTTGCCCACTTCGGATTAGGTGCACGTGTGGCCCACCGGAATTTGAGATCGGCGCGCTAGATACGGCAGTGGGTCCGGCGGCAAGCGGACGGGGAGATCGGCTTAGGGCGCATGTCTGGGCCCTACGCCTTTCTCTCGTTGCCCTCCTTGTGCATTTCTCCCGTGGGGGTGGTGCCCAAACAGGCCACGGGCAATTTCCGCCGGATACACACGTACCCTGACCGCAGGTTTAGTGCAGGTTACATTATCAATCTTTTGATGACGCTCTGCGCTTTGTGCGTAATTGCGGTCCGGGGGGTCTGTTGGCAAAAAAAAATGGGACGTGGAGCCGGATTTCTGGCTACTTCCACTGCATCCGGATTCCTGGTGGTTTCTGGTTTTCAAACTAGGGGGCGAGTTTTACATGGATCGGTGTCTCCCCATGGGTTGTTTGGTCTCCTGCGCCTGCTTTGAGAGTGTCAGCCCAATTTGGCATTGGTGCGTCCAGTCCGTCCCCGGCCAAAGCGGGGTGGCTCAATGCCTGGAAGGCTTTCTCTTTGTGGGTCCGGGGGGTATTTCGATCTGTGGGGATATGCTGTCGGTTTGCCAGATCCTTGTTCGCAGTTCAAGGGTGCCAGTCGCGTCGGACAAGTATAAGGGCCCCTGCACTTGTATTAGCTATTAGGAACGGAAATACGCACGGTGGGGGGTTGCTGTCCCACTCGAAGATAAAGTGCGTAAGCTTTTGGGTTTAATTACTGACAGTTTGGGAAAACGCGGGGTTCGGCTTATGCAGGTACACTCCTTGGTGGGTTCTTTCAACTTTGCGGGCCGGATTATCCCCATGAGGATGATTTTCTGCCGCAGACTTGAACGGGCCACGGCCAGGACGGTCCGGCGACATCGCACCATGTACCTTCCGCGCGAAATCAGGTATGATTTGCGGAGTTGGTCTCTTTCCTGGTGTCCGTCACCAGGGAGGTTTTTGTGGCCTGCACCTTGTTGTTACAGCAAGCTGCGACAATGGTGCACGTATACGGTTTTCTGGGGCATGGTACGCTGCTGCTTGGCCGGCCCCTGGGGTAACGCTAGGTTTTACCAAGAACCTCCTTTTGCTGGTATTGTTCCCGATCATAGTGGCCCTGGATTTAGGGGCCTGCCAGTGCGCGGATAGGGACATCTCGTTTCGCTGCGACGATTTGGGGGTGGTACATGCGATTAATAATCAGCGTTCCTCCTCTCCTGTAGGCTCTGCGGCTGCTACGGCATCTGGTATTAGTTTGCTTGCGGCGCAGTTTTTAATGTCAGGGCCCGTCACGTTCCTGGAATCAACAACGGAATGGCGGATGCGTGGTCTCGATTCCATTTTGACAAGTTCCGGGCGTTGGTTCCGGGAGAGGCGGATGAGGGTTTACTGTGCCCGCCTTCTGTCTGACGGATTGTCGAATCGGGTTAGCCGCTCTAGCCACGTGTGCGCTGGCTCCCTCCACTATCAGGGCTTATGATGCAACCTGGCGCGATGGGTCGGTCTTTCAAAGTAGGCACGGGGTAGCGGGTGAGTCCTCGGCTGCGCCTTGATGGTCTTTGTTTGGGAACATTGCCAAACCGGTAGGCCAAAAGCGGCTATGGCATCTGCCCTTGCGGGCATTGCTTTTCATTCGCGGCTCCACGGGACGACGGACCCCACGGGGTCTTTGGTCCTTTCCAGAGCGCTGAAAAGTCGGGCTAGGTTTGCGTCCGGCGTCCCCGGACTCCCATAGACCTGTGACGTGCAACGTCTGACTGAGTTGCTGTGTGTGCTGCCGCTAATTGCGACCTCGGAATGCGAGGTGGATTCGGGTCTGCTCTACGAATAGGGGCGCATGCAGGAGGGCCTGTTTACTCTGTAGGATTGTGCGGTCCAAGACAGATCAAACAGGTCGGGGTCGCGGAGTGGCCTTGGAGGCCCAGGAGGAAATGGGCGCTTGCCCGCTGCGGTTGACGCAGGAGTATAGACGGTGGAGGCCTCCGGGGGGCGACCAGTTGCTGGTGCACGCGCAGGTTGGCCCGCTGACAAAGTTTCAATTTGCTGCTGTGTTGAAAAATGTTTGGCGGTTTGCGGGGGGCGGACTTCGGTACCCATTCTTTGCGGATTGGGGCGGCTACCCATGCAGCAGCTATGGGTTAATCCCCTACGGCTATTAGGGAGCTGGGCCGGTGGAAGTCCGCCTCCTATAGGTCTTATGTCAGTTGGATAAGTTGTAGGTGCGCCTGTTGCGCTAACCCAAAAACATGTTTACTCGCCGGTTTTTGAACGACTACCGTTCAGGAATCGAGGGTGTGAAGTGAATTTTTTAAATTTTTCCTCCGAGGGGGCCTAATTTCAATTGGCTGTTCTACCAAGGTCCACGGGAGGTTTTTTGAGTTTTCTCCTTCACTTGGGTTTTTGTTATGTTATTGCATTCTATGTATTGTGTTCACAATTCTGATGTTAGGATGTTTTCTTTTCAGCTATCATCAATTTTGGGGAGCATATATGGCTGGTTGGCCATGCCTATAAATTTTGGGCGGCAAGGCATCACAGGGCACTTATGGCAGCCGAAGTTTTTGGGTCTAGGGAATTTTGATGGTTAGGTGTCAGAGGTATGTTGTGGGGTGATTTGTTGCGGTTCCTTTTTTCTCGGGTGCGCCGCTGGGTCGCCCTAGTTGATTGTCCTTCATTTAGGTGATAATGATCTAGGTCGAGTTAAGGGCTTAAGTTTGAATCGTTCGCTAAGGCAGATTTGTTGGCGATTCGTTGTCATTGGCCATGAGTGCGCATTGTTTGGTCGGAGATAGTGCAGCGTTTTTCATTGGCGTGGTGCGGTGCGTTTCTCGGCGCTGGAGAAGGCCCGCAAGAAGGTGAATTCGGCAGCGTCTCTCTTCGTTAGGGCCATACATGGCATAGCGATCAGGCATCCTTTACTTGTGCTGCGTAATAGGCAGTTCTACAAGGAGGATGGGGTTGATCTTTCTCCGGAAGGAGTGCAGAATTTTTCCTGTAGGATATTTTTGGTCCTTTTCGGTAGGGCTATTTAGTTGTTTTGAGTTGGTTTTGGTTGCTGGTTGCGGATGGCGGTGGCGGTTGTAAACCTTTGTGGCGGGAAGTCGCTGCCAACCAGCTGTCACACAGGCATAAGTGGTCATTGTGGGGCTCCCTCTTTAAATGGACGGCAGGTGTGTCCTTTTCTTGCGGTTGGACATTTAGACGTTCCCCTGCGGGAACCGAACGTTTGCCAGAGAAAGAGGGGTAAGGCCAGCACAATGCGGGTTATGCGGGAAGGAGGCGGGGTATGTGTACTCCCCTCCTTGGTTTGGTGGTTTTCATCTAGGTGACGGGTGCTGGTGTGTGGCAGCGACTTTCTGTTTGCCATCCTCCAAACTAAATTTAAGTCCATATTCGAAATCAATTCTAATTCGATCACAATTATAGTTTAAAGAGTTGGTCAGCAATTAATAAACATCGTCTGACCTTTAACTCCAGCTACTGTGTCCGTGTCTTTATTTCAGTGTGTTGTGTGGTTTCATTTAGTGATAAGCTAGCTTAAAGAAAAGGTTTATGTAATCACAATAAAGTTATGAGCGCCTTAGGATGTCGTAGTGAGGGACAGCAATAGTGACTCTCGGCTGCTGGGGTGTTCCAGTCATGGTAGCCTTATCTGGCTGTGCCTGACATGATGCTGGCAGGGAAATACAAGGTTAATAATCACAGTGAGTATGACTGGCGGTTGGCTGCCGGACGCTGCCAGATGATGACGCTGCAGACAGCCTGTGCGCTGTACAATGGCCTCTGATTGGCTGCTCCGCAGCGCGGTCACAGAACCTTGCAGAGTCGCAGAGTGAGAGTTGTGCGCACGCTCCTGGAAGAAGAAGCATAGAAGTTACATTTATACAAACTGTAAAACATATTGGCACAAAAATAAGATTTTACTTACCGATAAATCTATTTCTCGTAGTCCGTAGTGGATGCTGGGGACTCCGTCAGGACCATGGGGAATAGCGGCTCCGCAGGAGACAGGGCACAAAAGTAAAAGCTTTAGGATCAGGTGGTGTGCACTGGCTCCTCCCCCTATGACCCTCCTCCAAGCCTCAGTTAGGATACTGTGCCCGGACGAGCGTACACAATAAGGAAGGATTTTGAATCCCGGGTAAGACTCATACCAGCCACACCAATCACACTGTACAACCTGTGATCTGAACCCAGTTCATGATAACAGCGGAGCTTCTGAAAAGATGGCTCACAACAATAATAACCCGATTTTTGTACCAATAACTATGTACAAGTATTGCAGACAATCCGCACTTGGGATGGGCGCCCAGCATCCACTACGGACTACGAGAAATAGATTTATCGGTAAGTAAAATCTTATTTTCTCTAACGTCCTAGTGGATGCTGGGGACTCCGTCAGGACCATGGGGATTATACCAAAGCTCCCAAACGGGCGGGAGAGTGCGGATGACTCTGCAGCACCGAATGAGAGAACTCCAGGTCCTCTTTAGCCAGGGTATCAAATTTGTAGAATTTTACAAACGTGTTCTCCCCCGACCACGTAGCTGCTCGGCAGAGTTGTAATGCCGAGACCCCTCGGGCAGCCGCCCAAGATGAGCCCACTTTCCTTGTGGAATGGGCATTTACATATTTTGGCTGTGGCAGGCCTGCCACAGAATGTGCAAGTTGAATTGTGCTACAAATCCAACGAGCAATCGTCTGCTTAGAAGCAGGAGCACCCAGTTTGTTGGGTGCATACAGGATAACAGCAAGTCAGTTTTCCTGACTCCAGCCGTCCTGGAAACCGATATATTTTCAGGACCCTGACAACATCTAGCAACTTGGAGTCCTCCAAGTCCCTAGTAGCCGCAGGTACCACAATAAGCTGGTTCAGGTGAAACGCTGACACCACCTTAGGGAGAAACTGGGGACGAGTCCGCAGCTCTGCCCTGTCCGAATGGACAATCAGATATGGGCTATTGTGAGACAAAGCCGCCAATTCTGACACTCGCCTGGCCGAGGCCAGGGCCAACATCATGGTCACTTTCCATGTGAGATATTTCAAATCCACAGATTTGAGCGGTTTAAACCAATGTGAATTGAGGAATCCCAGAACTACGTTGAGATCCCAAGGTGCCACTGGAGGCACAAAAGGGGGTTGTATATGCAGTACTCCCTTGACAAACTTCTGAACTTCAGGAACTGAAGCCAATTCTTTCTGGAAGAAAATCGACAGGGCCGAAATTTGAACCTTAATGGACCCCAATCTGAGGCCCATAGACACTCCTGTTTGCAGGAAATGCAGGAATCGACCGAGTTGAAATTTCTTCGTGGAGCCTTCCTGGCCTCACACCACGCAACATATTTTTGCCACATGTGGTGATAATGTTGTGCGGTCACCTCCTTCCTGGCTTTGACCAGGGTAGGAATGACCTCTTCCGGAATGCCTTTTTCCCTTAGGATCCGGCGTTCAACCGCCATGCTGTCAAACGCAGCCGCGGTAAGTCTTGGAACAGACATGGTACTTGCTGAAGCAAGTCCCTTCTTAGCGGCAGAGGCCATGAGTCCTCTGTGAGTATCTCTTGAAGTTCCGGGTACCAAGTCCTTCTTGGCCAATCCGGAGCCACGAGTATAGTTCTTACTCCTCTACGTCTTATAATTCTCAATACCTTGGGTATGAGAAGCAGAGGAGGGAACACATACACCGACTGGTACGTCCACGGTGTTACCAGAACGTCCACAGCTATTGCCTGAAGGTCTCTTGACCTGGCGCAATACCTGTCCAGTTTTTTGTTCAGGCGGGACGCCATCATGTCCACCTTTGGTCTTTCCCAACGGTTCACAATCATGTGGAAAACTTCCCGATGAAGTCCCCACTCTCCCGGGTGGAGGTCGTGCCTGCTGAGGAAGTCTGCTTCCCAGTTGTCCACTCCCGGAATGAACACTGCTGACAGTGCTATCACATGATTTTCCGCCCAGCGAAAAATCCTTGCAGTTTTTGCCATTGCCCTCCTGCTTCTTGTGCCGCCCTGTCTGTTTACGTGGGCGACTGCCGTGATGTTGTCCCACTGGATCAATACCGGCTGACCTTGAAGCAGAGGTCTTGCTAAGCTTAGAGCATTATAAATTGCCCTTAGCTCCAGTATATTTATGTGGAGAAAAGTCTCCAGACTTGATCACACTCCCTGGAAATGTTTTCCCTGTGTGACTGCTCCCCAGCCTCTCAGGCTGGCCTCCGTGGTCACCAGGACCCAATCCTGAATGCCGAATCTGTGGCCCTTTAGAAGATGAGCACTCTGTAACCACCACAGGAGAGACACCCTTGTCCTTGGTGACAGGGTTATCTGCTGATGCATCTGAAGATGCGATCCGGACCATTTGTCCAGCAGATCCCACTGAAAAGTTCTTGCGTGGAATCTGCCGAATGGAATCGCTTCGTAATAAGCCACCATTTTTCCCAGGACTCTTGTGCAATGATGCACTGACACTTTTCCTTGTTTTAGGAGGTTCCTGACTAGCTCGGATAACTCCCTGGCTTTCTTCTCCGGGAGAAACACCTTTTTCTGGACTGTGTCCAGAATCATCACTAGGAACAGCAGACGTGTCGTCGGAAACAACTGCGGTTTTGGAATATTTAGAATCCACCCGTGCTGTCGTAGAACTACGTGAGATAGTGCTACTCCGACCTCCAACTGTTCTCTGGACCTTGCTCTTATCAGGAGGTCGTCCATTTTCTTTGAAGAAGAATCATCATTTCGGCCATTACTTTGGTAAAGACCCGGGGTGCCGTGGACAATCCAAACGGCAGCGTCTGAAACTGATAGTGACAGTTCTGTACCACGAACCTGAGGTACCCTTGGTGAGAAGGGCAAATTGGGACATGGAGGTAAGCATCCCTGATGTCCCGGGACACCATATAGTCCCCTTCTTCCTGGTTCGCTATCACTGCTCTGAGTGACTCCATCTTGATTTGAACCTTTGTAAGTGTTCAAATATTTCAGATTTAGAATAGGTCTCACCGAGCCTTCTGGTTTCAGTACCACAATATAGTGTGGAATAATACCCCTTTCCTTGTTGTAGGAGGGGTACTTTGATTATCACCTGCTGGGAATACAGCTTGTGAATTGTTTCCAATACTGCCTCCCTGTCGGAGGGAGACGTTGGTAAAGCAGACTTCAGGAACCTGCGAGGGGGAAACGTCTCGACTTTCCAATCTGTACCCCTGGGATACTACTTGTAGGATCCAGGGGTCCTGTACGGCCCCAGCGTCATGCTGAGAACTTGGCAGAAGCGGTGGAAGGCTTCTGTTCCTGGGAATGGGCTGCCTGCTGCAGTCTTCTTCCCTTTCCTCTATCCCTGGGCAGATATGCTTATGGGGACGAAAGGACTGAGGCTGAAAAGACGGTGTCTTTTTCTGCATAGATGTGACTTAGGGTAAAAAACGGTGGATTTCCCAGCAGTTGCCGTGGCCACCAGGTCCGATGGACCGACCCCAAATAACTCCTCCCCTTTATACGGTAATACACCTTTGTGCCGTTTGGAATCTTTGGCAGATATGGACATCGCACTTACTCTTGATGCCAGAGTGCAAATATCCCTCTGTGCATCTCGCATATATAGAAATGCATCCTTTAAATGCTCTATAGTAAATAAAATACTGTCCCTGTCAAGGGTATCAATATTTTCAGTCAGGGAATCCGACCAAGCCACCCCAGCGCTGCACATCCAGGCTGAGGCGATCACTGGTCGCAGTATAACACCAGTATGTGTGTATATACTTTTTTGGATATTTTCCAGCCTCCTATCAGCTGGTTCCTTGAGGGCGGCCCTATCTGGAGACGGTACCGCCACTTGTTTTGATAAGCGTGTGAGCGCCTTATCCACCCTAAGGGGTGTTTCCCAACGCGCCCTAACTTCTGGCGGGAAAGGGTATACCGCCAATAATTTTCTATCGGGGGAACCCCGCGCCTCATCACACACTTCATTTAATTTATCTGATTCAGGAAAAACTATAGGTAGTTTTTCCACACCCCACATAATACCCTTTTTTGTGGTACTTGTAGTATCAGAAATATGTAACACCTCCTTCATTGCCCTTAACATGTAACGTGTGGCCCTAAAGGAAAATACGTTTGTTTCTTCACCGTCGACACTGGAGTCAGTGTCTGTGTCTGTGTCGACCGACTGAGGTAAAATGGGCATTATAACGTCCCTGACGGTGTTTTAGACGCCTGGACAGATACTAATATGTTTGCCGGCCGTCTCATGTCGTCAACCGACTTGCAGCGTGTTGACATTATCACGTAATTCCTTAAATAAGCCATCTATTCCGGTGTCGACTCCCTAGAGAGTGACATCACCATTACAGGCAATTTGCTCCGCCTCCCAACATCGTCCTCATACATGTCGACACACACGTACCGACACACAGCACACACACAGGGAATGCTCTGATAGAGGACAGGACCCACTAGCCCTTTTTTGGAAGACAGAGGGAGAGTTTGCCAGCACACACCAAAAACGCTATAATTATACAGGGACAACCTTTATATAAGTGCTTTTCCCTTATAGCATTTTAATATATGTAGTCATATCGCCAAATCAGTGCCCCCCCTCTCTGTTTTAACCCTGTTTCTGTAGTGCAGTGCAGGGGAGAGCCTGGGAGCCTTCCCACCAGCATTTCTGTGAGGGAAAATGGCGCTGTGTGCTGAGGAGAATAGGCCCCGCCCCCTTTTCGGCGGGCTTCTTCTCCCGTTTTTCTGAGACCTGGCAGGGGTTAAATACATCCATATAGCCCCCAGGGGCTATATGTGATGTATTTTTAGCCAGAATAAGGTACTATCATTGCTGCCCAGGGCGCCCCCCCCCAGCGCCCTGCACCCTCAGTGACCACTGTTATGAAGTGTGCTGACAACAATGGCGCACAGCTGCAGTGCTGTGCGCTACCTTATGAAGACTGAAAAGTCTTCTGCCGCCGGTTTCTGGACCTCTTCACTTTTCGGCATCTGCAAGGGGGTCGGCGGCGCGGCTCCGGGACGAACCCCAGGGTGAGACCTGTGTTCCGACTCCCTCTGGAGCTAATGGTGTCCAGTAGCCTAAGAAGCCAATCCATCCTGCACGCAGGTGAGTTCACTTCTCTCCCCTAAGTCCCTCGATGCAGTGAGCCTGTTGCCAGCAGGACTCACTGAAAATAAAAAACCTAACAAAACTTTTACTCTAAGCAGCTCTTTAGGAGAGCCACCTAGATTGCACCCTTCTCGGCCGGGCACAAAAATCTAACTGAGGCTTGGAGGAGGGTCATAGGGGGAGGAGCCAGTGCACACCACCTGATCCTAAAGCTTTTACTTTTGTGCCCTGTCTCCTGCGGAGCCGCTATTCCCCATGGTCCTGACGGAGTCCCCAGCATCCACTAGGACGTTAGAGAAATAGGGCATACGGAGGAGTCTGATGGCTGTGGGGACTGATGGCATTAAAAGGCCATAGGAAAGTCTGATGGCACATTAGGGGCATGTGGAGGGGAGTTACAAAAGGGAGAGATGATTGCGTAGGATGCAGTTGTGTCAGTAAAAGTCCATCTGGCGGTGGTGCATCTCATGTGACCGAGCCAGGTAAGTGGTCAATCAGATGTAACTACACCACTACACAGGTAGGAGAAGATGGGGGTATGCTCCAAATCCAGGATAATTCTTTGTACCTGTGTGTGTGTGTGTGTGTGTATATATATATATATATATATATATATATATGTGTGTGTGTGTGTATATACTGTATGTATATGTTTGTATATGTGTGTCTGTATATCTCTGTGTGTATATGTGTGTGTGTGTGTGTGTGTGTGTGTGTGTATCTGTATGTGTATATATGTGTGTGTATGTGTGTATATATGTGTCCTGTATATGTGTGTGTATGTGTGAGTATATGTGTATACAGGATGTGTGTGTATATGTGTGTAATATGTGTGTATGTTGTGTATATGTGTACTGTTTATGTGTGTATATGTGTGCATATATGTGTATACAGGATGTGTCCTGTATATGTGTGTGTGTATGTGTGAGTATATGTGTATATAGAATGTGTGTGTATATGTGTGTAATGTGTGTGTGTGTGTATGTTGTGTATATGTGTACTGTTTATGTGTGTGTATATGTGTGCATATATGTGTATACAGGATGTATGTGTATATCTGTATGTGTGTAATATGTGTAGTGTGTGTGTGTATGTTGTGTATATGTGTACTGTATATGTGTGTGTATATCTGTATGTGTGTATTGGTATATACTGTATGTGTGTATATGCTTATGTGTGTATATATGTGTATATATGCAGAGAGGACAGTTGGTGCATTTGCGCAACTATAAAAGTTTCATCTGCTCCATGGTTTCCATTTTTGTAAATAAGCTTCATATAAAGACTGATGACTCTTCTTGTAACATGGATTTACTGGCGAAGAGATCTCTGCACGTGTCCTGATCGCTACAGAAAGGTAATATTCATTTATATACGTGGCTGATCATCTATATACGTGGCTGATCATCTATATATGTGGCTGATCATCTATATATGTAGCTGATCATCTATATACGTGGCTGATCATCTATATATGTAGCTGATCATCTATATACGCGGCTGATCATCTATATATGTGGCTGATCATCTATATATGTAGCTGATCATCTATATACGTGGCTGATCATCTATATATGTAGCTGATCATCTATATACGTGGCTGATCATCTATATATGTAGCTGATCATCTATATACGTGGCTGATCATCTATATATGTAGCTGATCATCTATATACGCGGCTGATCATCTATATATGTGGCTGATCATCTATATATGTGGCTGATCATCTATATATGTAGCTGATCATCTATATACGTGGCTGATCATCTATATATGTAGCTGATCATCTATATACGTGGCTGATCATCTATATACGTGGCTGATCATCCATATACGTGGCTGATCATCTATATACGTGGCTGATCATCTATATACGTGGCTGATCATCTATATACGTGGCTGATCATTCATATACGTGGCTGAAAGTTACTTGTCAGATGAATCTAGTTTTCGGTCATGTTTATACAATGCACTATCACTCCTTTGTGCCGGGATAAGACGGGAATTACCTGGGGACAGCCGCCGCCGGCTCCCGGAGATGTTGGCATGTATACGCAGGGATAATGCTGTTATTCTGTTATATTAATTATCCAAACTCTAATTGTTACAAACCATTTCCCCGGATGGAAAGGATTGGATGTAACCGCGGGGGACAGAGGTATTAGCGCCCCGGATACAGAGGCAGAAGTGCGCATTGCTGTCACGTAGAGAGTGCAGCCGCCAACAACAAAGAGACAGAGATGGAGTGAGAGGTACTAGGGCAGACGCCAGCCTCCAGCGCCAGCTGATAATGCAGAGACGGGAGGAAATGGCAGGCAGGGCCGTTTCTTGGGGCAGGCGAGCAGTGCAACCGCACTGGGCGCCCGCCGCGGCACTAACTGTGGCTCCCTGCTTCCCCCTCCTATTTCTCCCAGAGTAACCCGCTCGGGGGGCGGAGTTTCACGGAATGACGCGGTTGCGTCGTTACGTCACGATGCCACCCCGTCACTCCGCGAAAACTCCCCCCCCCATCCCGAGCGGAGTACAGAGGGGGATCCAAGTTAGGAAGAGGGAAAGGCCGGCGCGAGGAGCGACCGAAGAGCGGTAATCGCCTCTGTAATTATTCTCTCTCTCTCTCTCTCAATGTGTAAAATGGGGACACCTGCCGTAGTGTGGGGATTTAATGTATCAAGGGCATTGCGGTGTGTGGCATAATATGGTGCAGGGGGCATTGCGGTGTGGGGCTTAATATGGTAGAATTTTCTTTTCCTGTGGTGGTCATGATCTGTTGGAGCAGGGTCAAACACTGGATTGTGAGGTAGTCTTTTCAGACGAGGCCATGCCCATTTAAATGAGGCCACACCCATTTAGATGAGGCCACGCCCCCTTTACGGGTGCGCACGCAAGTTTTTTTTTATCTAGGTGTGTGTGTGTGTGTGTGTGTGTGGGGGGGGGCACATTTTTTTATGTCATGGGGGGGCGCATTTTTAAATATCGCACTGGGAGCCAAATTGGCTAGAAACAGCCCTGATGGCAGGCAGGGTAACAGACCATTCCATTGCTGGTTACATGTCACACAACCATCAGTCAGAGCTCATGTTATATCAGCATGCCTGCAGCACAATGCTCCGTAACCCGTAGCAACCAGTCATTACCTGGAAAGCACACCAGCCCCCCTTACACTCATATCTCACATCTTCTCTTGTCCCTCCTCACCTCACCCCAACCTATTTTTTCTATCCTTTTCTCTGGCACGTCCCCCACACACAATCAGCAACTGCAATGTAAACCTCATATAGTCTGAGGATTGTCCGTAACATAAACCAGAACATCTTAACACTTCACTATAATAAATAAAGACTCGGAGACTTGGATTTGGCAGAAAATGTTAAATGTTAATGTGAAAGAACGGCTAAAACGAACCTATCCCATGAACAAAAACCTATCTTATAAAAAACTGACGTAAACCTTCCAACAAACAATAGGTATCCGCTCAACCTCCATCTTGATTACCCACCCGTGAAGGTGATGAGGCTGCCCACGTGAAGGTGGTCCAGCAGATGTATTACCAGTCAACGAAGGAGAGCGCACCTAAAAACCAACCACCAAACGACCTCCAATCAACTCCTTTAATACAACAAAAGTTAACTTGCCGTTCTAACCCGACAACAGCGAAGTTCTGCTCAACAGCAACTACGCTCCGCCACCATACCCCTAACCCAAAGAACCAACCACCGAAAACAGATCCTCAAGGAAAATACATAGTCCCTGCCTAGTCAAATGAACCCCATCCGGTCTAAACAAGTAGTAGAACCGAAACTTGATCCGCTGGTTCCACACCACAGCACCGCCAAGAGCCACCACAAACTTAGCAACTGCGGAATTGACCTTCCGCCAAGAGGCATCGATTGACCTGCAGTCCGCAACTCCACGCCAACACAACCGCGGCACTATACAGGACCAGATAAGTCTACAGCCCGGCCAAGCACCCGCAATCACCTGTAAGTCATGAACAGTGGCCAACCTAAGATTCACTGCCTTTCTCTTACCCAGGTCGTTGCCACCTAAATGAATCACCAACAATTTGGGCAGCCCAAAACGCTTAACCTGCTCCAACAGGTTAACCTTCAGATCCTGCCACATCATCCCCCTAACTCCTATCCACCTCACGTTATCCAACCCAACAAAGCCAGGAGCCCCCTCCGAAGCCACCAACTCGGCTGCCCAAAAAATATAGGAGTGACCAATCACCCAAACACTAAACTCATCCTCTCGCGAACCTATAAAGGAAAAAACAAAACAAACAATTGTGAATATACAAAGTGAAACAAAAACCCAGACCAGAACAGGAACCAACTACTAGAACGAGGATCTGCCAAAAAGAAAAATTTGAAAAGAGTACTTTGAATTTTCTTTCTCTCGGACAAGCTTCAGGCCAATCGAAGCAACAAAAAGAAACGTAAGGAAAACTCAAAATAAGAAAAAGGGGAATTTGGGGGGGGGGGGGGGATGTTAGGGAGTGGAGGGGGGGGGAGGTTATGGGGTCACACAGAATAACTCGGCTGGAGGTGAAACGTAAAAACCTGCTGAGGAACTTGTAATTAGATGTCAATTAGCCGAATTGAATGAATTAAGCCAAATCAGTTCGTCAGTTCAGGCAAAAAATCGCAAAGCACTCCAGACCCCCACTGCCAGCAGTGGCGAGTAGCTAGCCATCCGAGTAGGGAGGCCAGGGGAGACAAACAATACAGAACGAACAAACTGAACCGAAACGTAGAAACAGTAAACGAAAAAAATGTTAGTAGAACAAACAACTCGCTCATGCAACAACGGGCCAAATGTAACGCTTATAAGCCGCCGACTTCCAGTGGCCCAAAGCCTTAATTTCGTCCACGGCGCGCCCTGCAGATGCTGCGGAAGTGGCGGCCCCAATTCTAAATGAATGCGAACCAAAATCCCGAGGGGAGAGGCCTAAACTGGACAGGCAGCGCCGCATCATCCAAGTAAATTGGTATTTTGTCAATGGCAACCCATCGTAATGCAGAAGCCAAGACCCTTCTGACAAGGGCCTGACCTCCGCATACCGACCAGCCAATGCCACCGGACAACAGTCCCCACCACCCGATGGTGCCAAAGTGATCCAATGACCTCTCCCCATCTGATCAGTTTTGGAGCGGCGCAGCCTGCACAGCACAGGCCCCACACCCACGACAACATCCGCGCGCTGCATAATGGCATCCAACTTTTTAGAAGCCGCAACCAACTCAGAGACTCTAAACGCGCCATGGAAAGCCATGGAAAAAGCCAACTGAAATAAAAGCGTTTCAAAATGGGAGTCCGCCACCGCCGCCCCCATGAGGGAAGAAAGCAGGGACGCATCGATAGGGCGCCGACTATCAGGAGGCACCGGCGCCGAGCGCGCCCAACCTTTTAGCGCCTTCGTCAGCAGGAAACTTCGTAAAATCCGGAACACCCTTCAACTTTGAATAAAAGAATATCCCAGCGAGGTATCGAGACACCACGGCCCTCGATTGTCCCGTTACAAAGAGTTGCCAAACGAAGTCCAGAAACAATCTCTGACCCCTCTCACCTCTAGGCCCTTGGTCACGGGAAAAGTCTTCCCATTCCTTCCAGGCCTGACGGTATCCTGTGAGAGTGGACGGAGCCAAAGATAGCTCGGCTTGCCCTTCCAATCCGCCATGATGACCTGCCAAACATAAGAAGGGCAGGGCAAACCCGCTGAATCAGCCTCCGGGATAAACGGAACCTATCCCACTGCCCCCTAGACAATGCATCGGCGATCCCATTATCTACCCCGGGGACGTGCTGAGCCCGAAACAGAATATTACGGCGCATGCAAGTCAGCACGAGCCGCAACAACACCCGGAGGACCCGCGGGGCCTTAGCCATTTGGTTGTTAACCGCGTGCACAACCCCTAACTTATCGCAGCGAAAAAGAATACTGCGATCGCGAAGGCGCTCCCCCCAAACCTCCAAGGCCACCATGATGGGAAAAAGCTCCAGCAACAACAGGTCGCCGGTCAGCCCCTCCCGTGACCAAGACTCGGGCCATGAGGCCGCGCACCAAGCTCCGTCTAGATAACAACCGAACCCCGACGAGCCCGCCGCGTCCGTGAACAACTGCAAGTCGAAATTGTCAATGAGCGGGGCCATCCAGATCAGCACACCAGTGAAGTCCGCCAGAAACGAAACCCACACAGAGAGGTCCCGCCTAATCTCAGCCGAGAAACGGACAAAATGGTGCGGCCTGGACACCCCAGCCGTGGACCGTTCCAACTTCCGACAAAAAACCCTGCCCATGGGAATCACCCGACAGACAAAGTTCAACAGCCCCAGCAGGGATTGAGCCTCCCGCAACGTCACCTTACGCCGCTCCAAGCACCGCGCTATGGACTCCTGAAGCTTCGCAACCTTGTCCCGAGGCAGCCGGCAAGCCCCTGTGACCGTATCGATCTCGATAAGCAAAAAGGACAAACAGGAGAGAGGCCCCTCCGTCTTGTCCTCGGCCACAGGTACCCCAAAATGCCCCAACAAGGCACGCAGCGAAAACAACAGGAAACCACAGTGAGGAGAATGCGCGGGCCCCATACACAAAAAGTCGTCAAGGTAATGCGCGATCCCGCTACCTCCGCAAGAAAACTGTAAAAAGGTGCTGAACTTTTCGAAAAAGGCACACGAAACGGAACACCCCAAAGGCAGACACTTGTCTACAAAGTATTCCTCCCCGACGTGGAAACCCATGAATCGAAACGACTCCGGGTGCAAAGGGAGCAAGCGAAAAGCCGATTCAACATCCAGTTTAGCCACGAGGGCCCCGGGGCCACAGCCCCGGACCATGCCCAGAGCATACTCAAAGGACTGATACACCACCGAACAATATTCCGGCGAAATTGCATCGTTCACCGAGGACCCAGATGGATAAGACAAATGCTGAATGAGCCGGAACTTACCCGGGGCCTTTTTGGGCACGACCCCTACCGGGGAAATAATCAAATCCTCGACAGGCGGCAGTGCAAAGGGGCCCGCCATTCTCCCCAGGCGAACCTCCTGCTTGACCTTTTCCCGAAGTACGTCAGGGAAATCCCGAGCAGGCTGCAGGTTCCTGGCAGCCCGAACTAAAACCTCCCCCTCCACCGGCAAACGAAAACCCGACGCAAAACCATCATGCAGAAATTTAGCGTCGTCTCTGTTTGGGTACCACCCCAACCATTTGAGCATGGCCCCCAAACGAACCGGGGTCGGCGCCCTAACTAGCGGCAACACCCCCAGTTGGTTTTCGCCCCGCGCAAAAGCAATTGGACGCTGGCTGGGATCCATTACATCGCAAGCAAAGGTGTCGAAAACGACACCGTTGACCGAGGGGGCACGCGGAATTGTTGAACGCGAAACACTTCCCCTCTGCTGGCGCCTGCTGCGCAGAACGGACTGCGCTCCAAGGGCGGCGCAGCGCAGCCTCAAAGGCGGGCCGTGACTGATTCGCCACCGCGGTCTGAGCCACGGACGCCCCTTTAGCCACCATTTTCATATCCTGTGCCCGTGTGACGCGAAGCCATACCTCCACATCTTTGCACCCGAAGTCAATGATGTGCAGGCAATCGTGCTTCTGACGGAACTGCTTGTCATAATGCAGCCACGTATCGTCCTTAGACTGACGCTGCATGTCATGCACGAGGTGAATGTACCTGATGACGTTGATATGCTCATCAGGGCGATCCTCCAAGTAGCACGCCGCGAACACGCAGAAACCCGCCAACCAATTGTCATATGAGCAAAAGGCCTCCGCCCCAAAACCGCCCTTCGCTAGCGCTTCCTTACCTTCCCTCTTGGTGTCCTCCGTCAACGTGAAAAGGTTGACGTATTCCCCCGTCTAATCTTCTTCCTGCAACTCTCACGCAACCATCGCAACACTGCCGTGTACTCGCAGCGAACTACACCCGGAAAATTACGCCGCCTCCTTTCCCTACGGGAACTACTACTACTCTTCCTAGAATGCTTATCCCGGTGCCGCGCCTCACGCCGCGCGTACTTGCAAGTCCTCTTCTTAGCCTTCGTAGCGCTACTAGCTGCTGACTGCAACGAAGAAGTAGAGGAAGAAGATCTACTGGACCTACCTCCGGAAGAGGAAGAAGAAGACCCACGTGATACAGCAACTGTATCGGTGTCCCACTCACCAGTTGGCCCGCTTCCACAACCGGCTCCTCTTCCCGATCGTCATCCACGTCCGAATCTGAAAAAGAAGGGAAAGCCGCCACGGGTGCCGAAGCCCCCCCGGTGGGGATGAAAGCAGATGCCCCTGCGGGCAACAGGGCAGCGCCACCCAGCAACGCAGCAGCGGAGCCCATAGCGCGACACGCCTGGAGAAACTGCGCCATGGCGGGGCCAGAAGCACCAGGGAGAACGGCCGCGTCGACCGAAGCGGGAGCCACGGAAACTCCACCCGGGGACAAAGCCGACAAAAATGGCTCAAACGCCGCCGTCATTGCCGCCGCAACGGCAGAGGGATCCGGAGCCGCAGCCCCAACGGTCCCCCTGCTCCCCGGGTCCGCAGCAGGGATGGCCCTTACGTCGCCGCCACGCTGTCCCAGTCGGCCCCGACTGGGACCGGCGCCAGACGGCCTCTGCATACCCGCATTCTCCTGTGACGCACCAGCCGCCCCATCACTGCCCCGGCCCCCACTGGCCCCGCCCACTGGGAGAACCGGATGGCCACCGATCCCAGACCGCACCTCCCCTCTCTGCCCCGCACTGCGACAATAGAAGAATCCGGGGAGCCCCGCCCGCTGGAGCGGGGAGAGCTCCCAGGAAGCACGATTGCAAGCCGCGTACAGGAGCCACCTAGAAGGGGCGGCCAGTGGACGAGCTACTGGCCGCAACCCTGAACAAAACCCCCTCATCATCTGGGGATCCTTGAGCGACTCTCAGCAGAGGAGGGCGCGGGGACCGCGCTCGCGTCCCCGAGCCGATGGAGAGGGATTCCCGCCAGCGGGCACCCCCGCTGGCTCCCCCGCCGGCCGCCCGATCTCGTCCTCCGCTGCCCAGCACCCTGCCCCTCACTAACCGCCTCTGCCCTGGGAGAATCCCCCGGCGCCCGCGGCACGGCCAGCGTGGGAGCGGACGCACGCGCTGCTGCGCGCGCCCGTGGGCGGGCACCCGCAGCAGCGCCAGGAGACTGAGCCCCGGCCGTGAGCGCAGCGCTCCGGCCCGGGGCCCGAGAGGAAGAGGGGGCAGCAGTAGAATATCGTGCAGGGGCACCAGAGGAGCGGCGGGGACGGGACATGGCGGCCAGTACTAATTAACCAGGAGGTAATGGGCACAGAGAGGGGACGCAATGTGGGCACAATATAAAGTGCACCCAGGCCAGGCAAAGTTAATAATACAGCAATAAGGGGCAAGCAGCACTCACCCCTACCACAATTACAGCAGAAGAGGCTGACCCAGCCCCTTTACCAGGCTTAAAAACCCTTTCCACCTACCCCCAACGTTCATTCCTATTGGCTAACAAGAAACTCCCATAATGCCTCACCGTCCTGCCCCCCAGACTAGCTGAGGTTTAACCCACTCCTCTCCTATTCTGTCAATTCGTTCTCCTTCTATGGCGTTGGCACATGATGAGGAGAGAGAAAGTGTGGGTGGGAGCATGAGCGTGCATGCACGCCGCATGACATCATCACGACACATCCCACAGGTTAGAGGAACTGGGAGTAGGATTACGTCAGTGATGCTGCACCATAAAAATGAATAACACCCAGACTGAGCGGAGGGGGTGGCGGGCGCAATGGGCGGGAGGACAGAAATGAGCACACTCGTCGATCACTGATACTGCAGCAGCAGGTGTGTGTGAGGGGGTTACAGACATTAGGGGGTGCCTGTGCGCACCAGGGACGGACCCCCCCTGCGCATGCAAATGTGCACCGTGGCCCCTGCTACTGTTATTATCAGGGCTGTAACTAGGGGGGAGCGACAGGAGCCTCCGTACAGACACAGATCTTTGTGTACAGTATTGTCGCTGCCCCGTGGCCCCTGCTTCTGTTATTATCAGGGCTGTAACTAGGGGGGGAGCGACAGGGGCCTCCGTACAGACACAGAGCTCTGTGTACAGTATTGTCGCTGCCCCGTGGCCCCTGCTTCTGTTATTATCAGGGCTGTAACTAGGGGGGGAGCGACAGGGGCCTCCGTACAGACACAGAGCTCTGTGTACAGTATTGTCGCTGCACCGTGGCCCCTGCTTCTGTTATTATCAGGGCTGTAACTAGGGGGGGGGGGAGCGACAGAGGCCTCTGTACAGACACAGAGCTCTGTGTACAGTATTTTTGCTGCCCCGTGGCCCCTGCTTCTGTTATTATCAGGGCTGTAACTAGGGGGGAGCGACAGGGGCCTCCGTACAGACACAGAGCTCTGTGTACAGTATTGTCGCTGCACCGTGGCCCTTGCGTCTGTTATTATCAGGGCTGTAACTAGGGGGGAGCGACAGGGGCCTCCGTACAGACGCAGAGCTCTGTGTACAGTATTGTCGCTGCACCGTGGCCCTTGCTACTGTTATTATCAGGGCTGTAACTAGGGGGGAGCGACAGGGGCCTCCGTACAGACACAGAGCTCTGTGTATAGTATTGTCGCTGCACCGTGGCCCCTGCTACTGTTATTATCAGGACTGTAATTAGGGGGGGAGCGACAGGGGCCTCCGTACAGACGCAGAGCTCTGTGTACAGTATTGTCGCTGCACCGTGGCCCCTGTTTCTGTTATTATCAGGGCTGTAACTAGGGGGGAGTGACAGGGGCCTCTGTACAGACGCAGAGCTCTGTGTATAGTATTGTCGCTGCACTGTGGCCCTTGCTTCTGTTATTATCAGGGCTGTAACTAGGGGGGAGTGACAGGGGCCTCCGTACAGACACAGAGCTCTGTGTACAGTATTGTCGCTGCCCCGTGGCCCCTGCTTCTGTTATTATCAGGGCTGTAACTAGGGGGGGGGAGTGACAGGGGCCTCTGTACAGACACAGAGCTCTGTGTACAGTATTTTTGCTGCCCCGTGGCCCCTGCTTCTGTTATTATCAGGGCTGTAACTAGGGGGGAGCGACAGGTGCCTCCGTACAGACACAGAGCTCTGTGTACAGTATTGTCGCTGCACCATGGCCCTTGCGTCTGTTATTATCAGGGCTGTAACTAGGGGGGAGCGACAGGGGCCTCCGTACAGACGCAGAGCTCTGTGTACAGTATTGTCGCTGCACCGTTGCCCTTGCTACTGTTATTATCAGGGCTGTAACTAGGGGGGAGCGACAGGGGCCTCCGTACAGACACAGAGCTCTGTGTACAGTATTGTCGCTGCCCCGTGGCCCCTGCTTCTGTTATTATCAGGGCTGTAACTAGGGGGGGAGTGACAGGGGCCTCTGTACAGACACAGAGCTTTGTGTACAGTATTGTCGCTGCCCCGTGGCCCCTGCTACTGTTATTATCAGGACTGTAATTAGGGGGGAGTGACAGGGGCCTCTGTACAGACGCAGAGCTCTGTGTACAGTATTGTCGCTGCACCGTTGCCCTTGCTACTGTTATTATCAGGGCTGTAACTAGGGGGGAGCGACAGGGGCCTCCGTACAGACACAGAGCTCTGTGTACAGTATTGTCGCTGCCCCGTGGCCCCTGCTTCTGTTATTATCAGGGCTGTAACTAGGGGGGGAGTGACAGGGGCCTCCGTACAGACGCAGAGCTCTGTGTACAGTATTGTCGCTGCACCGTGGCCCCTGCTACTGTTATTATCAGGACTGTAATTAGGGGGGAGTGACAGGGGCCTCTGTACAGACCCAGAGCTCTGTGTATAGTATTGTCGCTGCACTGTGGCCCTTGCTTCTGTTATTATCAGGGCTGTAACTAGGGGGGAGTGACAGAGGCCTCTGTACAGACACAGAGCTCTGTGTACAGTATTGTCGCTGCCCCATGGCCCCTGCTTCTGTTATTATCAGGGCTGTAACTAGGGGGGGGGGGAGTGACAGGGGCCTCCGTACAGACACAGAGCTCTGTGTACAGTATTGTCGCTGCCCCATGGCCCCTGCTTCTGTTATTATCAGGGCTGTAACTAGGGGGGGGGGGGGGGGGGGAGTGACAGGGGCCTCCGTACAGACACAGAGCTCTGTGTACAGTATTGTCGCTGCACTGTGGCCCCTGCTTCTGTTATTATCAGGGCTGTAACTAGGGGCGGAGCGACAGGTGCCTCCGTACAGACGCAGAGCTCTGTGTACAGTATTGTCGCTGCACTGTGGCCCTTGCTTCTGGCTAGCAAGGAGCCAAGTGCAGGACCATAAGCGCTGCAGTCTCCAACTGGCCCACCTCCTCTCCGGCGGCGCAGTAGACTTTAGTACTGTGCCAGAGTCTACTGCCCATGCGCAGGTGTCCGGGAACATGGCACCCGCACCGCATTCCCGGGGACATCCGTATTGCGCATGCGTGAATCACTGAAAGAGCTGCGGCAGCCATTTTCTGAGTGATTTTTGCCGCTGTGCATCTAGCGCCGGGCCGACGAAGAGGCGAGTATAATTAAATGGGTGCAGTCATTGTAGATACACCAGTGACCACACTGCACACGTGTTGTTATTCGCCTTTCCAAAATCCCGTGACGGGCACTGCAGCTGCAGCAGTCGCGGCAAAAATCACTCCCAAATTGGGCGGATATGCGAAGTAGGTACTGAGTAAAGATGTGCACCGGCCCAAATCTAGGGTTTTGGGTTCTTGTTTTGGTTCTTTGTGTTTTGAATCTGTATTTTCTTCTTCAGGTTTCATAGGGTCCACAGGGAGAACATCGGGGTTGTAGATGATGGATGAGAGTCCAGCCACCAAACAGTTAAGCTTTCAGGCTTCCCAGAATGCTCGGCTCCTCTCCCCTATAACCCTGCCTCCATGCTCAGGCAGGTCAGCTGGAAGCTGTTTGCACCTTTACAGGGTGAGGCTATAGCCGTTAGTGATGAGCACCGGAAATTTTTCGGGTTTTGTGTTTTGGTTTTGGGTTCGGTTCCGCGGCCGTGTTTTGGGTTCGAACGCGTTTTGGCAAAACCTCACCGAATTTTTTTTGTCGGATTCGGGTGTGTTTTGGATTCGGGTGTTTTTTTCAAAAAACCCTAAAAAACAGCTTAAATCATAGAAATTGGGGGTCATTTTGATCCCAAAGTATTATTAACCTCAATAACCATAATTTCCACTCATTTTCAGTCTATTCTGAACACCTCACACCTCACAATATTATTTTTAGTTCTAAAATTTGCACCGAGGTCGCTGGATGGCTAAGCTAAGCGACCCAAGTGGCCGACACAAACACCTGGCCCATCTAGGAGTGGCACTGCAGTGTCACGCATGGATGGCCCTTCCAAAAAACACTCCCCAAACAGCACATGACGCAAAGAAAAAAAGAGGCGCAATGAGGTAGCTGTGTGAGTAAGCTAAGCGACCCTAGTGGCCGACACAAACACCTGGCCCATCTAGGAGTGGCACTGCAGTGTCACGCAGGATGGCCCTTCCAAAAAACACTCCCCAAACAGCACATGACGCAAAGAAAAAAAGAGGCGCAATGAGGTAGCTGTGTGAGTAAGCTAAGCGACCCTAGTGGCCGACACAAACACCTGGCCCATCTAGGAGTGGCACTGCAGTGTCACGCAGGATGGCCCTTCCAAAAAACACTCCCCAAACAGCACATGACGCAAAGAAAAAAAGAGGCGCAATGAGGTAGCTGTGTGAGTAAGCTAAGCGACCCTAGTGGCCGACACAAACACCTGGCCCATCTAGGAGTGGCACTGCAGTGTCACGCAGGATGGCCCTTCCAAAAAACACTCCCCGAACAGCACATGACGCAAAGAAAAAAAGAGGCGCAATGAGGTAGCTGTGTGAGTAAGCTAAGCGACCCTAGTGGCCGACATAAACACCTGGCCCATCTAGGAGTGGCACTGCAGTGTCACGCAGGATGGCCCTTCCAAAAAACACCCCCCAAACAGCACATGACGCAAAGAAAAATGAAAGAAAAAAGAGGTGCAAGATGGAATTGTCCTTGGGCCCTCCCACCCACCCTTATGTTGTATAAACAGGACATGCACACTTTAACCAACCCATCATTTCAGTGACAGGGTCTGCCACACGACTGTGACTGAAATGACGGGTTGGTTTGGACCCCCACCAAAAAAGAAGCAATTAATCTCTCCTTGCACAAACTGGCTCTACAGAGGCAAGATGTCCACCTCATCATCATCCTCCGATATATCACCGTGTACATCCCCCTCCTCACAGATTATCAATTCGTCCCCACTGGAATCCACCATCTCAGCTCCCTGTGTACTTTGTGGAGGCAATTGCTGCTGGTCAATGTCTCCACGGAGGAATTGATTATAATTCATTTTAATGAACATCATCTTCTCCACATTTTCTGGATGTAACCTCGTACGCCGATTGCTGACTGTCAGGTCCGGGTGTTTTTGTGAATCCGTTAACCTGGAACCAACCACAGGTGTAGGTGCTGGGGTATGAAGAAAACAGGGAGGACGAAGGAAGTTCCGTTTCATATATTTATTAAAGTAACAATTCAGTAAGGAGTTAAATGACTAGTTGTTAATCATCATTATACTGAAGTATTGCAGGAATGACAGAAATAATATGCAAGAGAAAACTCAGAAATAAATAAAAGAAATGTTCATGGAAACATATGCAAAAACAAGCTGAAGAATAAATGTTGAATTGTCCAAATATAAACAGGCTTTGATGATGAACTGCAGATTGTGTTTAACTGGTTAATGCAGACATGGAGAATTAACTGTAAGAATTTGCAATGGAGTTTTAAGAGTTAACTGAGAGACTGTGAAGAATTATCCTTGTAATGACAACATAGAAAAAGTACTGAATTGGGTTACTTGCGGGTTCCGGAGATCACTGTGAAACTGTAGTAGATGGTGAGGTGATGAATGGGTTAAATGCAGAGTTGAACAAACGAACAGCTGAGGGAATTGGAATCCTCCAGACTTTGTATGATAGGCAGACAGACAAGGTAACCTCATGCAGGACACTGGGAATCCAAGTATTTCCAATAGGTGTGCAATTGACTGATAGCACAATGGAGAGCCGGTAGATCTTTGGCAGTGAAGGCTGCAAAACGGACCTCTGGGAACGGAGGCGATATCTGGACCACGGGAATCACACAGGAATGCACGGAGAGAGTTCAGAGCTAGAGCACAGCTTTGATACAACAAAGCACTGGCCCAGAGTGACATAATCCCAGCCTACTTAAAGGCAGCACAAGCACGGGATTGGCTTACACCTGCCCACAGGTGCCCTCACAAGTGCTCAGCACCAGCTATCTGGTCTCCAACATGGCCACCTCCTATACAGCAGACACACCGCAGTGCCTTAGGCCATTTGGTCCCCGCACTCACAGTTCCCAGACTCTGCATTACCTGTGCCATTGATCACGCCGTGTCCCCACACGGGCGCACAGCACCGCGAGCAACCGCACTGGCAATGGATGAACCCCAGAACCCGCAAAGGTGAGAGACCGGTTCGTGACAGTACCCCCTCTTCTACGGGTGGTCTCCGAACACCTTTGAACCTTGTCAGGATTTTTGGAGAAGTATTTCTGTACCAGTCTTGGAGCATGAACATCTTCAGAGAAAACCCAGGATCTCTCCTCCGGGCCGTAACCCTTCCAGTCGACCAGAAACTGTAAACGTCCATATCGGGAACGTGAGTCCACAATCTCTTTAACTTCAAATTCCTCATTCTGCAAAGAGTGAACTTTAGGAGATTTGGACTGGGTAGTACGGAACTTATTGAGAATCAAAGGCTTCAGTAAAGATGTATGAAAGGCGTTAGGAATTCTCAAAGACGGTGGCAGCTTGACTTTGTATGACACAGGGTTGAGTACCTTTACAATGGGAAATGGACCAATAAACCTGGGAGCAAATTTCTTAGAAGGAACTTTGAACTTGAGATTGCGCGTAGAAATCCAAACTTGGTCTCCCACTTTGTAATTCGGTACAGCTTTACGTTTTTTATCTGCAAAAGATTTATAACGAGCGGAAGTTTTGACCAAGGACTTACGTACACAACTCCAGATGCTAGATAGACGTTGAAGCTCTTGATCTGCCGCTGGGACCTCTAGGGCTGGCAATGGATGAAACTCTGGCACACGAGGATGAAAGCCGAAGTTAATATAAAAGGGCGTAGATTCTGAAGATGAATGGAAGAGATTATTATGAGCAAATTCTGCCAATGGTAGGTAGTCAACCCAGTCATCCTGTGAGGACGATATATATAGCCGGAGAAATGTTTCAAGGTCTTGGTTGACTCTCTCAGTTTGTCCATCTGTCTGAGGATGATATGCAGAAGAAAAGTTCAACTTGACATTTAAAGATGAACAAAGCGACCTCCAAAACTTGGCCACAAACTGTGTTCCCCGATCAGAAACAATTTCTCGCGGAAGGCCATGCAACTTGAAGATTTCAGAGATGAACAATCTGGCTAGTAAAGGGGCTGATGGTAACCCAGTTAATGGAATGAAATGTGCCATTTTCGAAAATCGATCCACTATCACCCAAATGGTATTTCGCCCTTTTGATGGAGGTAGATCGGTCACGAAATCCATTGAGATATGAGTCCATGGTTGTTTGGGTATGGATAGTGGATGTAACAAACCTGGTGGAGAACTTCTTGGACTCTTATGTTGGGCACATTTAGGACATGCTGCTATAAACTCTTGGACATCGGCTTTGAGACGTGGCCACCAATAAGACTGTTGAATAAACTTGAGAGTCTTTAGAACCCCAGGATGACCCATGAAGGAAGAGGAGTGAGCCCAGGTAAGCAGCCGTTTTCGAAGACTTGTGGCGACAAAGGTCTTGCCAGGCGGAGGAACTGGAGAGGTTCGAGTCATTAAAAAGGACCTAGGATTCACAATGGCTTGATTCGTGGTAACATCATTTAATTCAGAAGAAGCAAAGGACCGGGAAAGGGCATCTGCCTTTTTGTTCTGAGACCCTGGACGATAGGTGAGTTTGAAATCAAATCGTGAGAAGAAAAGCGCCCATCGAGCTTGTCGTGGATTCAAACACTGAGCTGACTGCAGATACAGAAGATTCTTATGATCAGTATAAACTGTAATGCGATGTTGAGCTCCTTCTAGAAGGTATCTCCACTCCTCAAATGCCAACTTGATGGCAAGTAACTCTTGCTCACCGATTGCATAATTACGTTCTGCCGGGAGGAACTTACGGGAGAAATATCCGCAGGGATGGACCTTTTTATCTTCAAAGACTTGTGACAACACAGCTCCTACTGCTTCTGTAGATGCATCCACCTCTAGTAGAAAGGGACGATTCAGATCAGGCTGTCGAAGAATGGGGGCTGACACAAAGGCTTGCTTTAAATCAGAGAAGGCTTTGATTGCTTCTGAAGACCAGTTCGTAGGATTTGCTCCCTTACGAGTTAGGGCTGTGATGGGAGCAGCTAACGTAGAATAATTCTTAATGAATCTCCTATAGAAATTAGCAAAGCCGAGAAATCGCTGAATCCCCTTGAGAGTTGTAGGAGTGGACCAATCTCGGATAGCTTGTACCTTACCGGGATCCATACATAGCTCTGATCCAGAAATGATGTAACCAAGGAACGGTATGGAAGATACTTCAAAAGTGCACTTCTCTAACTTACAATAAAGTTGATTTTTCCTCAGACGTGTCAGTACCTCTTTAACTTGGTGACGGTGAGACTTTATATCCCTAGAGAATATTAGGATATCATCCAGGTACACTACTAGACACTTGTAGAGAAGATCACGAAAAAGTTCATTCACATAGCTTTGAAAAACTGCAGGTGCATTACAAAGACCGAAAGGCATTACAAGGTATTCGTAATGCCCATCCCGGGTATTAAAAGCAGTCTTCCACTCGTCCCCTTCTCGGATGCGGATTAAATTGTAGGCCCCTCGGAGATCCAGTTTTGTAAACACAGTAGCTCCTTTTACCCGGTCAAATAATTCTGGAATTAAGGGTAATGGATACTTGTTTTTCACAGTGATCTCATTGAGTCCACGGTAATCTATGCATGGTCGTAACCCACCGTCCTTCTTCTTAACGAAAAAGAATCCGGCTCCTGCAGGTGAAGAAGATGGTCTGATAAATCCTTTGGTTAGATTTTCTTGTATATAATCAGACATAGCTTGCGTCTCTGGGATGGATAGCGGATAAATTCGTCCCCTAGGAGGTGTTTTACCCGGAACCAGGACAATTGGGCAGTCCCATTCGCGATGAGGAGGTAGAGAGTCCGCTGCTTGTTTACTGAAAACATCCGCAAAGGATTGATACACCGGAGGTAGGTCGGGAAGGCTGATTGACCGGAGAGGTACAATTGAGGCTAAACAGTCCTTGGTACAAGATTTACCCCATGAAAGGACTTCCATGGTTTGCCAATTAAGTTGAGGGTTATGTTTCTGCAGCCAAGGTAAACCAAGTATCACATCTTGAGAGGCTTTGGGAATCACGTAGAAGGAGAGGTATTCGGAATGGAGCACACCAACTCTCATCTTGAGACATACGGTTCGATGAGTAATTATACCATCTGGAATTCGACTTCCATCCACTGCTGTAACGGCAACTGCTGCTTCCAGAGGCATGGTTTGAACTTTAGACCGCATGACAAAGGCTGAGGAGATGAAGTTCTCGGCTGCCCCAGAATCTAGGAGAGCTGAAACTTTCACTGTAGAACTTGGAACTTCTAATTGAATAGACAAGGTCGGCTCTTTCCCAGAACGTGATTCTAGAGTAACTCCTAGCTTAACCTCTCTTGAATAAGCTAGGAGCGAGAGTTTCCCGGTCGGAGTTTGCAGAATTTAACTAAGTGTTCAGAGGACCTACAGTACATGCAGAGGTTACCCTGTCGACGACGAAGTCGTTCCTCTTCTGTGAGGCGAGAGCGCCCAATCTGCATAGGTTCGTCTGTCGTTACCGGAGACTGTGATGAAGAATCTTGTCGAGGCCTAGGATGATAACGTGGACTGGATCGCTCTGCCCTGGATTTCTCTAAACATCGCTCCCTGTAGCGTAGGTCAAGTTTGTTACAGAGAGAAATCAATTCATCCAGTTTAGTTGGCACATCCCGGATAGTTAAATCGTCCTTGATTCTCTCAGAAAGTCCATTCCAAAACGCGGCGATCAGGGCCTCCTCATTCCAGTTTAACTCTGAAGACAACGTGCGAAACTGAACAATATATTGATTGACAGGACGTAAACCTTGACGTAGACGGAGAATCTCCAAAGATGCTGAGGTGGTCCTGCCGGGTTCGTCAAAGATTCTCCGGAAAGAAGATACAAACTCTTTGTAATTAGAGAGGATAGGATCACCTCTCTCCCATAATGGTGATGCCCACTCCAGAGCCTGACCGGAGAGGAGGGCAATAATATATGCGACCTTAGAACGAGCTGATGGGAAACTGGCGGACATCAGTTCGAACTGGATCTCGCATTGATTCAGGAATCCCCTGCAAAGTTTTGGAGTTCCGTCAAACTTACTCGGAGAGGGTAACTGCAAGCGGGACGTAGGCAGCATCACAGGAGAAGCTGTAGTGGTAACTGGGACAACCGGAGTTGGAATCTGGACTTGAGACGTTTTAATTGCTGTATGAAGAGTCTCTAAACGGTCTGCCATAGTTTGCATAAACTGCACTATTTGTGTCTGTATAGACTCCTGGTTTTCCAGACGGGAAAGGATATTTGACGTAGCACCGCCTCCTGCGAATTGGTCACTTGACGGATCCATGTGGCCAGTGCTTACTGTCAGGTCCGGGTGTTTTTGTGAATCCGTTAACCTGGAACCAACCACAGGTGTAGGTGCTGGGGTATGAAGAAAACAGGGAGGACGAAGGAAGTTCCGTTTCATATATTTATTAAAGTAACAATTCAGTAAGGAGTTAAATGACTAGTTGTTAATCATCATTATACTGAAGTATTGCAGGAATGACAGAAATAATATGCAAGAGAAAACTCAGAAATAAATAAAAGAAATGTTCATGGAAACATATGCAAAAACAAGCTGAAGAATAAATGTTGAATTGTCCAAATATAAACAGGCTTTGATGCTGAACTGCAGATTGTGTTTAACTGGTTAATGCAGACATGGAGAATTAACTGTAAGAATTTGCAATGGAGTTTTAAGAGTTAACTGAGAGACTGTGAAGAATTATCCTTGTAATGACAACATAGAAAAAGTACTGAATTGGGTTACTTGCGGGTTCCGGAGATCACTGTGAAACTGTAGTAGATGGTGAGGTGATGAATGGGTTAAATGCAGAGTTGAACAAACGAACAGCTGAGGGAATTGGAATCCTCCAGACTTTGTATGATAGGCAGACAGACAAGGTAACCTCATGCAGGACACTGGGAATCCAAGTATTTCCAATAGGTGTGCAATTGACTGATAGCACAATGGAGAGCCGGTAGATCTTTGGCAGTGAAGGCTGCAAAACGGACCTCTGGGAACGGAGGCGATATCTGGACCACGGGAATCACACAGGAATGCACGGAGAGAGTTCAGAGCTAGAGCACAGCTTTGATACAACAAAGCACTGGCCCAGAGTGACATAATCCCAGCCTACTTAAAGGCAGCACAAGCACGGGATTGGCTTACACCTGCCCACAGGTGCCCTCACAAGTGCTCAGCACCAGCTATCTGGTCTCCAACATGGCCACCTCCTATACAGCAGACACACCGCAGTGCCTTAGGCCATTTGGTCCCCGCACTCACAGTTCCCAGACTCTGCATTACCTGTGCCATTGATCACGCCGTGTCCCCACACGGGCGCACAGCACCGCGAGCAACCGCACTGGCAACGGATGAACCCCAGAACCCGCAAAGGTGAGAGACCGGTTCGTGACACTGACAAGGTGAGCGGCGGCACTAAACACTCTTTCGGAGTACACACTTGTGGGAGGGCAACTTAGGTAGAATAAAGCCAGTTTGTGCAAGGGCCTCCAAATTGCCTCTTTTTCCTGCCAGTATAAGTACGGACTGTCTGACGTGCCTACTTGGATGCAGTCACTCATATAATCCTCCACCATTCTTTCAATGGGGAGAGAATCATATGCAGTGCCAGTAGACGACATGTCCGTAATCGTTGTCAGGTCCTTCAGTCCGGACCAGATGTCAGCATCAGCAGTCGCTCCAGACTGCCCTGCATCACCGCCAGCGGGTGGGCTCGGAATTCTGAGCCTTTTCCTCGCACCCCCAGTTGCGGGAGAATGTGAAGGAGGAGATGTTGACAGGTCGCGTTCCGCTTGACTTGACAATTTTGTCACCAGCAGTTCTTTGAACCCCAGCAGACTTGTGTCTGCCAGAAAGAGAGATCCAAGGTAGGTTTTAAATCTAGGATCGAGCACGGTGGCCAAAATGTAGTGCTCTGATTTCAACAGATTGACCACCCGTGAATCCTTGTTAAGCGAATTAAGGGCTCCATCCACAAGTCCCACATGCCTAGCGGAATCGCTCTGTGTTAGCTCCTCCTTCAATGTCTCCAGCTTCTTCTGCAAAAGCCTGATGAGGAGAATGCCCTGACTCAGGCTGGCAGTGTCTGAACTGACTTCACGTGTGGCAAGTTCAAAAGGTTGCAGAACCTTGCACAACGTTGAAATCATTCTCCACTGCGCTTGAGACAGGTGCATTCCACCTCCTATATCGTGCTCAGTTGTATAGGCTTGAATGGCCTTTTGCTGCTCCTCCAACCTCTGAAGCATATAGAGGGTTGAATTCCACCTCGTTACCACTTCTTGCTTCAGATGATGGCAGGGCAGGTTCAGGCGTTTTTGGTGGTGCTCCAGTCTTCTGTACGTGGTGCCTGTACGCCGAAAGTGTCCCGCAATTCTTCTGGCGACCGACAGCATCTCTTGCACGCCCCTCTCGTTTTTTAAATAATTCTGCACCACCAAATTTAAGGTATGTGCAAAACATGGGACGTGCTGGAATTTGCCCATATTTAATGCACACACAATATTGCTGGCGTTGTCCGATGCCACAAATCCACAGGAGAGTCCACTTGGGGTAAGCCATTCTGCGATGATCTTCCTCAGTTGCCGTAAGAGGTTTTTAGCTGTGTGCGTATTCTGGAAAGCGGTGATACAAAGCGTAGCCTGCCTAGGAAAGAGTTGGCGTTTGCGAGATGCTGCTACTGGTGCCGCCGCTGCTGTTCTTGCGGCGGGAGTCCATACATCTACCCAGTGGGCTGTCACTGTGTCACAGTCATATAGTCCTGAGCCTTCCCTGCTCCACTTGTCCACATGTCCGTGGTTAAGTGGACATTGGCCCTCATTCCGAGTTGATCGGTCGCAAGGCGAATTTAGCAGAGTTACACACGCTAAGCCGCCGCCTACTGGGAGTGTATCTTAGCTTCTTAAAATTGCGACCGATGTATTCGCAATATTGCGATTACTAACTACTTAGCAGTTTCAGAGTAGCTCCAGACTTACTCTGCCTGTGCGATCAGTTCAGTGCTTGTCGTTCCTGGTTGACGTCACAAACACACCCAGCGTTCGCCCAGGCACTCCCACCGTTTCCCCGGCCACTCCTGCGTTTTTTCCGGAAACGGTAGCGTTTTCAGCAACACGCCCCTGAAACGCCGTGTTTCCGCCCAGTAACACCCATTTCCTGTCAATCACATTACGATCGCCGGAGCGAAGAAAAAGCCGTGAGTAAAAATACTATCTTCATAGTAAAGTTACTTGGCGCAGTCGCAGTGCGAACATTGCGCATGCGTACTAAGCGGATTTTCACTGCGATGCGATGAAAAATACCGAGCGAACAACTCGGAATGAGGGCCATTGGGTACAACTGCATTTTTTAGGACACTGGTGAGTCTTTTTCTGAGGTCTGTGTACATTTTCGGTATCGCCTGCCTAGAGAAATGGAACCTAGATGGTATTTGGTACCGGGGACACAGTACCTCCAACAAGTCTCTAGTTGCCTCTGCAGTAATGATGGATACCGGAACCACGTTTCTCACCGCCCAGGATGCCAAGGCCTCAGTTATCCGCTTTGCAGCAGGATGACTGCTGTGATATTTCATCTTCCTCGCAAAGGACTGTTGGACAGTCAATTGCTTGGTGGAAGTAGTAAAAGTGGTCTTACGAGTACGACTTCCCCTCTGGGATGACCATCGACTCCCAGCAGCAACAACAGCAGCGCCAGCAGCAGTAGGCGTTGCACGCAAGGATGCATCGGAGGAATCCCAGGCAGGAGAGGACTCGTCATAATTGCCAGTGACATGGCCTGCAGGACTATTGGCATTCCTGGGGAAGGAGGAAATTGACACTGAGGGAGTTGGTGGGGTGGTTTGCGTGAGCTTGGTTACAAGAGGAAGGGATTTACTGGTCAGTAGACTGCTTCCGCTGTCGCCCAAAGTTTTTGAACTTGTCACTGACTTATGATGAATGCGCTGCAGGTGACGTATAAGGGAGGATGATCCGAGGTGGTTAACGTCCTTACCCCTACTTATTACAGCTTGACAAAGGCAACACACGGCTTGACAAATGTTGTCCGCATTTCTGTTGAAATACTTCCACACCGAAGAGCTGATTTTTTTGGTATTTTCACCAGGCATGTCAATGGCCCTATTCCTCCCACGGACAACAGGTGTCTCCCCGGGTGCCTGACTTAAACAAACCACCTCACCATCAGAATCCTCCTGGTCAATTTCCTCCCCAGCGCCAGCAACACCCATATCCTCCTCATCCTGGTGTACTTCAACACTGACATCTTCAATCTGACTATCAGGAACTGGACTGCGGGTGCTCCTTCCAGCACTTGCAGGGGGCGTGCAAATGGTGGAAGGCGCATGCTCTTCACGTCCAGTGTTGGGAAGGTCAGGCATCGCAAACGACACAATTGGACTCTCCTTGTGGATTTGTGATTTCGAAGAACGCACAGTTCTTTGCTGTGCTTTTGCCAGCTTGAGTCTTTTCATTTTTCTAGCGAGAGGCTGAGTGCTTCCATCCTCATGTGAAGCTGAACCACTAGCCATGAACATAGGCCAGGGCCTCAGCCGTTCCTTGCCACTCCGTGTGGTAAATGGCATATTGGCAAGTTTACGCTTCTCCTCCGACAATTTTATTTTAGATTTTTGAGTCCTTTTTTTACTGATATTTGGTGTTTTGGATTTGACATGCTCTGTACTATGACATTGGGCATCGGCCTTGGCAGACGACGTTGCTGGCATTTCATCGTCTCGGCCATGACTAGTGGCAGCAGCTTCAGCACGAGGTGGAAGTCGATCTTGATCTTTCCCTATTTTTGGAACCTCAACATTTTTGTTCTCCATATTTTAATAGGCACAACTAAAAGGCACCTCAGGTAAACAATGGAGATGGATGGATACTAGTATACTTATGGATTGACGAGCGACTGCCGACACAGAGGTAGCTACAGCCGTGGACTACCGTACTGCGTCTGCTGCTAATATAGACTGGATGATAATGATATAAAAAATATATATATATATCACTACTGCAGCCGGACAGGTATATATTATATAATGACGGACCTGCTGGACACTGTCAGCTCAGCACTGCAGACTCCTAAAGTAAGCTACTAGTAGTATCAAGAAGATAGAAAAAAAAAAAAAAACACCACAGGTAGGTGGTATACAATTATGGATGGACTAGCGACTGCCGACACAGAGGTAGCTACAGCCGTGGACTACCGTACTGCGTCTGCTGCTAATATAGACTGGATGATAATGATATAAAAAATATATATATATATATCAAAAGTGCAGCAGGACAGGTATATATTATATAATGACGGACCTGCTGGACACTGTCAGCTCAGCACTGCAGACTCCTAAAGTAAGCTACTAGTATCAAGAAGATAGAAAAAAAACAAAAACACCACGGGTAGGTGGTATACAATTATGGATGGACGAGCGACTGCCGACACAGAGGTAGCTACAGCCGTGGACTACCGTACTGCGTCTGCTGCTAATATAGACTGGATGATAATGATATAAAAAATATATATATATATCACTACTGCAGCCGGACAGGTATATATTATATAATGACGGACCTGCTGGACACTGTCAGCTCAGCACTGCAGACTCCTAAAGTAAGCTACTAGTATCAAGAAGATAGAAAAAAAAAACACCACAGGTAGGTGGTATACAATTATGGATGGACGAGCGACTGCCGACACAGAGGTAGCTACAGCCGTGGACTACCGTACTGCGTCTGCTGCTAATATAGACTGGATGATAATGATATAAAATATATATATATATATCACTACTGCAGCAGGACAGGTATATATTATATAATGACGGACCTGCTGGACACTGTCAGCTCAGCACTGCAGACTCCTAAAGTAAGCTACTAGTATCAAGAAGATAGAAAAAAAAAAACACCACGGGTAGGTGGTATACAATTATGGATGGACGAGCGACTGCCGACACAGAGGTAGCTACAGCCGTGGACTACCATACTGCGTCTGCTGCAGTGCTAATATAGACTGGATGATAATGATATAAAAAATATATATATATATCACTACTGCAGCCGGACAGGTATATATTATATAATGACGGACCTGCTGGACACTGTCAGCAGAATGCGTTTATAGAATAAAAACACCACACGACGAGTGTTTAACTTTTTCAGGCAGACAATCACAATATACTGGTGGTCAGTGGTCACTGGTCAGTCACACTGGCAGTGGCACTCTGGCAGCAAAAGTGTGCACTGTTAAAAATATGTACTCCTGCTATAACTGCTCCCCAGTCTCCCCCACAATTAAGCTGTGTGAGCAGTGAGCACTCAGCACAGTCAGATATACAGTATTACATAGATGATGCAGCACACTGAGGGCACACTGAGGCTGAGCACAGATATGGTATGTGACTGTGTCACACTGTGTATCGTTTTTTTTCAGGCAGAGAACGGATTAATTAAACTGGTGGTCACTGGTCACACTATCAGCAAGTAGTACTCCGTCCTAATATGCTCCCCAAAATTAGTAAATCAAGTGTCTCTACTCTCTACTACTCTCTAGTCTACTCTAAACGGAGAGGACGCCAGCCACGTCCTCTCCCTATAAATCTCAATGCACGTGTGAAAATGGCGGCGACGCGCGGCTCCTTATATAGAATCCGAGTCTCGCGATAGAATACGAGCCTCGCGAGAATCCGACAGCGGGATGATGACGTTCGGGCGCGCTCGGGTTAGCCGAGCAAGGCGGGAAGATCCGAGTCTGCCTCGGACCCGTGTAAAAAGGCTGAAGTTCGGGGGGGTTCGGTTTCCGAGAAACCGAACCCGCTCATCTCTAATAGCCGTCCTATGCTTTCAATTGTAAAAGGTTTTTTTCCGCTTCTCTGAGCTTGTCAGCGCTGTAATTCTGTCAGACTCCAGCACTACCGCTCAGAGTCAGACAGTGTACTCTATGGGGGGTAATTCCAAGTTGATCGCAGCAGGAATTTTGTTAGCAGTTGGGCAAAACCATGTGCACTGCAGGGGAGGCAGATATAACATGTGCAGAGAGAGTTAGATTTGGGTGTGGTGTGTTCAATCTGCAATCTAATTTGCAGTGTAAAAATGAAGCAGCCAGTATTTACCCTGCACAGAAACAAAATAACCCACCCAAATCTAACTCTTTCTGCACATGTTATATCTGCCTCCCCTGCAGTGCACATGGTTTTGCCCAACTGCTAACAAAATTCCTGCTGTGATCAACTTGGAATTACCCCCAATGAGGGAAGGTGACCAGCTATGGGTACTGGAACACTGGTGGTGGAAGCCACCAGTGCAATGGGTAGCTGGATTGTCATCTACTGGAGAGTCACGTGAGAACTGGTGAGTTGACGTAATGCTGGGAGGATCAGCAATGCAGGAAAGTCACATATCACTGGCTGGAACCAGTGTGATAGCTGTCGACGAGGCTGAGGACAACAGCAGTACTTGAAGACGAAGCAGAGGAAGTCAGCGATACTTGTAGATGAAGCCGAGCACGTCGGCAATGCTTGTAGCAGAATCTAAAGATGTCAGCAATACTTGTAACCGAAGCTGAGGACGTCAACGATACTTGTCGGCAATGCTTGTAGCAGAAGCTGACAGCTTGCTAATGCTTGAGACCTGGAACTTATACCCAGTGCTTACAGCTGAGTGGATGAGCGGCTCACATGATGCAGAAGTGAATCCAGATTGGACCCTGGAAGGTCAGCTGACCAGGAACTGTCATGGCGACGTCCATAGCTGGTTTTGGAGGGAACTCCGGCGTGGTGTGTGCATAGACAGGCAATAATGGCCACAGGTCCTGAGAGCACAGGAAGGTATATCTGGTGACCACTGGACTTGTGGATGCTGGCACGGAAGTATAGGACAGCATGAGAATCCTCAATGATTGCTATGCAGGCACACCATGCAGAGACTTACTGAGTTCTGAATTCACACAGAAGGTTAATCAATACAGATGCACTCGTTAGCAGAGGTGAGCTCAGCACACAGAGAACTCATGATACTGGAGCTGTTTATCCCAGCCAGCAGAACACATGCAGGTTACAGGACAGACGGCAGAGGTAAGTCACCAAATGATAGGATTTTAGTCAGGATTGTGACAGTCCCACTTCCACACATGAATCCTCAATTTGTATTATGTCCTCCTCATCATCACCATCTTTACTTGTACTGCTCCCCACATGAGTAGATGGTTCAGAAATGGTGGAAGGAGGTGAAAGAGGCTCCTCTATGAGGACAGTATGAGAAATGGCAGTTGACGTGGACACCCCTAAAAGTTCCTCCAGAATGTCTGACAGTTCTGAACGCACAGTTTGTCTTACTGCCTCTGCAGCTATCTTTTGATGTGTTTTTTCTTTACTACTGTAAAATTAAATTGCCTCTTTGATTTTACATGCCCTGATTTAAGCCCTTTATGCCCCTGGGCAATGGCTTTACTAGATGACGTTGATGGACTTGTATCGTCATGACCGGTGGCAGCACCTGCACCACTTATATGTGCTCCCTGCTCTCCTCTCAATTGTTTGTCCTCCATATCTATCCACAAACATGATTGAAGTGGGGTACAGCACACACCACAATTTGTACAAAATTTTTATAGTCAGAAATAGTAATAAAACACTGTGGTTTAATTTCACCAACAGTGTTGCACAATACGTGTATGAGATGAGTACAAAAAAAATGTGTTACTGTGGTACCACCTTCATCCACAGTGTCGCACAATTTGTGTATGAGTCAGGAATAGTAATCAAACACTGTGGTTTAATTTCACCAACAGTGTCACACAATACGTGTATGAGATGAGTACGAAAATATATTACTTTGGTACTACCTTCACCGACAGTGTCACACAATACGTGTATGAGTATAAAAATATATTACTGTGGTACCACCTTCACCCACAGTGTCGCACAATACGTATATGAGTCAGAAATAGTAATCAGACACTGCGGTTTAGTTTCACCAACAGTGTCACACAATACGTGTATGAGATGAGTACGAAAATATATTACTTTGGTACTACTTTCACCGACAGTGAAACACAATACGTGTATGAGTATAAAAATACATTGCTGTGGTACCACCTTCACCCACAGTGTCGCACAATACGTATATGAGTCAGAAATAGTAATCAAACACTGTGGTTTAATTTCACAATTTCTTTTTATTATTTGTGTTTGTGCTGTACCCCAATATACTATACAATTTTTATTTTATTTTCAGAAGTACTGTGACACTGCTGGTAAGACCGCAGTATATTATTATTTCGTACTCATACACGTATTGTGCAGCATTGTTGGTGAAGGTCAACCGCAATGTTTGATTACTATCTCTGATGCACACATGTATTGTGTGACGCTGTGGGTGAAGGTGGTACCACAGTAATATATTTTATTTCCTACTCATACACGTATTGTGTGACACTGTTGGTGAGGTCAACCGCAGTGTTTAATTACTATTCCTAGTGGGTGGGAGGGCCCAAGGACAATTCTATCTTGCACCTCTTTTCTATGGATTATGTGCTGTTTGGAGCATTGCTGACTGTCTGCATGTGTAGAAGACCTAAACTGCCACGATGTCTGCCACTGCAGTGCCATTCTGTTTGTGCCATGTTGGATGTTTAAGTGCCACATGTTTGTGCCGCCCACTCCTGTCACTTCGACAAGAATCCGACAGTGGGATGATGACTTTTGGCCTCATTTTGGGATCCGAGTTAGGCGGGAAACCCCCAGCCAGACTCGGACCCCTACTTGGATAGTGAAGTTCGAGTGGGTCCGGTTCTCCCACTCATCTCTAGTGATTAGTCTCCGGACCATGGCGGGTACCATCATTTCGAAGACCTATGCATTCACAGTAGACTTCTGCACAATGCCGGAGCCTACGGCACCGCGCAGAGGAGGGGACCACCCGGAGTCTGCGTACTGGCCCCCCCCTCTCTTAAAACGCCCCTGCTCAGATCCTTACGCTTGGGGGTGATTAATGTGATGGCGGTCTTGTGTCGGGGGCAGGGTGCCGATCCGGTTGGTTGGCTAGTGACTAGAGAGGTGACAGGGTCATGGGAATACTCTAGCTGGTGTGATGCTGGAAGTAATGCCGAGGGTAGTTATTACTGTGTTGCCACTGGTTGGGGCTGGGGTAACACATAGGGAGGGAATTCAAATGTTTGAAAAGTGGGTTGGATGTCTGTCTATTAGTGTTGCTCCTCATAGAGCAGCGGTTAAGCAGCAGGAGAACCTGGGGTAGCTCAGCATGTCGTAATGATGGGTATGAGGGTGCCACAAAAATCCCCTCCCCTTTGCCTGAGGCACCGCACTTTTGCGTTGGCACAGGGCTCCGCTCTGCAAGCCACCAGTGTTGGGAGTATGGGGATCATTCTGAGTTGATAGCTGGCTGCATTCGTTCGCTGTGCAGCGATGAGGCAAAAAATCGGCGCTTCTGCGCATGCATATGTGGCGCAATACGCACGCGCGGTGTACAACGAACGATGCAGTTTTGCACAGGGTCTAGCGAAGCTTTTCAGTCGCACAGGCAGCCGCAGAGTGATTGATAGGAAGAGGGCGTTTCTGGGTGGCAACTGACCGTTTTCAGGGAGTGTTTGGAAAAACGCAGGCGTGCCAGGAAAAACGCAGGCGTGGCTGGGCGAACGCAGGGCGTGTTTGTGACGTCAAATCGCAAGCGCTGAGTAGGTTTTGAGCTACTCTGAAACTGCACAAATTTTTTTTGTAGCCGCTCTGCGATCCTTTCGTTCGCACTTCTGCTAAGATAAAACACACTCCCAGTGGACGGCGGGAGCTTAGCGTTTGCACGGCTGCTAAACACTGCTAGCGAGCGATCAACTCGGAATGACCCCGTATGTGTTATATGTAGGAGGAAATGTGAGACGTGTTCTGCTCTATTTCATACATTTTATTCCCTGGGATTATGATTAGTGAATTAGCAAAGACACGTCTCGCTGAGGCCACGATCAGAATAATGGGATAGAACGTAGGGAACTGTCTTACAATAAGACGTTATTATACTGCGCTGCTGGGCGCTTTATCTTGACATCTGTCTCCAGACAGAAATTATAATATATCAATGTATCAGAATAGACACCCATTCCAGTAACGCTGTCTGCGCGCAGTCTGATTGGGACTATAAAGCGCTGTAGAAAGACATATTACAGATGAGCTACGCTGTCAGACACGGCGGCTGACGACGTCACTGTGATGACACAAATGTAACATGACACACTGACAAAGCCACAGAACAGTAATGGGAGTCGCTCGCTGTCTGGCGGGTGCTCGGATAGACGGGTGTACTTGTTATGTTGTTACACATGATGCTGCCGCAGGTAGGTGATGAGTGTGAAGAGACACCAGGGCTCGCCGCCTGTGTCTGCAAATGAATGGCATCGCTGCCAGGTCTAATTCTTGTGATAAGCGCAGAATGGCGCTGTAATCTGGCATTAGTACTGCTGCGCTGATCACTGCGACGGGCGCTGGGTGTGCGGAGAGACAGGTGGCGGGACACTCGTGTATTGTGTAGGTTACACATGACATGGAGGTACGCACTCATATTGTCACTGTAGGCGGGGTGTACTAAGCCTCACATCCGCAATCCCACCATTTATCGCATACATACCGGCGTAAATAACGCTGGTATAAATAACGTACATACCGTAGGTCGCCACCGAGCCTGCAAGGGGCTTGCTGCACTCGCCACCCCCCGCCGGGATTCCACTGCCGGGATCCCGGCGTTGGTATGCTGAACGGCGGTCTCCTGACCGCCGGTCACGCATACCACACTCGTGTAAATAAATGCATAAATAACACCAATATGTACCAGGAAATTCACAATGGACATTGCTGGCGACGAGAGCCGTCCTTTGCAATAGATGGAACTCTGGGTTTCGGCAACGGGAGTCCCCATGCAAATGCGCAGGCTGACGCGCGTGCCGTGTGGGGTGCTGGGAGAGATCCGATTGGATCCCTGTCATATTAAAGTGCAAAAAGAAACTCACAGGCTTCCATTGGGTAACACAAGCCAAAGATGGCGTTGCTCACTGGTCGCAAGCTCCGGAATGCGGGGGCTAAGGCTACCATTAGTATTTACCCTTAGGGTTAGGGTTACTGTAGGTTTACCGGTTGGGGTTACCACCGGGGTTAGGGTTTAGTATTAATATTAGGGATTATGGTTACCCTTAGGGTTAGGGGAAAGGGGTTAGGGTCATCATTAGGGTTAGGGGAAAGTGGTTAGGGTCATCATTAGGGTTAGGGGAAAGGGATTAGGGTCATCATTAGGGTTAGGGGAAAGTGGTTAGGGTCATCATTAGGGTTAGGGGAAAGGGGTTAGGGTCATCATTAGGGTTAGGGGAAAGGGGTTAGGGTTACACTTAGTGTTAGGGTTAATGGTTAGGGTTACCCTTAAAGTTTGAGTTACCATTATGATAGGGGTTAGGGTTCACCTTAGTGTTATGGTCAGGGGTTAGGAATCCCCTTAATGATAGAGTTAGGGGTTAAGGTTACAATTAGGGTTAGGGTTTCCCTTTATGATAGGGTCAGGAGTTACAGTTACCCTTAATGTTAGGGATATGGGGTTACAGTTACCATTGGAATTAGTGTTAGTGTTAAGTGTTATTGTTTACATTAGGGTTATTGATTAGCATTATAATTAGGGGTTAGGGTTATTGATTAGCATTATAATTAGGGGTTAGGGTTATTGATTAGCATTATAATTAGGGGTTAGGGTTACTGATTAGCATTATAATTAGGGGTTAGGGTTATTGATTAGCATTATAATTAGGGGTTAGGGTTATTGATTAGCATTATAATTAGGAGTTAGGGTTATTGATTAGCATTATAATTAGGGGTTAGGGTTATTGATTAGCATTATAATTAGGGGTTAGGGTTATTGATTAGCATTATAATTAGGGGTTAGGGTTACTATAAGGATTAGAGGTACAAATAGGGCTAGCCTTAGGACTGACTTTCTCAGAATGTCTACATGTTCCCAAAGTCGGGAAGGCTGTGTGTGTGTGTGTGTGTGTGTGTGTGTGTGTGTGTGTGTGTGTGTGTGCGCGCGTGGGGGAAGGGGGGTATACGGTTAGCCTGCTGGGGGGTTACAGTTAGACTGCAGCGGTTAGGGGTGGGGTTAGGGTTGGGCTGTGGGTGGGGGGATGTTAGGGATATGCTGTGGGGGGGTTAGGATCAGGCTGCGGGAGGGGACGCTTAGGGTTAGGCGGGATTAGGGGGTGGTTGCTGTTAGACTATGAGGGGGGTTAGGGTTAGGCTATGGGGATGGCTAGGATTAGGCTGCAGGAGAGGAGGGTTGAGCTGTGGGTGGGAAGCCTTAGGTGTAGACACTAGGGTTTAGGGTGTGGGGGGCATAGGCGTGCGCAGGGGGGGTGCCTGGTGCGCACAGGCACCCCCTAATGTCTGGCACACCGATCTCAAATGCCTGATGCAGCGATCGCTGAGCAGGCTGATTACTATACCCTCTGAGCTGCACCCTGTCAGGACTGCATTACTGACCAGATGCCTGGGTTAATCAAGGGTGCCACTGCCGCCGGCTTTCAAACTCCCGGCTCCACCTCAATGTACAAAAACAGCGTGATGTCATGCTGCTCGCACGCCCACCCGCCACACGCCCACCTCTCTCCTTCTATGATATGCCAACGCCAGCCACTGATGGGGATCAGCATGCAGCCAGCGTTCCTCTTAGGAAGACAAATTCAATACTGGCAGGCGGTCGGCAGCTGCATTGACACGTCACTCGTTTTTCCAGCAGCGGTAGTAACTAGTCTGCGACTGTCAGTGTCAGTTCAGTTACCGACTTGTAAGTAAGCTGCTGCAGCTTGCAGGGGAAAGAGAGGGGGAGCCAGACCAGGCTGAGGAGGAGCAGTGTAATTGCAGTGAGTGCCATCAGGGGTGTTTGTTTGGTGCACACCACAACATCTGACAATGTATCTGCTTTATTAGGATTGGTACAAGGGTGGATATTTTATATTGCGTTGACCATCAATAGATGGTGCTAGACACGCCCAAAAGGCGGTGCTAGACACACCCCTCCAATGGTGCACCCCCTAATAAAATGTGCTGCGCACGCCTATGGTGGGGGGGCACTTACGGTTAGGCTAGGGGGTGTTAGGCTTAGGCTGTGGGTGGGAAGGCTTAGGTTTGGACACTAGGGGTTAGGGTGTGGGGGGGCACTTACAGTTAGACTGGGGGGTGTTAAGGTTATCCTGCTGGGGGGTTACAGTTAGACTGCAGCTGATAGGGGTGTGGTTAGGGTTTATAGTCAGTCTGCGGGAGGGAAGGATAGGGTTAAGCTGTGTACTCACTAGGCGATATGCCATCCGATCTGGCGGATCAGACCAACATATCGGGCACGTCATCTAGTGTGTACCGGTAATCGCGTGCTCCTGTAAGCTGTTTGCTGGGTCCTCCCATCGGGTAGGCTGCACGCCTGACAGGATGATCCTCACAGTGACCAGATGTAGGGGATGCGGCTGTGAATGATATCTTGTGTGATCGAGCGATATATCGTTCAGTGTGTGTGGAACGGGCAAATATTGTTACATTGGTCTGGCCATTGGCCGGGTACACACATCGTTTACTGTCTACAGGGGGAGGTTACAGTTAGGCTGCAGGGGATGGGGGGAAGGGGTGCGGGGATGTGGTTAGGCTGCGGGGGATGGGGGTTAGGGGTGGGGGGGATATAGTTAGGCTGCGGGGGATGGGGGTTAGGGGAAGGGGGGATATAGTTAGGCTGCGGGGGATGGTTGGTTAAGGGTGAGGGGGGAATATAGTTAGTCTGCGAGGGATGGGGGGGTTAGGGGTGGGGGTATATGGTTAGGCTGTGAGGGATGGGGGTTAGGAGTGGGGGGATATGGTTAGGCTGTGGAGGATGGGGGGGTTAGGGGTGGGGGATATGGTTAGGCTGCGGGGGATAGGGGTATGGGTGGGAGGATATAGTTAGGCTCAGAGCTGGCCCTAACCAATATGATGCCCTAGGCAAGATTTTGGCTGGTGCCCCCTAGCACCACCGCTGGTTCCGCCTCTGACCTTGTACCTCTTTCCCAGCACCATCACCCCCCACCCATAGCTGTCCTTTTTTTGTTTTCCTACCCCCTGTAATTTAAATAAGAATAGTGCGCACATTCGGCGCACAGCCCAAAAAGGTATGTGTTTTGCTGGGAAGGGGCATGGCCACACAATAGTACCCACAATTCAAATTATGCCTCACAGTAGTGCAACTCTATTCACAATTTATCATATGATAGTGTCCCTTATTCACATTACATCACACAGTAGTATCACTTTACCTTCTTTACAGTAGTGACACTCATTCACATACCATCACACTGAATTGCTCCTTATTCACATTACACCACACCATATTGCTCCTTATTCACATTACACCACACCATATTGCTCCTTATTCACATTACACCACACCATATTGCTCCTTATTCACATTACACCACACCATATTGCTCTTTATTCACATTAGACCACACAGTAGTGCCCTTTCTATACGTTACGCCACACAGTAGAGCACCTTATACACATAATGCCACACATTAGTAATGCATTTATACACATAATACCACACAGTAATGCCCCTTACACATATGACACACATTATTAATGTCCTTATAAACATAGTGCACCTTGGGGGTCATTCCGAGTTGTTCGCTCGTTGCCGATTTTCGCTATGCTGCGATTTGTTGCTAAATGCGCATGCGCATGGTACGCAGCGCACATGCGCTAAGTTATTTAACTAAAAACTTAGCAGTTTTGCTGTTGTTCGTGCGGTGCTTTTCAGTCGCTCTGCTGATCGGTGAATGATTGACAGGAAGTGGGCGTTTCTGGGTGGTAACTTAGCGTTTGCTAAAAAACGCAGGCGTGTCAGGGAAAAACGCGGGTGTGTTTGGAGAAACGGGGGAGTGGCTGGCCGAACGCAGGTCGTGTTTGTGACATCAAACCAGGAACTAAACGGACTGAGCTGATCGCAATCTAGGAGTAGGTCCGGAGCTACTCAGAAACTGCAAGGAAATATTTAGTAGCAATTCTGCTAATCTTTCGATTGCAATTCTGCTATGCTAAGATACAATCCCAGGGTGGCGGCCTAGCGTGGGCAATGCTGCTAAAAACAGCTCGCGAGCGAACAACTCTGAATGACCCCTTTATACATTATGCCAACCCTTATTAATGCCCTCCCACTGGGAGTGTATTTTAGCTTAGCAGAAGTGCAAACGAAAGGATCGCAGAGCGGCTACAAAATAATTGTGCAGTTTCAGAGTAGCTCCAGACCTACTCAGTGCTTGCCAGAGCCGGCCTTAGGCATAGGCAAACTAGGCAATTGCCTAGGGCATCTGGTGTGCTTATGGGCACAAGCTTCTTCTGCTGATTAAAATGATATGCGGCATGCCTATATTCTGTGTGTAGCATTTCGTATGCAGATACAGCCACAGTCGCACACAGTATATAGGCATGCTGCATATCATTTTAATCAGCAGAAGCTGCTTGTGCATCCTAGCGACATAGCAATGCAAATAAGATGCATTTTCATAATGAATAGGCACCCGACGTTAGCAGAGCTGCCAGCTGACTCACGCCAGGAACTATGTGTGTCATTATGTGTATAAGGGAACTAATAATGTGCGGCATATGTGTAAGGGAAATTATGTGTATAAGGGTATTAATAAGGGTTGGCATAATGTGTAAGGCGCATTATGTTTATAAGGACATTAATAATGTGTGTCATATGTGTAAGGGGCATTACTGTGTAGTATTATGTGTATAAATGCATTACTAATGTGTGCCATTATGTGTATAAGGTGCTCTACTATGTGGCGTAACGTATAGAAAGGGCACTACTGTGTGGTCTAATGTGAATAAAGAGCAATAGGGTGTGGTGTAATGTGAATAAAGAGCAATATATTGTGGTGTAATGTGAATAAAGAGCAATATGGTGTGGTGTAATGTGAATAAGGAGCAATATGGTGTGGTGTAATGTGAATAAGGAGCAATATGGTGTGGTGTAATGAGAATAAGGAGCAATATGGTGTGATGTAATGTGAATAAGGAGCAATATGGTGTGGTGTAATGTGAATAAGGAGCAATATGGTGTGGTGTAATGTGAATAAGGAGCAATATGGTGTGGTGTAATGTGAATAAAGAGCAATATGGTGTGGTGTAATGAGAATAAGGAGCAATATGGTGTGGTGTAATGAGAATAAGGAGCAATATGGTGTGGTGTAATGTGAATAAGGAGCAATATGGTGTGGTGTAATGTGAATAAAGAGCAATATGGTGTGGTGTAATGTGAATAAAGAGCAATATGGTGTGGTGTAATGTGAATAAAGAGCAATATGGTGTGGTGTAATGAGAATAAGGAGCACTATGGTGTGGGGTAATGTGAATAAGGAGCAATATGGTGTGGTGTAATGAGAATAAGGAGCAATATGGTGTGGTGTAATGAGAATAAGGAGCAATATGGTGTGGTGTAATGTGAATAAGGAGCAATATGGTGTGGTGTAATGTGAATAAAGAGCAATATGGTGTGGTGTAATGTGAATAAGGAGCAATATGGTGTGGTGTAATGAGAATAAGGAGCAATATGGTGTGGTGTAATGTGAATAAGGAGCAATATGGTGTGGTGTGATAAAGCTAAATATTTATCTTATATAAAACCCTTTATGAGGTCTGAGAACACTGTACGCTATTTACGTATGGAGTACCGTAAGGGTACGCTCGTTGCGTAACAATCGCTTAGCCGTGGTCGAGACGCTCAAGCGTCACGTTCGCTCACGGCCAAGAGATCACAGGCAGGCACGCTATTGGCTGCTGACTAACGTAATGGTTCACTATAGCGTAACGGACGCTGTATCGGGAGCGGGCTGCTCGAGCGATACAGACGCTCACGAGAATACGCTGTTGGTATCGGGCACACTTATAGGTGAGCGACTACCGTAATGCTACGCTATCAGCGTAGCGGACGCTCGAGACCACGAGGAGATCACGAGCGGCGCAGACGCTCACAATGTTAAACCTTTATATCTAAACCATAAACAATGTAATATGCTGTAAAACCTTAGTGTAGAGATAGGGTGTAGATGCAACACAGTGTAACCTTGTTAACTTAAAAGCTGTTTGAGCGTCACCGACGCTCAGGGAATACTTAACACTATAAGAAATACACAGATACCGTGCTTACGTGCTTAGGGTCCAACGCCTAATATATATATATTATGAATGTTATACTTGCAAAAGAATTAATACAATACAAGTCATACACTACAATATAACATAGACTTCCTAACCAGATAACTACACAGGAAATACAATACAATACTATTACGTTTAAGAGACTACGAGAGAAAGAGGAGAAGAGAGAGAGAGAGAGATATGGCCCATAACAACAAGAAAGACAATATGATTGCGGAGGAAACTTACGCACAAAGGAAACGATCGCATGCGCCTCTGGACATCCAGCTCCCGATTTTCAGCAATGATAACCGTTGAAGAGTGAGAGCTGGATGTGATCGGCTTGTCTATTTATGCCCCACACACAATACAATTCAATGGTCCCTACAATCTCATTGTTCATTGGACACAGGAATTCCTCCTCGCATTATAACAAAAGGTCATAGGTTGATTCATACAGGTGGGCTGTGACTATTTCCAACAGCTCAGGTGGGAGGGAAACTGGGTTTCCCGCCGCATGGATAAGTAAGTGCAAATACAGTAAATGTTCATAAACTTCTTATGTCCATAACTATTCGCACGAGCGATTAATCCGCTTCAAACCAACACCGGAATATTGCTAATTAAATACTCTTCCGATGGATACTAAACACCACTGTATTACTCCTGTCTGACCCTTCGTATCAAACAAAGGGGGATTTCTCTGTTCATGAACATTCTACATTAACCAAACTTTCAGAATCTATCAAAGGGACCATGGTCTACAAAATACATTATATAGTGAAAATATGTAACGATTGAGTCGCACGCTACGAACACATGAACTCTACCGTAAATGCACATACCGCGCGCCCGCGGGTGCCCGCAACAGTGAGTATGCGCACGCACGGGAGAGCGCACGCATGCGCAGCGCAGACCTGTGTGAGGTGCAAATATGGCAGTGTGCATAGAGATATTTTTCTGACTTTGACAGTCCACCCTTTGGCAGTCAACAATAACTGCCACTTCCTAAAACATTTCAAAAAGAGAAAAATATATGTCAGGGGTTAATACATTTACATGGTTGGGTAGGGGAGGAGAGGAGAAGGTAGGAAAAGGGTATGACCTAGTGAGATAGCAGAAGCATGTGTGTATGAATCCATGTTTGGGGGTCATGTATCATCGTGCCGTACGTGTTTAAAATCAAGCTTCGAGGTATTGCGAAGTATACATTTGAATTCCTTCTTATCCCGCGGTACGGGTCTGTGGATGGGCTGTCAAACTTTACCGAGCTCTTTTCGGATTTTGGTTGCAACAAAATGGGGAGCACATTTTAGTTGATGATACATGAATGGGGGAATATGTGATTGCTGATATCTGTGCCTGTATTCCCTATACTATGTGTGTAATTACCTGAAGGTTGTAGAGATGAAGAAAAGACATAATTACGGTGAATGCAGTGGTATTCTATGTCAGGTAAATGAACATTTGTCGGTTGAAGTCTTGTTCGGTGTCTGTTGAATGCAGTCTTCTTTGTGCTTTTGCCCATAAGGTGCGAGCAAAAGCTTTGTCAATGTCCATAGATTTACAAAAGTGTTGGGCTAGCGTAATTTTAAAATTTCTAGGGAAACTGGGGATCTATGGCAAAGTTCATCAAAAATCTGCGTATCAGGTTGTCAAAAACTTCTTCTTTAATCCATCTGTTGTCTGTATATCGGCTCATCAAATTCCTCGTCCAAGTGGGTCTTTTTACCTTGGAGGAAAACGGAAAAACAGGTGAAAGAAACGGACCGTATAATCGCATTTTCATTACATCATTGTTTCTACCGTCGGGTCGTAAATCAAATCCATGGGAATTACAGTTTCCTCACTCCTTAAACTCATCACCCTAGTACTTCGTTTGCACTTCGTTAAAGCCTGACCGCATCTAAATATCAAGCCAATCGTTATGATAACACCTAAGATACATAGGAGAAACTTCCCTACATCCATTATGACTCCTTGAGCCCATTCTCCTAAACCGGAGAACCAATTTCGCGGGTTCAACCATGACACCCAACCAGTCAGCTCATTACTCACAGCAGCAAGGGTGAGATTGTGTCTCCTGCGAAATTCCCACTTCAGTTGGAGAATATCGTCCATCTTTTGGTCTATGACCTCGACCGGGTCCTCGGTACTATTTGTAATATATGTGCAACATTTCACGCCGTACTGCGTTGCCAGTGTGACACAATATCCACCTGTTACTGCCGTGAGATAATTGAGAATCATTCTATGCTGAACCAGTTCTGTTTTATAAGCTTGAAGTTCTCTTCCAGTATACCTAAACGTGTCATCATACATTTCTGTGATATTGTCTAACAAATTTGCGAGCGCAGATATGTATTTATAATTCAACACTCCTCTGGCGGTGCGAGTGATGTCTAACGCGATTAGAAACTGAATCCCGGTGGATTCATGGATCATGTCAGAGGCCGGATGCTCTGTTCTTTCTATCAGGTGCCGTTTAACTACGTGCTCGTAATGGGTGTGAGTATAAGGAGCTTGGGCAACACGGTGTATATCTTTCATTTTGGCATGTGATACAGTCATTACTTCAGGCAGTACTTTTCCAATATAACACAATCCTTCCGAGTTTGGGGCAAGCCACTTATACGCCTTCCTCCCGCATATGAAATATGCATCATCGGGGAGAACATATGGGACGGAGAAGGACATAACCATATTACACATCTTCCATGTGAAATCTCCTAACCCTAATTCTCCCATCTGTCTAGTACACGTATCAGCTTGTACGATATGTGCCCAGTATCCTGGTGATACCTCTCCAACTCTCGTAATCCTACTTCCTAGGGTATACCTATATCGGAAAGATTTTCCTCTACTGGCCATGTGGCGTATAAGCTCTGTATCTGTTGGCATTCTATCTGCTCTATGTGAAAAGGTCATGGTTTGGTTACGCCATGACACTTCCCAATTTCCCGGCTTTCGGGGATTGGAAATGTTAAAACATATGAGGGATCTATCCACATGATATTGGTGGAGCTTCAAACTAGGAGGACTGGAGATATTAAACCTCCTGTCCACCGGCCTCCCACCACTTAGCTCAAGTATCTCCCCTATCGTTAAAGGAAATGGTACTAGTCCTGATTTGCTATGACCTTGAGGTATTTGAGAGCATACCCAACAATCTGTTTGATTTAACACACTACCCACTAAGGAGTGATAGTCACTCAATGGATGCCGGTCCATGTGGATATTAAAACTGGATTGGCATTTCTTAAGGCACCCATCCTCAACCACATTGTCACAGAGCCTACAGATACAGTTTTCTTTTCAGCTAACAATGTTTACAAATAACATGGCTGCTAGATCGTTTCCGGTACTCGCCTTTTGCTTGGTGGTTGTATTGCTATTGGAAATTTACACCTCCGTCTCAGTCATCGGAACCTTTCTGGATCCTTTCTCGACCTCACTGGTACTCTCGCCGGAACAGACTGCTCTGGTCAACATCATGGTCAACAGGAAAATCCATATCGCAGTCTCTTTGGGCAAGTCCATCTTACAGGAGGAGAAAAGAAGAAATTTGTAATGGGGGTACAGAGAAACAGTTTGAGGGGGAGAGAAACTTGCTACGATAATTAAGTTCTCTAGTCTTGTTGTTCTTCTTGTTCTGCTGTCATCTCAAAGGTGCTGTCTCTCAGTCTTCCAAACGAACATTCCGGTGATGCAATATTCCTTCCAAACCAGCGATCTCTCTGTAAGGAGCAAAAAATCTTGCATTACCATTTGCCTAACTGAGGTGTGACATACCATCTTTAAAACATGAAAACATGAGAAAGAAGAGAGAAAACAAAAAAAACAAAAGAGAGAGAGAACAATTCATATATGTATATATCACATAAATCAACAGAGAACAACAGGGAAAAAAAACATTTTTCAAACATAAACGTTTTCTAAAACATTGTCAGATCATCAGGCTGTCATATCTACATGTCCAATGGTTTCCTTGCGCAGTCCCTCTCCCCAGCACTTCCATATTCCACTGTCTGTATCTGGCCAGAATACATTGATGCGGATAGGTCATGCTGGGGTTTGGTAGACTTCTGCAAAGACCAAGTATATATATGCAATGTTTGAATCCTACCAATAATCGTCAGAGATGGGGAGAGAGAAAAAGAAACATACATTTACAACGTTTCACCCGGTCATTCCTGTGTCTTCAGGGAATGACCTCCCAATTTATTAACTATAACCTCAGGCTTACCATCAGTCCTAATGATCACCTTTCTTGATTGCACATTATGGGTGTGGCTCAAAATTCTTCCTATATGATCCCTGTTTATAATTGTGTGTGTTTTAATTTTGCTCATTTCTTGGTCTAGGGGGTCTGACTTTATGTGGGTTATTACAGTTGCTGGCATAATGCCCTTCTCTTCTACAATGATAACAAACCCTGGGTTTCCTCCAAGTGTCAATGACCTGAGGTCTTGGTTGATTTGATGCCTCCTCAAACGCTCGGATGCTCATCGCCATCAACCGTTTTCCCTGTGCTTCCCTGATTCCTTGGATACCATGATTATGTCGTTGTCTAGGGGGCTGATGTGACTTTTGTCTACTTCCTGATCTACAATCTCTTGCAAAATGACCTTCCTTCTGGCAATTGTAACAGATTTCCACATTTAAATTTCTCGCAGGGGTTTGGGGCTTATGCTGGAGTGGTCTTGTGGTTAGGGCCTGTATACTTGCGGCCATTAATTTATCACTTTGTGACTCTCTGTATCTGGTGATATTTCGATCAATATCAATAGCGGCCTCTCTTAATGCGGCCACTGAGATATTTCTCCAGTTTGGGTTGGTGGTCTGTACCCTTGTTCTCAATACCTCCTTTAAACCATTCATTAATACCTTAACCGCTATTTCTCTATGCTGTGCGCATGTTTTGATGTCTGTGATCCCAGTGTTCCTAGCCATTACTTGCAGTGCTCGATTGAAATAATTGGAAATACTTTCCCTTTCGTTTTGTCTTATGGAGAAGATTTCATTCCACTTGACAACGGCAGGGAAATATACTTCCAACTGTTGGTTTATCTGCTTAATACATTCCTGATTGTGTTCCTCCGTTTGAGGTACTTCTGTGTCTAATTGACAATCAGTAATAAATGTCGCAGAGTCAACACCGGAGGGCAAACATGCCCTCAGCACTGTCCGCCAATCTTTGTTGGTGGGTTCTGTTGAGTTTCCTAGTTCTTTAATGAACCTTTGACATGCGACTAGATTTTTCCTTGGATCAGGAAATTCGGACATAATTGATCTCAATTCGGTCCGGGACCAGGGACAGCGCATTGCACTGTCCTGGACGGGAATGGTTCCCTGATCGTCAGTCTTCCCATTGGGGACTGTGATCACCCTGACAGGACTAAACTCAATTACATCACCTTGTTTTGGTCTTACAATATGGGGTACATTTGTTTGTGCGTGATATAAAACATTGTACGTACCTGTGGACACGACCTCACCTGACCCTCCGTTAGGGGGTTTGATTATTGCCTTTACCGATTTGGTCGCGTCCACCTGGATGTCTTGTGTGATGGCTGCTGGAAGAGGTGCCGACATCGTGTTGGGTTCACTTTCTTGCTCGTATTCCTGAGGGAAGTTTGACATGGGGTGCAACTTGCACGGGTTAATAGTTGTACATTTAACAGCATTACAATTATCATTGTTATGTTTATTACACTTATTCTTATCATCTATACTACAGTTGCTAAGTGCGTTTTTATTGTTCAACATTGTGCCTTTCTCCGCAACCATAATCCTCTCCATTGCCACATCTCTCCTCCCAAGATGAGAGTCAGATATGTCAGTTAGCTCTCTTTGCATTTCACTTTCCTGTTGCCATAACTTTAAACAATCATAATGTTTGATCCGTCTCTTTGCTGGTTCAATAAGACCTATCCTTCTCCTTAGATTTAGTAACACTTATGGGCTAAAGCTACCTATTCTTGGGAATTTCTCCCCGTCTTGTACAGTCATTCTTTCCCATTCATCACATAAAACCTCTGTGTGTGAACCGTATTTTTCACACATTACATACCTGGCCGACCCGATTGGTCGGTTTACTAAATCAACCCGAACCGAGGTTGATCGCCCCCTACCTGAACAACTGGCCCCCATAACTTGCAGGTGTTGCTTTTCTTCAGCGAACCCTTACAAAAACCAAGATGTCCGGGGCAGGCTGGCGGTGAAGTTTACCGAGTACTCCACTCACTTCTCGCCCACGTTGGCCAGTAACACAATCACTGTATCCAGAGCTGTTGTACCCAACCTAGGGCCCCTGTGAACCTTTATTTACTGGGGCGCGTTCCCCAGCAAGTATCGGTTGTTGGATAGTTCCTGAGTGACCAGCGAACTTCCCTTAAAATAAAAAAATTTCACAAATCACGTTAAAATGTACAAATAGCGTTTATGACCTTCGTACACAAATAGTACCGGTCAGGTTTACTAATGCACACAATTACGTGCGGTACAATCGTTCAGCACATAAGCAACTAATCTTATGTGCGGAGCGACCAGTGGAATCGAAAATTACGGCTGCGAATTCCTTCAGCCAGATCTTAATGGCCTATATGGGTTCCGCACCAACCCTTCTTGGTGTTGTGCTACTTGTCTCTATAGCGGACTTCCTTGTCTGCTGTACCTGGACCTCCTGGTCTGTTATGCGACCTCCTGGTCTGTTACAGTATGACCTCCTGGTCTGCTACACTCTAATGCTCAAATTTTATGTTTAACCAGGGATGCCTCCCTAGCCACCATGCACGTCACTTACATGTATGTACCTTCACGAGAACTCGATACTTTTCTTGTGGTTCAACCTCAAAATTGTATAATTGCAAACACTCACTCACCACATGTACACTTTTGTTTCTATTTCTATTTCTGCGCAGAAATTTTTCTTTAGACCAGATGTTTTGTAAATTTGGAGAAGGATCTGTTAATTTAAATTTCGGATTTAAAATAGATTTGCGCTACTTATCGCCTGATGCGCTATTTATCGCTTGTTGCGTTACTTATCGCACCTGTTGCGCTATTTAAAAATCAACACTATCGTGTGACTTGAGTTACGTGGGCGTACCCAGACGCTCCGTTGCGTAATTTACGCTGCGTGCGTCGGCCTTTGCGTACGCGAGTCTCAGCCCTTTGTTAGAGACACGTGTACACAAAACCAATGTCCACCGTAACACAACTAACACGTTTTCCAATGTAGATGATCCTCGATCGTCTACCGCGCAACACACCAATCTCTCCTTTTACCTTTAGGTAGAGCTGCGTGTGCTTTACACTTTAACTATGAAATAGCGACAAATCTCTCTTAGCACGTTTATCAATTATAAAATGGCAAACAGGAGAGTGATATATGAAAATACACGAATGAAAAAGAAATGCAGATATGTGCGTGTGTACGCAAGACAGAAATAAACAGTTTTAAAAGACACTAGCCTGTTGTTCTTACCTCCGGTTCCGGATTCCCTCAGCACCCTTTACTAAGCGAAGCAGACGCTTATCCCGTCAGCACTGCGAAGAATATGATCTCCCGCCCTTTGCTGATGGATAATGTCTGCTGAAATTACCTAGCAGAGATATGTGAAGGACAGGACGAGCCGCCAATTGATAAAGCTAAATATTTATCTTATATAAAACCCTTTATGAGGTCTGAGAACACTGTACGCTATTTACGTATGGAGTACCGTAAGGGTACGCTCGTTGCGTAACAATCGCTTAGCCGTGGTCGAGACGCTCAAGCGTCACGTTCGCTCACGGCCAAGAGATCACAGGCAGGCAGGCACGCTATTGGCTGCTGACTAACGTAATGGTTCACTATAGCGTAACGGACGCTGTATCGGGAGCGGGCTGCTCGAGCGATACAGACGCTCACGAGAATACGCTGTTGGTATCGGGCACACTTATAGGTGAGCGACTACCGTAATGCTACGCTATCAGCGTAGCGGACGCTCGAGACCACGAGGAGATCACGAGCGGCGCAGACGCTCACAATGTTAAACCTTTATATCTAAACCATAAACAATGTAATATGCTGTAAAACCTTAGTGTAGAGATAGGGTGTAGATGCAACACAGTGTAACCTTGTTAACTTAAAAGCTGTTTGAGCGTCACCGACGCTCAGGGAATACTTAACACTATAAGAAATACACAGATACCGTGCTTAGGGTCCAACGCCTAATATATATATATTATGAATGTTATACTTGCAAAAGAATTAATACAATATAAGTCATACACTACAATATAACATAGACTACCTAACCAGATAACTACACAGGAAATACAATACAATACTATTACGTTTAAGAGACTACGAGAGAAAGAGGAGAAGAGAGAGAGAGAGAGAGAGATATGGCCCATAACAACAAGAAAGACAATATGATTGCGGAGGAAACTTACGCACAAAGGAAACGATCGCATGCGCCTCTGGACATCCAGCTCCCGATTTTCAGCAATGATAACCGTTGAAGAGTGAGAGCTGGATGTGATCGGCTTGTCTATTTATGCCCCACACACAATACAATTCAATGGTCCCTACAATCTCATTGTTCATTGGACACAGGAATTCCTCCTCGCATTATAACAAAAGGTCATAGGTTGATTCATACAGGTGGGCTGTGACTATTTCCAACAGCTCAGGTGGGAGGGAAACTGGGTTTCCCGCCGCATGGATAAGTTAGTGCAAATACAGTAAATGTTCATAAACTTCTTATGTCCATAACTATTCGCACGAGCGATTAATCCGCTTCAAACCAACACCGGAATATTGCTAATTAAATACTCTTCCGATGGATACTAAACACCACTGTATTACTCCTGTCTGACCCTTCGTATCAAACAAAGAGGGATTTCTCTGTTCATGAACATTCTACATTAACCAAACTTTCAGAATCTATCAAAGGGACCATGGTCTACAAAATACATTATATAGTGAAAATATGTAACGATTGAGTCGCACGCTACGAACACATGAACTCTACCGTAAATGCACATACCGCGCGCCCGCGGGTGCCCGCAACAGTGAGTATGCGCACGCACGGGAGAGCGCACCCATGCGCAGCGCAGACCTGTGTGAGGTGCAAATATGGCAGTGTGCATAGAGATATTTTTCTGACTTTGACAGGTGTAATGTGAATAAAGAGCAATATGGTGTGGTGTAATGAGAATAAGGAGCAATATGGTGTGGTGTAATGTGAATAAGGAGCAATATGGTGTGGTGTAATGTGAATAAAGAGCAATATGGTGTGGTGTAATGAGAATAAGGAGCAATATGGTGTGGTGTAATGAGAATAAGGAGCAATATGGTGTGGTGTAATGTGAATAAGGAGCAATATGGTGTGGTGTAATGTGAATAAGGAGCAATATGGTGTGGTGTAATGTGAATAAGGAGCAATATGGTGTGGTGTAATGTGAATAAAGAGCAATATGGTGTGGTGTAATGTGAATAAGGAGTAATTCAGTATGTTGTTATGTGAATGAGGGGCACTACTGTGAGGAGTAACGTTTATAAGGTAAATTGGTACTACTGTGTGATATAATGTGAATTAGAGACACTGTCGTATGATAAATTGTGAATAAAGTTGCAGTACTGTGAGGTATAATTGGAATTGGGGGTACTATTGTGTGGCCATGCCCCTTGCCAGCAAAAACACACCCCTTTTTGGGCTGTGCGCCGAATGTGCGCACTGTTCTTATTTAATTACAGGGGGTAGTAAAACCAAAATAAGGACTGCTATGGGTGGGGGGTGATGGTGCTGGGAAAGAGGTGCAGGGTCAGAGGCGGAATTAGCGGTGGTGCTAGGGGGCACCAGCCAAAATCTTGCCTAGGGCATCATATTGGTTAGGGCCGGCTCTGCCCACAAGGGAAGGTTAAGGTAGGGGGCAGGGGAGGGTTAGGGTACTTTCGGGGGGGCTGTCGGTATTCTGACTGCTGGCGTCCCATCCATACTGATTCCCTATACGATACCATACGAAGCAGCGCTGATATTTTGGTGTCACCCCTTGGACAGAGTCGCCGAGCAGCGGTGATGGGTGATACATGCACCTGCACCTGCCATCCACACTGTACTGGGAGAGCCTGGGGGCGGCCGGACAGCTCCCGAAATCTAGACAGGCACCCAGCTTGATAAGAATGGGGCGTGACACATGACCAAGCCCCCAAACATCATAAACCAGGAGGGGTCACCTAGCAGACATAAGGCCACACCCCCTTATGCATGCGCGCATTGGCTGGCACCACCCCTAGTGACATCAGTGCGTCCAGTAAATACGGAGACAATAATAATCAGCCATAGAACTGACAGCACGCCGGGCGGTGGAGGGACCAGCCGTTATTCCGGGAGAAATTAACCTGCAGGTGAGTATACCCGCCTAGCACAGGGCAGCATGCACCGTTACACGGAACCCAATCATCCAGCAGATCACCCGCCGGCACGGGCGCACTGTCCACAGTATATATTTATATATATATACACTGTCCACGCATAGTGGTGCTGGGTCCATATTCTACTCAGGAAACGTCTCATTAAAGGGGAGATATCTCAAAGCTTGGGAATACAGTGGAGAGAGATAAAGTACCAGCCATCATTGTCTGGCTGCCATGTCACATGCTCTGCTTCAAAAATGACAAGAGCTGATTGGTTGGCACTTAGCTCCCCCTACTTTATCTCCACGCTGTATAGGATGACCCCTCCTCCCTAATACTGGTCAGTACTGGGGCCCGCCCGACGTCTCACCCTCTCCGATGACTTTACAGTGGCCACTTTCATTATATAACGCTTCCGTCCTCTGCGCTGCGGGGGTTATTCTTCATTAAGGTTTATCATGAGCGAGACGGGACGTCACTTACCACACGTGTCACATTGGTGTATCTATAGTGGGGGCACAGGGGCCTCTGGTTCCAGTGGGGCCCTCACCACACCCTGCACCCAGAGCTATTCTCACCCCCCTGGAGTTCCATGCGTGCCTGCGCTGCAGACCTGGGGCGAGATGTACTAAAGAGAATATGCAGTAATACTCCCATTTTCAGGGGTTTTCCGGCACTTTCATGTGTACCTTCCCCCGGCTGCCGGGTTTTTGACGTCGAGGGTATCGCCATCTTTTTATGGCGATATTCTATAGAAGCTTATGGGCTTCTTACCACTGGCTGCTGTATCCCGCCATCCTGCGCCGCTCACGCTGCCGCCCCCCCTCCCTCTGTCATGTTAGTATATATGTGATCAGGCTTGGACTGGCCCACAGGGGTACGGGGGAGACCTGTCCTGACCACCGGTGGGCTGTAGATTCTGGTCCCTGAGCATTAATGATTACATCCCCATTACACATCCGAGGCGCTGGTTTCTATTGGAGCAATTGTCCCCGGATGTGTTTCTTCCATCATTTCTTATTGGCGCGATAAGCGATAATTATCAGGTCTGTGTTCTGCTGAGTAATAACGAGGCTCCTACGTGAGTATCTGACAGGCAGGAGCCCCCGCCCCGGCCGCTCTGCTGGTGGGGGGAGATTGGTGATCCTGGCGTAATATGCACCGTGTGATTGCTTGTACATTCAGGGCTCTGTTCCTGCGCACAGAACAGGGGTAATCTATCTATTCAGCAGCAGCGCACGTAATTCATATTCACCTTGCAAATCACATATTTATACTTGAAATAATTGTGCGCTGTTCCTACGCTCTCCCGCGCTTCCTGCGAGCTCCCCATGCATTTATAATGCCGCTGATATAATGCAGATTATTTTACTTCGCCTTGAAAAAAAAATAGGTTATAATCTCATTTTTCCGCTCACCTGAATATAAATGGGTAAAGCTGAGAACAGAATTGCTCATTGCTCTCTGCTATTACTTTACAGCTAGAAGTTGCAGAACCTCCGTGACACGCGGCTCCGCATCAGGATGCAGCGCACGTGATTACAAGTCAGTTGGCGACTAATTTATGTACGGCGCCATTATCCCCACATTGTAATATATGATCCCACTAGAATAATAAAACATTGATTATACCTGAAAGTCAAAGTGTACGGCAAGAACATACACTGCAGAACATGATTACTCCATCACATACACTGCAGAACATTATTACTCCATCACATACACCGCAGAACATGATTACTCCATCACATACACCGCAGAACATGATTACTCTATCACATACACCGCAGAACATGATTACTCCATCACATACACCGCAGAACATGATTACTCCATCACATACACCGCAGAACATGATTACTCCATCACATACACTGCAGAACATGATTACTGCATCACATACACCGCAGAACATGATTACTCCATCACACACACTGCAGAACATGATTACTCCATCACAGACACTGCAGAACATGATTACTCCATCACATACACTGCAGAACATGATTACTCTATCACATACACTGCAGAACATGATTACTCCATCACATACACTGCAGAACATGATTACTCTATCACATACACTGCAGAACATGATTACTCCATCACATAGACTGCAGAACATGATTACTCCATCACATACACTGCAGAACATGATTACTCCATCACAGACACTGCAGAACATGATTACTCCATCACATACACTGCAGAACATGATTACTCCATCACATACACCGCAGAACATGATTACTCCATCACATACACTGCAGAACATGATTACTGCATCACATACACCGCAGAACATGATTACTCCATCACACACACTGCAGAACATGATTACTCCATCACATACACTGCAGAACATGATTACTGCATCACATACACTGCAGAACATGATTACTCCATCACAGACACTGCAGAACATGATTACTCCATCACATACACTGCAGAACATGATTACTCCATCACATACACTGCAGAACATGATTACTCCATCACATACACCGCAGAACATGATTACTCCATCACATACACTGCAGAACATGATTACTGCATCACATACACCGCAGAACATGATTACTCCATCACATACACTGCAGAACATGATTACTCCATCACATACACTGCAGAACATGATTACTCTATCACATACACTGCAGAACATGATTACTCCATCACATACACCGCAGAACATGATTACTCCATCACATACACTGCAGAACATGATTACTCCATCACATACACTGCAGAACATGATTACTGCATCACATACACTGCAGAACATGATTACTCTATCACATACACCGCAGAACATGATTACTCTATCACATACACTGCAGAACATGATTACTCCATCACATACACTGCAGAACATGATTACTCCATCACATACACTGCAGAACATGATTACTGCATCACATACACTGCAGAACATGATTACTCCATCACATACACTGCAGAACATGATTACTCTATCACATACACCGCAGAACATGATTACTCTATCACATACACTGCAGAACATGATTACTCCATCACATACACCGCAGAACATGATTACTCCATCACATACACAGCAGAACATGATTACTCTATCACATACACCGCAGAACATGATTACTCTATCACATACACTGCAGAACATGATTACTCCATCACACACACTGCAGAACATGATTACTCCATCACATACACTGCAGAACATGATTACTGCATCACATACACCGCAGAACATGATTACTCTATCACATACACCGCAGAACATGATTACTCTATCACATACACTGCAGAACATGATTACTCCATCACATACACCGCAGAACATGATTACTCCATCACATACACCGCAGAACATGATTACTGCATCACATACACCGCAGAACATGATTACTCCATCACATACACCGCAGAACATGATTACTCCATCACACACACTGCAGAACATGATTACTGCATCACATACACTGCAGAACATGATTACTGCATCACATACACTGCAGAACATGATTACTCTATCACATACACCGCAGAACATGATTACTCTATCACATACACTGCAGAACATGATTACTCCATCACATACACCGCAGAACATGATTACTCCATCACATACACTGCAGAACATGATTACTGCATCACATACACTGCAGAACATGATTACTCTATCACATACACCGCAGAACATGATTACTCTATCACATACACTGCAGAACATGATTACTCCATCACATACACCGCAGAACATGATTACTCCATCACATACACAGCAGAACATGATTACTCTATCACATACACCGCAGAACATGATTACTCTATCACATACACTGCAGAACATGATTACTCCATCACACACACTGCAGAACATGATTACTCCATCACATACACTGCAGAACATGATTACTGCATCACATACACCGCAGAACATGATTACTCCATCACATACACCGCAGAACATGATTACTCCATCACATACACACCAGAACATTATTACTCCATCACATACACCGCAGAACATGATTACTCTATCACATACACCGCAGAACATGATTACTCTATCACATACACTGCAGAACATGATTACTCCATCACATACACCGCAGAACATGATTACTCCATCACATACACCGCAGAACATGATTACTGCATCACATACACCGCAGAACATGATTACTCCATCACATACACTGCAGAACATGATTACTCCATCACATACACCGCAGAACATGATTACTCCATCACATACACCGCAGAACATGATTACTCCATCACATACACCGCAGAACATGATTACTCTATCACATACACCGCAGAACATGATTACTCTATCACATACACTGCAGAACATGATTACTCCATCACATACACTGCAGAACATGATTACTGCATCACATACACCGCAGAACATGATTACTCCATCACATACACCGCAGAACATGATTACTCCATCACATACACTGCAGAACATGATTACTCTATCACATATACCGCAGAACATGATTACTCCATCACATACACCGCAGAACATGATTACTCTATCACATACACCGCAGAACATGATTACTCTATCACATACACTGCAGAACATGATTACTCCATCACATACACCGCAGAACATGATTACTCCATCACATACACCGCAGAACATGATTACTGCATCACATACACCGCAGAACATGATTACTCCATCACACACACTGCAGAACATGATTACTGCATCACATACACTGCAGAACATGATTACTCCATCACATACACTGCAGAACATGATTACTGCATCACATACACTGCAGAACAAGATTACTCTATCACATACACTGCAGAACATGATTACTCCATCACATACACTGCAGAACATGATTACTCCATCACATACACTGCAGAACATGATTACTCCATCACATACACCGCAGAACATGATTACTCCATCACATACACCGCAGAACATGATTACTCCATCACATACACTGCAGAACATGATTACTCCATCACATACACTGCAGAACATATTTACTCCATCACATACACCGCAGAACATGATTACTCCATCACATACACTGCAGAACATGATTACTGCATCACATACACTGCAGAACATGATTACTCTATCACATACACCGCAGAACATGATTACTCCATCACACACACTGCAGAACATGATTAATCCATCACATACACCACAGAACATGATTACTCCATCACATACACTGCAGAACATGATTACTCCATCACATACACTGCAGAACATGATTACTCCATCACATACACCGCATAACATCATTACTCCATCACATACACTGCAGAACATGATTACTCCATCACATACACTGCAGAACATGATTACTCCATCACATACACAGCATAACATGATTACTCCATCACATACACTGCAGAACATGATTACTCCATCACATACACTGCAGAACATGATTACTCCATCACATACACCGCAGAACATGATTACTCCATCACATACACTGCAGAACATGATTACTCCATCACATACACCGCAGAACATGATTACTCCATCACATACACCGCAGAACATGATTACTCCATCACATACACCGCAGAACATGATTACTCCATCACATACACCGCAGAACATGATTACTCCATCACATACACCGCAGAACATGATTACTCCATCACATACACTGCAGAACATGATTGACTTTCTCATAAACAACAGGACATCACCCCATTGGTATCTGCAACGTTTCGGTTTATTTTCAAAACCGTCTTCAGGCTTACATAAACAATACAAAAACCGTTCTTACCTATATACACGTATAACACCATGTGCTGATCCGTCCAGGTGCGTTCAGCTACTCCCACTTCCGCTGACGTCACCCGGACAAAAAACCATGTGACTTCACATTAACCCTTCACCAATAATTCACATATCTGCAGCACAATGAATATATCTGTTATCTTGAGTTAATACATTGAAACGTTGTCACTAACACTGATGTACATCTATAGTATTATGAATACCAATCTTCATCAATTACGTATATTGTCATAATGTGCAGTATTCAGTAGTCATTATCAAAAAAACGACCTATTACATTTAATAAAGAAAACTAGAGAAAGATACATTTTCATTAAGGCCATAAGGTGCTATTGTGTTGAGGGAATAAATCCACTTTGTCTCACAGCGCAACAGCAATTTATTGCGATCGCCCTGTCTGCGACTTTCGGGTATATGATCTATCATTTTATACCGCAAACTTGATAGATTGTGCCCCTTTGCCTTAAAATGTTTGGCCACAGGTTGTTCACTTGTCCTCCCTTCAATAGCCAACTTGATTGCACTTCTATGCTGTGCCATCCGTTCTCTAAATGTGCAAGACGTTTTACCTACATAAAGTAATCCACAGGGACACTTTATGTAGTACACTACGAAACGAGAGGTGCATGTTAAACAATGAGTTATTTTAATAGCTTTCCCTGAATGAGGATGATACAATGTATCTCCTGTTTCCAGGTAGATACATGTAGTGCATCCTAAACACCTATAGTTACCAAATTTCCTACTAAGAAAGTTAGAAGGTCTTAATGTGGTAAAATCTGAGATGTCAGCATGAACCAGCATATCACGGAGGTTACGTCCTCTGCGGTAACATGGCACAAGGCGTTTATCTGACAACACTCTTAGATCAGGGTCAGATTGTATAACAGGCCAATTTCTTTTGGCTTTTGATGCTAACCTCTTGCTGGCCGTAGAGTATTTGTTCACATACACCATAGATGTACTAACTTCATTACCAAATCTTTCCAGTTGGTGTCTAGTTTTGGGTTCCGACAAGGCTTAACTCTTGGCTTGCTGCAGTAATTTGTTAGGGTAACCCCGTTCTAAGAATCTGTGAATCATATGATCCATCTGTGCTAGTTCATCTTGTGGATCACTGCATATACGATGTACCCGGAGTAATTGAGAAAAAGGCAAACCCTTTTTAAAAGGTTCAGGGTGATGGCTTGAGGCTGCTAAATAGTTATTACAATCTGTGGGCTTCCTGTATAATGAGGTGATGAAACCTGATTCAGTGATGGATACATCGACATCTAGGAAATGCATTTTATGTTCCTGTATGTCATAAGTGAATTTAATATTTGGATCCCTGGTGTTAATCTCAGCCATCATTTGTACAAATGCTTCACGGGTACCTGTCCATAATAAAAACACGTCATCTTTGTAACGAAGGAAAAAAAGTATGTTCTTTTTGTAATCTTCATTAACAAAAAATAACTGCTGTTCTAATTCAAACATGAATGCATTGGCATATGCGGGGGCCACTGGGGACCCCATCACACAGCCGAGCAACTGCAAATAATAATAATTCTTATTAAAAAGAAAATAATTGTGCGTAAGTACTAATGTTAATAGATTAACGAAAACATTTACGTCAGGACTCTGATAAAGATTTGGATTATCATTAATTAATTTCCTAACTGCAGGGATTCCTCTCTCATGTGGAATGTTGGTGTACAAGCTGATAATGTCAGCTGTGCACAACCAACATTTGTCAGCAGGTAAGGTAACTGTACGCAATTTCTCTAAAAATACAAAGGTATCCTTCAGATAAGTATTTTGGTTCTGAATAATTGGTTGTAGATAATGGTCTAGAAATTTAGACACTTGATAAAACAATGAATCACGTGCGGCAATTATGGGGCGACCAGGAGGTTTGAAAGAGTTTTTATGTAGTTTTGGTATCATATAGAAAACCGGAACTACAGGTGATGTAGTGCTTAATGCCTCTATCGTGTATTGATTAACCAAACCATTCCTGGCCGCTTCCTGTAATACCCGATTTAATTCACGTATATATTTCTCAGTGGGGTCACAACTCAACTTCATATATACATTGGTGTCTGACAGCTGCTTGTCAGCCTCAGCAATATAATCCTCCAAATCTTGTATCACGATCCCACCCCCCTTATCGGCAGGGCGGATCGTGATATCTTGTCGAGTAGACAAACTTTTCAATGCACAACGTTCTGCATATGACAAATTACCACATATCTTTACAGGATTAACACCCAAATAATCAATCTCACTGTGTATAGCCCTGGTAAAGGAACGTATGGCCTCATTAGTAGACAAAGGATCAAACTGTGATTTAACTCTAATCGGACAGTCAGCATTACTATCAGCTACATTTGTACTCTTATTGGCAAAATGTTCTTTTAAACGTAATGAACGATTAAAACGAGCCAAGTCAACCTTACTTTCAAAACTGTTATGTTGTGTTGTTGGTACAAAGCTCAGTCCTCATTGTAGAACACGTTGCTCTGTCTCTGTGAGCTCTTTAGATGATAAGTTGAATATTACTTCTTTGTTTTTGCCGTCTTTTTTGTGGTCCCTTTCGCACTGCTTCCCCCTTCTTGTGCGTCCTCTACCAGAGCGTCTCTTTGCGCCCTGGTCTTGATCCCCAAAGGGGCCTTCCCCTTGGGTATTTTCCTCCTGGTAGATGAGGATTCAGAATCGCTTTGGGAATTAGCGCTGGAACCCTCAGTTTCTAATGGAAACGACCTTTGTTGATTACGGAATCTAGGGCGAAAAAGTCTCTGTCTTTGTTGTGGATTAGAAAAGTTATATACCCGGTTTTCCTCATAATCACGGGTCACTGCAGTGAATTTTTTCGTTTTAAACACTATCAAATCATTGCGGTACTTGTCCACTTGTATTTGTAGTTTTTTTAACCACTCGTTGTCTCCATCTGCTCTGAGGGATTCCAAACAGGTGGACTCCAGTATGTTGATTTTTTCACGAACCAAAGTTAACTCCCTCGTTGCCTCCTCAATTACAAGTAGTATAAGATCAAACGATGCCTTGTTAAGGACGGCCGCCCATCTGCGGCAAAACTCAGTGTTATTACGTCCAATTGTAGGTGAATTTCGGATGCGAAAACCCCTGGGGATTATTCTGTCTCGAAAATAATCAGATAATGATACGCCATGAAAATAAAAATCGATCTCTCTTTTCATTAATTTCAATAAATGAGCAAAATTCAATTCATTAGAATCAGTTCTAGAAGATGTGGACATTCTGTCCTTGATCAATATACGTTCAGCATCAATGTCGGACAACGACAACAGTTCCCCTTGGGGATACACTGAGGCTCGAAAGCCAGTACCTTCATCCTTGCCAGCTTCCATAGTGCAACAGTGAACCACGTCCAAAAGTGCAAAAAGTGATAAAACAACCACACACGGTTAAAAACACCCCGACTCTAGGGCAAAAGGCAATGCCCAAAGGTAAGAACGGTGCCGTGGCCAATTGTAGCATCCTCTGATGCGTCAATATTATATTCGTTTCTACGCCCGGCACTCCTGATGCACAACAATAAATATTACCCGGTGCCTTCTCTGGCAATGATACTTGCTTGAATATCTATGTAATGAGCGGCACTCACGGGACTTTCTCATAAACAACAGGACATCACCCCATTGGTATCTGCAACGTTTTGGTTTATTTTCAAAACCGTCTTCAGGCTTACATAAACAATACAAATTAAGTGTCCCTGTGGATTACTTTATGTAGGTAAAACGTCTTGCACATTTAGAGAACGGATGGCACAGCATAGAAGTGCAATCAAGTTGGCTATTGAAGGGAGGACAAGTGAACAACCTGTGGCCAAACATTTTAAGGCAAAGGGGCACAATCTATCAAGTTTGCGGTATAAAATGATAGATCATATACCCGAAAGTCGCAGACAGGGCGATCGCAATAAATTGCTGTTGCGCTGTGAGACAAAGTGGATTTATTCCCTCAACACAATAGCACCTTATGGCCTTAATGAAAATGTATCTTTCTCTAGTTTTCTTTATTAAATGTAATAGGTCGTTTTTTTGATAATGACTACTGAATACTGCACATTATGACAATATACGTAATTGATGAAGATTGGTATTCATAATACTATAGATGTACATCAGTGGTAGTGACAACGTTTCAATGTATTAACTCAAGATAACAGATATATTCATTGTGCTGCAGATATGTGAATTATTGGTGAAGGGTTAATGTGAAGTCACATGGTTTTTTGTCCGGGTGACGTCAGCGGAAGTAGGAGTAGCTGAACGCACCTGGACGGATCAGCACATGGTGTTATACGTGTATATAGGTAAGAACGGTTTTTGTATTGTTTATGTAAGCCTGAAGACGGTTTTGAAAATAAACCGAAACGTTGCAGATACCAATGGGGTGATGTCCTGTTGTTTATGAGAAAGTCCCGTGAGTGCCGCTCATTACATAGATATATATATGTATATATATATATATATTTATAATATATATTTTTGTATGAACTGTTATTATAATATATTTTTCCTACAACGGGGGAAACCATTTACACCGTATATGAATAAGCTAATTTAGTTAAAAAGGGCTTGCTATTTTTGTATTTGTATATGTCTTTGTGGATTTTGTGAAGGTTTTATATGTGTTTAGGATAATAAATATTGTTTTATTTGTACAAAGAGAAGCCTCCTATCAATTGTATCAACAGGCAGATATATATACCAACAATATTTTGCAGTGTGTCGCCCCGATGTCCATTATTATGCTCCCCGTGTCAATTATTATGTCGTCTCCTCCTATGCCCATTGTTATTTGTTCCTCCTCTGTTCATTGTTATGCCCCTCCCTGTCTATTATTATGTGCCACCCCCTCTGTGCCCATTATTATGTGCCACCCCCCCTCTGTGTCCATTATTATGTGCCACCCCCCCTCTGTGTCCATTATTATGTGCCACCCCCCCTCTGTGTCCATTATTATGTCCCACCCCCCTTCTGTGTCCATTATTATGTCCCACCCCCCCTCTGTGTCCATTAATATGTGCCATCACCCCCCTCTGTGTCCATTATTATGTGCCACCCCCCCTCTGTGTCCATTATTATGTCCCACCCCCTCTGTGTCCATTATTATGTCCCACCCCCCCTCTGTGTCCATTAATATGTGCCATCACCCCCCTCTGTGTCCATTATTATGTGCCACCCCCCCTCTGTGTCCATTATTATGTCCCACCCCCTCTGTGTCCATTATTATGTGCCACCCCCCCTCTGTGTCCATTATTATGTGCCACCCCCCCTCTGTGTCCATTATTATGTGCCACCCCCCCCTGTGTCCATTATTATGCGCCATCCCCCCTCTGTGTCCATTAATATGTGTCCCCCTCTGTGTCCATTAATATGTGTCCCCCTCTGTGTCCATTATTGTTCCTGTCCATTATGCACCCCTCTGTATCCATTATTAATCCTCCCCTCTGTGACCATTATTATGTTCTGCCACACCACTGTGTTCATTATGGCGTTCCTCCCCTCCTCCTTTGTAGAGTTAATGCACCCTGAAGTTTACTTACCTTTTCTCTTTTCTGTTCCTCTGGCTCGGCTCCTCTTCCAGGCTTACGCGGTCCACGGGTCTCCTCAGCGCTGACAGGAAGGTCAAGTGCTGCCAGCATACAGCGACCGGCAGCATCCGGCAGTCAGGAGGATGCACTGGCGGCCGGTTCCTGTCTTCAGTCCACTGCATGCATAGTTATCGGCGGCACCTGTGCAGAGCGCCTAAGTGACGTCATGTATTGCAGTGTCACATGGCGCAGAGAAGGGGAGACACACTATGCGGCACAGGGAAGGTTTGGGAAGCTTTCCATTGTGCCCACGCAGCCCTTTCAACGTATGTCTGGGGAGTGGAGGTTGTTGAGGTGGGGTTTGAATTGGCAGAGTGGAGGCTCGGACGGCCGCTGCTGGTGCCAGGAAAACATTTTTTTTCCTGTCTCCAGCGGATCCTCCTTGGTGTTGTGGGCCTATTTTCATGGGGGGCCTGGAGCTGCAGCTCCACCCGCCCCATTGTTAATCCGGCCCTGCTCCTTATCCCTATTGCCTCTGTGTATTGTAGCTAGGGGATTGTGATGCTACTTCAGCATTGCCACGTGACCTGCAAAACTTATGCCATCTCTCACTTCATAACCGAGTGATGCCATGTGGTGGGGGTTCACGGGCGGCAGCCATTTTGTCAGTTTGCTACAGTATGCGATCGAGTCCGGTGTAACGTACTGTAATGTGCATAGACCTCGCTTATCCCTATCGCCCCTGTGTATTTTAGCTAGGGGATTGTGACGCTCCTTCAGCATTGGCCCATAGCCTGCAAAATCTGTGCTGTTACTTGCTCCATAGCCGAGGGCCTCCATGGGGCAAGGAGTCACAGGCGGTAGCCATTTCAATTGAGTCTGCCCTGCTACAGAATTGTATGTGTACCGTATGGTGCATAGAACCTTAACAGTAGAACCGCTCCTGCAGCTTTGCCCTGCTTTATGTAAATAAAAAAATAATAAAGTGTCTGGAAAAAACTAACATGCATTCGTACTTTAGGAATCAAACCCGGGACTCTAAGTATAGGAAGCTGAACACTTCACCACTTTGTCGCAGACAGATGAATAAATCCATTGGTTTTGATTATGCCGTAATGGCTATGGGATTAGGACGCTAACATACAATATCCCTAACATCAATAGCCAACAATGTACTTGTAACACGTCCGTTTGCATCTGTGTACACTACTGGTTTTATGTTGCTTTGTCTGCGGGACTTGAACGCTTACATATTCCTAAAGTACAGTAAATGGACCATATATGCTGTACTATTTGCGTCTGTACTGTATATACTGTATGAAATAATATAGCGTAATGAGACGCTGTATTTACTGTATACAGCGTAATGAGACACATTATTAAAGTAGTTCTTACTATGTATTTCAGTATTTACTTTTACGGGAGACCACACGCATGCGCAGTGGTGATTGTAAAAAGTGACATCTGGTGGATGATCGCAGGTATTACACGTAAAGGTAACGTCAAACGCTCTGTGCGCCTCCGTGCGATTAGGCGTGCCTCTCTGTAACTAGGCGCACCTCCCTGCGACACGGTACGCTGCGTATGCCCGATCGTGACTAACGTCTCAGCCAGTCAAGATAACGGAGGACCCATCTGTACTTGTGCAAAGAGTAATGGACATAACTTTAGCTAGTACTTTTTCCTTTGCATATGGTATATTTGTTAAAAAAAGTTGTGATGTTATTTGCAATGCATATTGTCAGAGTTTATTGCCTAAGTATTTGTATAGATGACTAAAGGTGTTATAGATCAGCATCGCTGATCCAGGTGAGACCGCAGTATTTCTGAAAAAGAAGACGCCGGGACACATAGTTTCAGAATAATAAAATTGAATATTATTTTCTGTGTGCAAGTTACAGTGACAGAAACAATTAACCAATGTATATGTTTGTATCTTGCTCGGAACTTTGGAATTACTAACACTTTGGTATAGATCTTGAATTTTATAAACCCCCCCCCCTAATAAACCAGTCCTGACAGTTCTTTGAACAACTCAGAGTGGATTTATCCTCCATTTGTCTCTGAAGTAAGTTGGGGGAACCTACACCTGGATCCAGACCACAAGGTAAAGAAACAAATCCCTAGAAGTGCCAATTTACCTGTGTACTCACCTCACAACACATCGCTACTCATGCTTACCTGGGTGTGTCACATTAACATGATGTCTGTTTTTTTGGGGCAATAACACATTCTCTGTAAGGTATGGTGGTCATTTGGATGCTCTATGTAGTGTATGAAGCTAACTAGGGTGCTCTCTGTATTGTGCATCACTGGGATACTCTTGAACACAGACAGAGAACATTAGTTCAACTTTTACAATGGTCGGGACATGTTTTAACCCACCTACTCTTGAATTGACCTAATCTACAGATAATTTTATGCTGACACCATTTTAACATTATTTACCACGACCACTTTAAGGGGAGGTTACGGTTAGGCACTAGGGGTAGGGTTAGAGTCAGGCTGTGGGAGGGGAGGTTAGGCTTAGGCTGTGGGAGAGGAGTGTTAGGGTTAGGCACTAGGGGGAGATTAAAGTTAGGCTATGAGAGGGGAGGTTAGGGTTAGGTGCTAGGGGTATAGTTAGAGTCAGGCTACGAGAGGGGAGGTTAGGGTTAGGCACTGGGAGAGGTTTAGGGTCAGGCTACGAGAGGAGAGATTAGGGTTAGGCACTGGGAGAGGGTTAGGGTCAGGCTACGAGATGGGAAGTCAGGATTAGGCACTGGGAGAAGGTTAGGGTCAGGCTACGAGATGGGAAGTCAGGATTAGGCACTGGGAGAAGGTTAGGGTCAGGCTACGAGATGGGAAGTCAGGATTAGGCACTGGGAGAAGGTTAGGGTCAGGCTACGAGATGGGAAGTCAGGATTAGGCACTGGGAGAGGGTTAGGGTCAGACTAGGTAAGGGGAGGTTAGGGTTAGTCACTGGGAGAAGGTTAGGGTCAGGCTACGAGAGGGGAGGTTAGGGTTAGGCACTGGGAGAGGGTTAGGGTCAGGCTACGAGATGGGAGGTCAGGGTTAGGCACCAGGGGTATGCTTAGAGTCGGTATATGAGAGGGGAGGTTAGGGTTAGGCACTGGGAGAGGGTAAGGTTCAGGCTATGAGAGTGGAAGTTAGGGTTAGGCACTGGGAGAGGAATAGGTCAGGCTGTGAGATGGTAGGTTAGGGTCAGGCTACGAGAGTGGAAGTTAGGGTTAGGCACTGGGAGAGGAATAGGTCAGGCTATGAGATGGGAGGTTAGGGTTAGGCACTAGGGGTATGCTTAGAGTCGGTATATGAGAGGGGAGGTTAGGGTTAGGCACTGGTGGAGGGTAAGGTTCAGGCTATGAGAGGGGAGGTTAGGGTTAGGCACTGGGAGAGGGTTAGGGTCAGGCTACGAGAGGAGAGATTAGGGTTAGGCACTGGGAGAGGGTTAGGGTCAGGCTACGAGATGGGAGGTCAGGGTTAGGCACTAGGGGTATGCTTAGAGTCGGTATATGAGAGGGGAGGTTAGGGTTAGGCACTGGTGGAGGGTAAGGTTCAGGCTATGAGAGTGGAAGTTAGGGTTAGGCACTGGGAGTGGAATAGGTCAGGCTATAAGATGGGAGGTTAGGGTTAAGCACTATGGGAAGAGTTATGGCTAAGCTATGGGTGGGGGATGTTTTGTCAACATTCTAATCATGTTGACATTTCATCATTGAAGGCTGGATGAATTTCGACGTGGTCAATACCAATCATCTTGAAATGCTGCATGTTAACATTATGACCATGTTGAGATTCTCATGTCAACATAATGAATGTCAACAAAAAAAACAACACATCCCTTACAGGAGCAGGGTCTCCCAACAGCACAGAGTCTCCTGTCGCACTGGTGCAGGAAAATTGTAATGTATCTAAAATTACTGTACATTTATGTGTCCAACATTGCCGGAGACAAACTAGTGCAAACAGTATATATGAGCCATGGCTTTATTTTCAGAACTTGTATTCCTTAATTAACAAGCATTATACAAGGTACATTTTGGTGGCAGCAGGTAATTAATGACATACAGTAATACAGTATGAAATAACTGGCAACCAATAATCTTATCATGTTATTAGGTATACTTAGAATGTAATACAGGTTGAGTATCCCATATCCAAATATTCCGAAATACGTAATATTCCGAAATACGGACTTTTTGAGTGAGAGTGAGATAGTGAAACCTTTGTTTTTTGATGGCTCAATGTACACAAACTTTGTTTAATACACAAAGTTATTAAAAATGTTGTATTAAATGACCTTAGGCTGTGTGTATAAGGTGTACATGAAACATAAATTAATTGTGTCAATGTAGACACACTTTGTTTAATGCACAAAGTTATAAAAAATATTGTCTAAAATAACCTTCAGGCTGTGTATATAAGGTGTATATGTAACATAAATGCATTCTGTGCTTATATTTAGGTCCCATCTCCATGATATATCATTATGGTATGTAATTATTCCAAAATACGGAAAAATCCGATATCCAAAATACCTCTGGTCCCAAGGATTTTGGATAAGGGATACTCAACCTGTAGTAGAAGTTAGAATATACAGTAAGAACCTGTTATTTAACAGTTAGATATATCGATTATGAATAAATGCAGGAATTTGCTTTAAAATGTAATTACTGTGCAGACACATACATGTATAGAGAAGCTGATATTGTATTGTAACACACATCCACATTCTGTCTGTCTGAATACATGAGCCATGGCATTAAGCGAACAAGATGCCTCAGAACTCGCTAATAACATAGAAGAATCTGTAAGGATAACTATATGTCTATATAAAGTTGCAGGAGGGAGTATATCAGCCAGTTGTTGAAGTCTACTAAGTCCCTTTCAAAAGATCATTATCCATAACAATGGCCCTCATTCCGAGTTGATCGGTCGCAAGGCGAATTTAGCAGAGTTACACACGCTAAGCCGCCGCCTACTGGGAGTGAATCTTAGCTTCTTAAAATTGCGACCGATGTATTCGCAATATTGCGATTACTAACTACTTAGCAGTTTCAGAGTAGCTCCAGACTTACTCTGCCTGTGCGATCAGTTCAGTGCTTGTCGTTCCTGGTTGACGTCACAAACACACCCAGCGTTCGCCCAGGCACTCCCACCGTTTCTCCGGCCACTCCTGCGTTTTTTCCGGAAACGGTAGCGTTTTCAGCCACACGCCCCTGAAACGCCGTGTTTCCGCCCAGTAACACCCATTTCCTGTCAATCACATTACGATCGCCGGAGCGAAGAAAAAGCCGTGAGTAAAAATACTTTCTTCATAGTAAAGTTACTTGGCGCAGTCGCAGTGCGAACATTGCGCATGCGTACTAGGCGGATTTTCACTGCGATGCGATGAAAAAGAACGAGCGAACAACTCGGAATGAGGGCCAATATACTGTATCATTCGTAAAATTTACTGTATTTAAGCTGCATTTTATATTTCACTGTAGAACACATCATTTATACTATTTTTTGGCTTGGACACGCAAGATACTTTATATTAAGGGACAGTTTTTCTTTTTAATAATAGCCTGTAGTTGTCACTGTTACTAATTTTATTCTTACAAAGGTTTAGCCTGTGATAACCATTAACAATTTACTGTATTGTAAGCTATATAGTTAATCTACCATCTAAAGCTAAGTGCACTGATATGACAGTAGAAGGTTGGATAAAATGGATTATTATGGCCATCTGTGTCCTGAACTGGAACTAATAGTCACCATAAGAGTTAGCGAGTCAGCATATACTCATTAGCTTACATTGTAATGGCCCATACACATTACGCGATCCCCACACTTGCCGATGCAGCCGGAACAGGCAGCGACGGCGGGGAACGGCGATGGGGGGGACGGACGGTTGCAGCATGGCTTTTGTTAACGAGGACCTCCCTCGTCCGTACATGTGTACATATGATTAAAATCGCATAGGACAAATGAGGAAAAAAGACACTTTAAATTGGGTAAAATAAATGAAAAAAATGAAAAAGAGAAAGGAAAAAGAAAATACATAATAAGCAATAGTATCCAGCACAAAGTGACACAATAAGACACAATGTTTATAGTCCTGATGTCTTAGGGCCTAATACAGATCTGATCATAACAGCAAGTTTGTTCTCTAATGGGAAAAACCATGTGTACTGCAGGGGGGGGGCAGATGTAACATGTGCAGAGAGAGTTAGACTGCACCAAGACATCAGGAGGTTTAGGGTAAGCTTAGGGTTAGTCACCACAAGTCTGCACCAGTACTATCTTTGGCCACTAAAACCGCAATGTGGTCTAGTTGCAATAAGCCCTAATTTACACAAAAAAAACCCAGTGTAAACATTGTGTCCTATTGTGTTACTTGATGCTGTCGAGTATTGCTTTTTATTTATTTTTTCTTTCTTTTTCATTTATTTTACCCAATTTAAAGTGTCTTTTTTATTCATTTATTCTGTTTGAGTGTAATCACATTTACACACGCACATTGCATTTAGTCATACCAGTGCTCGTTTACCTCTATGGGGTGTATTCAATAAAAGTTGGATCCATTCCGACATGCATTTGTCGGAATGGATCCAACAACCCCTATTCAATGAATGGCCAAATCCAACTGTCGAATTTGGCCGTTCCTGGTGTCCTGTCCTGCTGCCGTGGTCAGCGGCTGCCGGGTGTGCTGTCAGCGGCAGCAGGAGGAGCTGGCAGCAGCGCGGGGTGTGATGTGTGCAGTGGCGGGGGGAGCTGGCGACATCGGCGGGGTTAATGTGTGCGTTGGCGGGTGGAACTGGCAGCGTCAGCGGGGGTTAATGTGTGTGACGGCGGGGGGAGTTGTCTGCGGCGGAGGGGTGGCGCTGCATGGACTAAGGAGCCTGGCTGGGGGGACGCCCTGCTCATTCCGACTTATTTTAAAGTCGGATTGAGATTGTCGGAAAGGGGGCCAAAACCTGTCAGATTTGGCACCATTACTGACAGCAGCAGGCGGATCGGCGGGTATTCCACCCAGCTACCTGCTTTCCAACAGCATTCCGACAAGTTGGATTACCCGACTTGTCAGAAAAAAATGTGCCCATATTGAATAGGTCGGAACCCCTTCCGACCTATTCCAGTCGGAAACTGACGTCTTTCCGACAAGATGGCAGTTTCCAACTCTTATTGAATATACCCCTATTACTGAAATGCTGTAATACAATTGAGCAGCTTAGAATCCCACACATAGCGCAGAATGCTTGTTTTCTCCCGTATTGTGTATAGTAACCATTGGCAGCGTTCACAAATATATGTATAAAAGTTTTAAGAGTGTTAAAAAATAGTTTGTTCGTGGGGGAGGCACTTTCTCCTGTGCTGACCAGACTTGTCTACAGGAGAAATTGAGGACATTGCATGAAACCTTTCAAAGCTGAAAATACCTGATATGAGAGAATTAGTCGAATCAGAGATCAATTTAAATAGAAAGTCTCATCTCAATTTCTGTAATGATATGAGAACTGTTACACATATATATTGGAGTGTTACATTATGTGTTTGTAATGGGTCTAATCCTTACAGAGGATCAATCTTTGGACACATTTAATTTATTGTTTTGTAACAAATGTTGCTGCATCATTTTACATTCTTTCTTTTTCACCAATGCTTTTCATGTTTCAGGAATAGTTGTTTATGTTGCCTTTGGATGTGACATAAATCAGCTGTATACATAGAAGAGATCTGTTTGATCAAACTTAATGGAAAAGAAATAATTAAGGTAGGTTCTTACAAAGGCATTAATCAAAAAGGCAGATGTACAAACCTACAATGTAAGGTTGTGTGAAAGAACAAAAAGCCTCTTTACACTACAGACCCTGATACTCTGAGTATGTGTAACCAGCGGCACTGTCGGGGGATAGAAATTCTCTGTTTTTGTAGCATGGTAAGTAGGGCGTAACACACGCTGCGGGGCCTTGTCCTGGTTGGTTATTCTCAGGATACATTGCCATTGTTGCATTATGTCTCTGCATCCACACTTGAAATACTCTGCAAAAGAAACATATATGGAAAATATATAATGATCTGTATATAGTAATTCTGATAATACTATATGATCATCTCTCTATAATGTCCTTTTACACTCACAATGAAATCCGCAACAACCCATTGTATTAGCTTTCATCAGGTATCATCATACTCGCCTGTTTCTGCATTTGGATGCAGAATTTTGCTTGTTTCAGCTTAAGAGCCTGATTCAAATTCAGACGCCGTCTTATGCTAATGCCGCACAGCTGTACCCCAAGACTTATACAGCTGCACCCCTGTACTGGACTTATACTGCAGTACCCCAAGACTTATACAGCTGCACCACTGTACTGGACTAATACTGCAGTACCCCAAGACTTATACAGCTGCACCACTGTACTGGACTTATACTGCAGTATCCCAAGACTTATACAGCTGCACCACTGTACTGGACTTATACTGCAGTACCCCAAGACTTATACAGCTGCACCACTGTACTGGACTTATACTGCAGTACCCCAAGACTTATACAGCTGCACCACTGTGCTGGACTTATACTGCAGTACCCCAAGACTTATACAGCTGCACCACTGTACTGGACTTATACTGCAGTACCCCAAGACTTATACAGCTGCACCACTGTACTGGACTTATACTGCAGTACCCCGAGACTAATACAGCAGTACCCCAAGACTTATACAGCTGCACCACTGTACTGGACTAATACAGCAGTACCCCAAGACTTATACAGCTGCACCACTGTACTGGACTTATACTGCAGTACCCCAAGACTTATACAGCTGCACCACTGTACTGGACTTATACTGCAGTACCCCGAGACTAATACAGCAGTACCCCAAGACTTATACAGCTGCACCACTGGACTGGACTTATACTGCAGTACCCCAAGACTAATACAACTGCACCACTGTACTGGACTTATACTGCAGTACTCCAAGACTTATACAGCTGCTCCACTGTACTGGACTTATACTGCAGTACCCTGAGACTAATACAGCAGTACCCCAAGACTTATACAGCTGCACCACTGGACTGGACTTAGACTGCAGTACCCCAAGACTTATACAGCTGCACCACTGTACTGGACTTATACTGCAGTACCCCAAGACTTATACAGCTGCACCACTGTACTGGATTTATACTGCAGTACCCCTGGGCTTATACAGCAGTACCCCAAGACTTATGCAGCTGCACCACTGTACTGGACTTAGACTCCAGTACCCCAAGACTTATGCAGCAGCACTCCTGGGCTTATACAGCAGTACCCCTGAACTTATACAGCTGCACCATTTTACTGCAATTATACTGCAGCACCCCAAGACATATACAGCAGTACCCCAAGACTTATACAGCTGCACCACTGTACTGGACTTATACTGCAGTACCCCAAGACTTATACAGCTGCACCACTGTACTGGACTTATACTGCAGTACCCCAAGACTTATACAGCTGCACCACTGTACTGGACTTATACTGCAGTACCCCAAGACTTATACAGCTGCACCACTGTACTGGACTTATACTGCAGTACCCCAAGACTTATACAGCTGCACCACTGTACTGGACTTATACTGCAGTACCCCAAGACTTATACAGCTGCACCCCTGTACTGGACTTATACTGCAGTACCCCAAGACTTATACAGCTGCACCACTGTACTGGACTTATACTGCAGTACCCCAAGACTTATACAGCTGCACCACTGTACTGGACTTATACTGCAGTACCCCGAGACTAATACTGCAGTACCCCAAGACTTATACAGCTGCACCACTGTACTGGACTAATACAGCAGTACCCCAAGACTTATACAGCTGCACCACTGTACTGGACTTATACTGCAGTACCCCAAGACTTATACAGTTGCACCACTGTACTGGACTTATACTGCAGTACCCCGCGACTAATACAGCAGTACCCCAAGACTTATACAGCTGCACCACTGGACTGGACTTATACTGCAGTACCCCAAGACTAATACAGCTGCACCACTGTACTGGACTTATACTGCAGTACTCCAAGACTTATACAGCTGCACCACTGGACTGGACTTATACTGCAGTACCCCAAGACTTATACAGCTGCACCACTGGACTGGACTTAGACTGCAGTACCCCAAGACTTATACAGCTGCACCACTGTACTGGACTTATACTGCAGTACCCCAAGACTTATACAGCTGCACCACTGTACTGGATTTATACTGCAGTACCCCTGGGCTTATACAGCAGTACCCCAAGACTTATTCAGCTGCAACACTGTACTTGACTTAGACTCCAGTACCCCAAGACTTATGCAGCAGCACTCCTGGGCTTATACAGCAGTACCCCTGAACTTATACAGCTGCACCATTTTACTGCAATTATACTGCAGCACCCCAAGACATATACAGCAGTACCCCAAGACTTATACAGCTGCACCACTGGACTGGATTTATACTGCAGTACCCCAAGACTTATACAGCTGCACCACTGTACTGGACTTATACTGCAGTACCCCGAGACTAATACAGCAGTACCCCAAGACTTATACAGCTGCACCACTGGACTGGACTTATACTGCAGTACCCCAAGACTTATACAGCTGCACCACTGTACTGGACTTATACTGCAGTACCCCGAGACTAATACAGCAGTACCCCAAGACTTATACAGCTGCACCACTGGACTGGACTTATACTGCAGTACCCCAAGACTAATACAACTGCACCACTGTACTGGACTTATACTGCAGTACTCCAAGACTTATACAGCTGCTCCACTGTACTGGACTTATACTGCAGTACCCCGAGACTAATACAGCAGTACCCCAAGACTTATACAGCTGCACCACTGTACTGGACTTATACTGCAGTACCCCGAGACTAATACAGCTGCACCACTGTACTGTACTTATACTGCAGTACCCCAAGACTTATACAGCTGCACCACTGTACTGGACTTATACTGCAGTACCCCAAGACTTATACAGCTGCACCACTGTACTGGACTTATACTGCAGTACCCCAAGACTTATACAGCTGCACCACTGTACTGGACTTATACTGCAGCACCCCAAGACTTATACAGCTGCACCACTGTACTGGACTTATACTGCAGTACCCCAAGACTAATACAGCTGCACCACTGTACTGGACTTATACTGCAGTACCCCAAGACTTATACAGCTGCACCACTGTACTGGACTTATACTGCAGTACCCCAAGACTTATACAGCTGCACCACTGGACTGGATTTACACTGCAGTACCCCATGGCTTATACAGCAGTACCCCAAGACTTATGCAGCAGCACTCCTGTACTGGACTTATACTGCAGTACCCCGAGACTAATACAGCTGCACCACTGTACTGGACTTATACTGCAGTACCCCAAGACTTATACAGCTGCACCACTGTACTGGACTTATACTGCAGCACCCCAAGACTTATACAGCTGCACCACTGTACTGGACTTATACTGCAGTACCCCGAGACTAATACAGCTGCACCACTGTACTGGACTTATACTGCAGTACCCCAAGACTTATACAGCTGCACCACTGTACTGGACTTATACTGCAGTACCCCAAGACTTATACAGCTGCACCACTGGACTGGATTTACACTGCAGTACCCCTGGGCTTATACAGCAGTACCCCAAGACTTATGCAGCAGCACTCCTGTACTGGACTTATACTGCAGTACCCCAAGACTTATGCAGCAGCACTCCTGGGCTTATACAACAGTACCCCTGAACTTATACAGCTGCACCATTTTACTGCAATTATACTGCAGCACCCCAAGACATATACAGCAGTACTCCAAGACTTATACAGCTGCACCACTGGACTGGACTTATACTGCAGTACCCCAGGGCTTATACAGCAGTACCCCAAGACTTATACAACAGTACCCCTAGGCTTATACAGCAGTACCACTGGGCTTATACAGCTGCGCCACTGTACTGGACTTATACTGCAGTACCACAAGACTTATACAGCTGTACCCCAAGACTTATACAGCTGCACCACTGGACTGGACTTATACTGCAGTACCCAAAGACTTATACAGCAGTACCCCAAGACTTATACAGCTGCACCACTGTACTGGACTTATACTTCAGTCCCCCTGCACTTATACAGCAGTACCCCTAAACTTATACAGCTGCACCACTGGATTGTACTTATACTGCAGTACCCCTGGGCTTATACAGCAGTACCCCAAGACTCATACAGCTGCACCACTGTACTGGACTTATACAGCAGTACTCCTGGGCTTATATGGCAGTACCCCTGAATTTATACAGCTGCACCACTGTACTGGACTTATACGGCAGAACCTCAAGACTTATACAGCTGCACCACTGTACTGGACTTATACTGCAGTACCCCAAGACTTATACAGCTGCACCACTGTACTGGACTTATATTGCAGTACCCCAAGACTTATACAGCTGCACCACTGTACTGGACTTATACTGCAGTACCGCAAGTATTATACAGCAGTACCCATGGGCTTATACAGCAGTACCCCTGGGCTTATACAGCAGTACCCCAAGACTCATACAGCTGCACCAATGTACTGGACTTATACAGCAGTACCCCTGGGCTTATATGGCAGAACCCCTGAATTTATACAGCTGCACCACTGTACTGGACTTATACAGCAGTACCCCAAGACTTATACAGCTGCACCACTGGACTGGACTTATACTGCAGTACCCCAAGACTTATACAGCAGCACTCCTGGGCTTATACAGCAGTACCCCTGAACTTATACAGCTGCACCAATGTACTGGACTTGTACTGCAGTACCCCAGGACTTATACAGCAGTACCCCAAGCCTTATACAGCTGCACCACTGTACTGGACTTATACTGCAGTACCTCAAGTCTTATACACAGAGCCGGTCTTCACCAATATGATGCCCTAGGCAAGATTTTGTCTGGTGCCCCCTAGCAGGGCAACTAGTTCCGTCTCTGACCCTGCAACCCTTTCCCATCACCATCACCCCTCACCCATAGCAGTGCTCATTTTGTTGTTCCTACACGCTATATTTTAAATAGGAACAGGGCGCACATTAGGGCGCACAGCCCCAAAAGGGGTGTGTTCTTGGTGGGAAGGGGCATGGGCACACAATTTTACCCCCAAGTCAAATAACGCCACACAGTAGTGCAACTTTATTCACATTTTATTATGCGATAGTGTCCCTTATTCACGTTACACCACACCATATTGGTCTTTATTCACATTAGATGACACAGTAGTGCTCTTTCTATACGTTATGCCACACAGTAGAGCACCTTACACCCATAATACCACACAGTAATGCCCCTTACACGTTATGCCACATTATGATTTCCAGGAATGCACTGTTACGTAGCATTTTGTATGTAGATACACCGTCAGTCACACACAGAATATAGGCATGCTGCATATCATTTTAATCAGAAGCTGCTTGTGCACCTAGGCATACCAGATGCCCTAGGCATTTGCCTAGTTTTCATATGCCTAGGGCCTGCTCTGCTTATACAGCTGTACCCCAAGACTTATAGGCCCTACACACTGGCCGATCCGCAGCCGAGCTGCCCGACGGCGGATACGGCCGACGGGGGTGCAGTGACGGGGGGAGTGAAGTTTCTTCATTCCCCCCGTCACCTGGCTGCATTGAAGTGCAGGCAAATATGGACGAGATCGTCCATATTGGCCTGCATGTACAGCCGACAGGGGACCAGCGATGAACGAGCGCGGGGCCGCACATCGTTCATCGCTGGAGCCTCCACACTGCACGATATGAACGTTATCTCGTTCATTAATGAACAAGATCGTTCATATTGTGCAGTCATGTCGGCCAGTGTGTAGGGCCCTTTATACAGCTGCACCACTTGACATATACTGCAGTACCCCTGGGCTTATACTGCAGTACCTCAAAACTTATACAGCAGTACCCCTGGGCTTATACAGCAGTACCCCTGAACTCATACAACTGCACCACTGTACTGGACTTATACTGCAGTGCCCCAAGTCTTATACAGCAGTACCCCCAGACTTATAAAGCTGCACCCCTGGACTGGACTTATACTGCAGTACCCCAAGACTTATACAGCAGTTCCCTGAACTTATACAGCTGCACCACTGTACTGGACTTATACTGCAGTACCCCAAGACTTATACAGCAGTACCCCAAGACTTATACAGCTGCACCACTGGACTGGATTTATACTGCAGTACCCCTGGGCTTATACAGGGAGCTCTGTCTCTCATAATTTGTAAAAGGGGAATCTACCTGGCATAATGTGTAAAAGGGAGCTTTGCCTGGCGTAATGTGCAAAAGGGAGCTCTACCTGGCATAAAGTGTAAAATGGAACTCTGCCTTGCGTAATGTGTAAAAGGGGCTCTGCCTGGCATAATGAGTAAAAGGGAGATCTACCTGGCGTAATGTGTATATGGAGCTCTACATGGAGTAATGTGTATAAGTGGTGACCACTGTGGTGGGTGCGCACTGTCCCGGTTTTAGATATATGGGGGGGGTGCACCAATTCTCTTTCTGGCACAGGGCATCAAAATGTCTAGCTATGGTTCTGATACAAATCCATTAAATTCCCATGACACTCGCACACATTAAGGCAGTTCCGTGTGTTTGCTTTGCCACCACCCATTCCTCTCACCATATAGGACAAATATAGGCAATAATGTGTAAAATTCACTGCACATGGGATGTATGCAAAAACCACTCGTGCCCGTGCACAGAGATATGTCCGACTCAGATTCTGTCCCTCTGTGTGTAGGTGAACTTGAACTAGATTATACAAATACATTGCCACTATACTACGTATAACATCAAAAAAAGTATATAAGCATAAGTACTGTATAATGGCCCTCATTCCGAGTTGATCGGTCGCAAGGCGAATTTAGCAGAGTTACACACGCTAAGCCGCCGCCTACTGGGAGTGTATCTTAGCATCTTAAAATTGCGACCGATGTATTCGCAATATTGCGAGCACAAACTACTTAGCAGTTTTAGAGTAGCTCCAGACTTACTCTGCCTGTGCGATCAGTTCAGTGCTTGTCGTTCCTGGTTTGACGTCACAAACACACCCAGCGTTCGCCCAACCACTCCCCCGTTTCTCCGGCCACTCCTGCGTTTTTTCCGGAAACGGTAGCGTTTTCAGCCACACGCCCATAAAACGCAGTGTTTCCGCCCAGTAACACCCATTTCCTGTCAATCACATTACGTTCGCCGGAGCGATGAGAAAGCCGTGAGTAAAAATACTTTCTTCATAGCAAAGATACTTGGCGCAGTCGCAGTGCGAATATTGCGCATGCGCACTAAGCGGAATTTCACTGCGATGCGATGAAAAATACCGAGCGAACGACTCGGAATGAGGGCCAATGTTTTTACTGCTAAAACTTACTTGTCGACAAAAGCATGGTGTAACATGAACACTGGGTCATTGGCAGAAATTGGAATTTCAGCCATTGTCCCTCCCATGTACACGTGAACCAAGTTATGCATGCCACGTTCAAATGTTGTCCCATCTGATGGCCTCAAGAAACCTGTAAAAACATTCCACAAATGTCAGTACTTTACAAAGTTTATGCATAATTCATAATACATATCAGACAATAATATGCATATAAATGCGTTAAAAATAACTGTGAAATTGCTGATTTTCAGTTTCAAATTCTCATACGATGTTCAACTTTTTGAAAACCGTGTCTTTTTATTTCTAAAAAATGACTTGAGAATCATTGCGCTAGAGTGTTGATATGGCTGGAATGGGTGTGAACTCACCAAAAGTGGACATCAATGTAAATGCAGAGGGAGTGCAGGCGTAATGAAAGGACATTAAGGGCATGTTTTGATTCATGTGTAGTCTCAGGTAAGACAATAGGGTCAGATTAACTACAGCTCCAGGCCTCGACATAAAATAGGCCCAACCTCATGATAGCATGTTGGTGACCCACCAACTCCTGGCCACATTATGGCCCATAAATCACAAGTATTCTAATAAAAATTCAATTTTTTTCACAAAATGTTGCAATTTTTATACTTTTATATAATTAGGGAGACGGCGCTGGCTACACCCACACAGCACTGACTACACCCACACATCACTGGTCACACCCACACAGCACTGACTACACCCACACATCACTGGTCACACCCACATGGCACTGGTCACACCCACATGGCACTGGCTTCACCCACACAGCACTGGCCACACCCACACAGCACTGACTACACCCACACATCACTGGTAACACCCACATGGTACTGGCTTCACCCACACAGCACTGGCCACACCCACACCCACACAGCACTGACTACACCCACACATCACTGGTCACACCCACATGGCACTGACTACACCCACACATCACTGGTCACACCCACATGGCACTGGTCACACCCACATGGCACTGGCTTCACCCACACAGCACTGACTACACCCACACATCACTGGTCACACCCACATGGCACTGGCTTCACCCACACAGCACTGGCCACACCCACACAGCACTGACTACACCCACACAGCACTGGTAACACCCACACAGCACTGACTACACCCACACATCACTGGTAACACCCACACAGCACTGACTACACCCACACATCACTGGTAACACCCACATGGTACTGGCTTCACCCACACAGCACTGACTACACCCACACATCACTGGTCACACCCACATGGCACTGGTCACATCCACATGGCACTGGTCACACCCACATGGCACTGGTCACATCCACATGGCACTGGTCACATCCACATGGCACTGGCTTCACCCACACTGCACTGGCCACACCCACACGGCACCGACTACACCCACACAGCACTGACTACACCCACACAGCACTGGTAACACCCACACAGCACTGACTACACCCACACATCACTGGTAACACCCACACAGCACTGACTACACCCACACATCACTGGTAACACCCACATGGTACTGGCTTCACCCACACAGCACTGACTACACCCACACATCACTGGTCACACCCACATGGCACTGGTCACATCCACATGGCACTGGTCACATCCACATGGCACTGGCTTCACCCACACAGCACTGGCCACACCCACACGGCACTGACTACACCCACACAGCACTGGCCACACCCACACAGCACTGGCCACACCCACACAGCACTGACTACACCCACACATCACTGGTCCCCCCCACATGGCATTGGTCACACCCACATGACACTGGCTTCACCCACACAGCACTGGCCACACCCGCATGGCACTGGCTTCACCCACACAGCACTGGCCACACCCACACAGCACTGGCCACACCCACACATCACTGGCCACACCCGCATGGCACTGACTACACCCACACATCACTGGTCACATCCACATGGCACTGGTTTCACCCACACAGCACTGGCCACACCCACTCAGCACTGACTACACCCACACATCACTGGTCACACCCACATGGCACTGGTCACACCCACATGGTACTGGCTTCACCCACACAGCACTGGCCACACCCACACAGCACTGACTACACCCACACATCACTGGTCACCCCCCACATGGCATTGGACACACCCGCATGGCACTGGCTTCACCCACACAGCACTGGCCACACCCACACAGCACTGGCCACACCCACACATCACTGGTCACATCCTCATGGCACTGGTTACACCCACACAGCACTGGTCACACCCACTCAGCACTGACTACACCCACACATCACTGGTCACTCCCCACATGGCATTGGTCACACCCACATGGCACTGGCTTCACCCACACATCACTGGTCACACCCACACAGCACTGGCCACACCCACACAGCACTGGCCACACCCACACAGCACTGGCCACACCCACACAGCACTGGCCACACCCACACAGCACTGGCCACACTCACACAGCACTGGCCACACCCGCATGGCACTGGCTTCACCCACACAGCACTGGCCACCCACACAGCACTGGCCGCACCCACACAGCACTGGCCACACCCACACAGCACTGACCACACCCACACATCACTGACCACAGCTCATCTGCTACTCACAATAGGCTCTTCATCATTTCCAGCTCTAGGTCCATGTGGCCCTTAGTCGTGCTCTGACACCCATGATACTCCCATTACATGCACACAATGCAGCCACTTTTTGGTTCCATCCCAGTCTCCACCCATATTCAGTGCTTGGCAGGGTCTTCTCATGTCATTGTAATGTAGGGCCTGATTCATAACTGTAAGGACCTGCACAGCTGCAAGGAAGTGTTATACAGTATCCTGATGTCCATCTCTTTATTCCAATGAATCATATAGTATGAAGATTATGTATTTTATTTCTTATTGGTAAGTAGTACTTGCATGGTTATAGATAGACATCAACTCCACATGCTGCTCTCCTTCTCCTTCTCTCCTTCTACTTCCTGATCACATGTTCACCTGTGCAGCCAGATTCTTACATGTACACTACCTCATCTAGCTAATGCACATAGACTATCTTCATAGATACTACATCTCCCCCTTCCTTTCATATATGTCAATTAATATATTTCTTTGAAACACATAAAATTGATTTTACGTTCAATTAATAAACACAACAATATGCTGACTGAATCTGAGCATGAACATTAACCCACAATATACAATACACATTAAACTGGAAAAGATTTTTGAACAACAAATGATGAGCTATAAGATGAAAGTCACATCTGCTCAATAAGCCTTGTAGGAGGTTTAATGACTCTGCCTGGTTTCATCTGAGTACATGATCCTTCACTCAAAGGAACAGACACGATAGAATCACTTGGTGCTGAGGATGTTATAGGTGTTGTGTTGACTTCATCTTGACTTGGTGCATCAGAAGATAAGGATGGGAATATCTTCTTGGAATGGGACACATTCCTTGTCACAGTGTGATGGTCATTTCCTGCAACAACCATTGTTCCTTTCCTTCTCACTACACTCAGTGGACTTGGATGAAAAGCAGTCATGTCCTTACGTACTACTTTTTGTTTCACCAGAACACGATCTCCTTCTTGTAAGTCCGAAACAATAGCTCTCCTTTTCCGGTCTGCATATTGTTTAGCCTTTTGTTTATTAGCAGAGTCCTTCTGTAAAACCTAATGATCTCTAGATGAAGGAGTCAAATGGATTTCTGGAAGAGTGGATCTGATTACTTTTCTTTGAAACATTAATGTCTGATGAGAGACATTTGTTGTGAAATGAGGCACTGAGCGATATTGTCTGAGAAATTGATTTAGAGATTGTTGAATTGGAATTCGGGATACTTTACAAATCTTTATTTGCTTTCCCAGAATACGCATGAATCAAGACCATTAGCCTGTGGCCACAGGGGAATAATTTTTTTGATGTCGAATTCCAAAATGTTCCATGAATTTGATGAAATCATCACCTTGAAATGGCGGACCATTATCAGTCTTTATTGTTCCTGGAATTCCATAAGTAGTAAATATTCTTTCCAATGCTGGTAAGACAGATGTGGCAGACATTGAAGATATTATTTCAAGAATAGGATACCTTGAATATTCATCCACAGCCACTAGTACGTATTTACCATTGTATAATGGCCCATAGAAATCAACATCGACATTTTCCCAGACATGGGGGGTCATTCCGAGTTGTTCGCTCGCTAGCAGATTTTAGCAGCATTGCACACACTAGGCCGTCGCCCTCTGGGAGTGTATCTTAGCTTAGCAGAATTGCGAACGAAAGATTAGCAGAATTGCGAATAGAAAACTCTTAGCAGTTTCTGAGTAGCTCAAGACTTACTCCTACACTGCGATCAGTTCAGCCCGTTTCGTTCCTGGTTTGACGTCACAAACACGCCCTGCGTTCGGCCAGCCACTCCCCCGTTTCTCCAGACACTCCCGTGTTTTATCCTGGCACGCCTGCGTTTTTCCGCACACTCCCTGAAAACGGGTAGTTTCCACCCAGAAACACCCACTTCCTGTCAATCACACTCCAATCACTTAAACGATGAAAATTCTTCGTTCGGACGTGAGTAAATCTACTAAGTTTTGTTCTAAAATACTTAGCGCATGTTCACTGCGTACCATGCGCATGCGCATTTTTGCCTTAATCGCTCCATTGCGAAAATCGGCAACGAGCGATCAACTCGGAATGACCCCCATTGTCAGGTAGATTAGTCATCCGTAATGGTTCAACGCTAGAAAGAAGAGTGCATGTCATACAGTTACGGATTTCCGATTCAACAAGTTGCTCCATGGGGGGAAAACATACTTTTTTACGTAAAAGTTGTTTGGTCTTTACGATTCCTAAATGACTGGCATGGGCAATATCAATTACCCTCTTTCTCAAAACAGCTGGAATAATAATTTTGTCACCTCTGAGAATGATTGAATCATCATTACCGTGGCCAATCCCGGGATCAGGATTGGCGGGATCCCGGGATTTAGGGCCAAAAACGTCCGGGATTCAATCCCGGGATTGGAAGGTCCAATCCCGGGGTCTGAGGTATCAGCGTTGAGCATCCACAGGATGCTCAGACGCTGCCCGGCTTCCGTCTTCCGGCTCCCCCGGCGCAGCATGAGGTCACGCAGTGCCGTCAGCTGAGCACTGAAGGAGTGCAGGAAGAGATCCCCACCCGCCCACCCTCAGTATACGGTTAGTATTGTGTGCGGGGCAGGTGAGGCGGGGTGGTGCGAGGGGGCGGCCACACACTTAAAAGCCAATCCCGGGTATCCCGGGAATCTTGGGATTGGCCATTTTTTAATATCGATACCCGGGATTTAATAAATGGCCCGGGATTGGCTTTCCTAATCATCATGTACAGTAAGTTCTTGATAGAGATGAGCGGGTTCGGTTCTCAGAGAGCAGAACCCTACCGAACTTTACCTTCCGAGTCTGGATACGAGCCAGTATCGGATTTTCCCTCTTGACTCGGAAACCCGAAAGCGGCAAAACGTCTTCATCCCGCTGTCGGATTCTCGCGTGATTTGGATTCCATATAAGGAGCCGCACGTCCCCGCCATTTTCACTCCAGTCTCGGAGAGTGTATAGAGAGGACGTGTCCTTAGTGTTCAATGTCTGTGTGTTGGGGCGGGAAAGTGGCGTGGCAAGTGTTGTGCTGTCCAGTCCAGTGTAGTCACTCAGTGTATTGTGCTGCATCAGTCCAGTCCAGTGTAGTCACAGTGTTGGTGTTCTCTGCTGCCATATATCCAGTGTAGCTGTATAAAGTGGTGCTGTGCTGTGCAGACCAGTCCAGTGTAGTCAGTGTATTGTGCTGCATCAGTCCAGCCAGTCACAGTGTTGGTGTTCTCTGCTGCCATATATCCAGTGTAGCTGTATAAAGTGGTGCTGCGTTGTGCTGTCCAGTCACTCAGTGTAGTCAGTGTATTGTGCTGCATCAGTCCAGTCAGTCACAGTGTTGGTGTTCTCTGCTGCCATATATCCAGTGTAGCTGTATAAAGTGGTGCTGTGTTGTGCAGACCAGTCCAGTGTAGTCAGTGTATTGTGCTGCATCAGTCCAGCCAGTCACAGTGTTGGTGTTCTCTGCTGCCATATATCCAGTGTAGCTGTAAAGTGGTGCTGTGTTGTGCAGACCAGTCCAGTGTAGTCAGTGTATTGTGCTGCATCAGTCCAGTCAGTCACAGTGTTGGTGTTCTCTGCTGCCATATATCCAGTGTAGCTGTAAAGTGGTGCTGTGTTGTGCAGACCAGTCCAGTGTAGTCAGTGTATTGTGCTGCATCAGTCCAGTCAGTCACAGTGTTGGTGTTCTCTGCTGCCATATATCCAGTGTAGCTGTATAAAGTGGTGCTGTGTTGTGCTGTCCAGTCCAGTGTAGTCAGTGTATTGTGCTGCATCAGTCCAGCCAGTCACAGTGTTGGTGTTCTCTGCTGCCATATATCCAGTGTAGCTGTATAAAGTGGTGCTGCATTGTGCTGTCCAGTCACTCAGTGTAGTCAGTGTATTGTGCTGCATCAGTCCAGTGTAGTCACAGTGTTGGTGTTCTCTGCTGCCATATATCCAGTGTAGCTGTATAAAGTGGTGCTGTGTTGTGCAGACCAGTCCAGTGTAGTCAGTGTATTGTGCTGCATCAGTCCAGTCCAGTGTAGTCACAGTGTTGGTGTCCTCTGCTGCCATATATCCAGTGTAGCTGTATAAAGTGGTGCTGTGTTGCGCTGTCCAGTCCAGTGTAGTCAGTGTATTGTGCTGCATCAGTCCAGCCAGTCACAGTGTTGGTGTTCTCTGCTGCCATATATCCAGTGTAGCTGTATAAAGTGGTGCTGTGTTGTGCAGACCAGTCCAGTGTAGTCAGTGTATTGTGCTGCATCAGTCCAGCCAGTCACAGTGTTGGTGTCCTCTGCTGCCATATATCCAGTGTAGCTGTATAAAGTGGTGCTGTGTTGTGCTGTGTTGTGCTGCTCAGTCCAGTCCAGTCACAGTGTTGGTGTTCTCTGCTGCCATATATCCAGTGTAGCTGTATAAAGTGGTGCTGTGTTGTGCAGACCAGTGGTAGTGTCCTGTGTCATCAGTCATTCCAGTGACGATATACGCTGCTGCTATATATCCACTGCTGCAGTATAACAATTATAACAACCTGTTGTGCTGCATCAGACCAGTGGTAGTGTCCTGTGTCATCAGTAATTCCAGTGACGATATACGCTGCTGCTATATATCCACTGCTGCAGTATAACAATTATAACAACCTGTTGTGCTGCATCAGACCAGTGGTAGTGTCCTGTGTCATCACTAATTCCAGTCATTCCTGTGCCGCATATTGTCTCATTTAACTCCCCAAAAATAATGGAGAACAAACATTTTGAGGAGAAAATAGGGAAAGATCAAGAAGAACCACTTCCTCCTAGTGCTGAAGCTGCTGCCATTAGCCATGACATAGACGATGAAATGCCATCAACGTCTTCTGCCAAGGCCGATGCCTAATGTGATAGAGAGCGTGTGAAATCCAAAAAGCTAAAGTTCAGTAAAAAGAACCCCAAAAAATAGGATTTTAATACCTACCGGTAAATCCTTTTCTCTTAGTCCGTAGAGGATGCTGGGGACTCCGTAAGGACCATGGGGTATAGACGGGATCCGCAGGAGACATGGGCACACTATAAGACTTTCAAAGGGTGTGAACTGGCTCCTCCCTCTATGCCCCTCCTCCAGACCTCAGTTAGAAAACTGTGCCCAGGGAGATGGACACTTCGAGGAAAGAATTTATTGTTTAAACACGGTGAGTGTCATACCAGCTCACACCACAAACATACCGTAGAACGTGGCATTCAATAGAACACCAGCCAACGGCATGAAAAAATACACAGCCACAAGCTCATAAATAAGTAACACAACCAGTGTGTCAACCCAACCAATAATCATAATACATCGCATGCCATGGCATGAACAACGTCAGCAACAGCCTGACAGAAAAGAAACACCACAAGAGTGTAACCAGAACCAATAACTGCAAACACAGTACGCACTGGGACGGGCGCCCAGCATCCTCTACGGACTAAGAGAAAAGGATTTACCGGCAGGTATTAAAATCCTATTTTCTCCTACGTCCTAGAGGATGCTGGGGACTCTGTAAGGACCATGGGGTTTATACCAAAGCTCCAGACCGGGCGGGAGAGTGCGTACGACTCTTCAGCACTGATTGGGCAAACATGAGGTCCCCATCAGCCAGGGTATCAAACTTGTATAGCTTAGCCAAAGGGTTTGAACCTGACCAAGTATCCGCTCGGGAAAGTAGAACCGGCAAGACTCCTCGGGCATCCGCCCAAGCAGGCCCCATCTACTTAGCAGAATGGGTCACCACCGACTTCGGTAACGGCAATCCAGTCGTAGAACGAGCACACTGAATTGTATCACAGACTCAGCTTGTAACAGACTGCAGAAACGCAGGCGCCCCAAACACGCTGGGGCATACCGGACAATCCAAGCCTCTGATTCCCCAATCTGAGCCAAATTGGCAACAGAAATATTCAAAGCCCTGACTACATGGAGAGACCTTGAATCAGTCAATGCTTAAGCAACCACAGGCATCAAACAGGCAGGATCCTGCGAAACACCGAAACCACTTTTGGCAGAACTATTATCCGAGTTCTCAAACCACTCTGTCCATACTGAAAGATCAAACAGGGCTCTTATGAAACCCAGCCGCAACTTCCGACATCCGCCCAGCAGATGCCAACTCCAAAAATATGACCACTCTACAAGAGAGAAATATTAACACAACCTTTCATAAGGTTCCCATCAGTGTGGCACAAGAAAACGCAACACTACGTCACGGTCCCATGGTGCCAATGGGAACAGAAATAGAGGTTGGATGTGCAGTACTCTTTCACGAAGGACCGAACTTCCGGAAAGGTTGCCAAATCTTTCTTGAAAGAAAATTTATAAGGCCAAAACCCGCACTTAACTTGAGCCTAACTTTAGGCCTACACCCACGCCTGCTTGCAAAAAATGGAGAAGAACGACCGAGCTGAAAGCCTTGCATAGTAGCCTTCTTGGATTCGCACCAAGACACATATTTCCTCCAAACACAGGGGCAAGGCCTTGCCGTTACTTCTGTCCTTGCCTGAAGAAGTGTGGAACTGACTTCACTGGTAACACCCTTTCTGACTAGGATATGGCGTTCAACCGCCACGTTGTCAACCGCAGCCGCAGTAAGTCTAGATACACGCCCGGATCTTGCTCTAACCGTTCCTCACGTAGAGGAAGAGGCCAGGGATCTTCTATAAGTAAATCTTGAAGACTGGATACCAAGCTCTCCGTGACTAGATCGGAACAATGAGGATCACCTTAACCTTCGTTCTTCTTACGTTTATCACCTTCAGAAGAGTGAAAACAGAGGGGACACCTAAACCGACTGAAGACCCCCAAGGTGTCTCGAGGACGTCCACTGTTATAGCTTGAGAGTCCCCAGACCTGGAACAATATCGCTGAGATCCCTCGTCGAGGCGAGACATCAATATGCCCAATTGAGGCACTCCTCAAAGACTTGTCACTTTAGTGAAACTTCTCGATGATGACTGTATCGCTCCCGGAAGGAGATCGCGTCCGCAGAGGAATCTATTTCTCCGTCGTCCACATCCGGAACGAAGACTACTAATATAGCGTTTACCAGTCTTTTCACCCAGCGGAAAACTTTTTTCGGTTTCTGCCATTGCCGCTTTGCTCCTTGTTCTGCCCTAGCGGCCTACTTAAACCACTGCTGTCAAGTCGTCCAGCAGAATTAACACGGGCAGATCACAACGCATACGTCCCTTGAAAATAGCTCCTAATTCAAGAAAGCTTATTTCAGACAAGCCTCCCAGCTTGACCATTTTATTCCGGAAAAACTTCCCCTGAAAAGACTGCTCCCAAGTCTCGGAGGTCTACATGCATGGACACCAGGATCTCATCCTGTATTCCGAAACTTCGTACCTCTAGGAGATGAGAATTTAGCCGACACCACAGGAACGAAAACCTGGCCAATAGGATTATATTCCGGCGCATGCGCAGGTGAGACCCGGACCACATTCCCAACGGGCCCCTTGAAAACCAGTCTGGCATTTGACCTGCTCACCGAAAAGGCCTCTTAGGCCGCAGCTATCTCTTCATCAATGGACATATTGATGGAATTACACTGCCAATCTGATCCGACCCCGGATCCTCAGATCTCTTTCCACAGGAACACACAGAACTTCAACCATTCCGTATCTACACTGCCACCCACCTCCGACGCCTGCGTCGTTGGGAATAACAGCCTTCCCCTGTGTTGAGGAACAGTCAGAGAGACGACAACGATTCGCACCACTTGTGTCTTGACCTCGCCTTAATCAGGAGAGTGTCCTAGTACAGAACAACAATGGCTCTTACTATTGAAAGAATACCATCCCACTGCCATCACTCCGGTGAAATGGCAAAAACAATCCTGGATATCCACCCAGGGAAACTGAATGCGGAGAACAACGCATTTAAATCTCTTAGTTTTTTTGTTTTTTTTTATAAAACAGGGCCAGCAGGACAATGCCCTGAACCTGATGCACCTCTGGTATGGCGTCGCGTACTACATCCCCTTCCCGAGGGGAATGGCAACATTTATTAGAAAATCTAGTGAGGGGAAACATCTGTAACACCAGAATGTCCCCCCTTGGATTCAATAATTAACTCACAGGTCCCAGTTTATTCCCGGGCTGACTGAAAAGTAGTAGACGAGTTCCCACCGGAGTGGGCTCCCGTCAGATAGACTCCGCGACATATGGTGGATGTGGTAGAAACTGAAAACGACATCTGCTCCTACGAACCTCACAAGGCTGCAGAACTCTTACCTTTTCGCCTTCCACTGTCTGTACAGAAAAATAAAAAGGAACGGTATCGAACCGGTTAAAAGGACTGCATCCGACAAAAGAATGCGTCACCAACCGTTGTGAAGGAAACTAACTCACGAGTTAGACTCACCAGCAGTATCCGCCGAGATTGACTGAACTGAGGTAACCCCAAACAGCAGTACACCGTCCCAGGGAAAACTCCAGTATCTCCCGGAGTCAGCCTCAGTAGTCCCTCGGCCACACCTTCTGTATACGCAGTCTGCCGCAATGTTATAGAGAAGAACCAACATAAGGAACATCCCCTCTCCTCTTAGGGCAGGGCCGTAACTACGCGTGTGCCAAGTGGGCCTGGCACGCAGCGCAGTTGCCCTGAGGGCGCACGCCCAGCGGCATGTAATGAGTCAAATTGACTCATTACATGCCGCCTCTGAAGTATGCACCGTGCGCCGCCGCAGCACTGGGGAGGAAAGCAGCGCTGGGCAGCGAAGAAGGAGGACGAGGGAGGGGGACTGGAGCCACAGCAGCGCTATTTCATTGGTAGTAAGCGCCGCTGCAGCATCCCCCTCTCCTTCCGTATTGGCTGCCCCGCGAGGCTGTGGATGCTGGGATGCGGTTCCTCCATTCCAGCATCCACAGCAGCCAATACGGAAGGAGAGGGGGCTGCTGCAGCGGCGCTTACTACCAATGAAATAGCGCTGCTGCGGCTCCAGTCCCCCTCCCTCCTCCTCCTTGTCCGATGCCTGCACCGAGGGAGTTGCAAGAGGAGCCTGACTGCCAGATGGTAAGTATCTCTCTCTTTCTTTCTTTCTCTCTCTCTCTCGGGGACACCGTCTGCCGTAATGTGTAAAAAGGGGGCCTGGCTGCCCCTACAGTGATTACTGTCGACAAGTACACAACTACCGACCCACTGAAACAGGCGTCGGCGATGACGACAGTGACCTCAATGCCAGAGCACTCACTCCTGACGACACATGTCGACTAAGCTATATTGGATAACCAACAGGGAGTACACCGATCTCTATATATATATACATCCACACGCATAATATACAGAGTAAATGCCCAATTGATGAAAATAGTGCTATATCTACACTATATAGCACTAAACACAGTGCCCCTGCACTGTCTTTTGGCGGGGACATACAGAAAAAATAGTGCCGTCTCCCGAGGTGATGGCTAAGCCCCGCCCCTTCTTGGCGCACTTCGGCGCTTTTATATTGCAAATGGGGGTGCCTATACAGTGTCACATACTGTATAGGTGCCTCAAGTGTATATATATATATATATATATATCTATATAGCTGCCCAGGGCGCTCCCCCCTAGCGCCCTGCACCGTTGTACAGACCGTTGGTATGTGTGAGCAATGGCGCGCAGCGCGGCCATTGCGGTATCCGGCGGGGGTATGGCAACCAGTGCCAAGGCACCTAAAATGTATATATCTGCCGTCGGTACCAACTTACAGTAACTTGCTGCCCAGGACGCTCCGCCCCCCAGCGCCCTGCACCCTGTGAGTGCCGTTGGTGTGTGGGAGAATGGAGCGCAGCGCGACCGCTGCATGTTGCCTCCGTTACTGAAGTCTTCTGCCGTCACTGAAGTCTTCTTTTCTTCTAATACTCACCCGGCTTCTTTCTTCTGGTTTCTGTGAGGGGGGTGACGGCGTGGCTCCGGGAACAAGCAGCTAGGCGCACCAAGTGATCGAACCCTCTGGAGCTAATGGTGTCCAGTAGCCTAAGAAGCAGAGCCCTTGAACTAAGAAGAAGTAGGTCTGCTTCTCTCCCCTCACTCCCACGATACAGGGAGCCTGTAGCCAGCAGGTCTCCCTGAAAATAAAAAACCTAACATAAGTCTTTTAGAGAAACTCAGTAGAGCTCCCCTAGTGTGTGTCCATTCTCTCCTGGGCACAAAGTCTAACTGAGGTCTGGAGGAGGGGCATAGAGGGAGGAGCCAGTTCACACCCATTGAAAGTCTTACAGTGTGCCCATGTCTCCTGCGGATCCCGTCTATACCCCATGGTCCTTACGGAGTCCCCAGCATCCTCTAGGACATTTGAGAAATAAATTTAAATCATCTGAGGAGAAACGTAAACTTGCCAATATGCCATTTATGACACAGAGTGGCAAGGAACGGCTGAGGCCCTGGCCTATGTTCATGGCTAGTGGTTCAGCTTCACATGACGCTAGAAAATTTAAAAGAGTTAGGCTGGAAAGAGCACAGAAAAGAAATGTGCGCTCTGAGATGGTATCACAAATCCCCAAGGAGAGTCCAAGTGTGTCGGCGGTTGTGATGCCTGACCTTCCCAACACTGGACGGGAAGAGGTGGCTCCTTCCACCATTTGCACGCCCCCTGCAAGTGCTGGAAGGAGCACCCACAGTCCAGTTCCTGATATTCAAATTGAAGATGTCACTGTTGAAGTACACCAGGATGAGGAAATGGGTGTTGCTGGTGCTGAGGAGGAAGTTGATGATGAGGATTCTGATGGTGATGTGGTTTGTTTAAGTCAGGCACTGGGGGAGACACCTGTTGTCCTTGGGACGAAGAAGCCCATTGTGATGACTGGGAAAACTATCAAAAAAGCAACCTCTTCGGTGTGGAATTATTTCTCCTCAAATCCGGACAACAGGTATCAAGCCATCTGTTACCTCTGTCAATCTGTAATAAGTAGGGGTAAGGATGTTAACCACCTAGGAACATCCTCCCTTATACGTCACCTGCTGCGCATTCATCAGAAGTCACTGACAAGTTCAGAAAGTTTGGGTAAGAGCGTTAGCAGTCTACTGACACCTAAATCCCTTTTTCCTCCTGTACCCAAGCTCCTGCAAGCCACACCACCAACTTCCTCAACGTCAACTTCCTCCTCAGTCAGGAACGTCCGTAGTCCTGCAGGTCATGTCACTGTCAAGACTGAGGAGTCCTCTCCTAACCGGGATTCCTCCATAGGATCTGCCGCTACTGTTGTTGCTGCTGGGAGTCAATCGTCATCCCAGAGGGGAAGTCGGAAGACCACTTGTACTACTTCCAGTAAGCAATTGACTGTCCAACAGTCTTTTGTGAGGAAGATGAAATGTGACAGCAGTCATCCTTTTGCAAAGTAGATAACTGAGGCCTTGACAGCTATGTTGGTGTTAGAGGTGCGTCCGGTATCCACCATTAGTTCAGAGTCACTATAAAGATTTGTTTGAGGCACTGTGTCACTGGTATCAAATCCCATCTAGGTTCCACTTCTCTAGGCAGGCGATACCGAGAATGTACACAGACGTCAGAAAAAGAGTCACCAGTGTACTGAAAAATGCGGTTGTATCCAGTGTCTACTTAACCACGGACATGTGGACAAGTGGAACAGGGCAGACTAAGGACTATATGACTGTAACAGCCCACTGGGTAGATGTATGGCCTCCCGCAGCAACAACAGCAGCGGCACCAGTAGCAGCATCTCGCAAACGCCAACTCATTCCTAGGCAGGCTACGCTTTGTATCATCGCTTACCTTAAGAGGCACACAGCTGACAACCTCTTACGGAAACTGAGGAACACCATCGCAGAATGGCTTATCCCAATTGGACTCTCCTGGGGATTTGTGATATCAGACAACGCCACCAATATTGTGCGTGCATTACATCTGGGCAAATTCCAGCATGTCCCATGTTTTGCACATACAATTAATTTGGTGGTGCAGAATTTTTTTAATAATGAGAGGGTTGTGCAGGAGATGCTGTCGGTGGTCCGAAAAATTGCGGGCCACTTTCGGCATTCTGCCATTGTGTGCCGAATACTGGAGCATCAGCAAACACTCCTGAACCTGCCCCGCCATCAACTGAAACAAGATGTGGTAACGAGGTGGAATTCAACACTCTATATGCTTCAGAGGATGGAGGAGCAGCAAAAGGCCATTCAAGCCTATACATCCACCTACGATATAGGCAAAAGAAGGGTAATGCACCTGACTCAAGCGCAGTGGAGAATGATTTCCGTCTTGTGCAAGGTTCTCCAACCGTTTGAACTTACCACACATGAAGTCAGTTCAGACACTGCCAGCTTGAGCCAGGTCATTCCCCTCATCAGGCTTTTGCAGAAGCAGCTGGAGAAATTGAAGGAGGAGCTAAGATGGAGCGATTCTGCAAAGTATGTGGGACTTGTGGATGGAGCCCTTCATTAGCTTTTCCAGGATTCAAGGGTGGTCAATCTGTTGAAATCAGAGCACTACATTTTGGCCACCGTGCTCGATCCTAGGTATAAAACCTATGTTGTATCTCTCTTTCCAGCAGACACAAGTGTGCAGAGATGCAAAGACCTGCTGGTTAGTAAATTGTCAACTCAAGCGGAACGTGACCCGTCAACAGCTCCTCCTTCAATTTCTCCCGCCACTGGGGCTGCAAGGAAAAGGATAACATTTCCTAGCCCACCCGCTGGCAGTGATGCAGGGCAGTCAGGAGCGAAAGCTGACATCTGGTCCGGACTGAAGGACCTGCCAAAGATTACTGACATGTCTACTGTCACTGCATATGATTCTGTCACCATTGAAAGAATGGTGGAGGATTATATGAGTGACAGCATCCAAGTAGGCATGTCAGACAGTCCGTATGTATACTGGTAGGAAAAAGAGGCAATTTGGAGACCCTTACACAAACTGGCTTTATTTTACCTAAGTTGCCCTCCCTCCAGTGTGTACTCCGAAAGAGTGTTTAGTGCAGCCGCTCACCTTGTCAGCAATCGGCGTATGAGGTTAGTTCCAGAAAACTGGCTTTATTTTACCTGAGTTGCCCCCCCCCCCCCCCCCCCCCCCTCCAGTGTGTACTCCAAAAAAGTGTTTAGTGCAGCCGGGAACCTTGTCATCGATCGGCGTAGGAGGTTACTTCCACTAAATGTGGAGAAGATGATGTTCATCAAAATGAATTATGAAGTCTTCCGGGAGGACCTTTACCAGCAATTGCCTCCAAAAAGTACACAGGAACCTGGGATGGTGGATTCCAGTGGGGATGAATTAATACTCAGTGAGGAGGATGTACACGGTGAAAGGGGTGAGGAATCGAAGGATGATGATGAGGTGGACATCTTGCCTCTGTAGAGCCAGTTTGTGCAAGGAGAGATTGATTGCTTCTTTTTTGGTGGGGGCCCAAACAAACCAGTCATTTCAGCCACAGTCGTGTGGCAGACCCTGTCGCTGAAATGATTGGTTTGTTAAAGTGTGCATGTCCTGTTTATACAACATAAGGGTGGGTGGGAGGGCCCAAGGACAATTCCATCTTGCACCTCTTTTTCTTCTTTGCATCATGTGCTGTTTGGGGACTAGTTTTTTTAAGTGCCATCTTGTCTGTAACTGCAGTGCCACTCCTAGATGGGCCAGGTGTTTGTGCCGCACACTTGTGTCACTTAGCTTGGCCATCCAGCTACCTCATTGCACCTCTTTTTCTTCTTTGCATTATGTGCTGTTTGGGGTCTATTTTTTAAATCTGCCATCCTGTCTGCCACTGCAGTGCCACTCCTAGATGGGCCAGGTGTTTGTGTCGCACACTTGTGTCGCTTAGCTTAGTCATACAGCCACCTCAGTGCAACTTTTAGGCCTAAAAACAATATTGTGAGGTGTGAGGAGTTCAGAATAGACTGGAAATGAGTGGAAATGATTGTTATTGAGTATTATAATACTGTAGGTGCAAAATTACCCCCAAATTCTGTGATTTTAGCTGTTTTTATGTTTTTTTTTTCCAAAAATCATCCAGATCCAAAACCAAAACCAATACACGAAAGAGTGGCTTTGGCAAAACCAAGCCAAAACCAAAACACGAAAGTGGAATTAGAACCAGTCATTTTCTTAACAGGGTAATAGACGCACGTGATCATGAGCACGGCAAAATTTGCAGTGTGTTTAAAATGATGTTTCTCTTGATGTGTACGGTAGTTGTTTAATGTTATTTTTAGTGGGGTAATAGATACGCGCTGTCAGCTTCATGGTAAAATTTGCAGTGTGTAATGAAACAACTGTTACCATGGTAAGGCTTGTGTGGCCGGAGAGAGCCCTCCACAAACATGGTTAATGGTGGCCGTGGCACTGAAGGGGTTAATCCTCAGCTGCCAGGCACCATTTGGACAATAGGCGCTTGGCGTCACTGTTAAACGTACTTAGGGCGCTGGGCGCGGACTGTTTAAAAATATGTTTAATGATGTGTTTTAACGTCATATGTAGTGCTCTGTGCACAGTTGTAGGATTCCATGTTTAAATGTATTTATATGTAAGATATGGTCACCTGTATTTTAAAGGGAAAAATGCACTTACTATATCTGTCTGAATAATCATCTCTCATCCTCTGGAAATAGGAAGTGGCATGCTAATGGCCCTGTCCTAGCAGAGAGGTGTGAAGGACAAAAACCCTTTTGATGTTGGACAATGCGCGGCAGGTAGTGGCTGTGAGTGTCAGATTGGGTTGAGAACCTGTAATTATTTATGTAGCTGGTTTCATTGATATATGAATCCTGAATGGTAGATGCAGGAAGGAATAACATTTGTTTGGGAAATAAAATACAAACCGTATTTGAAGCTATGTGATAAATTTATCAATAGTGAATGCTAAACGGATAACAAACGTCTGTGTGACAGGAAAAAGGAAATTGTTTTATTAATTTGTTTGTGTTTTGGATAGAAAGGGCTCAGGGAGGACATGGGGGGTCATTCCAACCCGATCTCTCGCTGCAGTTTGTCGCAGCGCAGCGATCGGGCCAGAACTGCGCATGAGACAGAGGCAGTCGCTGGGCGGGAGGGGGCTGAACGGCGGCGTTAAGCCGCCGTTTAGGGTGAGCGGTCTGGCCAACGCAGGCGTGGCCGGACAATTGGGGGGGTGGGCTGCGGCAGCTGCGTGACGGGTCACGCAGCCGCTGCGGCCAGCGGGAGCGACTAGTAACTCCCGGCCAGCCGCAGGAGCTGTGCTGGCCGGGAGTTACTCCTCAAATACAAAGACATTGCCACTTTGCGATGCTTTTGTATTTGTGCGGGGGGGCCAGCACAGACATGCGGGGCGGTCTAGCCCTGTGCTGGGCGTCCCCTCGCATGTCTGAGTTTACGATTGTAGCTGTGCTAAATATAGCACAGCAACGATCAACTCGGAATGACCCCCATGACCCCCTGTTGTACTGTGTGGAAAATTGACATAAAAAGGAGGCCTGCGAGCATCCAGAGTGTATTATACCAACTACTTTCTGCTGTGAACATCTTGCTGTATGCTGTTTCCCCTAGCAATAGGGAAGAGTTCTCTTTAGAACTATTGCAAATAAAAATACCATTTGCCTCAAGAAGACCGCGTCATCTTGTGATCTACAGGGCTATGCGAAACCTAGCCCCGTTCACCGACTGTCCAGGGTGAACCAGCGTCTCCAAGTTCCGTCTTCCACCAGCTAGTCCAGTGACTAGTGGGGATTCGTGAACACCACACAGGTGTGGTAAGGCAGCGTGTCGGCACATACAGAGCAGAACCGTGGTTCCAAATGCCAGGGCAGGTTAGGAGTTTGGTGGTGGAAGCATAAACCCGCCCATGGCGCAGTGGGTGGAGTCAGTTACAGGCGGTTACTGACGGTAAGCGGGAATCCCCTAGGTGGCCAGGTCCCGTGTGACCTAAATATCCATTCTGTGTACTGGGGACGGGACGCGAAAGCGGTGAGTGCTTTCGTACGGTACCATCCGGTCACAGCTTGTAAAACATACAGTATGTATATTACAGTGCTGTTTATCCGACATAATATATACAGTATAAATAAATAAATAATAAAAAAAAAGACTGTGTACTTTTAAAATGGAAGCATCATTTGACTTTACAATGGAAAATTAACACAGGCACAATGGTTGTTTTCAAAAGTGACATCTGGTGGACGAATACGTGTATTGCATCGACTGGAGAAACATCATTACATTGCGACTGAATACGCTACCTTGCAGCTGATCAACTTTCACCGCGACCAGGCGAAGGCATACGTAATGTGACTAGTCTTTTGCAGTACATGCCACATGGAGGATAGATGAGCGTGCCTACATCTGTAATAGGGTCCTTGTTTGCCAGATGTGCAGGATGCCGGCTGATTTTTTTTTAAAGGGGCAGTCATTTACAAGGCATGGTTTTGCCTTGTAAATGATTACCCCTTTAAAAAAAAAATCCCTCACCTTTGGCAAACTCGGACCCTATTACATACAGATGGGTCCACGGTTATCTTGACTAGTTTTCTGCGCCTAGGCACAACATGACTTATTAGCATAAACCCTTCATCTATTGTTCTCAGCTGCAATACAATACAGAGAACAATACAGCAGGGGATTAAGTCCGATTGGCCAGTCTCAGTTAATCCTATTAAAGGTCAAGATAAACGTGGACCCATCTGTATGCCCCATGGTACGCAAACTGTAATAGTACTCACACTGCATCAGCCCTACTGTAAGGGGCTCTACTAAACAATTGAGTGTGGATAATATCAATACAGAGGAAACACTTTGGGGGGAGATCAGTTGCATGTGAGGGGCTTCTGGGCATCACATATCAGTAGAGTAGTGCCAACATTGAAAGTTTTGAGATCCCAGTGGACGTGATGTGCTGCTCTGAATCAGCACATCGCGTCATTGTAGACAAATTTCTCCCTTTCAGTGTTATTTCAGTTAAAGTTATTATAGTAACAGCATTTAAGAATAACATGCACACCTTCCAAGCAGTTCCGGAAGCTTCTCTGTGACCTGTCGTTGTATGGAGGAGTGTCAAAGTCTTTCCATTTGAGTGTGTCCTCCACATCTTGGAAGGAGGGAAGACGTGTGACCGTAGGGTCTGCGCCTGGCTTTCTGCGGAGTCTTCCCCTCTGACAATAATCACCAGCAGCGGGACAATAGGCATCAATATAATTGTAATCACTGCAAATAACCTGAGGAAGTAAACGTATATTTAATACCTTTTCCCAGTGGTACAGATAACAGTGTGTTAGCAGTGTCACAGATATTCTCAGTCACACTCTTCCAGAAACTGCATCACAGATGGATGGAAACACCAGCAGATAACATCAGCAAGGGGGCACAAAGCAGCAGAGTGTCCCAGATCGTATGTGATTGTCCCACATCCTATTCTGTACCACCTTCAGGCCAGGTCATGGAGGGCTGAATCTACGTGGTCCAGGCCAGTCCCATGGTCGATATTTACCATGCCGACAATCAGAATATCGACACCACTACTGTCAACCTAACATACCAAACCCCTTCAGAGGGTGTGATTAGATCCCACTCTGAAGGTAGAAAACCATATTATCCACTCATAAATAATTACAATGAAGATTAAATAATGTTTATAAATCTATATACATATTTAATTACACTTTGTTTTTATGTGGATGCTCCCATTCTGGTTTTGGCCCCAAACATCAAATTAGGAGAAACATTTGTAGCTTATATGCATGGATTTACATTTGAACTAATGAAGTAATACGTTAATTGCATTTGTTTTTGTAGGTTTTTTTTCAATCTGCAGGTACCTTTAGTTTTACTGGCCCACACATGTCAACCTTCCATGAGGCAGCTGATTTGTCTTCTTTCTGTGTGTCCCATCAATTCTTCTATATCAGTACCATGCGCGTATCTATAATAGGTGCAAACCATGCACCCATGTTCAATAGTAACATAGTATCTAAGGTTGAAAAAAAATAATTGTCCATCGGGTTCAACCTATTTGTGGTCTCCTATGCACGATTATTTTGTATAAAATTTTGACTGAAGTTGATGACTGCCGTTCCGATTAACCCCTCTTTTTTTATAATAACCATAGTGCGTGACTATGCCCCGTAACCCTGGATATCCTTATCCATTAGGAATTTATCTAACCCATTCTTAAAGGTGTTGACTGAGTTGGCCATTACAACTCCCTCAGGCAGAGAATTCAAAACACGTATCGTCCTTACCGTAAAAGAGCCTTTACGCCGTAATGTGTGGAATCTCCTCTTCTCTAACCTGAGCGAGTGTCCATGAGTTCTCTGTGTTGATCTAACCAAGAACAGGTCCTGCGCAAGATCTGTATATTGTCCCCTTATATATTTGTAAATGTTGATCATGTCCCCTCTTAATCTCATCTTTTCCAGTGTAAACATGCCTAGACTTGCAAGCCTTTCCTCGTATTCCAGCGTCTCCATACCCTTAATAAGTTTGGTCGCCTGCCTTTGAACCTTTCTAGCTCCAGGATATCCTTTTTGTAGTAAGGTGCCCAGAATTGTAGACAGTATTCAAGGTGTGGCCTCACAAGTGATTTATATAACGGGAGTATAATACTCTCGTCCCTAGCATCAATTCCCCGTTTTATGCATGCTAATATCTTATTAGCCTTCTTTGCTGCAGTCCTACTTTGGGTACTAATGCTTAGTTTGCTATCTATGAGGACACCTAAGTCCTTTTCCAGTACAGAATCCCCTAATTTTACCCCATTTAGTAGGTAGGTGTTATTTTTGTTCTTGTTACCACAGTGCATTACCTTACACTTGTCTGTATTGAAGCGCATTCTCCATTTCGCTGCCCAAGCTTCTAATTTAATTAAGTCATTCTGAAGCGACTCAGCATCCCCCTCCGCATTTATAACTTTACACAATTTGGTATCATCTGCAAAAATTGACACCATGCTCTTTAGACCTTCTGTTAGGTCGTTAATGAAAATATTGAACAATAGCGGTCCTAATACTGAGCCTTGCGGCACACCACTTAGCACTTCAGTCCAAGTTGAAAAAGATCCATTAACCACAACGCGCTGCTCCCTATTATCTAACCAGTAAGTGCATATTGTGCTTCCTAGCCCTATTTCTTGTAGCTTATAGATAAGTCTCATGTGTGGTACAGTATCGAACGCTTTGGCAAAATCTAAAAAGATTACATCCACCTCTTTACCTTGATCTAGGTTTGCGCTTACTGTTTCATAAAAGCCAAGTAAGTTGGTTTGACAGGATCTGTCCTTCATAAACCCATGTTGATTCCTTTTAATGACCTTATTGACTTCAAGGAACTTCTGAATACTATCTCTTAGAATACATTCCAATACTTTCCCCACTATAGATGTAAGACTAACTGGTCTATAATTACCTGGTTCTGCTTTACTTCCCTTTTTGAATATAGGCACTACTTCCGCTATACGCCAGTCTTTGGGAACCATACCTGATATTACTGAATCCTTAAAGATCAAGTTCAGAATGAAGCTCCATTAGAACCCTTGGGTGAATACTATCGGGACCTGGTGACTTATTAATCTTTAAATGTTTTAATCGGTCACAGACTACTTCCTCGCTTAAATAAGTACCTATCAGTGGGATATTCTCATTATAGAGATTATGTGTTAGTCCCTGAATTGGGTCCTCTCTAGTAAATACTGTTGAAAAAAACTAATTTAGTGTGTCCGCTATGTCATTATCATTTTTGCTTAAGACTCCCAACTTGTCTTTTAAAGGGCCTATACTCTCCTTTTTTAATCTCTTGCTATTAATGTATTTAAATAATTTTTTGGGATTCGATTTGCTTTCCTTTGTTACTAGTTTTTCAGTTTCTTCTTTAGCCGCTCTTATTTCCTTTTTGCATATTTTGTTACATTCCTTATAGTGCTGAAATGACTCTGCTTCCCCGTCAGATTTGTATCACTTACCTGTCCAGAGTCCCACGTCGGCGCTACAGCTGCAGCAGAAATCACTCGGAAAATGGCATGGTGGACATTTTTTTCTTGTGATTCGAACATGTGTAGTAGACATTTGTCACAGGGAACATGGTGGGCGCCATGCTATTGGAGACCTGTGCATGCGCAAAAGAAATGAGTTGCCGGGAACATGGCCGGAGTGTGCATGTGGGCCCCACTCCTCTTAAACCGCCCTTGATCTGTACTGTTTATTATCTTTGTTGGATGAGTCTAAAAACTGCTCTGTGGTAGAGAACGGACCTCCTTCAGGTCCAGTTGGAGTGGCGCTGTGAGATGCAAAGTACCAATAATTATCAGTACTTTGCCCTAGCACAGGATCCGTTCTGCATGTGTGCAAACGGGTCCAGCAATGCAGGGTCAGTGATTGACAGCCTGCTTACTTTTTATGTGGAGGGAGGTGGCAGTGACGGCCTATGTTTGTGAAAACGAGGCGTGTCACCACTGTTTAGCGGGAGAGAAGAGGCCAGGGATCTCTATGGTTGCACAAAAATTTCCTGGCCTCTGCAATGAGCAACTTGTGCATCACCATGGGTACTGCAAGCCACATGATGGTGAGTGAATGATCTGCTGCGTCCTCGGATGCGGTTCGGATCACTACTGCAGCAGGAGGCGTATGCTTGTAATAGACGCAAGCCTCCTGCTGCATTACCATATAGTGCAACTCCAACCACATCTGAATAACCCCCAATATGCAATAGATAGGGCAGAGCTGACTTGTGTCCAGGGGCGTATCTAGGGGTCCAAGTGCCCCTGGCAAGTAAGGGACTGGCGCCCCCCCTGTTTTTAGGTATAATAATACTCTGTACTTATAACTTGGATATTTGAAAATAAAACCAAAAGTTAACAGTTTGAAAGAAATAAACTCTGGGGGGGGGGGTCGGTAGGGGGGGGTCGGTAGGGGGGGGTCGGTAGGGGGCACTGGATGACAGACACAGAGGTGCAGGGGGGTGCAAAGTGTATCAAACATAGGTTCAGGGGACACAATGCACCACACATGGGGGAGCACAGAATGTTATACACACAGGAGTAGGGGGGCACAGGGTGGCACACACACACTCACAAAGGCAGCGGGCATAGGGGGCCACACAACAACGTGAGGGGGGTAGATGGTGCAACACACACATAAGACAGGGGGTAGAGGGGCCACACACAGGGGGCTGGGGGGGAAGAGGGGGCCACACACACATAAGGCGGGGGTACATGGGGCCACACACAGGGGGGTGGGGGGAAGGAGGGCGCAAGGTTTCATGTACACACAGGGGTCCACACACCAGGGTGAGGGAGGAAGAGGGGGCCACACACACATAAGGCGGGGGTACATGGGGCCACACACAGGGGGGTGGGAAGCAGGGGGGCACAGGGCTCTCTGGTCACTCACCGCTCCAGCGAGGAAGGCCCGCGGACCCAGGCACAGGCTGAAGAGGCCGGCGGCAGGAGGATCAGAGTGTCAGCACCATGGCACTGCACGATAGTGTGAGGCCGGAATAGAGGACACTCATGGAACTGTGCCCGTAACTACTTCACCCCTCCCCCCCACACGCAGGCCAGCTGCTGGAGGAGGGAGGGTGCTGAGGCGCCTGTACCTGCCAGGTAAATATCTTAGCCCTCTCCCTCTACCCTCCTAACTCTCCCAACCAGCAGCCTAACCCTAACTCTCCCCCCCCCCCGCGCTGCCTAATGCACCCCCCTTTAGTGCCTAACCGTAATCCTCCTCGCAGCCTAACCATCCCCCCCTTAGTGCTTAACCCTAACCCTCCCTCCAAACGGCCTTCCCCGTACCTGACAGTCGGGGATTCCGGCATCAGCATTGTGATCCCTGTCGGGATCCCGACTCATCCCAAATGCCGGTATGCTGACCAGATCCCTATTATAAACACTTACCTTTTCCGCCTTCTCCCACTTGATTCTCTGGGGACCTTTCTTCCAAGATGTCGCTGCTGCTGCTGTTGTCACCCCTTAAGCTCCTGTTCTCTCCAGGCTCCAGGTTTTTAGCCACTGTGTCACTATTACAATAGCCCAGTAGTCAATTCACCACTGGTCACGTAAGGGATGAGATAGGGGGAGGGGTCAATGGGCGCTGTTGTAAAGTCTCTGCTCTGTTCTATCTCTGTCAGGAAGGAGGGGGAGGAGCTTGTTGGACCTGTGATCCTCTGCTGCTGTGGCACGGAGAAAGGGTTGATTCTATATCGGAGTGGGAGAAGGGACCTTCTGACGTACCTAGGGTATATATATAGGGTACATATAGAAGCTGAACATTTTGTTTTCTGAAACTGCCAAATCCCTAAAAAACAGAACAAAAATACTCACTTTCCATTCGGCTAAGTAAGAGGATTCATAAATAATTCCCTGGGCATCACTCTCTCCAACATAATCCTCAGTACAGATAGAACAGTTGGTGTCTCCTCGCCAGTCATAATAAGGGAGAGCAAATCCTTCATCGCCTGTCAGAAGCTGGATTTGTCTCTCGATAAACAGGAGCCCCAGCCGGTGCCAACCAGGAAAGGCCGGACCTTGATAAGCATATGTTTTACTGTTATCAAATGTTCCATTTTTCATAATTGCCTTCATAGAGTAGTAATGGATCCAAGCAAAAACCTCATAGACTGAGGCATCCACGAAGCGGTATGTGTCCCGGTTGTGTCTGTTTCCAGTGGACAGGACAACAAAGTCTTTGCTTCTTGTGGTTTTGGCCAAAGCTAAATAGCTAAAGAACCTTTTCCTTTCAACAAGTGAGAGTTGCCGAATCTCTTTCCGAACATTAGTCTTTTGTCGCTCACATTTTTCTCCAAAGAAACCATACCTGCAACTACCACAGTTATAGCCACTATAGTTTCCAAAGCACTCGCAGGTGTGGTCATAATACTGATTGGGCCAGTCCAAGCGATCGTCATCATATTGGCGAACGTAACCATGATGTTTATCTAGAAGAAATATAGGTTTCAGTACTACCCAGCCACGGCACTGGCCACGCCTGGAGTTTGAGCCGCAGCGGCTGCCATCTTTCCAGTATGGGCAGCAGTACTTATTATTTAATGCTTCCTGCGTGGTGCATTCCCTGGGAAACTGACTATGAACCACACCCAGACAAAGTGCCGTGAAGGCACACAGTAACAGCATGGCTTGTTGCTGCAATAAGCTGGAAAACATTGAGAAATAACATTAAATAGACTTCAAAAGTATAGTTCTAGCTGTAACATCATAGCAAGTGATTAAATTATATTAACCAGCATATTTTCACAATAAGAATCTGATGAGATGCATCTGACAACATTACACATTACGGGGGCACTGTAATTTCACAAAATAACATACCATCTTTTTCACAGAGATTAGTCAATGTTGAGACTAACTAGGAAAAAATTAACCCAACCGGATTTCCCATTTCACTTTTTGATTATGTTATATTAGATACTAAATGATGTGTTTGTCCGTGTCTGAACAGATCAACACTTTAATTTCTCCATTGAGCGCCATCTAGTGGCTCCCAGCACCATAGAGGTGAGGAGCAGCATTATCCTTTTATTATATAAGATTTTTTAATTTATTTAACTTACCATCTTCTACAGTTCGGCAACATAGTTGCAGCAAAGTGAAATAATGTATTGCCCTTAACCCGTCTATTTCAGTGATCAGGGAAGGACAGGTGTGAGATCTCACACTATTTTGAGGTCACAAGCATATTCTGTAAATTAGAACAGTTTTTGCATATTCCTATTATTTTCCAAAGTCAGCAAAAAACAAACAAGCAAACAAACAATTATTTACAAATCATATAATCAATTAAGGAATATAAAGTTAAATGAAAATAAAGCAAAATTTGCAGGTTTTTTGGGGGGAATTATGCCTTGTGCAAATGACCTTCATACGTGAGAGTAAGCAGAGATAGTGTCTTAAATCTATTTTTTTTCTTTTATGAAGTTAATTATTTGAAACAGTCAAAAGTCCCCATTTGTAAGTATATAAAAATTAGTAATTTTATAAGGCCAGGATTGAGATTAAAAAACCTATACAAAAAAATTAAACAATTTCTGCAGAACATAATAGGATTTAATTTGCTATACCGCATGACTAAGTTTAAAAAAATCAACATTTCAGGGTCACAGACTAAAAGTATAATAACATAGTTCCAAAAAAAAATTTTGTTAAACTTTGTTTATTGCTTGATTAGGTTTTGTATTAATTATTATTATTATTATTATTATTATTTCTTCAGATAAACATATATGTTACTCATAATAAAATGTCTCCAACTTATAAGACACATAATGAAATCAATTTAAGAAAATGAAATAAAAACAATTATTGTCAAGATTAAGAATGCCCCCCCCAAAAAAAAAAAAAAAACAACAACTTTATTTTTAATTTTAATTTGAGTGAAAGATGAGCACAAAATGAAACATTTTCACATAATGCAACTACAAGATTCCATCGAGATACCAACTTAAAATTTGGAATGGGCTGTTTTAAAATGTTAAGGAATACAAACCAAAACTTTGAAAATTTTAAGCCATAATTTTGTTTTAAGATCTGGTTTTAACCTTTAGGGGGGTATCGTAATAGCCGCGATAACGCGATCCGTGATCACGGCTAATGTTATCGCACCTATCTCCCGAAAAATAATGTTATTGCACCCTGCACGCTCCCGTTTATCGCACCTATCCTATTACAAAATGGTGATAACACGTTTCGCACGACAATTCTAGCTGGCAAAAGCATTGAAAGGTAGGAGAAAATAGGCAAATCTGCCTGTACCCCCCCCAAAATGCATAACTCTATAGGAAAACATTATAGAAGTCTATCATTGGTTATAATAAAACTATTTAGTGTAATTAAATTAGTTCAAATGGCTATTATATGCATTTTTAAAAAAATTGTAAAAAAAATTATAGAAAGCTATTTTTTTCAGCAAAATAAGTGCTCTCGTTAAATTTGGGGTACATTAAAATGGGTACAAGTATATATTTGGGTCATTTTCTATAGATTGTAAACTCTATATCTGTATGTTTTTGCCCAGTTTTGTTCTATTACTGTTGTTCTAATTGTAAAGCGCAACAGAATATGCTGCGCTATATAAGAAACTGCTAATAAATAAATACATTTACGGGGACTTTAAAAAAAAAAGTGGAAACAGACTGATTATCTCCACCTGCACATCTAAAAACACTTGTCCCACTCATAACACACCCCAAAACACTTGTCCCACTCATAAGACACCCCAAAACACTTGTCCCACTCATAACACACCCCAAAACACTTGTCCCACTCATAAGACACCCTAAAACACTTGTCCCACTCATAACACACCCCAAAACACTTGTCCCACTCATAACACACCCCAAAACACTTGTCCCATACCTTGTACCCCAATTTCCATCACTTTGCATTTTTTGACCCCAAAATTGACATGTCATTATTAGCTAATTCAAATTAATTCAAATCTTCAAAGTGCCTAATTAGTCATTCAGGGGGGTGTCCCAGGGATTCTGAACCAAACCCTGACATTTTTAGATTAAAACAGGGATTTTGCACTACATATCACCAGCTCTGAGCTGGTGAAGCGAAATCCGCAATACGCCCTATGGAAACTTAACGCTGATAACTTATCGTTGCAAATAGGACACCGAATGATCGCATTTGCAATAATTTATCATAAACCGCAATATCCCGGCTAACAGGATACCTAAAGTACATTGAATGTTCTGAGATAGCGTTACCTTTGCAGGGGCAGAACGGTGGCTGATGGTCTCTCTGTGTTCCCAGCAGCTGATATATAATGAGAACTGGGACTTGTTCCCCTTTATCTAGGAAGAGGTTGTGTCACACGTGAAATAGGGGAATAGGATATATTTGAAATACAGCATCTTACATGTAGAATCTCTGGATGTCACTTAACACTGAGTGACTTCACTTCATGATAATCCATCACTAGACAGCTGTTCAGCAATAGAAATGTAATCTATGATAAAATGATTGTTATTAATGCAAGAAGAATATTTCATTCACAGAGCTGTAAAGAAATTAGGGGGGGGGGGATTTTCTAATGTGCTGTTTTCAGGAAAAAACCCTGCTGATTTCTCCATACACCGCATATTGGGGGTCATTTCGAGTTGTTCGCTCGCTAGCTGCTTTTAGCAGCATTGCACACGCTAAGCCGCCGCCCTCTGGGAGTGTATCTTAGCTTAGCAGAATTGCGAACGAAAGATTAGCAGAATTGCGAATAGAAATTTATTAGCAGTTTCTGAGTAGCTCGAGACTTACTCCTACACTGCGATCAGCTCAGCCCGTTTCGTTCCTGGTTTGACGTCACAAACACGCTTTGCATTCGGCCAGCCACTCCCCCGTTTCTCCAGACACTCGCGCGTTTTATCCTGGCACGCCTGCGTTTTTCCGCACACTCCCAGAAAACGGTCAGTTTCCGCCCAGAAACACCCACTTCCTGTCAATCACACTCCGATCACTTCAACGATGAAAATTCTTAATTTGGACGTGAGTAAATCTACTAAGTTTTGTGCTAAAATACTTAGCGCATGTGCACTGCGTACCATGCGCATGCGCATTTTTGCCTTAATCGCTCCATTGCGAAAATCGGCAATGAGCAAACAACTCGGAATGACCCCCATTGCTATCAGTTCAGTGTTCACCTTTCACAGTTTGGGGCTAATAACTAATGGTGACTTGTGGTGATTTGCAAAGTGTCCAAAAATGCTGCTTAAGGGTATATTCAATTCCTGTTGAATTTGCGGGCGTTTTAGATGACTTTTGTGCCATTTTCACCCATGCCAATCTGACTGTTTTCAACAGTGTCGGAATTTCCGATAACTCGAAAAAACGGCACTTACATTGAACAGGGCAAAAAAGTGATTTTTTTTCGACCTGTCAGGAATTCCAACAGGAATTGAATATACCCAACAAGCAGAGCCGGCCCTAACCAATATGATGCCCTAGGCAAGATTTTGGCTGGTGCCCCCTAGCACCACCGCTGGTTCTGCCTCTGACCTTGCACCTCTTTCCCAGCACCATCACCCCTCACCCATAGCAGTCCTTGAACCCCCTATATTTTAAATAGGAACAGTTCGCACATTTGACGTACAGCCCAAAAAGGGGCATCTTCTTGCTGGGAAGGGGCATGGCCACACAATAGTAAACCCAATTCCAATTACGCCACACAGTACTGCAACTTTATTCACATTTTATCTTGCGATAGTGTCCATAATTCATATTATATCCCACAGTAGTATCACTTTACCTTATAAACGTTACTCCTCACAGTAGAGCCCCTTATTCACATTACATCACACTGAATTGCTCCTTATTCACATTACACCACACCTTATTGCTCCTTATTCACATTACACGACACAGTAGTGCCCTTTCTATTTGCAACACCACATAGTAGAGCACCTTATACACATAATGCCACACATTAGTAATGCATTTATACACAATTCCACACAGTAATGCCCCTTACACATATGAGACACATTAATGTCCTTATAAACATAATGCACCCTACAAATTTTATGACAACCTTTATTAATGCCCTTTTACACATAATGTCCCTTACACATATGCCGCACATTATTAATGCCCTTATACACATAATGACACAAACAGTGCCCCCTACACATTTGCTGCACATTATTAGTGCCCCTATACACATAATGACACACACACAGTAGTACCCTGTTACACATATGCCGCACATTATTAATGCCCTTATACACATAATGACACACATAGTGGCCCTTTACACATATGTTGCACATTATTAAAGCATTTTTACATGACACACATAATGCTCCTTACACATATTCTGAACACTCCTGCACAACCAACCCACTCACATGCACACAGCACTCACACTGCCACTAACACTGTGACCTCTGCCTCTGCTTGGATACAGATGTGTCCTCACAAATCTTGCATCAATGCTAACGTCGGGCACCTTTTTTTCATGAAAATGCATCTTATTTGCATTGCTATGAGGCTAGGATGCACAAGCAGCTTCTGCTGATTAAACTGATATGCAGCATGCCTATATTTTGTGTGAGACTGTGGCTGTATCTGCATATGAAATGCTACTCACAGAATATAGGTGTGCCGCATATCATTTTAATCAGCAGAAGCTGATGATGCCCCTAGGCATATCAAATGCCCTAGTTTGCCTATGCCTATGGCCGGCTCTGCCCACAAGTCTCCGAACCCCCCCCCCCACCCACCCAAACACTCATTTGCTAACATTGAATTTCACTGTGCAATTTGCACTTAACACAACACTCTGGTTCCTATTTATAATTGTCTAACTTCCAGAAGATACATTGCTTTATTTCAGTGCAACTAGTACACCAAGATGCTATTTCAGTAATCAGGGCCATGATAAGATTAGATGAGGGCTGAATAAGCACGAGACCATATAAGAGCCCCATTTTTTGTGATTGGTGGTTTATGACAAAGCAGTTGCTAGGTAGTTTTTCCAAGGGATCTTGGGAATTTTCTATAGGTTGTTTTCCTTGTCCATCAGTATTTGTGGGTGTAGGCTTCAGTGCATATAAAAGCTTGGGTCATGTGCTTCATACTTCCTCTTGCCATTCGGACAGCTAAGTGACACAGTCTTTGTGCCTGTTATATCTTTGATTTCATTTGATTCTCTTTCTGTCCCCTCTTGTGTTATTTAGTTGTCCCACATTGTTTTCCCCTCTCTCAGCTTCCACTCCCCCTCCCTCCCCTCGCCAGCCCTGCTGTTATGCAAGCCCCGTCTGGGGTGTTCGCTCCCTCCTCCCGCTGGCGTGTTCGGCTTGTCCCGGTGCCACAGCTGGGTGTCTGCGGCCTCGGGTCCGGGTCGGGCCCCTGGGACCGGGTCCCGCGAGGCTTTAGGTGCGCTCCCATCATGGCGGCTTCCTCGGTTCCCCTCTCCCAGCGCCGGGCAGCGGACGCTCTCCCGTGGCATCTGCTGTTTCCGGATCCCCGCGGGGGGGAAGGGGGGGGGGGGTGCGTCACTTCTGGCTGGTTGCGGGCTGCTGAGCTCCGAATGCTGGCGCCTTCACCTCTGGTGGCCGGCCTCCGTGAACAGGGTCCTGGCATCCCCCGTGCGGCGAGCGCAGTGCTGGCGCTGCAGCGGGAGGCCTCCTGGTACTCGGTGCGCTGGGGGGCTGTTGGGTAGACATGCTGCGGGGCATTTTGGTGGCTGTGGGTCCTCGGGTCCCCCCTCGGCCGCCTGCTTCCGCTTGGGTTTGGTTTGCCTGTCGCACGGCGACATGGGGCGGGCGTTCTCGGGGACCGCAATCGGGGTCTCTCAGATGGGGCCTGCTGCAGTTTCACCCAGGGGGAGCGTGGCCCGCTCACCGCTGGGCGCTCCGGGAAGTCGCGGTTGGTTCCCGCGCATATTCTCCTCGGGCTGCCGGGACTCCCCCCCCCCCCCCTGCTCACGTCTGCGTGGTTTTTCTTATCCTGGTAGGTTTTTTCCGCCTATTTTGGTCAGATCGCGCCCTTTCCCCGTTACCGGTGGCTCGCTGTGACCGGTCTCCTGTGTCTGCGGCCCCTGTTTTTTACCCATGTTTTCCGGGTTTAAGTTCCAGGTTCAGCCTCCATGTTTCCTGAGCGAGCCTCAAACTTCGCTACACCTCTTGATTTTGCGGGGTCTTGTCAGTTTCACCGGAGACCGGCCCCGTGGTCGTCATATTTGCGGGCCACCCCCGTTCCCGTACAGGTTGCACAGTTTCTCCTCACCCCCATTGGGCCAGCATCATGTTTGTTGCCCGAACCCCCCTCCCGCCCCCCCTCCTTGCCTCTTGGTTACTCTACGGTTTCCTGTGAGGCGGTGCCCCTCCCCCCCTTCCTTCCGCATTTGTCTGCTGTTGGTGGCGTTGATACTCATGCTGTTACCCTGGTTGTTGTTCCCCATGAGTTTGCAGTTTCGGAGCAGGCGTGGAGTCAGAGGTCGAGGGGAGATACGGGTCGGTGTCTGCAGCAGGCGTGTGGAGCGAGATCGTCGTCAGCCGGAGAGGCTGACAAGGTTCCGGGCTCTTCAGGTACGGGTGAGCATGCAGTTATTATTTGTTCCTTTAACATTCCTCTTCTAGTCCTTCTAGTAGTGTTTACTCTGGGTCACCCGGGCATCGGGTAGGTTAGCTCAGCTCCTTGCGCATTGCATAGTTTCAGTGACTCGGTCGGGCCGGGTCATTGACAGTGGTTCCGTCTGATCCCTCACCTTTTGGGTGTGCTGGCCGGTAGCTCCGTGGTAGGGTGCTGTTTTTTCCACTATCATAGCAGGCCTGGCATAGGTTGTAATCCCGCGTTGCTATATTTTTGGTTCTTGGCATTTTTTTCTGTTATGGGATGTTCCAGGCGGGGACATGTGTGGGCATGTGCGGCCCCTTTCTACGCCCCCCCCCCCCTTTTCTAAATCGCTGTTTGTGTGTCTCCCCTTTTGGGGTGGTGCCCGGGTGGATCCCGTGTAGGTTCTACTTTCTCCGTCATTTATCTCACCCACAGGGGGGGGGGGGGGGGTTTGGTGCTTGTTGCCATTGTGGATGCATCACGCAGGGTGCGTTCTCATTTTCTTCTGGGGCACTGCATTTTGTTTCCATTGTGACGTTCTCTTTGCGGGCCCGGGCGGCTGCTCGGTTCGCGGTACGTCTTAGCTTCGGTTTTGTCATTGTTGTAGGTTCTGGGTTCCCGTTGTGTTGGGTAGAAAGGGGGTTTCGGCGTGCTGCCTCAGTTATTGGGTATAGGGATAGTTTCGGCCATTCGTGGCCGTCACCTTCCCGCGGACGAGGTCCAGCGGCATCCAGATATTTTTAGGTTTTTTGCAGGTCAGCGTAAGGGCGGCTCATGCTGAGGCCTATTGGCTGGGCTCTTTTACTTTTGGTTTTTTATCTCTTTCACTCTTGGGTGTATGACCAGTTATCTCCGGCTTTCACGGTTGCCACGAGCCATTACGGTTCGGGGACTTTTTCACTCAGCCTCTTTATTTTACCAGGGTTTTCACCAGGAACCTCTTGTTGTTGGAATTGTTCCTTTTCGTCGTCGCATCGGTGTTAGGGGCTCTGCGGTTTTTGGATCGGTTATTGTTTTCTGGGCGATTACCTGGGCGTGGTTTGCACTATTTCACGATCAGCGTTCTTCCTCCCCCTCAGCCCTCCGCCTGTTACGTCTTTTGGTTCTCATATGTTTGCAGCGCAGCGTGTGTTTCCCGGCGATGTGACCCGGGCATGGCCAATGGGGTGGCAGAGGCATGGTTGCGCTTCCGCTTTGCTACATTCCGTGCGTTGGTGACTGGGGCGGCTGTTGATGTTTCTTTCCATGCCTGACTTGAGTCTGGCGGATGGCCAAGTTGGTCCAGCTACTTGGACGGGCCAGTATGGGCTCCTCCCAGGCTCCGGACGATGGCTCGGATTGCCGTGATTCATTGGCTTTCTTGAGTAGGTTTGGTCACTCCGGCGGGTTTGTGTTTATGGGGTCACCTTAGGATGTTTGATGGCCTTTGTCTGGGGGTTTTTCCCAGGAGGGCAGGTCTAAGGCGGCCATGGCGTCTGCCCTTGTGGGCATTTCTTTTCGCTCCATACTACTACAGCTGTCGGACCCCACCAGGTCTTTCGTACTATCCATGGCCCTTAATGGGTGGGCGAAGGGGCACCCTGTGCCTGCAGTTTTGGGTGGGCCCGTTCATTTGAAGTTGGTGGTGGTCCCGTTAGGTGTCCGGACAGGCGGGGTGTAGTCTGGTTATGAGGTTTGCGCTGTTCGGGGTAGCTTTTGCGCTGGTTTTCTTTGGGGCGTTCCGGATCAGTGGGTTGGTGGCTGGTGGCAAGTCGTCTTTGTACTCTGGCTTGCCTTTCAGTGATGTTTTATTGCGGTGCGACCGGACGCTGTGCGGCCTTGCACGTTCTGCAGCGGATTGGGATGGGCGGGGTCATTGGTTGCCCCTTAGAGCGCAGGCGAATAAGGCTGGTGGCCCATTGCACTTGGCGGGGGAATGTGTCCGGTGCGACCGTTAAGGGATGGCCATTTTCTTTTGTGTGCTCTCCTGGGTCCTCTTCTCTAGTTTGTCAGTTCTCTGCAGCGTTACGGCTATGGTGGTTGCCGGGGGTTTGCAGTGGGGGGACCAGGGTACTCATTCCTTGCGGATTGGGGCGGCTACGCATGCTGCGGCGGCGGGTTCTTCAGTGGCAGCGTTTTAGGTGCTGGGCTGCTGGGGATATGCGTGATATACAGCCTCTGTGCGTTTGGGTGAGGTTTTCGGGCTATGATATCCATTTCCTTGCGGATTGGGGCTGTTATGCATGCTGCAGCAGCGGGTTCTTCAGCGGCAGCAATTCGGGGGCTGGGCTGATGGGAGTCTGTGTGCTATGCAGCCTCTGTAGGTTTGGATAAGGCTTTCGGGCTCTGATACCCATTCCTTGCGGATTGGGAGCTGTTGCACATGCTGCGGCAGCAAGTTCTTCAACGGCAGCGCTTTGGGTGCTGGGCCGCGGGGCCTGTGCGTTGTATGTTGGTTTATGGCTGGTGTACCCATTCCTTGCGGATGGGGGCACCTACGCATGCTGCGGGTGACAGGTTATTCGGCGGCAGCGTTTTTCAGGTGCTGGGCCGCTGGGGATTTGCGTTGTTTTGTGTTTAAGACTAGGGTACCTGTTCCTTGCGGATTGAAGCGGCTGCGCATGCGGCGGTAACAGTTTTGGCAGCGGCAGCGATCCCGGTGCTAGCCATCTGCGTGGTGTCTGACTGGTGTACGCTGGATACGGTTTTCTTGCTATGGTACCCATTCCTTGCGGATGGGGGCAGTTACACATGCTGCGGCGGTTTCTTCAGCGGAAGTGATTTAGGTGCTGGGCCGCTGGGTGCGTGCGTTGTAGTACGGTTTGGCGGAAAGTCGCTGCCAGCCAGCGGTCAAGGGTGTGCATAAGTGGTCATTGTGGGGCACCCCCTTTTGGTAAGTCGGCGAGTATCTTCTCCCTGCGGGTGGACTACGGACGTTCCCGTGCGGTTTCGTCCATTGCTCTGCTGGAGTGAAGGGTGGTGAGTCCTGCACAATGCGGGTTATGCTTTAGGAGGTGGTGGGAAGTCCCTTCCTAGGTTATTCAGTATTCTGCTAGTTGACTGATGCTGGTGGTTTGGTAGCGCCTTTTTCTAAGGGCGTTTTGGATGCGGCTTCAGTGCTATGGTACCCATTCCTTGCGGATAGGGGCAGCTGTGCGGACTGCGGCGGCTGCGTTTCGGGTGCTGGGCCTCTGGGACTTTGCATGGTCTAAGTTTTGTGTATGTTGTAAGGTCTTAATTGCACCTGTTGTGCGAACCCAAGAACTATGTTTACCGGTCAGTTTTTGAACGGATAGCGTTCAGGAATTGAGGGTGTGAAGCGAATTGTTAAATTTTCCTCTGAGTGGGCCTAATTACAATTGGCTTATCAAAGGTCCACGGGAGGTTTTTTGAGTTTTCTCCTTCACTTGGGTTTGTTTTTTGCTACTGTTGATCATGTAATTAATGTCTGTTTTAGCACCTGTGTTAGGGATCTTTTCTTTTCAGATGCTATCGACTCGCAGGAACGTGTGCCTGTTGGGCCAATTTTAACAAAAATATACTTTTGGGCGGCTTCGCATCCTATGGCAAGAGGAACGGCTGTGGTTTTGGTCACATGGTGGTCCCTGGCTACGGAGATCGTGGCTTCCCTGGGGGTCATTTGGTTGGGTTTTCTTTTCTACCGGGTAGGTGGGTGGTGTCGCCTGTTTAGGTGTCCTAACCTTCATCGGTACGGTGTTTGGGTCGTGTTCGTAGGTTTCTGCCTCATATTTGCTATCAGGTCCCTTTTGTTGCTCCATGCACTCACTGGCTGTTCAGCGGCGTTCTGCTGTCATTGGCCGGGGAGGATTATGCTTCGTTGTTATTGTAGGGGTGCAGCGTGTTTCTCTGCTGTCTGTTCGGGCCCGGGAGACGGTGGCTCTGCGGGTTTGTTTCGTAGCTTTCGGTGGTTTGGTAGGGCGGTTTCTTTTGCTGGACCTCCGGGCCCACAGGTTTTTGCAATGTTAAGCATGTTAGTCTTTTCCCGGAGGGGGGTCGGTGTTTATCTTGATGGGACTTTTGGGTTTTGCCTTAAGCTTACAAGGTTGTTTTTATGTTTTTTCTGGGGATGGCGGTCGTGGTTTGGTAAACCTCGTTGTGGCGGGAAAGTCGCTACAAGCCAGCGGTCATATAGGCCCAAGTGGTGATTGTGGGGCACCCTCTTTCGGAATGGACGGCGAGTGTGTCCTTACCCTGCGGTTGGACAATCGGACGCTCCCCCAGGGGAGCATCCATATTTGCCAGAGGAAAGAGTGGTGGGTCCTGCACAATGCGGGTTAGGCATGTATGAGGTGGTCGTGTGGTAGTCCCCTCCTCAGTTTCGGTGATATAATCAGATGACTGGAGCTGGCGTTTGGTAGCGCCTTTATCTTTGCCATCCTCCAACATAAAATCTAGTTTAAAGTTCCGGTCAGTCATCAATAAATACCGTCTGACCTTTTAAATCTAGCTATTGGTGTCCATGTCTTTATTTGTAGTGCTAAGCTAGCTTAAAGTTAAAGTGTAATTGATCACAATAAAATGATGGGCGCCTTATGGGTAAACAAATTGGTTACCCAAGGGTGCTCGGGCGCTTTTGGTATGGGATATTCCACCAAGCAGCAGCCTCTAAGGAAGGGGAAGTCACTCCCACAATAGATTATCAAAAAGCGAGATTGAGGCTGCGCTATATTTGATCAATATGACAACAGTAGTGATATATCTAATAATAACACAATTTATTTGCGAAAAATTAATAAGTGCTTCAATTTTAAAAATGAATACACCATAAAAATGCATGCATATCAATAATTAAAAGTTAAAAATATATGATTCATATATGAAAATGGTTTTGGGTTACCCAAGCAGCCAGGAATTTGGAGAAGATTTATGGGTATATGCAATTGCGGTCGAATTCCCAAAAATGTCGAAAAACGGGGCATTTTCGACACAAAAAAAAAAAAATCGACAATGCAATACAGTACTTTTCGACAAAAAAACTGACTTTTCAGATTCGACTTTTTGCAATTCGACATTTTGAAAATTCGACATGTCTGCAGTGGTAAAAATGCGGCAATTCGACAAAAGTATATTCAATTGAAGAATGACTTTAGTGCTTTTCGACAGTAATATCGTCAATTTCCTTCCGCCTCACTTTGCTGGCGGAATGTAATAAAAAAAAATTAAAACATGTTTTTTTGTGTGTTTTTTTTTATTGCTAATAGCATATCTATTTATATTAGAAGGGATTATGTACTTGGTTTGTCTATTAGAGGGAAACAAGTATTATTTATATATTTTTTAAAAGAATATTTTTTTTTTAAACTGACCAAAATAGAGAGAGCATGGTTTTTAGTGGGAAGGGGTGGGAATGGGTTAAAATCAAGAAAAAAAAATGCGTGGGGTCCCCCCTCCTAAGCATAACCAGCCTCGGGCTCTTCGAGCCGGTCCTGGTTGTAAAAATACAGGGGGGAAAATGACAGGGGATCCCCCGTATTTTAACAACTAGCACCGGGCTCTGCGCCTGGTCCTGGTGCAAAAAATATGGGGGACAAAAAGCGTAGGGGTCCCCCGTATTTTTTGTACCAGCACCGGGCTCCACTAGCTGGACAGATAATGCCACAGCCGGGGGACACTTTTATACCGCTCCCTGCAGCCGTGGCATTAAATACCCAACTAGTCACCCCTGGCCGGGGTACCCTGGAGGAGTGGGGACCCCTTAAATCAAGGGGTCCCCCCCAGCCACCCAAGGGCCAGGGGTGAAGCCCAAGGCTGTCCCCCCCATCCAAGGGCTGCGGATGGGGGGCTGATAGCCTTGTTGAAAATGAAAGAATATTGTTTTTTGCAGAAGAACTACAAGTCCCAGCAAGCCTCCCCCGCAAGCTGGTACTTAGAGAACCAGAAGTACCAGCATGTGGGGGGGGAAACGGGCCCCCTGGTACCTGTAGTTCTTCTGCAAAAAAAATACCAAAATAAAAACAGAACACGCACACCTTGACAAGTACAACTTTATTACATACATGCCGACACATACATACTTACCTATGTTGACACGATGTTCGGTCCACTTCTCCAAGTAGAATCCATGGGGTACGTGAAAAGAAAAGATAATTATACTCACCTAAATCCAATGTCCAGTGATATTTGTAATCCACGTACTTGTCAAAAAAAAAAACGCATACCCGATCCACACGGACTGAAAGGGGTCCCATGTTTACACATGGGACCCCTTTCCCCGAATGCAGAGAACCCCGTGACTGCTGTCACAGAGGGTCCCTTCAGCCAATCAGGGAGCGCCACGTCGTGGCACTCTCCTGATTGGCTGTATACGCGTCTGAGCTGTCAGACAGCGCATTGCACAGCCGCTCCATTAGTTTCAATGGTGGGAACTTTGCGGTCAGCGGTGGGGTTACCAGCGGTCAGCCGCTGACCGCGGGTGACCTCACCGCTGACCGCAAAGTTCCCACCATTGAAGATAATGCAGGGGGCTGTGCGATGCGCGTCTGACAGCTCAGACGCGCATAGCCAATCAGGAGAGTGCCACGACGTGGCGCTCCCTGATTGGCTGAAGGGACCCTCTGTGACAGCAGTCACGGGGGGTTTCTGCATTCGGGGAAAGGGGTCCCATGTTTAAGCATGAGACCCCTTTCAGTCCGTGTGGATCGGGTATGCGTGTTTTTTTTTTTGCCAAGTACGTGGATTACAAATATCACTGGACACTGGATTTAGGTGAGTATAATTATCTTTTCTTTTCAGGTACCCCATGGATTCTACTTGGAGAAGTGGACCGAACATTGTGTCAACATAGGTAAGTATGTATGTGTCGGCATGTATGTAATAAAGTTTTACTTTCAAGGTGTGAGTGTCCTGTTTTTATTTGGGTATTTTTTTTGCAGAAGAACTACAGGTACCAGCGGGCCCCGTTTTACCCCCGCATGCTGGTACTTGTGGTTCTCCAAGTACCAGCTTGCAGGTGAGGCTTGCTGGGACTTGTAGTTCTGCTGCAAAAAAACAATATTCTTTCATTTTTACACATGGCTATCAGCCCCCCATCTGCAGCCCTTGGATGGGGGGGACAGCCTCGGGCTTCACCCCTGGCCCTTGGGTGGCTGGGGGGGACCCCTTGATTTAAGAGGTCCCCACTCCTCCAGGGTACCCCGGCCAGGGGTGACTAGTTGGGTATTTAATGCCACGGCCGCAGGGACCAGTATAAAAGTGTCCCCCGGCTGCGGCATTATCTGTCCAGCTAGTGCAGCCCGGTGCTGGTACAAAAAATACGGGGGACCCCTACGCTTTTTGTCCCCCGTATTTTTTGCACCAGGACCAGGCGCAGAGCCCGGTGCTGGTTGTTAAAATACGGGGGATCCCCTGTCATTTTTTTCCCGTATTTTTGCAACCAGGACCGGCTCAAAGAGCCCGAGGCTGGTTATGCTTAGGAGGGGGGACCCCATGCATTTTCCCCCCATGTTTTTTAACCATTTCGGCGCCGTCGGAAAAGTCGAATCCAGGACGCACTTTTCCGTCAATTCCTCCGTTTTCCGACAGCGGGATTGTCGAATCCATTTTGTATTGAATATGTCGAATTCCGGCACCCCCCGGACAGAATTCGACTGTCGAATTGTGTCGAATTTAAAAACAATTGCATATACCCCTTAGTGTTTAGGGAGTCCGTTCCAAAGCTGTTCCACTATAATTATGGAGTCCAGCATAAACAAAGTCTCGGAGGTAAGCAAATAACCGTTAGAGGATGGTATGCTCCAGGATCTTTGATGGTGAGCTCCTGATGCAATACGGTGAGTACACTTCCTTGGTGCAGCTTGCTATTTAAAGGTCCTCCAAGTATAGATTGGTGGTCTGGACAAGGTTAGGGGATGGTCTGGTCCTCCGCTGGTAGGTTCTTGGCGTGGTTCCCTGTACAACTGACGCGTTTCGCTGCAATCAACTAATAGCTTTTTCAAAGCACCTTTCTTTTAATTATCTCTAATAAACCTGTATAATTAAGTTTTAAGTGTAATTTTTTATGTTTTGAGAAACTCTTTTTTAATTATACAGGTTTATTAGAAATAACTAAAAGTAAGGTGCATGTATATTGTTTTTAAATATGTATATTAATTTATTTTTTATCATTTAGAATGTAGTCTACATAATAATGGAAGTATATGATGGTTTTCAAGGGGATTGCCAACCCCAAAATGGCCGCCGCCAGCATTAAAGACATTTCCGCTTGGTGATGAATTAACCCACAAACATGATGTAACAAGAATTAAGAGGAAGCGGAATATGTTAATGTCCAACCTCAAGCATCCTAATCAACTTATTTAATGGAGGAGAAGTGAGGAGAACGGACCCAGGACTTCCGGACCGGAAGTGACATATGATCGGAAATTATGTATAACAGAGAACGATCCAGGATAGGAAATGATGTAAGACTGGAAGTGACGTGGGTATCGGAAGTGACGCGGTCACACAGTAATTGGTGGGAAAGGATGCTTAGAAAGCTTGAAAGGAAAAACAGAACTGGACTAGATAGTCTGGATTATGTATAGAGACAAATAGGTTTTAGAATGGATAGAAACTCCATGTCTGGAAATAGGATGTTTTTGTAATTAAACAGACTGGGTATAAAAAGCAGTCTAAGGAACTTCCTCCTCATGCCTTGAGGAAGATACTTAGGTATCGAAACGTGTTGGCTGAGGACTGTTTGGTGGAGCTCTCCCGTGGTCAGATGGTACAGTGGGTATTCGGGGATACCTGTGACACTGTTTAAACAATGTGCTAATGTCTACTTATTGTGTGGTAGACCACATGACCGGGTGAGAGTCCATCTTCTACTTTGTTTTATGTATTGTTTGTTTTGGATTTTATTAAAACATATTGCACTATTGGAAGCTTTTCCTTTATTTCATATGTAATGGAGGAGTATTGAAAGAACATTGAAGGAAGGAGTGAATCCATAACAGGCTATAGCCGCTCCAGTAAAAGCGTTATTATCTACTTATCCAGTTGACCATCACATCTAATAGGAGGCTACATCATCAATTTTTATGTGAAATATACCAAAGGGGTGATACACTATGAGATTCCTTCTCTCTTATGTTTTGAGTGTACAGAAGCTGTAAGAAATTGCTCGCTTTGGAGGAACATTTGAGGAGGCGGAGTCTTGAAATTGCTTTTCCATTTGACCATTAAGCGCCAAAGGATAAAGTGGTGATATTGTTTGGTTGTATATTGTTTAGTGTTTTGGGTAGAAGCCACTTCACCTACTTGTCTAATAGGCTGCTTTTAAGCGCATTTGATCTAGTTACACACATTTTTTTTCTGCTATTTGAGTGACTTCTTCTCCCAGTGTTAACTGATTGTGCTGCTATGATGTTTAAAACAAGGAATAACAGGTTGAAAAAACTTGATTCTCTATTTCGTACAGATAATAGTGAAATTAATGTGATTGATGGAGATTTATCAGGTTGGATGAAAAAATGAGAGAATGTGTTAATTAAAGAAACAAAAATTTGGTGGGAGGTGGCAACACTAGAAAAGTACATCTCTCACCAAATGATCCCCAAAGGTTTAAAAATATATAAAAAAGCTAGTTTCACTACATCAACAGAACAATTTAAAACCAGATGGGACAACATTATAGAAAATTGTTCAATGGAGTTAATGAAATTAATTGTGGAGGAAAGACATAAAGAATTGGGTACACTTGATGATGAAATTAATGAGTATAAAACTCTAGTGACCCCATATTCAGATCTCCAGGATTTTAAAGATCAAGAAAAATCCATTGAAGAAAAATTAGAAAGATTAGAAAATAATTTGATCATTAAAAAAAAAAAAATTCAAAAGAGATAGAAAATCCATAGAGGAGGAATGTATTAATAAAAACAAAAATACTCAAGAAAGAAAAATAGAAAATGAAAATAAGGAACTACAGTATAATAGGAGAGTAAATCCAGGAGCCATCCCCAAAAACCCGGATAGGGGCAATTATAGATTGAGAGAGAATTTAAGACAATGGGAAGATAAGAGGAATGAAGATTGGGGTCCAATAAAACATCTACCACAGAGGTCCAGATATACTAATAAAAGACCTTTAGAAGAAAGAAATAAGCAAGATTGGAGACAAGTGGAGTATAGAAAACCCAGACATAGAAGACAGAGCCCACTTAAAAGCTTGAGAAATCCATTTAAAAATTATAATAGGTTTGACCCATTGGAACAGGAGAATACTTTTAGTTCCCCTTTTTTAGAGAGAAGGCGGAAGCAACCCATTCAGAGGTAATTATTCACAGGAGGGGTACTAGGGGTGGTAAACAGAAAAAGAAAGTAAGGAACAAAAAAATCAAAAAAACATCAAGCTGGTTCAAAACTACAAGATAAGACAAGGACAGAGATAGTTAGAGAAAAAGTGAAAAATTTTAATCTAAGTACGCATATACTTTTAGAGGAGATAAGAACGCTTTTGGAAAAAGGCCTAAAATTTGCCCCATCGACAAAAATAGAACCATTTGATATGTACATTGATGAACAAAATTTCCTGCATAAATTAACTCTTAAAAAATATTTTAAGCTCCACCCCCAAGATGAATCAATACCAGAGGTAAAAACTCCATTCAGGCCTAAGTCTATTTTCTTCCCAGCTCATTTGAAAGGAAACTTCTTGGAAACATTTAGTGTATTGGTAAAGGATGATCTGGAGAAATTGGAAGGCAAAAAAATGTAATATAATTTGTCAAATAAAGAAAGAAAGGCTCTCAAAAATCTGAAAGATATGGATAATTTGATAAGTAAACCCGCTGATAAGGGGGGAGGCCTGGTATTGCAGGATAAAAGTGATTATGAAGCAGAGATATACCGTCAATTGGGAGAGAAAGATACATATAAGAAACTAAGGGGTGACCCAACTCAAAAGATACAAAATCAATTAAAATCAATTATTGAGAATTATAATAAAAAGGGTACTTTAACTGATAAGGAATGTAAATTCCTGTTTAATGAGAATCCTGTAATACCCACGATATATACTTTACCAAAGATCCACAAAGACCCTTTACATCCCCAGGAAGACCTATGGTGGCCGGGATTGACTCCCCCACAGCTGGGTTATCACAAATGATCGATTTTTACTTACAACCCTTGGTCCTGAAAAATCCTTACCATTTGAAAGATACAGCAGATGTTTTACATTTTTTAGAGAATATGGATTGGCAGGAGGACTATATCTTAATTACAGCAGATGTGTGTTCTTTATTCACGATTATAGATCATCAACATGGAATGGATGCTGTACGCCAAGTACTTACAGAGTATGTATTAGAAAAAGATATACAAGATTTTATAATGGAAGGTATAGGTTTTATCCTATTTAATAATTATTTCATTTTTAAAGATGATTTTTATATACAGAAAAGGGGCACCACCATGGGCACTTGGTTCGCCCCGAGTTATGCAAATTTATTTATGGGCATATGGGAAAAAGAATCAGTATGGAACAATAATCACTATGGGGCGAACCTAGTGTCCTGGCGAAGATATATATAGATGATGTGATTTTTATTTGGAAAGGGGATTACAACCTTTTAGAACAATTTTGCACATCTTTAAATAACAATGATTTAAACATAGTCCTAACTTTTAATAGTAGTAAAGAGAGTGTAGATTTTTTAGACTTAACCATTTATATAGAAGAACGACAAGTTAAGACCAGAAACTTTGTGAAAACCACAGATTCAAGGGCGTACATAAATACAGAAAGTTGCCATAAAAAAATTGGCTGGATTCGATCCCGACAGATCAATTCAAACATCTTAAAATGAATTGTACTAGTCAGGAAGGTTTACAAACACAAGCACTGGAGATGAAGGAAAATTTTAAAGCTTGTGGTTATGATGAGACGACCCTAATGACAATCTTAGAAGCCGTTTCAAAAATCGAAAGGAAGGATTTATTGGGGGGAAGAGAGGAGCAGAAAGGACCCAGTAATAGGGCAATATTTACCTGCAGTCCCAGTGTGTATTTTTAGAAAGGCTCAAAATTTAAGATCCAAATTGGAGAGGAGCCTTTGCCCTTCATCCCTTAAACAAGGCAATATCACATTGGTTGGTTTCTTTAGCTGTGGATCCTGCTTGGGATGCAGGAGCATTAAAAACACTTTTGGTAATAAAAAACACAATTTGGATATTAATGGCAAAAAAAGTGGAAATAAAAGAATTTTATAACATGTCAATCACTAATGTGGTATATGGGATTGAATGCTCCTGTAATAAATTTTATATTGGGTGAACCAGCAGATCACTAAAAGTGCGAATTGCAGAGCATTTAAGGAATATAAAAAAAGGGGTGGAAACACACGCACTATCTATGCACTTTAAACAGATGCATCAATGTGATGTTGCCCATATAAATAATTTTTACTGTTTCAAAAAAGTAACATCAAGTGTTAGAAACAAAGATAGTGCACAATTTATAGCTAAAACTGATATGCAATATATTTATAAGACTTTGATACTGTTGGGACTGAACAAGGACTTTGAGATAAAATGTTTTTTATAAGTTTTAAGTGTAATTTTTGATGTTTTGAGAAACCCTTTTTTAATTATACAGGTTTATTAGAAATAATTAAAAGTAAGGTGCATGTATATTGTTTTTAAATATGTATATTAATTTATTTTTACCGTTTAGAATCTAGTCCACATAAAAATGGAAGTATATGATGGTTTTCAAGGGGATTGTCAACTCCAAAATGGCCACCGCCAGCATTGAAGACATTTCTGCTTGGTGATGAATTAACCCACAAACATGATGTAACAAGAATTAAGAGGAAGCGGAATATGTTAATGTCCAACCTCAAGCATCCTAATCAACTTATTTAATGGAGGAGAAGTGAGGAGAACGGACCCAGGACTTCCGGACCGGAAATTACATATGATCGGAAATGATGTATAACAGAGAACGATCCGAGATAGGAAATGATGTAAGACCGGAAGTGACATGGGTACCAGAAGTGACGCGGTCCCGCGGTAATTGGCGGGAAAGGCGGCTTAGAAAGCTTGAAAGGAAAAACAGAAGTGGACTAGATAGTCTGGATTATGTATAGAGACAAATAGGTTTTAGAATGGATAGAAACTCCATGTCTGGAAATAGGATGTTTTTGTAATTAAACAGACTGGGTATAAGAAGCAGTCTAAGTAACTTCCTCCTCATGCCTTGAGGAAGATACTTAGGTATCGAAACACGTTGGCTGAGGACTGTTTGGTGGAGCTCTCCCGTGGTCAGATGGTACAGTGGGTATTCGGGGATACCTGTGACACTGTTTAAACAATGTGCTAATGTCTACTTATTGTGTGGTAGACCACATGACCGGGTGAGAGTCCATCTTCTACTTTGTTTTATGTATTGTTTGTTTTGGATTTTATTAAAACATATTGCACTATTGGAAGCTTTTCCTTTATTTCATATGTAATGGAGGAGTATTGAAAGAACATTGAAGGAAGTAGTGAATCCATAACAGGCTATAGCCACTCCAGTAAAAGCATTATTGTCTACTTATCCAGTAGACCATCACATCTAATAGGAGGCTACATCATCAATTTTTTATGTGAAATATACCAAAGGGGTGATACATTATGAGATTCCTTCTCTCTTATGTTTTGAGTGTACAGAAGCTGTAAGAAATTGCTCGCTTTGGAGGAACATTTGAGGAGGCGGAGTCATGAAATTGCTTTTCCATTTGACCATTAAGCGCCAAAGGATAAAGTGGTGATATTGTTTGGTTGTATATTGTTTAGTGGTTTGGGTTGAAGCCACTTCACCTACTTGTCTAATAGGCTGCTGTTAAGCGCATTTGATCTAGTTACACAAATTTTATTTCTACTTCCTGTCAATCACTTTGTGATGAAATCCTCATTGCGGGCAGGATTACAGTGGCCCCTTGACACATACGCGATGTGATCACAGCACACACAGTCTGCTAATAATCGCTCACTTACGCAAACATCGGCAATAGCGTGAAACTTTGATTCAGAACCACTGTTAGTAAATAACCCTCAGTAACTATAATTCAACATAACAGTACAGTTACTCATTGTCAGTAATGTTACAAAGAGTTCACGGGAGATGTACTAAGCAGTGGAGAGGTGAGCCAGTGGAGAAGTTGCCCATGGCAACCAATCAGCATTGAAGTAACATTTATAATATGCATACTAGAAAATTATACAGAGCTGCTGATTGGCCGCCATGGACAACTCCTCCACTCTTTTCACTGCTTAGTACATCTCCTCATGACATATTTGCCCATAGGTAAACAAAGATGGAAAGCAAGAGAAAAATGAAATAGCGGTGAAACACCGAGCCCAGAAGACACCACAGGAGCTGCCATATCCACTGTACCAGGTAAGTCACGCCTACACTGACAGAGAAGCAGTGTCTACACCCTAATCATGTAATTTTCCATAAGTGTCAACATGATGATGTCACGATCCGGGTAATTCATCACCATTTCTTTCCTTCCAAGTGTCTCCTGAGACTAGCCCAGAGCTCCAAGCCTGGATTCCACCTGCGCTGTCTGAGTGCAGCATGCTGTGTAACATGGCCTCAGTCTCTCACATGCTAAAGTTCAAACAGACTTTCCCTCCAGATTCAAACATGGGCGCAGCCATGTTTGGATTCATCACATGTTGCTTTACAGCCTATCAGCTGCACTCTGGACTCTGCCTGATTACTCAGCAGCTGCCCTCTGGACTCTCTGTAATTATCCAGCCAATCCCTGCTCACCAGCTGGGATAAATATCCTGCTCCAGGGCTGGATAATCGTCAGTGCTTTGGTTGTCAAACCTTGTACACATGAGTGGTATTCATGTGACCGGCAGTCGGGAGACCGACAGTCACATGACCTCCTCCACCATCCCGACGGCTCACTATCCCGATGGTCGGCATGCCGACCAACAGGGACTATTCCCACTCGTGGGTGTCCTCGACACCCATAGAGTGGGAATAGAACCCGTGTCGACCGCAGGTCGCCACCGCGCCCGCAGCGTGGCAAGCGCAGCGAGCCCACAAGGGGCTTGCTGCACTCGCCCCTCCCCACCTGGATCCCGGTGTCGGTATGCTGCCGGGATCCCGGCGTCGGTAAGCTGACCGGCGGTCTCCTGACCGCCGGTCAGCCGTACTACACCCGGACACATGTCTCTCCTGTCTGTGGAATCTACAGTTCGAGTCTCCAGGTATTCCAGCTCCTGTGTTCAATTCCTGTTTTTCAGCTCCACTTAGAGACCAGCACCGGTTACCAGCTTGCGGTGCAGCCTGACTTCCGTTGTTCCAGCTCTACTCCTTGGTTATCTGCTGTGACACCTACATCAGCTTCAGCTTCCAGCTTTGGACTCTGTTCCGCTTCCATCTTCCAGCAGTGTTTGGTATCTCTCCACTCCCGTTGTTTGCAGCTCTCTAGCTCCATCAGTGTTCTGCCATCGATCTCCAGCTCCATCGGCGTTTCGCCATCGATACTCATTACCATCGGTGTTCCGCCATTGATACTCATCACCATCGGTGTTCCACCATCGATCTCCAGCTCCATCGGTGTTCCGCCATCGATCTCCAGCTCCATCGGTGTTCTGCCTTCGATCTCCAGCTCCATCGGTGTTCTGCCATCGATCTTCAGCTCCATCTGTGTTCTGCCATCGATCCCTAGCTCCATCGGTGTTCCGCCATCGATCTCCAGCTTCGTCTGTGTTCCACCATCGATACTCATCACTATCGATACTCATCACCATCGATACTCACCATTGGACTGTTACATCATCGTGAGCTCTGCTACACCTTCCCGTCTGGTTCGGATCCATCCGGCATCCCCGGCAGTTCTTCTGTGTTCTTCTCAACCTCTGTGCAGCTATCTTGACTCCAGCTCTCAGAGTATAACCTGCTGGTCAGTAACTGCTTCTTTCCCTTTACAGTGGTTAGTTGTGGCCAACAGACATTACATCTCCGGGTCTTGCAGTGACTTTATACCAACTCATTCTATATTGCCACAATATCCTTCTACCACTGTGCTAAAAGAACTGTACTGTTGTTTTGCATTGCACAATCTACCGTTGAATTACCTGAACTGCCTAGGTGTATCAGAACTGTGTGTTTAATAAACAGACTTCATTTTACCACGTTGTCTTCGTCATGCCTTCGTGCTTTGGTGCCTAATCCTCTGCATGTCTAAGAACCCTATCCAACCATCCCGGTTCACTTACACTCCAGCCCCTACAACTGAGGCCTCCCCAGGTTAGCCTCAGTCCTCAGTTGTGATAGTAAGCACTGACGATATGGATCCGGCTGGAGATCAGGCCCAAGTGACCAGCCCGATGCAAGAACTTGCAGCCGGCCTTGAACATCAGGAGACTGCACAGGGCTACGTGATTCACTGTATCTAGGAGCTCTCCTCCCGGCTGGATAGGATAAAAACAACCCTCCGTGGTTCAGGGGCGTCCAGTGTGCCGACTGCAGTACCTTCGGTGGTAACCCCACCCACCATTCCCGTTTCTGCTCCTCATCTCCATTTGCTGACACCTGCCAAGTTTGATGGATCCCCAAAGCCTGTCGGGGTTTCCTAAATCAGTGTGAGATACACTTTGAGTTACAGCCTGGCAATTTCTCAACCGACCGCACCAAGGTTGCTTACATCATCTCCCTCCTCAATGGCTCCGCCCTATATTGGGCATCACCTCTATGGGAGAAGTCTGATGCCCTGCTCTCTTCTTATGCAGACTTCGTGGCAACCTTCAGGCGCATTTTCGATGAACCAGGACATGTGACATCTGCCTTCACTGATCTTATCCGGCTTCGTCAGGGGACATGGACAGTCGGTCAATATCTGGTTCAATTCCAAATCCTAGCGTCTGAACTTTCTTGGACGACGACGCTCTCTATGCAGCCTTCTGGTACGGGTTATCCGAACGGATTAAGGATGAGCTAGCTACCAGAGACTTACCTCCAAAGTTAGATGAGCTCATATTCCTCTGCACCAAAGTTGATCTCCTATTCCACAAAAGGGCGGTTGAGCGAGGAAGGTCTACGCTTCCTAAGACCTCTGCCGTTAATTTTCCTCGTCAACCATCTCTGCCAAAAGATGAGCACATGCAGATCAACCGCTCTCGTCTGTCGCCTGCAGAGTGTAGAAGACATCTGTCCAAGCACCTGTGTCTCTACTGTGCTGCTCCATCTCATGTCATCATCGGTTGTCCAAAGCGACAGGGAAACTCCAAATCCTAGCCCATCAAGGAGAGGGTCGGCTAGGAGTAATGAATTCCTCTCCATCTTCCTGTGATTGCAATCTCCCTGTATATCTTCAAGTATCTTAGCGCTTCAGGAATCTCATCGCTCTTCTGGATTCTGGAGCGGCTGGGAATTTTGTGACTGCAGAATTTGTTAAACGGTGGTCCCTACCCACCAAGAAACTTTCAACTTCCGTGTGTCTGACTGATGTGGATGGCAGCAGGATCTCTGATGCAGTCATTAACTTCAAGACTCTGCCTATCCGTCTGAAGGTAGGAGCTCTTCATTCTGAACTGATATCATTCCTAGTCATTCCAAAGGCTACGCATCCTGTGGTTTTAGACCTCTCATGGCTTTGTCTCCATAATCCACAGATTGATTGGACGACTATGCACTTTCTGGCATGGTGTCCTTCTTGTTCCAGGACCAGTGACTGATACCCAGGACGTTTACCCTCCATTCACCGACATAAACACCGTCGTGTGGTATGATCATCAACCAGTGCATTTGCAATTGCGGCTAACCACCAGCAGAGGGAGCCTGAGCACTGTGGATAAGTCCCCATGACATTTTCTCCAGATATTCTGCAATAGACGGATAAGTACCAGCAGAGGGAGTCTTTGAAATTGGGATTGTCTCAGCATAATAAAAATCTTGGAGGTGAACCAAATGTTAAAAATTGGATGGTAATTACCCATTTTAATTCATTATATGTGTGCACACATGTTCAATTGGAACATTAAAAGAACTGAGGACCTCTGAACACACCTAGTGTTTGGAACGCTATTAATAGCTTGTTCATGAATTAATGAGTGGACACTGTGAATTATAGTAACATCAAAGTCCAAGCCTCACTATTTTAGTGTACTATAGCTAAACCAGTAGTCGTATATGAATTGTTTGCATTTTGATATTTAACATGCATAATATATGTTAATTGAATGCTATTTATGCTGCAGGATTGCAGATTAATACATTTTTATCTAATTTTTAAATTGTTATTTTTCTCAAATGCATATTTTTAAATTATCTCTTTAATTAGTGCGGACAGCGCTCCTGATTTTCTACAGGGGGTTACATCCCTGTAGTTAGTGTGCTTTTTGTTCCAGGACCTGTCTTCAAAAGGTACTTCCAGCCCGCACTTCTTCCAAGTCTTTAGATGTTCAGCTTCCACCGTACCAACATTTCACTAATGTCTTCAGCAAGTCCTCCACTGATATTCTTCCCCATCAGAGTGAGTGGGATTGTCCTATTGATCTCATTCCAGGGAAGACTCCACCTCGGGGATGCACTTATCCGCTGTCGCTTCTAGAGACCCACACCATGGAGGAATATATTAAAGAGAACCTTGCCAAAGGGTTCATCCAACCTTCGTCTTCTCCACCTGGCGCAGGATTCTTCTTTGTGACATCACATTGAAAAATCGGTATCCTTTGCCTCTCAACACCGAGCTATTTGACCCTGTCAGTGGAGCCACCATCTTCTCAAAATTAGTCCTGAGGTGTGCATACAACCTCATCCGTATCCGGAAGGGTGACGAGTGGAAGACCATGTTTAACACCTGTGACGGACATTATGAGTACCTCATCATACCTTTCGGACTCAGCAACGCTCCAGCGGTATTTCAGCATTTTGTGAACAAAATTTTCCGAGATATCCTTTACCGTCATGTCGTGGTCTACCTCGATGATATTCTCATCTTCGCCAATGATCTGAAGGAACATCGTTACTGGGTCAAGGAAGTCCTGTCCCGTCTCTGTGCCAACCATCGCTATTGTAAGTTGGAAAAGTGTGTGTTCGAGGTCAAATCGATTCCGTTTCTAGGTTACATTGTGTCCGGTTCCGGACTAAAGATGGATCCTGAGAAACTTCAAGCTATTCGTGATTGGCCAATACCCACGTCACTTAAAGGTGTTCAACGGCTCCTGGGATTTGCCAATATATAATATAGAATCATATATAGTGAACAGGCAGGGCTTGTAAGCACTTTCAGAGTTCTACTGTCCCCCATATATTATACAAGGGCATTAATCATAGACCCTATGATCTGTTTACAGGGTTCTCACGTGTTATAACATCATAGTCCTTATAACATACACACCCTATTACCTCTTTAATTGATACATTTGTGTTTACCACCACATCTACATATTCTATAGATTCAACTATATCCTTTCTCCAGTGGTTGAGGACAGCCCAGTATTTCTCTCATTGGTTGCGCTGTGTCTAGTACACATCAGCCAAAAGCAGAAAAGAAAGACTGTCCTCTCCACTGGTTTATCTTTATCTCTAGGACTGACACCAGTAAGAATCACTCATCCCTCATTCACTGTATTACACATGAGGGACAGCAGTACTCTGACCGTGCCCTGGTAGTCCCGCCTACCTATTGTCAATCACTTGGGGGACACAGCTATTTCCATAATTATATAGTCTTTTACCTGGAGGCTTTTTAAAGAACATGTATTTTACTTATACGTTTGTTTATTGTCTTCATATTACGCCTATGTCAGTCTATTTTATGGTTATATGGGCCTAGGGGCCATTTGCAATTTTTGAATAAAAGTTGTTTTATTGTTCGTCTCAATTTTATGTTTTCTTCTTCCCCCTTCCTTCCTTGACCTTAATAAGAGTGCTCAACCACCTATAGAGTCTCTTTCTAGCTTTTCTCTTGAGCTGTTTTTCAATCCTCGTCAAGCCAGATGGGCACTCTTCTTATCCAGGTTTGACTTTAAACTCTCGTTTTGTCCAGGGTCACAGACTTGCAAGGCTGATGCTCTTTCCCGCACCTGGGAGCATGAAAATGAGTCTGAAACCACTGGTAATAATCCTATTATCGATCCAGTGGCATTCTCCGCCGTCGGAGTGGACTCTATGCCTCCACTAGGGAAAATCCTCATTAAACCGGCTCTCAGAAGGAAGCTCCTGCAATGGGCACTTTCCTCTCGCTTCGCCGGACACGCAGGTATTCAGAAAACCTTCAAATTTGTTTCCAGATCATACTGGTGGCCGACCCTAAAGGAGGATATTACAGAATTTATTGCATCATGCCCCAAGTGTGCCCAGCACAAGGTTCCATGCCAGTCACCCACTGGACAACTGGTACCCTTGTCTATTCCTCATCATCCATAGACCCATTTATCAATGGACTTTATTACAGATCTTCCTGAGTGTAACAAATATAATACCATCTGGGTGGTAGTTGACCGGTTAACCAAGATGGATCACTTCATCCCTCTCACCGGTCTTCAGTCAGCTTCCAAGCTGGCTCAAATTTTCATGCAAGAGATTTTCAGATTACATGGTCTCCCTGAAGAGATTATTTCCGACAGAGGTGTCCAGTTTGTAGCCAAATTTTGGTGAAGTTTGTGTTTGGCACTCCAAGTCAAGTTAAAGTTTTCTACTGCCTATCACTCCCAAAAAAGGGCAAATTGAGAGGGTGAATCAGGACTTGGAGTCCTTCCTCTGCATTTACATCTCTCCTTCTCAAGACAACTGGGTTCATCTTCTTCCGTGGGCCGAATTTTGCCATAACAATCAATATAATTCTTTATCTTCTTCCACGGCATTCTTTACCAACTACGGGTTCCATCCCAAGGTCCCTGAGTTTCAACCGCTTCCAGAAACATCAGTACTTGCAGCTGATATCACCCTTCGTCAGTTTTCCCAAAACTGGAAGAATGTTCGAGCAGCTCTGCTAAAAGCTTCATCAAGGTACAAGAGGTTCGCAGACAAGAAGCGTAGGGCTATCCCTGCCCTCAAACCAGGAGATCGTGTTTGGCTGTCCACCAAAAATCTGAGATTGAAGGTTCTTAGTATGAAGTTTGCTCCTCGGAATATCGGGCCCTTCCAGATTGAACAAGTTGTTAATCCTGTCGCTTATAAGCTCAAATTGCCTCAGTTTCTGAAAATCCCGAGAACTTTTCATATTTCTCTCCTCAAGCCAGTGATTCTGAATCGTTTCCACTCAGCGCTCCCTACTGCACCCAAGGTCCAGACTCAACGAGGCGTTGAGTATGAGGTCACTAAGATTTTGTACTCACGTTTCCGGTATGGTCACCTCCACTACTTGAATGATTGAAAGGGCTATGGCACTAAGGAATGCTCCTGGACAGATGCATCAGATGTCCATGCTCCCAAGTTGGTCCAGGCTTTCCATGCCAGATTTCCTCGCAAGCCTAGGAGGTGTCCTGGGGCCACCCCTAAAGGGGGGGGTGCTGTCACAATCCAGGTAATTCATCCCCATTTCTTACCTTCCAAATGTCTCCTGAGACTGGCCCAGCGCTCCAAGCCTGGATTCCACCTGCTCTGTCTGCGTGTAGCACGCTGTGTAACATGGCCTCAGTCTCTCTCATGCTAAAGTTCAAAAAGGCTTTCCCTCCAGATTCAAACATGGGCACAGCCAAGTTTGGATTCATCACATGTTGCTTTACAGCCTATCAGCTACACTCTGGACTCTGCCTGATTACTCAGCAGCTGCACTCTGGACTCTGTGTAATTATCCAGCCAATCCCTGCTCACCAGCTGGGATAAATATCCTGCTCCAGGGCTGGATAATCGTCAGTGCTTTGGTTGTCAAACCTTGTAAACACGTCTCTCCTGTCTGTGGAATTTACAGTTCGAGTCTCCAGGTATTCCAGCTCCTGTGTTCAACTCCTGTGTTTCAGCTCCACTTAGAGACCCACACCGGGTACCAGCTTGCGGTGCAGCCTTACTTCCGTTGTTCCAGCTCTGCTCCTTGGTTATCTGCTGTGATACCTACATCAGCTTCAGCTTCGAGCAGTGTTTGGTATCTCTCCACTCCCGTTGTTTGCAGCTCTCTAACTCCATCGGTGTTCCGCCATCGAGCTCCAGCTCCATCGGTGTTCCGCCATCGATCTCCAGCTCCATCGGTGTTCCGCCATCGATCTCCAGCTCCATCGGTGTTCCGCCATTGTTCTCCAGCTTCATCTGTGTTACACCATCGATACTCATCACCATTGATGCTCATCACTATCGATAATCATCACCATCGATACTCACCATTGGACTGTAACATCATCGGTGAGTTCTGCTACACCTTCCCGTCTGGTCCGGTTCCATCCGGCATCCCCGGCAGTTCTTCTGTGTTCTTCTCAACCTCTGTGCATCTATCTTGACTCCAGCTCTCAGAGTATAACCTGCTGGTCAGTACCTGCTTCTTTCCCTCTACAGTGGTTAGTTGTGGCCAATGGACATTACATCTCCGGGTCTTGCAGTGACTTTATTACCAACTCATTCTATATTGCCACAATATCCTTCTACCACTGTGCTAAAAGAACTGTACTGTTGTTTTGCATTGCACAATCTACCGTTGAATTACCTGAACTGCCTAGGTGTATCAGAACTGTGTGTTTAATAAACAGACTTCATTTTACCACGTTGTCTTCGTCATGCCTTCGTGCTTTGGTGCCTAATCCTCTGCATGTCTAAGAACCCTATCCAACCATCCCGGTTCACTTACACTCCAGCCCCTACAACTGAGGCCTCCCCAGGTCAGCCTCAGCCCTCCGTTGTGATAGATGAATGTTGATGTGTTCAATGTCAACGTGCCATTCATATTTGCATTACGACCACGTCGGCATTCCTTAAGTCAGCACAGCATGATGAATAACAACAAAATACTACACACTGAACAGTTTTAATATTGGACCCATTTCTCTTATACTTACCTTTCCGGAGTCCATCGCTGACTGTGTATCGGCCCCTTCCTCTCCCGTAGCCGTCGCACTGCTGCTAGCGCTCTGAGCACTAGAGACTCTGGCACCTGTGTATAATGCCCACATGTATATACTGCTGCACATGTGTATAATGACCACATATATATACTCCTGCACCTGTGTATAATGCCCACATATATATATATACTGCTGCACCTGTGTATAATGCCCACATATATATACTCCTGCACCTGTGTATAATGCCCACATGTATATACTGCTGCACATGTGTATAATGACCACATATATATATATATACTCCTGCACCTGTGTATAATGCCCACATATATATACTGCTGCACCTGTGTATAATGCCCACATATATATGCTCCTGCACCTGTGTATAATGCCCACATGTATATACTGCTGCACACGTGTATAATGACCACATATATATACTGCTGCACCTGTGTATAATGCCCACATGTATATACTGCTGCACCTGTGTATAATGGGGGTAATTCTGAGTTGATTGCAGCAGCAAGTTTGTTAGCAATTGGGCAAAACCATGTGGGTGATTCCGAGTTGTTCGCTCGCTAGCTGCTTTTAGCAGCATTGCACACGCTAAGCCGCCGCCCTCTGGGAGTGTATCTTAGTTTAGCAGAATTGCGAACGAAAGATTAGCAGAATTGCGAATAGAAAATTCTTAGCAGTTTCTGAGTAGCTCGGGACTTACTCCTACACTGCGATCAGTTCAGTCAGTTTCGTTCCTGGTTTGACGTCACAAACACACCCAGCGTTCGCCCAGATACTCCCCCGTTTCTTCAGAGACTCCCGCATTTTTCCCTGACACACCTGCGTTTTTCCGCACACTCCCAGAAAACGGTCAGTTTCTGCCCAGAAACACCCACTTCCTGTCAATCACACTACGATCAGCAGAACGATGAAAAAACTTTGTTACACCGTAAGTAAAATACCTAACTTTTGTGCTAATTTACTTGGCGCAGGCGCGCTGCGTACATTGGTGGTCATTCCGAGTTGTTCGCTCGCAAGCTGCTTTTAGCAGCTTTGCACACGCTAAGCCGCCGCCTACTGGGAGTGAATCTTAGCTTATCAAAATTGCGAACGAAAGATTAGCAAAATTGCGAATAGACACTTCTTAGCAGTTTCTGAGTAGCTTCAAACTTACTCGGCATCTGCGATCAGTTCAGTGCTTGTTGTTCCTGGTTTGACGTCATAAACACACCCAGCGTTCGCCCAGACACTCCTCCGTTTCTCCAGCCACTCCCGCGTTTTTCCCAGAAACGGCAGCGTTTTTTCACACACTCCCATAAAACGGCCTGTTTCCGCCCAGAAACACCCACTTTCTGTCAATCACACTCCGATCACCAGAACGAAGAAAAAACCTCGTAATGCCGTGAGTAAAATACCTAACTGCATAGCAAATTTACTTGGCGCAGTCGCAGTGCGAACATTGCGCATGCTCAGTTAGCGGAAAATCGCTGCGATGCGAAGAAAAATACCGAGCGAACAACTCGGAATGACCACCATTGTGCATGCGCAGTTTGCGACTAATCACTCCGTAGTGAAAAAAAATAACGAGCGAACAACTCGGAATGACCCCCTATGTGCACTGCAGGGGGGGCAGATATAAAATTTGCAGAGAGAGTTAGATTTGGGTGGATTATTTTATTTCTGTGCAGGATAAATACTGGCTGCTTTATTTTTGCACTGCAATTTAGATTTCAGTTTGAATACACCCCACCCAAATCTAACTCTCTCTGCACATGTTACATCGGCCACACCTGCAGTGCACATGGTTTTGCCCAACTGCTAACATAATTGCTGCTGCAATCAACTCAGAATTAGGCCCAATGCCCACATGTATATACTGCTACACCAGAGTCTACAGCGCATGTGCACACTCCAAAAAAATGGCACAGCAGCTAATTTTCAGAGTCCTGCGCATGCGCTGTAGACTCTGGCACTGTGCCAGAGTCTCCAGTGGTCAGTGCGCTAGCAGCAGCGGTGACGGCTAATAGAGAGGAGGGGGACCACACACAGAGTCTGCACACGGGTCCCCCCTCTCTAGAAACGCCGCTGACTGAAAGTAACATCGGGTTCTATGATATTGCAAAAAAAGACAAACATGGACATACATATAACAAAAATTTACTAAAAAGCAAGATAACAATTCTTAGGTAGTGAAAATGTGCCCTGATTGTTAGATAAACTTATATTCAAAATGTAACCATAATTGGTAATATTTATCAATTTTCCATAAGGTTATTGAAGAAACTTTAGGACCCAGAATTCTGTATGAATAAATTCTATAATTGCTTCTCAATGTTCAGAAGGCATAAATGTGTGTATATGTAAGATCTATACATACTGTACACACATATGTTTGTATAATATCTTTATTTAGAAACTTAAAGCCTATATGGAGAATATAAGTGTTTAAGGTCTGAGTGACTATTTGATTTGTGGTACTTAATATGAATTACTGACCAATATATGCCAGCATTTATTCATTTATATATTTGAATACTACTGAATGTACTGCAAACAAATAAGGAAATAACACGTGTGTGTGTGTGTGTGTGTGTGTGTGTGTGTGTGTGTGTGTATATATATATATATGTATATATATATATGTATATATAGATCTATACATATATACACACTTTTATACATTTTGAGCATTGAGAAGCATTTCTAGGATTTATCCACATCAAATTCTGGGTCCTAAAGTTCTCTCAATAAACCTATGGAACATTTATAAATATTACCAATTATGGTTACATTTTGAATATAAGTTTATCTAACAATCAGGACACATTTTTACTACCTAAGAAAGGTTATCTTGCTTTTTAGCAATTTTTTGTTAAATATATGTCTATGTTTGGGATCAAGGACACTCCCGCACCAGAATTTAAGTAATAAGTGATTATACAGGGAATATAATTGGCACAATAGTTTATGTTGGCAAAGCAAATATTTCATAACATCCATATGCAGGTGCTACTTGTCGATTAAATATATACATACACATTTTGGAGAGAAGAGAAAGGTAAATCAACTTTAATAGCAGCACTCTTTCCCTTAGGCAAGAAAATGAATTCTTCTTTAATAAAGATGGCTTATTCGGTACTTTATTAATATTCTTATATAATAAAAAGGAAATTTCAATACCCATATGTACCTTTAATATTATCACATATGATGTATTATGTGTCCCTTTACTTCAAAGGAGACATGTAGAGTGAGATATGAAATATATAAGGATAGAATAATGTGTGGAAAAGAAATTGCAATTACGTGAATAAAGTCTTATTAAAAGAAAATGCTAGTACGCTGTCTTTATTCTATAGATTAATGTGTACTTGTGATGCAAAAAGATTGTTTGGTAATTGCTTCAAGCAACCACTGACTGTTCTAGCCATTGATGTCTTTAAAGGGTTACAAATGTAGCAGTGTTATGACAGGGCTGGCTGGTTCTCACTTCAGATAATCACAACTTGTTACTATGTAGTGGTATTCTGAGAAAAGATTGTTTGGTAATTGTTTCAGACAACCACTGACTGTTCTTGCCAGTGATGCTTATAAGGGGTTATAAATGTAGCAGTGTTGTAACGAGATCCGGTCTGAAGATCGACAGTGTCTAGGTCGACAATGTTTAGGTCGACCACTATAGGTCGACAGTCACTAGGTCGACATGGATGGAAGGTTGACAGGGTTTCTAGGTCGACATGTGCTAGGTCGACAGGTCTAAAGGTCGACATGAATTTTTCACATATTTTTTTTTTTTTTTTTTTTTCATACTTAACGATCCACGTGGACTACGATTGGAACGGTAAAGTGTGCCGAGTGAAGCGGTAGCGGAGCGAAGGCACCATGCCCGAAGCATGGCGAGCGAAGCGAGCCATGCGAGGGGACGCGGTGCACTAATTTGGGATCCCGGTAACTTTACGAAGAAAACGACACCAAAAAAAAAAAATCCTCATGTCGACCTTTAGACCTGTCGACCTAGCACCTGTCGACCTAGAAACCCTGTCGACCTTCCATCCATGTCGACCTATAGTGGTCGACCTAAACATTGTCGACCTAGACACTGTCGATAAAACAAACCTCACCCGTTGTAACGTAGTTGACAAATTCTCAATTCATATAATCTCAATGTAACATTAGTTGCTATGTAATGGTATGCTGAGAATATCTCAAATAACACTGCATTTATCCAAAAGACAGTCTCACTGTCTACTAATATATAAATATAAGGCTCATATTGCCCTATTTGGATAGATTATAAAATGGAGAGACACATGACTCTGATGTATGTGTTACTATCAATATAAACAGTGTTGTCTTGATTCTTCAACTTGATCAAACGCCTGTAATATCACAGGTTTATATTTATTAGATCTTCACACAAACACTATTTATTATCTTCCCAGAGCTGTGTGCTACAAATTGGACACCTTGTATTAATGGCATATTGTTTATAGCTTCCCCAACAGTAATGGGGATATAGTCTTTGCTGTTGTCACATAACCTAATACGGGTGTTTAGACCAACATTTACAACATGAATATATTCTTGTCATATATTTACTAAGCGATGGTGTATATCAGTACCTGGATAATCACAGCTATTATATAAATGTTATTCTCTTTCAATGAATCATGCAAGCTGCATCTGTCAGTTTAGATTGAGTATGAGGTAAGCAGGGATGTTATAATATTACTAATCTCTCCTATATCCAAATAACACCTTAAAAACCTGTTATTGCATAAATATCAGGCTAATCTTGCCTTAGGTAGTATAGTCACCATAGCCCTGACGAAGCTTTAGTAAAGTGAAATGCGCATAGGCATCGCTGTGCGCTGTCTGTACTACCTATAATTATGTATTCAAATCCTGTGTATCTTTAAGCAAAAAGTAATATATGTTATGTTAGAAAGGGTCACTGTTTGGGATTATTGACATATGATGGCTTTATGCACATAGAAAAAGAGGGTATATCTCCACGTGTCAGCTCTGGTTTAATACACTGCTTGTGTGAGAGATAGGGACACTGTGGCTCTTCTTTCTGTTAGGAAAGCCATTTAGAAATTGGACAGATTTTAATTCATGTGCAATTAGCTTTTCATTATACATTCAAGTATAAAACTCATTAAATTCAGTGCATAAAAGCAAACTACCTACAGACATGAGAATGTACACCTATACTACCTAGGGCAAGATTACCCTGTTATTTATGCAATAACAGGTGTTTAAGGTGTTATTTGGATATAGGAGAGATTAGTAATATTATAACATCCCTGCTTACCTCATACTCAATCTAAAGTGACAGATGCAGCTTGCATGATTCATTGAAAGAGAATAACATTTATATAATAGCTGTGATTATCCAGGTACTGATATACATCATCACTTAGTAAATATATAACAAGAATATATTCATGTTGTAAATGTTGGTCTAAACACCCGTATCAGGTTATGTGACAACAGCAAATTCTATATCCCCATTACTGTTGGGGAAGCTATAAACAATATGTCATTAATACAAGGTGTCCAATTTGTAGCACACACCGCTGGGAAGATAATAAATAGTGTTTGTGTGAAGATCTAATAAATATAAACCTGTGATATTACAGGCGTTTGATCAAGTTGAAGAATCAAGACAACACTGTTTATATTGATAGTAACACATACATCAGAGTCATGTGTCTCTCCATTTTATAATCCATCCAAATAGGGCAATATGAGCCTTATATTTATATATTAGTAGACAGTGAGACTGTCTTTTGGATAAATGCAGTGTTATTTGAGATATTCTCAGCATACCATTACATAGCAACTAATGTTACATTGAGATTTTCTGAATTGAGAATTTGTCAACTACGTTACAACACTGCTACATTTATAACCCCTTATAAGCATCACTGGCAAGAACAGTCAGTGGTTGTCTGAAACAATTACCAAACAATCTTTTCTCAGAATACCACTACATAGTAACAAGTTGTGATTATCTGAAGTGAGAACCAGCCAGCCCTGTCATAACACTGCTACATTTGTAACCCTTTAAAGACATCAATGGCTAGAACAGTCAGTGGTTGCTTGAAGCAATTACCAAACAATCTTTTTGCATCACAAGTACACATTAATCTATGGCAGGATTTTCAGCCAGTGTGCTGCGACCAGTTGCAAGGTGTGCTGCGGAGCCAGAGCAGCTTCCTGCACCTTCAGAGAGAACTGTTGGCCCGGGCTCTTCTTAGAGGATCGGTCGTGCTCCAGCCGTGACCTATGCCTTGAAGACGCGGCGGTGTGATATTATAGGTCACGGCCGCAGCATCTCACCACCCAGCCACCACACCCACCTGCATACACATCTTTCAGTACCCGCCTGCATCCACAGCTTTCCTTGCCCACCCACATCTGCCCACCCGCCCGCTGCTTAGTATTCTCAGCACTCCACTATGAACAACCCCCGCCACTGAGGGACAGGGAGGAGGACAGCTGACTGGTAGGGGCTACTATTTGTTATTTTATTTCTCCTGTGGGGAGCAATAGGATTTATGTGTGGAGAATAAGGATTTATGGATTTATGGGGGGAACAATGTGAATAATTCATGTGGGGAGCAATAGGATTTACTGTATGTAGGGAGCAATGTGATTTATGTGGGGAGCAATGTGATTGTTTTTCCTGTGTAGGCCAATGTATGTGTGGATTTTTTTTTACTATGAGGGCCAATGTGTGTGTTTTGTTTTTTTCTATGGGGAACTTATGGTGTGCCTTGTCAATTTTAAAATATTGTTTGGTGTGCCGCGAGTAAAAAAAAGGTTGAAAATCACTGCTCTATAGAATAAAGACAGCGTACTAGCATTTTCTTTTAATAAGACTTTATTCACGTAATTTCATTTTCTTTTCCACACATTATTCTATCCTTATATATTTCATATTTCACTCTACATGTCTCCTTTGAAGTAAAGGGACACATAATACATCACATGTGATAATATTAAAGGTATCCACATCACATATGGGTATTGAAATTTCCTTTTTATTGTATAAGAATATTAATAAAGTACCGAATAAGCCATCTTTATTAAAGAAGAATTCATTTTCTTGCCTAAGGGAAAGAGTGCTGCTATTAAAGTTGATTTACCTTTCTCTTCTCTCCAAAATGTGTATGTACAGTATGTCTATGTTTGTCTTTATTCCCAATATCATAGCCACAATGTTACTTTTAGTACATACCAAATAAATGTTTAATTTTAATAATGTTTGCAAATTTCTGGCACTGAAGGTCCGAGAACTTTGTAACAAATTAAAGAGTTACCCCAAAGAAGACTGATTTTTTTCTCTCCATTCAATATTTGACGTTATCTCTGACTCTGGGGAGCACCACCAACCCTCGTTCTACTGGGACCCCATATGAGAAATCATATAAATCACAGAGGAATTTGGTTATCAACCATTCTGTGGGGTCTATTTACTAAGCTTTGGATGGAGGTAAAGTGGACAGAGATAAAGTACCAGCCATTCAGCTCCAAACTTTCATTTATCAAACCCAGCCTGTGACATAGCATTTACCAGCCGATTAGCTGGTACTTTATCTCCATCCCAGGCTTAGTAAATAGACCCCTCAATCTCCTTGAGTATTTATAGCAAAAATAACCTTTGGGCTAGATATTAGGACAAGGAGAGGTCTTGTGTGGAATGTCTCACAACTCTGCCTTTCTCTAATTTGCAACTTCACACATAGAAATATAATTTAGAAATAACAATGTAGGATCAAATGGGCAGCATGTTGGCACAGTAATTAGAATTGCTGACTCACAGAGCTGACATCATGGGTTCAGTTATAACCAGAACCCTATCTGTGTGGAATTGGCAAAGAAATTCTGTTGAATTATTGTAATCTCTGTACAGCATGGTATTGTATGATTGATACTCAATACGTTAGAATTGCAGAATGAAAAATACAAACTACTAATAAATATTACAAAATATATCTAAGGTTGAAATAAATGCCATATTATATACAATTAATAAGTTACACAAATCTCCAATAATACAATAAAACACAAAACTACATGTCTGTCATTGTACTCACCTGTCCTTCACTGGCCTTTCCTTCTCTTTCTGATTTCACCTATTTGACCTCTGTCTCTTATATATCCATCTATCTGGGAGTGGCCTCATCAATCAAGGTATGGGACTGTTTCCATGGCAGCTAAAATGGGAGTTTCCACTCCAACTATTTTTGTGGTATTTTTAATGACCATCCCAAAGGCATAGGATGCAAGTCATCAGTTTTTGCTAATTTTTTTTATTTAATTAATTGATTGAAGTTTATCTAGGTCTCATTTCCTCATATCTTGTTTCACATGTATCCAGCTTCCTTCAGTATTTTCCTCAAATGTCACCTTATGATCACCTAAAATGAACCGTATATCCATGAAAACGAGCTGTTTATAAGCACATTCCTCTGTTTCTTTATGAACCTGTTTTATAATAGAGATATGGGTTATAATTAGAGATGAGCAGGTCCAGTTCTCCGGGAACCGGGCCAACCAAAACATTGCAATCTGAGCCGGGGTCCAAGTCCAGCTTGGAGATTCCTGCCTGACAGGGATCCCAAAACGAGGCAAAATGTCCTCCTCCCACTGTCGGATTCTTACAGGTTTTGGATTATATAAAGGTCTCCGGTGATCAGCGCCATTTCACTCCAACTGTGGAGGTTGTATTGAACGGATGTGTCTGTGCTGTGTCCATGTTGTCCATCAAGTGGTACTGCTGTGTCCTCCAGGGGTTCTTTGTCAGTCCATAAAGGGGTGCTCGGTCAATCTAGGGGTGCTCTGTTAATTTAGGGGTCTTCTGTCAATCTATGGGTGCTTATCTGCAGCAGTTTAAACAAAATAAAACCTAAATATATAATTTAAAGAAAATATTATTTTTTTAATGCTAAAACCCAGTGTACTACACTATTATTTTTCTGTGACACTTCCAGTCAGACTGCAGCGTAGTCATACATGTATTGTGACTCTGTATGTGAAAGTAAACTGCAGCGATAGATTATTATTTATGACTCATACATGTATTGTGTGACACTGTTGGAGAAAGTAAACTGCAGCGTTAGACTACTATTTCTGACTCTTACATGTATTGTGTGACACTGTAGGTGAAAGTAAACCACAGCAATATATTATTTTTTCTGACTCATACATGTATTGTGTGACACTGTAGGTGAAAGTAAACTGCAGTGTTAGACTACTATTTCTGACTCTTACATGTATTGTGTGACACTGTAGGTGAAAGTAAACCGCAGCAATATATTATTATTTCTGACTCATACATGTATTGTGTGAAACTGTTGGTGAAATTAAACAGCAGCATAAGATATTTCTGATTCATACACATATTGTGTGACACTGTAGGTGGTACATTTTTTGTACAAATTGTGGTGTGTGCTGTACCCCCAACATATTCTGCTGCATGATATCTATATATGCAAAGCTAATTCTGCTAGGTAATGCAAAGTGAAACATTATTGCATAGTATGTGATTTTGAAGTTCTTTTCTTAGTTAGGAATGATATAGATCCAGTTTAATCTTTATGGAATGCCTGGTTGTTTTTGTAAGGTAATTTATTGCCTGTCATTTGAGGGGGTGGGGTGTGGCTACAGATTTCAATTATTGGTTTCACTTGTAGTAGTCCTCTACTTAAGTCCAATGGTGTAGGCTGTGCAAAGCCGTTTGGCTGTGCATTTACTGTATAAGCGTGCATTTTTATCAAAGCGTGATAAAATTGACACATAACAGCAGCGTTCCATCAGCGTTCAAACGAAGTGAAAAAAGAAGGAAAACAGAAGCACACCAATCTAACAAAACAAAGAAAACTGAAGAACTAATAACAAATGTGAGTCACTTACTCCTCAGATCAGGGGCGGTTCTGGGGCTCTGTGCGCCCCGGGTGGCAATAGGGGGCGTGGCTTCGTAAGGGGGCGTGGTCATTTACGCCCCCTGTACAGACTACTGTAGCGCTCTGGAATGTGCGGTGCGCGCTGACGTCATCGCGCACCGCACAGTAAAGGACCTCTCCACGACGGGTAACTAGACGTGTAGCGTCTAGTTTCCCTTCACAGCGGCCAGCGGCAGCGGGGGGCAGCGGGCAGTGGGGGGCACAGCAGCAGCGGATCTTGCCCTGGTGCGGCGCCCTCTGGATGGCGCCATGTGCCCTCCGGGAGGCGGCGCACCGGGCAAAAGTCCTGCTTGCCCATGGCAAGATCCGCTACTGCCTCAAATCACTCACCTCCTGATTGTTGCATCTGATTAAATAGCACGGAACAACCTTACTTGGACATTTCATAAACCATCCATTTCACCAACAAATGCTTGTATCTGTATTATTGTAATTTTGTTTTTAATGCACAGCTGCACCAATGCAATCTTACCTACAAACACTTAAAATTGTACAGAATTACCATTGCTTCTCAACCCTCACAATTCTTTTCATTTCTTACGGTCAAAATACATTTCTGCACCCACTTTATCTACACTTCTGATTCATTTCATACTAAATCAACACCCATTGAGCCAACACTGCTTTTTTCATCTGCATTTCTGTAGTTCTTTGGCTCTGAATCCCTTACAGCCTCCACTCCTACTTACACTTTCCCACAACCTATTTACCTACTAAACACTATGTCAAGGCTTTCTTATACTCCCCACATCACTCAGTGTCTACCTAATAATGTATCTTTATCCTTCCCCCCTAGTCTCCTACACCTCCTCCTCTCTCCCCTCCATCTCTCTGTATACTTTCCCCTCCTTTCCTGTTACCCCACTTTCACTCACGTCTACCCCATGGTCCTGCTACCCCACAACTCAGCCCTGCTCCCTCACTCCCTTCCCTGTCACCTCCCCATACACCCATCCACATCACACTGACCTCCCTTCCTACCCACCTCCTGCAGTTTCCCCTCCTAGCTCAGGCACCCGCACCATCACTACTCTCTCATCATCCCTGCCCTCAAAGTTAATCCCACCTCATCGCTACAGCAACCCTGAAAATCTCATTCACATCTCTCCCACACACTCATACCCCCTATCCTGTGCCCTCTGGAATGCCAGATCTGTTTGTAACAAACTGGTCCCCACTCATGACCTTTTCATTTCCAACTCCCTACACCTACTGGCCATTACTGAAACTTGGATTACACCCTCTGACACTACTTCTCCTGCTGCTCTCTCTGCTGGGGGCCTCACATTCACACACACACCCCGACCTGGGGGTCGCCATGGGGGTGGTGTTGGGGTCCTTTTACCTTCTAGTTACTCCTACCAACTCATACCACCAGAACCAACCCTTACATTCTCTACATTTGAGGTCCATACTATACGCCTCTTCCAACCAGTCCATCTTAGAGTAGCTGTCATTTATCCCCCCCCTGGCGCTGCTTCCAAATTCATCGACAACTTTGCTTCCTGGCTTCCTCACTTCCTCTCTTCTGACATTCCCTCCATTATCCTAGACGATTTTAACATCCCTATTGACATCCCCACACAATCCCCTGCCTCTAATCTCCTTAACCTCACCTCTTCACTTGGTCTCTCCCAGTGGACCTCCTCACCCTCCCATGTGAATGGGAGCTCACTGGATCTGGTCTTCACTCACCGCTGTGATAATTCTGATTTTTCCAATTCCTCATTTCCCCTCTCTGACCACCACCTACTTTCCTTTAACCTATCTCTCTCGACTTCCCCATCTCTACCTCCCAAGGCTACCATCACTAAGCGTAACATTGAGGCTATTGACAATACATTTCTTTCCTCCCTGTTTGACTCACTTCTCTCTCCTTTTCTCTCTCTCTCATGCCCTGAACAAGCCACTTCCATATACAATGCATCCCTCACTTCTGCTCTTGACTCTGTTGCTCCACCAACCACTATTCACCCTCGCAAACTAACACCTCAACCCTGGCACACCAAATACACCAGATATCTGCAAAAATGCTCACGTACTGCTGAGCGACACTGGAGGACATCACGCTCTAAGGTAGACTTCCTCCATTTCACACTTATGCTCTCATCCTTCAGTGCTGCCCTTTCTCTTGCTAAACAGTCATACTTCAAGAACCTCATCTCCTCCCAGTCTTCCAACCCCTGGTGCCTCTTTGCCACTCTCAACTCACTCCTCTGCCCACCTCCACCTCATCTCCCTTCCTCACTCTCTGCTCTTGACTTTGCCACTTACTTCACATCGAAAATTGACTCCATACGTAAGGACATCACATCATACCAGACCATCAGTAAACAGCTTTCTCCCATCCCTTACCACCCCTCCCCATCCCTCCCTCCAACTCTGACATCTTTCTCCCATGCATCTGGAGAGGAAGTCATTGCCCTCATTCATTCCTGTCCCCTCACCACCTCCCTACTTGACCCTATCCCCTCCCGCCTCCTCCGCTACCTCTCTCCTTTTGCTTGTTCCCATCTTTCCCACCTTCTTAATCTCTCCCTCTCATCAGGCACTGTCCCCTCTGCCTTCAAGCATGCACTCATCTCTCCTATTCTTAAAAAACCTACCCTTGATCCAAACACTCTCTCCAACTACTGACCCATCTCTCTCCTCCCTTTTGCCTCCAAACTCCTTGAGCGTATTGGAAAAAGGATTTGGTAGAATAAAGGAGGCGCTCCTGGTGAATGAATGTACCTGCTGCCTCTCCCTTGCACCACTGGATTAATCCTAAATATAATCCAAAGAGGTAAAACTGAACAAGTGGTGTGGGTGCAGGGAGTGGGCGCTGGAAAAAGGGTAGGGAGTAAAGCTGATGATTCAGCTGGGGAGTTATGGTTTTTTAGAGTGATGAAGAAGGATACTTATCTTGGGTGTTTTCAGTGGATTTCTGATTTCTGAGAGAAGGATGATTTTTTCTCCAGGAATATATGCAGTCATACGGCGTGGTATTATGAAAAACACAAAATGGCAAATTTTGGGTTTTGGGGAGCCTCAATGGGGATAATAAGCACTTTTTTTAAAAAACAAGTGGAGAGGGGTCTCAGGAAGAATAATCGTACCTCACTTACAAAGGTGAGTGAGGTTGAAAGCATGTAAAGGTTTCTTTAGAAAATAATACTGGAATTTACAGCGTACCTAACTTACAATAAAAAGTGTAGGTATAAACACATCAAGGTATCTTTGTAAACTGTACTGCGTACCGGTACTCACTGGAAAGGGCGTATTCAGTCTGCACATCAAGGTTTCTTTTATCCAATCAGCATGCTTATTCAGCCACCCATTTTGAAAGAAGGGTTTATTGGATAAAAACAGGTAAATAAAAACAAATAAAAGAAACACAGAGGGAGTGTTGGCCACGAGGGAGGTACTGCCAGACAGGGGGACCCGTAGGACCGTCCACACGAAAATCAGAACATATTTACATGAAGTTCCTCTCTAGATTTCAAAGGCAAACAAATGCTTTCCAATAGCTCCTCTTCATCTACTTTGAGAACTGAAATCAGGGAACAGGAGGAAGAGGAGGTAGAGGACGATGATTCAGATTCACCAGGTGCGGCTCCTGTTCTCACAGCCTCACATACCCCGAACCAGCAGCGGTAACTAATAAAGCGCACGCGGGCAGCACGGGAGAACTAGGCTTAACCCGGGCAACACACGCGGCTCAGCTTTGCGTTCCAAGCCTCGCTCTGAGTCACGGCGCATTTCCATTGGAAATTTTGTGTTTTTCATAATACCACGCCGTATGACTGCATTATTCCTGGAGAAAAAAATCATCCTTCTCTCAGAAATCAGAAATCCACTGAAAACACCCAAGATAAGTATCCTTCTTCATCACTCTAAAAAACCATTACTCCCCAGCTGAATCATCAGCTTTACTCCCTACCCTTTTTCCAGCGCCCACTCCCTGCACCCACACCACTTGTTCAGTTTTACCTCCTTGAGCGTATTGTCTACAACCGCCTCACTTCCTTTCTTTCCTCACACTCACTGCTTGACACATTCCAGTCTGGCTTCTGTCCTCTCCACTCCACTGAAACTTCCCTTACAAAAGTATGCAATGACCTCCATGCTGCTAAATCTAAGGGACACTACTTTATACTTATTCTACTTGATCTCTCTGCTGCTTTTGATACTGTGGACCATCCTCTCCTACTGCAAATCCTTCACTCCATTGGTCTGCGTGACACTGCCCTCTCTTGGTTGTCGTCCTACCTTTCTGACTGTTCATTCTCTGTCTCCTCTCATGACTCCACCTCCCCCTCACTTCCACTAACTGTAGGTGTACCCCAAGGTTCTGTCCTTGGTCCACTCCTCTTCTCTCTCTATACATCTTCACTAGGTAAGCTCATTAGTTATTTTGGTATCCAATATCATCTCTATGCTGATGACACTCAAATCTATCTTTCCTCTCCAGACCTCTCCCCTGCTCTTCTCACTCGTATCTCCAACTGTCTCTCTGCTACCTCTTCCTGGATGTCCCAGCGCTTTCTTAAACTTAACATGTCTAAGATCGAGCTGATCATCTTTCCTCCCTCCCGCATAACCTCACCTCCTACAATCTCATTATCTATTGATGGCGCTACTATCTCCTCTAGCCCCCAAGTGCGGTGTCTTGGAGTAATCCTTGACTCCTCCCTCTCCTTCAACCACACATTCAGCACCTCTCACAAACCTGCCGTTTTCGTCTAAAAAATATTTCCAGGATCAGACCCTTTCTGACCCAGGATGCTACTAAGACTCTTATCCACTCACTGGTCATCTCCAGACTGGATTACTCTAATCTCCTCCTGACTGGCATTCCTGACAAATACCTCTCTCCACTCCAATCTATCCTCAGTGCTGCTGCCCGGCTCATCTTCCTCACCAAACGCACTACGTCCACCTCTCCTCTCTTACTAGACCTTCACTGGCTTCCCTTCCCTTTCACAATCCAATTCAAGCTTCTCACACTCACTTACAAAGCCCTCACCCACTCCTCTCCCATCTACATCTCTGACCTTATCTCCCTTTACACTCCTACCCGTCCTCTTCGCTCTGCTAATACATGACGACTTTCCTGCCTACGGATTACCTCCTCCCACTCCTACCTCTAAGATTTTTCGCGTGCTGCACCACTTCTCTGGAATTCCCTACCTCTCCCCCTCAGACTCTCCACCTCTCTACAAAACTTCAAACGGGCTCTCAAGACCCACTTCTACACCAAACCCAGCCAAATCTCATCCTAAGCCTCTGTTCCACGCTCTCTATGTACCCCATCTGCCTCACCCCTGTCTGTCTACCCCTCCCCTTTAGAATGTAAGCTCTCACGAGCAGGGCCCTCTTCCCTCATGTGCTTATCCTTTCTTACTTTAATAATCTTCAACTGCATCAACTCCAGCAGTCTTCTGCCCCTGATACTTATTCCAGTGTCATCTGCTGATGGAGCTATGTCTATTTACCCTGTACTTGTCCTATACTGTCATCAACTGTAAGTTGCTGTTTTCCTGTATGATTATTTATGTACTCTGTAATTGGGCGCTGCGGAACCCTTGTGGTGCCACATAAATAAAGGATAATAATAATAATAAAATATAGAACACTACATTGTATGTTCACAATGGCTGCTGAAGCAATCTGATATTGTGTTTTAACTGATTGTCTGCAAATCATTGACAATGTGTGTGTGTGGGGACTATGTATTAATTAATGCGCTATATGAGTTTTGGTGTGCATGCAATATTTTTTGACTCTGACAGTCCACCCTTTGATAGTAAACAATAACTATCATAACTGTTCCACTAAACATAATAAAAATATTTAAACAATAATTGGTGACCTAGACACACGTATGTACTCATTTCGCAAATCAGACATTGACTATAGTTGGGGAAGAAAGGGAAGAGGACGGGACATCCTCTATATGTGCTCGGCGGTCGTGTAACCATTGGTTGGTTGTGGGACGACATTCAACCTATAGAGTATGCTGGGACAGTGCTATAGCCTATGATGTCTGATCTGAATGATCTTTGCATACATACATGTACCTAAGCATTTGTACACTGATGTTCGGATTCGATAGAGGATTTTCTGGGTAGAGGAAGAAAACACAAACAAGTCATAAAAAAAAACATAAAATTTTCATGGTATATATTCCTATCACTCCATGAACATTGTTTACATTTCTGGATCGTATACCAAATCTGCTGCATTTCAAGGCCCTCACTCCTCATACTCATTAAATTTGTTGGTCTTTCCACTTTCTTGCGCTGCATCATAATTGGAACACACAAAGAAGGAACTTCCCTAAATTCGCCACCATCTCCTGTGCCCACTCTCCTAATCCTGAGAACTACTTGAGTGGGTTTAACCAAGATACCCACCCAGTTAAATCTTTGCCCACGGCCACTAAGGTGAGGTTGTGCTTCCTCCTAAACACCCATTTTAGCTGCAGTATCTTGTCCTTTCTTTGCGCAATAACCTCATTAGGGTCATCTGTGCTATTGGTGATATACGTGCAGCATTTCACCCCATACTAAGTTGCTAAGGTTAAACAGTACCCACCCGTTACAGCCGTGACATAGTTCAGAACCATTCGGTGCTGCACAAGCTCTTTCTTGTAGGCTTGCCACTCTCTACCCGTATACCTGAAGGTGTCATCATACAGTTCAGTGATATTGTCGATCAGATTCACCAGCGCTTGGATGTACCTATAATTTGAGAATCTTCTGGCCATACGGGTGATATCTAAAGCAATGAGGAGTTGAATCCCCGTGGATTCCTTGATCATATTTGAGACATAGGGGTTCTCCCCCGTCTATGAGATGTCTTTTATAAATGTGTTCGTTATGAGTATGAATATAAGTGTTACGTTCTCTGTACTCGGAACCCAAGAGACAGGGTGGCAATAGATGATCTCTGAGTATAGGAACGTGATGCTGTAGTTTGAGCTGAGTTCAGCAGCAAACCCTAAGGAAACCCTGACTCTGTTGTCTCCCCCAAGTGGTCAGTCAACGCCTGCGAGTCTATGGTTTCTTGGGCCCACGGCAGCCGCGTTTGATGCGTGGATTAGGTCTGCCCAATTCTGATGCCCCCCCGGTCTTAGTAGGTGACAAGGCATTAACCGAGACAGAGAGAGAACAAGGGGAACCCCAACTAAAAACTGACACACAAAAAAAGGGGGAAACTACTGAAAACTATAACCAAGTTTATGTGCGCCGCGCCCGCCAAGAAAAACTGTAACAAAAGTAACACTGCCCAAGCGCCAAACATGACACTGTCATATCTCGGCGAGGACAGCAATGGCAGAAACCTCCACAGAAAACACAAAAGCAAGAAAGTAAGAAATAATATGGCTATGGCCGTAAAATGCGACAGAGCCGCTACTCACAACACAGGTGCACGCAGATGGAACAAGGACCCCAAGGCTGCAGATACAGGAACGCAGGACTGGAAGGCTGGATCAGATTCCAAATGACAAGGCTCCGGACACCAGGACTCAGGATGCAGGGTCACAGGACTGGAAGGCTGCACAGGAACTCTCCAGGGGCAGGAAGCAGCTCCACAGGAAGCTATCACCAGTGAGGCTGCCTGATCCTGGCTCCCATAAAAAGGTCCCGCTGACCTATCATGGGAGAGCCAGCAGACCAGCCCCCCAGACCTAATTGTCCAGCTGTGCAGTGTCCTGGCTGCTGGTAAAAGCCGGGACCGGAGTGTGGGGTGGCTGCCGAGTGTCCCCGGTTGCTAGGCAACTGTCCGGAGACAGACGCTCAGCGGCAGAAGTGATGCGCCGGCCCGTTGGCTGGCTACAGTCAGAAGCCGGCGCTTCTTGCACCCACCGCCGCTGACAGTAGCCCCCCTTGAGGAGGGGTTAATGAACCCCTAAACCCGAGTTTATGAGGAAATTCTCGAAAGAAAGCTTTTTTCAGCTTAGGGGCATGCAAATCCTTGTCCCGAACCCAAGATCTCTCTTATGGGCCATACACTTTCCAATGGACCAGAAAATATAGCAGGAATTCCTGTTGGCCCTGAACATCCACAGGAGGTCTACCCCGGATTCCTGGAAAGGACATATGGCTTGAGCAGAGAACAATGGAAGGTGTTGGAAATTTTAAGTGATTTCGGCAACTGCTGCCGAAAAGCAACCAGATTGACTTTTTTGATTATAAGGAATGGCCCTGATGAATCTGGGTCCCAATTTAGCCGAAGGTTGTCGGAGTTTGATGTTTCGGGTTGACAACCACACCTTGTCTCCTACCTTAAAGGTGCATGGACGTCGGAACCTATCCGAAAAAAAATTCTCCCGGAAGGCAGCTTTCTTCAGAGCAAGGTGTACCTTCTTCCAAATACAGTACCTCTGAGGCGGGAAGTTAATGCCAAGGAAGAAGATGGACTATTAGGAGACAAGGAACTAGCTCTAGGATGAAAACCAAGGACCGAAAAGAACGGAGACACCATGGTGAATGAATGACAAGCATTATTGTAAGCAAATTCGGCCAGGGGAAGATAATCCGACCAATCGTTCTGAAGCTTGGCAGAATACAGACGCAGATACTGCTTCAGCGATTGGTTAACACGCTCCATCTGCCCATTGGACTCTGGATGGTATCCCGAGGTTTAACTGAGTCTCATGTTTAACGATGCTCGAAAAAGCTTCCAGAAACGGGCAATAAACTGCGGCCCTCGGTCGGAGACAATATCCACAGGCAATCCATGGAGCCTGAAAACATGGCGGAGGAACAGGACTGCTAAAACCTGAGCGGATGGCAATCAGGGTAAAGCAATGAAATGGGCCATATTGCTAAAATAATCTACGACCACTCAGATCACCTGAAAACCAGAAGAGAGTGGGAGATCCACCACGAAATCCATGGAAATGTGTGACCATGGCATGACTGGAATAGCCAAAGGCATGAGCTACCCAACGGGATGAGACCGGGACACCTTGTGCATAGCACAATCCTGACAGGAGAGAACAAACTCCTTAACGTCCTTAGACAGATTAGGCAACCACACTGAGTGAGAGAGTAACTCCAACATTTTAGCCACACCAGGATGGCCCGCAACCTTGTTATTGTGAAACTCGGCAAGGACCCTGCTTCTCAAGAACTCTGGGACAAAGAGGCGGCCAACGGGAGTGTTACTGGGGGCCTGCTGCTGAAGCTGAACCAACTGTGTGTGTAAATCCTGTGTGAGGCCGGTCCGGATAGAGGATGCTGGGATAATGGGAGTAGCAGGAGAATGGTTATTGTGAACAGGAAGAAAACAGCGTGACAGGTCATCGGCCTTGGTGTTTTTAGAACCAGGCCTGTAAGTGATGATAAACTTGAACTGGGTAAAGAACAGCGCCCAGCGAGCCTGCCGGGAATTAAGCCATTTAGCAGATTCAATGTACTGTAAATTCTTGTTGTCCGTAAACACAGTGACGGTATGCTTTGCTTCCTCAAGCCAGTGCCTCCACTCCTCAAAAGCCCACTTGACCGCTAACAATTCCCTATTACCAACATCATAGTTGGTGTCTGCAGAGGAGAATTTCTTAGACATGAAGGAACAAGGATGTAACACCATAGACACAGGGTCTTCTTGAGACAAAATAGCTCCCACTCCAACCTCGGAGGCGTCCACCTCAATGATAAAAGGAAGATCGGGGTTGGGGTGTCTAAGGACGGGAGCCGAGACAAAGGCCTGTTTCAGAGCCTGAAAGGCATGCTCGGCTTGAAGTGACCACTTAGAAGAATTAGCGCCCTTTTTAGTCAATGGCACAATAGGAGCAACCAACTCGGAAAAAGCATGAATAAAACATCTATAGTAATTGGCAAAACCCCAAAACCTCTGAATTGCCTTTAAATTAGTGGGTTGGGCCCAATTCAGGACTGCCTGGAGTTTTTTAGGTTCCATAAAAAACCCCTCTGGAGAAATAATATATCCTAAAAAGGACACTTCCGTAATATGAAAATCACATTTCTCCAACTTGGCATAAAAGTGATTCTCCCGCAATTTCTGAAGTACTTGCGGGACATGGAGATAATGCTTTTCCGGAGACTCAGAATAAATTAGGATATCATCCAAATAGACAACCACAAATTTCCCCAAGAATTCGCGGAGGACATCGTTTATGAGATTCTGAAACACCGCAGGAGTGTTAGACAGGCCGAACGGCATCACAAAGTACTCGTAGTGTCCGGACTGAGTACTAAAAGCTGTCTTCCACTCATCCCCAGATATTATCGGGATGAGGTTGTACGCTCCTCTGAGATAAATTTTAGAAAAAATTACAGTGGTGCGGAGTTGGTCGAACAACACAGATATTAAAGGTAATGGATAAGTGTTCTTTACTGAAATCTTATTCAGGGCCCGGTAGTCTATGCACGGCCTAAAAGACCCATCTTTTTTTTTTTTCAACAAAAAAACCCCCTGTACTCAAGGGGGATTTCGAGGGCCTAATAAACCTCTTTTTTAAACTTTCCTGCACATAGTTATCCATGGCCTTAGTCTCTGGGCCAGGAAGTGCATAGAGTCTCCATTTAGGCAAAGTAGCACCAGGAACTAGGTCATTGGTGCAATCATAAGAACGGTTGGGTGGAAGGACGTCCGCATTACCCTTGGAAAACACATCACACATCAGCGTAGTCCTGGTATACCGATGGAATAAGTTCCGAAACAATGACCGCGACCAGTACCGGATGAGAAATACACCTGTTAGAGCAACTGGAACCCCACCGTGAAATTTCCCCAGATTGCCAATCAATGGTTGGATTATGGATGGCAAGCCAGGGGTGACCTAGAACTAGAGGCATGGCCGGACAATGGGTGAGAAGGCATTCAATCCTCTCGGAATGTAACGCACCCACAGTCAACTGTAATGGTGGGGTCTGATGGGTAATTACCCCGTTAGAGAGAGGGCCACAATCCAGACTGCACATATTAATCGGTCTATCAAGCTGGAGCTGCGGAACTCCCAGAGCTTGAGCCCAAGAAAGATCCATAAAGTTCCCAGCAGCTCCGCTATCAATAAATGCGGAAACAAAAGAACTCTGACCTCCGGAAGATATTTCTGCAGGAACTAACAAAGATTCAAGTGAGGAGACTAGTTGAAGACCCAAGTGAACCCCCTCACCTTTCACTTGGTCAGAGCGTTTCCCTGCTTATTTGGGCAGCTGCGCGCAACATGTCCCATGCCGCTACAGTATAAGCAGAGCCCTAGATTTAACCTTATGGTTCTCTCCTCAGGGGAGAGTCAGAAGAGACACACTTGCATGGGTTCGTCGACATCCTCAGGGGGAGCATACACACACATGTACTAGGCCTAAAACTAGCCCCTCTTTCAGTCCTCTCAGAGACGGCGATCGATCTTAATAGGAAGCTCCATGAGCTTATCCAACGTCTACGGAGCTGGGTACTGAATGAGACTATCCTTGATCACTTCTGACAAGCTGAGGTGAAACTGACTGCGCAGATCGGGATCATAACAGCCACAGTCATTTGACCAATGGTGAAATTCAGTACAATACGCCTCAGTAGGATTTTTACCCTCTTTTAAAGCGCGTAAATGGCTCTCCGCAGATGCTTCCCGATCAGGATCATCATACAACAGGCCTAACGATTTAAAAAAAGGCATCCCCCGTGAGTAATGCTGCATCATCGGGTTTTATCCCAAAGGCCCAAGCTTGTGGGTCCCCCTGAAGTAGCAACATAACTATGCCCACCCGCTGGGACTCTGCACCTGAGGATCAGGGCCTTAAGCGAAAGTCAAGTTTACAGCTTTCCTAAACATTAAAGAAATCTTTTCGGTTACCTAAAAAGCGATCAGGAAGATTCATCTTAGGTTCGGGGGTCACACTCGGGGAGGCTCGTAAAAGGTCCTCCTGTGACCTCACCCAAAGGGTAAGGTCCTGCACCATCTGAGTGAGATTCAAAATCTGACTTGCTAATACCTGGCTGGGATTCTGTCCTTGTACTGACGGATTCATGAGGACAGAATTCCAAGGACACCCTGATTCTTTCTTGGGCCGGTGATAATGTTACGTTCTCTGTACTCGGACCCCAAGAGACAGGGTGGCAATATATGAGCTCCAAGTACAGGAACATGATGCTGCAGTTTGAGCTGAGTTCAGCAGCAACCCCTAAGTGGTCGGTCAACCACGGGCCCACAGCAGCCGCATTTGACGGGCGGATTAGGTCTGCCCGACTCCGATGCCCCCGGTCTTAGTAGGTGACAAAGCATTAACCGAGACAGAGAGGGAACAAGGGGAAACCTAACTAAAAACTGACACACAAAAGCAACACTGCCCAAACGCCAAACACAACACCGTCATATCTCGGCGAGGACAGCAATGGCGGAAACTTCAGCAGAAAACACAAAAGCAAGAAAATAAGAAATAATACGGCTTCAGATCAACCACACTTTTTAACACAATTTAATAGCTCTTCATACAAGGTCAAGAATATCATTAATAATAATTATACTATACTTTTGACAGATCAGATTTTAAAAACAGAGTTGAAAGATAAACCGTCTGTTATTTTCAAAAAGTCTAACAATCTACAACATCTTCTTGCACCTAGTCTTTTTATAGACAAAAGAAAAACAGAGGCGAATATCAACTCCTCTAATATGGCTCAATGGCTCCCCAAAATTGTAGGATGTTTCAGATGTGGAGCCAAGCAATGTATCACCTGCTCATATATTTTAAACAATGTTAAAGTTTTCAATACTCCTAACTCCCTTAAGGTAGAGATCCGCTCACATATCAATTGTAACAGTTCTTTTGTGATATATCTATTGAGCTGCAATTGTGGTCTTATCTATGTGGGTAGGACGACACGAAAATTAAGAACTAGGTTTCTTGAACACAGACGCAATATTCAAAAAGGTTTTGTGTTCCATAGCGTCTCTAGACATTTTTCAGACAAACACCAAAAAAATCCAGAAGATATAAAATTAATTGGTATTGAGACAATACCACCGACAGCACGCGAAGGAGATAGATATAGAAAGTTATGCCTGAGGGAGAACTACTGGATCCACAAGTTGAGGACCCTAATGCCGGAGGGCCTTAATGAATGCATTGAATTCGACCTAGGATGAGAAAAGTCAATATTTATTAATCAAAAAAATCATGCTATAGATGTTTCGGGTACCCAGTTTCTTTCTGCTTTAAACCCTTTACACAATCTCTATTAATGAAGGTCATAGATGGGTACTATATTTTGATATTTTCTCTAAGTTTTTTTGTGAAATTTTAAGATTACCCATAATGAATAGTCTTCTTGCAGCTATGGTGTGTTGTAGTGAGGTCAGTGGCACGTCGGGTTGAGACACTATTTGGTGCCTCAGTTGGACGTGGGATACGAACTCATGGCAGTCACCAGTGCGCAGTCAATAGAGAATAAATTTATTTTATTCCTCACGTTTATACACGAGCGACATAAGGACTCATGACGTTATGAGCTAACAAGAATATAGGTTACTCATGACCTTCATCCTGACGTTTGTTTTACTTTGACCACTTTTTGTGTCTCTCTTTCTTCTTTTTTCCTATATTTATTTTATTTTAGCTATGGAGATAATATTAAATATCAAGTTCTACATGTACTTCCGAGTGTCTGTCAGCTTACAAATACAGGTCTGAATCTCTTCCACACACAGCAGGGCCAGTGGCACACTGAGTTAGATCACTGAATAGCATCCCTCCACAGACCCCAGTTCGAATCCATGATGGTCAGATAGATACAGTTTAATCATTTATTCATTTATTCTTTATTTTTTTTATTTTTTTTATTTTTACTCTTGATTTATTATTATTATTTTTGAAACTATGTTTCATCGTCTGCTTTATTTTATTCTATCCTATTCTATTAGATAATATATGTCCTCTGCTCAGAACTATAGTAGATTGTCAACATCAAATAAGTAAACTATGTTTAAATGTCATCACAGGTGACGGCTAATTAGCTCCTGCTTCTCATTGTAGTAATTGTCCATTAGAAAACCTTCTGCACAACATTGCAATCCCTATGCAGAGGTTTAATCTGTGGATTTATATTGTTTCTGTTCACGGGTCAATTCTGCCATATGCTTCGATTGTTTTCTATAACAATGTGTTTTTTAAACTGTGTTATTTTGAGAGCGAACGTGTATGTAATGTGTTTCATAGGGCAGTTGCCTTAATTGTTAATCACTGACATCTGCATGTCATCAGTAGCTCAGGCTTTAAATACTGGTAAATGTGGAGGCAGGATCATACCTTTGAAAAAGTCACGTGATCGTGACGAAACGCGTCAGGACTCCGCCTCCAAACTAGCACACCTGGTCCAAGGTGTTACACTGCCGTGCAAACCCTCCTTGGTTTCCAATTTCAGCCTATTACCGGCTCGTCACCGTACAGGCTGCCGTCCATCTCACCACTGCAACTGGTGAGCATTACCGGACTTTGCTTCCATCCAGCCGCAAGCTTATACCATCTCCTCACCGCGACGAGTGACTACTGACAGGCTGTCTACTAGATATCGTCCCTCCGCTGTGCAACAATTTGGGCAAAGCAGGATTGTTTTGGCCGGGGACGCTCGGCCGAAATTTATACCAGCCCAATCGGAGAGGTACTATACACACACATCACCATCTGCCGGGTGACATATACGAGGTAACCATTTCTCTGGGACTGCACCGCATTGAGTTTCTTTTTTCTGAACTTTATATTGGACCTTTATTGCCATATACCATATACCAGTTATCACTACTCCATATACCTTTGAGACAGATACAGGTGTGCTTTTATTTTAAGTTTGTTTTATTAACCACATGTCATTTTTAATAAATTTAATACCTTTATAGTACACGTTTGCTCTTTTTGTACTTAACTACTGACACACAGCGCAGCCTCTCTTGTTGTTTCAGTCTACAAAAGCAACACTGCCCAAACGCCAAACACAACACCGTCATATCTCGGCGAGGACAGCAATGGCGGAAACTTCAGCAGAAAACACAAAAGCAAGAAAATAAGAAATAATACGGCTACAGCCGTAAAATGCGGCAGAGCCGCTACTCACGACACCGGTAAAGATGCACGAAGATGGAACAGGAACCCCAAGGCTGCAGATACAGGATCGCAAGACTGGAAGGCTGGATCAGATTCCAAATGACAAGGCTCTGGACTCCAGGATGCAGGGTCACAGAACTGGAAGGCTGTACAGTTTCCCAATGATCAAGCTCTAGAAACCAGGACTCAGGGTCACAGTATTGGTAGGCTGCACAGGAACTCTCCAGGGGCAGGAAGCAGCTCCACAGGAAGCTATCACCTGCGAGGCTGCCTGACCCTGACTCCCATAAAAAGGTCCTGCTGACCTATCATGGAAGAGCCAGCAGACCAGCCCCCCAGACCTAATTGTCCAGCTGTGCAGTGTTCCAAATGCTGGAAAAAAACGGGACTGGAGTGCGAGGCAGCCGTTGAGTGTCCCTCAGTTGCTAGGCAACCGGCCAAAGAAGGACACTCAGTGGCAGAAGTGATGCGCTGGCCGCGTTGCCTGGCAACAGCCGGTAGCCGGTGTGTCTTACACCCACCGCCGCTGAAAATAAGTAGGAGGAGAGTTGCGGTGAATGTCAACCATGTGGTCATGTGTAATGGTCATGATTTCTGGCAGCACCCTTCCTAGATAACATAAACCTTCAGAGTTCGGAGGGAGCCACTTGTACGCCTTCATTCCACATATGAAATACACATCATCTGGGGGAATATATGGAACAGAATGTATCAATATCATATCACATATTATTCTGACAAAGAATCCTGTCCCCAACTCCCCCATCTGCTCGACACAGGTTTTTGGCTGGATTACATTCTCACAATATAACAGCAACACTTTTCCGACCGCACTTATATTGTATCCGCGGGTATACCTATATCGGAAGTGTTTCCCATTTTCAATAATTTTGTGTACAAGTTCAGAGTTGACAGGTTCTTTATCAGCTCTGTGTGAGAAAGTCATTGTCTGATTGTTGCAGACCACTTCCCAATTTCCGGGCTTCTGGAAATTGGTAAAGTTGAAACATAATAGATATCTGTCTACATGATACTGGTGGAGATTTAGACTAGGAAATCTAGATATATTGTATTTCCTGTCCACCGGTCTCCCCCCATGTAATTTTAGTACCTCATCTAATGTTAATGGATATGGCACTAGTCCCGGATTACTCTGCCCTTGACGTACTTGCGAGCACACCCAGCACTCTGTTTGGTTTAGGACCTTACCCACTAGTGAGTGGTCATCACTCAACGGATGTCTGTCAAGTTCAGTGCTACTATTTGACTGACATCTCTGGATGCACTCGTCTTCTAATATAATATTGCAGTACTTGCATATGCAGTATTCCTCAGACAACAGCCCCTCACATTGTCTCCGAACTCCATGACTATCAGACCTCTTAGTTATTCTGGCTTTGCACAAAGTGATAGACTGATTCTGGGATGCAACCAAATCCTCCTTGCCATCAGGACCATACCCTGACCCATACTCAACTTCTCAGGGGCCCTTGCAAAAACAGAATGTCCTGATCAAAACAAGTGAAATGAAGAATTTGAAAATGACGACTCTCACTAGAAGATCCATTTTTGGAATAAAAACAGTCCTTGGGAAAGGAAAAAGAAAGAAGAGGGGAGAGAAAAAAAAAATCTTGAGGAATTCTCCAATGTGCTCAGGTACGGTTCAGTAGTTCTGCCTCTCAGCCCTCCCGGAACAGGTTCTCAAGCGATATCAGTGTTATGAACCACAAGCAGTGGTTCATTCCTGTTTGCTTTCCGTTTATGTATTTTGTATTCTAGTTCTGTTCGCATGCCAGGATTTCCATTACACTAGTTTAGAAGACTCTTGTTGGCCGCCGTTGGTGAGTCTGTGTAATTGCAGCCTGTTTTCTATGGGTTAATTCTCACCTGCAGGTGTTTGTGCAATTACCTTGTGCCTGGTTTCCAGCCATCCTGATTGGGGCGTGTTCCCTTATTACCTAGCTAGCTCTGCAGTTCTGAGCTGGTGATAGACGTCCTGCTAAGATACCTGTATGTTCCTGAGTAGAGTCTTGTCCAGCATTGCATCTGTGTCCAGGTCCTGTCTGATACTGGAATCCTATGTACTCAGCTCTGGCAGAGTCCAGAGCCTCCTGTGAGCTGTTCCTGCCCTGGTGTGTTCCTGTGATCCAGTAGCCCTGAGTCCAGAGTCCTGAGTCCTGGTGTCCGGAGCCTGTTAACGATATCTGTCCGGCTTTCCTGTTATGTGAGCCTGTGACTGCGGCTTTGGGGTTCCCGTCCGTCCGCCTGTATTCACACCGGTTTTGTGAGTAGCGGCTTTACCGCACCTTACGGCCTTGGCCGTATCTGTCCGTTATATTTGCTTTGGATTTTCTGCAGAGGGTTCTGCGTATGCTGTCACCGCCGGTACACAACAGTATTGTGTCGGCGTGTGGACAGCATTTCCTTTGTTGTTGTTTGTCCTGGCGGCTGTGCCGCACATACTGTTGTTTGAGTTCTGTAGTTGCCCCAAACTCGGGTTTCTGTTTAGTTAGAGGTTCCCCTTGTTATTGCCCCGTCTCAGTTTACGGCTTGTCTCCAACTAAGACCGGGGGGCATCGGAGTTGGGCAGACATAATCTGCCCTTCAAACGCGGCTGCCGTGGGCCCAAGCAAACAAGTCTCGCAGGCGTAGACTGACCACGCGGGTGGAACAATGGAGTCAGGGTTCTGTAGGGGTTTGCTGCAACTCAATTCCCATTCCAGCATCACGTTCCTGTACTTGGGGCTCATCTGCCCAGTTCCAGGAGTACCAAGGGAACGTAACAATCAGTGCTGCTTCACTTTTTGCTGTTTCGCAAGCTCTCTCCGGGTTAGCAAACTTCTGGCAGTGGGAAGAGTGAACCCAAGTCTCTATTTCTGCTACGTTCAATGATGTCATGCTGGTCAACAAGACTTGGAACGGACCTTCCCTCCTGTCTATTAGGCAACCTGAGCATAGAAAATGTTGTATCATAACATAGTCCCCAGGCTCAATGTCATGGCAATTAGTGTTCGGTCAGGAATCGCCAGCTGCAAGTTTCTCTGCTGATTTCTCAACTGCTGGCTCATCCTATCAAGGTATTTCACAGTCACTTCATTGTTACACTTTAAATCTTCCTGGTGATCTATCATCACATGGGGTTGTCATCCAAAAGGGATTTCAAAGGGTGATAAGTTAAGCGGGGACCTGGTAGTGGTTCTGATGCTGTACATTACTAGTGGCAGTGCCTCTGGCCACAACAGTCCAGTCTCAGCCATCACTTTGCTCAGTTTGTTTGTAATAGTGCTGTTCATCCTCTCCACCTTCGCACTGGCCTGTGGTTGGTAGGGAGTATGAAGTTTACTATTAATGCCATTAAGTTTACACATGACCTGAAAGACTTCACCAGTAAAATAGGTACCCCTATCACTCTCAATAACCTTAGGGATACCATATCTACACAAAAATTCCTGCACAAATTTATTTGCGGTAAACACAGCAGTATTTGTAGCAGCAGGGAATGCCTCTATCCAGTTTGAGAAAACATCAGTGCACACCAATACATATTTCAAATTCCTACAGGGTGGTAACTGTATAAAATCAAATTGTATTACCTGAAATGGTCCTTCTGTAGGAGGAATATGGGATGGCTTTATTGCTATTGTCTTACCAATATTCTTCCTCAAGCAAGACATGACATTGCCTTCTTACCTGCCTGAGAGGAGAACCCTGGCGCACTCCAGTAAGCTCTTACCAATTTGCACATATTTTCTTTACCTAGGTGTGTCAGGCCATGTGCCGCCTCAGCTAGACTTGGGAGATATGCCCTGGGGGCTACTAGTTTTTTTTTTTTCCAATAAATTTTTATTGTTTTATGGTGTAATAACAAGGCAAAGGAGACAGCATTCTTAGTTCAATCAGTAATACAAGAAAACACAATCCATGAGGTGTAGACATTAACAGTTAAGCCTAGACAATATGACCAGTTGTGAATATACTCCAATGTCCAGGTTAATAACTCTCGTCCGAGGTCAAATCCGGCCTCCCTGGATTAAGGCTGTCTAAACCGAGGAATTTCTTAGCACTAAAACTAATAAGGAAGGGACAGAAAAGAGTACAGGGTGGAAAAAGAGACTCAGAAACAGAGGGGGGGGGGGGGGGGGGGGGGGACAGTGTGGACTATCTCAGATCCGGTCGGGTCAAAAAGCAGAAATACCAACGTGTGACCTCAAGTGACAGTATGGCAACTGAAAGTCGGAAATAGAGACCCTTGTGGGAGACCCGAGTCAAAGTATCACCAACGTGTAAGCTTGTGAGGATTTAAATTCCAGCCAAGGGGACCAAGTAGTTGTGAATCTCCGTTGAGACTCCGGAGTCACCCGCAGTTCCTCCATAGTCATATACCAGTCCACTCTGGCCACCCACTCCCTCACAGTAGGGGGCTCAGTGGACCGCCATCGAACCGGGACAACTGCTTTGGCTGCGCTATTAAGGAACTTTAATAGGGAATGTTTGTAGGTCGACAGGGGCCATGTAACACAGTTGAGAAGCCAGAAGGCAGGCTCAGCAGGAACCCCCGAACCCACTATCCTCCTTGAGTTGGCAATAACTTTATCCCAAAATGGACGAAGTGCGGGGCAGTCCCACCAGATATGCATCGGTGAGCCCGTTGCAGTATTACATCGCCAGCACGTGTCGGGTACATCAGGGAACATTTTAGCCAGGGTTAGGGGACACCTGTACCACCTGGACAAGACTTTGAAGTGCGTTTCGAGGACTGAATAACTTGGGGAACTCACAAAGGTAGCTTGAAAACACTTCTCCCAGTCCTCCTCTGACAGGTCCATCTGTGTATCACGGCCCCAATCTTTGGCATATTTAGGGAGATCTGGAAATTTATTCACAATCAAAGATCTATAGCATTTTGAGAGGAAGTGTAGTGGGCGGGATGGGTCTAAGCATAAATTCTCAAAAACCGTCAGAGGCCTAGTCAGGTTTGGGCGGATAGCACTCCCCAGGGCAAAATGTTTCAGTTGAAGGTACCTCCAAATCTCCGAAGGTGGGAGATTCCACTTTGATTGCATCAAGGGGAAGGGGATTATCTCCCCACGTTCCACCAGCTGGCCAGCACGCACCACCCCCACTAGTTTCCAGGGGTCAAATCCCCGGCCTGAGACAGCCGGCGGGAAATCTGGGTTATAGAACAGTGGGGTCAGAGGGGAGTATTTTGAGGAAATATTCGGGAGAATCCTAAGTCTATTCCAGCGCGAAAGCGTAGGGCCTAAGGTAGGATGGTCTATACGTGGTATCTTTGAACACCAGGGGAAGTAAGCAATTGGGGTGGGTAGCACAGTTCCCTCAATATGGACCCATTGTTTCGTATCGTGTGGGCGTGTCCATTCTAAGATTCGGTGGAGAATAACAGCTTCATAATACAGTGTGAAGTGCGGTAGTTGAGGACCGCCTTTATGTTTAGGACGAAAAAGAATGGAATGTTGGAAACGAGGTCGCTTGCCCCCCCATACAAAATCCCGGACCAAATTGTGTAGATCTCTGAACCAAGTTTTGGGAATGGAGACCGGGAGCGTCTGGAGGAGATAGAGGACTCGCGGCAAAACGTTCATTTTAATGACACTGAGCCTCCCCAACCAGGATAACCTCCCGTTGCCCCATTCCCGGAACTCGGAGCGAAGTGAGGCAAGCAATTTTTTGAAATTTTCGTCAAAAAGGCGCGATAGATCTTTATGTAGGGTGACCCCCAGGTATTTAAAGCTAGAAGGATGCCAATGGAAGGGGAAGGATCGTTTGAGGCCATCAAGAGCTCGGGAGGGCTGTGAAACAGTCACTGCCACTGACTTAGAGAAGTTAATCTTAAAATTTGACAGGGAACTATATCTATCAAGTTCGGACATCAGGTTGGGGACTGAGACCACCGGATTCGACATAATAGCTAACAGGTCATCTGCGAACAGCGCTAGTTTATATTCCCTGCCCCCCACCATGAGTCCCGAGATGTTGGGATTCAGTCTAATGGATCCCGCCAGAGCCTCCATACAAAGAACGAAGATTAGGGGCGAAAGGGGACATCCTTGTCTAGTACCGTTCCTGATCGGAACTGGATGGGATAGGTCTCCATTTATTTTTATCCTCGCAGTTGGGAAATTATATAGTGCTAAAACGCGGCTCAAGCTGACAGGTCCCAGCCCTATGTGTCGCAGGACCCCCTCCATAAAAACCCAATCGACTCGGTCGAATGCCTTCTCGGCATCGGTTGAAAGCACCACTATCGGTTTATGGCTATTCGAGGCTAAATGTATCAAATCAATGATTTTGGTCGTATTATCACGGGCTTCCCTCCCGGGTATAAAACCCACCTGATCCGAATGTACAATATTGGGGAGTAGTAGCTTCAATCTGTTAGCTATAAGTTTAGCGAACAGCTTGATGTCTGTGTTAAGGAGCGATATCGGGCGGTAACTTGCGCATTGGGTCGGGTCTTTCCCTTCCTTTGGTATGACCGTGATGAAAGCCTCTAGTGATTGAAGGGAGAAACCGCGATTATCGGAAACCTCGTTGAACGCCAATAGCATTTTAGGTAAGAGGGAATTTTTAAAAAGCTTATAATAAGAGACAGTATAGCCATCAGGGCCCGGGCTCTTCCCAGAAGGGGTCTCCTTAAGAGCTTGTTCCAATTCTGGGAGAGAAAAGGGGGAGTCTAGCCAAGCGCTATCTTCCTCTGATATTTTAGGAAGTCCCGCGGCACTAAGGTATCTCTCCACCAAGTCTCGAGTAACCGATAGTGATCCAGAGGCTCCAGACTCCTGAAGATTGTACAATTTAGTGTAGAAAGAGTGGAAGGCTCCAGCAATATCTTTTGTAAGGGTGCGGTGGGTCCCCGCCGCATCCTGTATTGACTGGATAAACAGCGTGGCCCTCTGCGCGCGGAGCGCCCTAGCCAGAAGCTTCCCCGGTCTATTACCCCATTGATAAAAGCGGTTCCTGCACAGCCTATAATCCCTCTTAATGTCTGCGAACAGCAGGGTGTTGAGAGCTGCTCTCGTCTCGGTCAGTGCGGTCAGCACCGATGAAGACGGGTTTGTCTTATGCGTTGTCTCCAAGTCCCTCAACCGTTGGAGTAAAGTAGCCTTTTCTCCCAGCCTTTCTTTCTTCAGCATGGAACCTAACTGGATGAGCTTCCCCCGCAAAACACACTTGTGAGCTTCCCACACCGTGACCCGGGAGACATCTGGCGTCTCGTTAGCTAGGAAATAATTCTCTAATGTCTCGAGTAGCTGGGGTTGGAACCTCGTATCCGTTAGAAGTTGTTCATTCAACCGCCAAGTGCATTGTTTCGAGTGTGGATAGGACGTCTCCAGGGTCAGGGAGACGGGAGCATGGTCCGACCAGGTAATTAGACCAATATCAGTTTCCCTGACTAGGTGCAAAAATCTATGGGGCAGGAGAAAATAATCCAACCTAGAGTAGGTGTCGTGGGGTCTGGAATAGAATGTGTAATCCCTGTCCCCGGGATGTTGGAGTCTCCAAGTGTCGGCCAGCTGGTGGTCATGAAGGGATCGACGCACTCTACGGTGCGATGCTAGGGAGGGCCTTGTCGGGTTCCCAGAGATGTCCACCTCCGGCTGGAGGGCCCAATTAAGATCACCTCCAATAACTGGGATACCACAACTAAGGGGGCAATACGGTTGAGAGCCTTCACTAAGAAGCTAGGTTGTGATTGATTGGGAACATACAGATTAATAAACGTATACAGCTGGTCAAACAGTTTACATTTCACTAGAAGCGTTCTACCCTCCTCCAAAGACTCAAACGTAATGTCACAAAAGGGCAAGCGTTTGGATATCAAAATAGCGACACCCAAAGATTTACCTTTGCTGTTGTTGTTATAAAAGGAGTGTGGGTAATAACGGTCTTTGAGAACTGGGGCCATTCCCATTTTAAAGTGCGTTTCCTGTAGAAAAGCAACATCAGCCCTAAATGCAAAGAGGTCTCTGAGCACCCTTGAGCGTTTCTACGGGACATTGAGGCCCTTCACATTAAGAGAAACCAATTTTATAGTTGTCACTTTGGGGTCAACCGCCATCGTCTGGGTACCAAGGAAGGGTGCTGAGTCCGACAAGGAGGGCAGAACCGCTCACTAGACAGAGAACCACACATTGGGGAGAGGGGGAGAAAAGACAAAGAGAATGAAACAGAGGCAAAGAAAACATGAAGAAGGAAGTTCAAAGAACTTAACTCTAACAAAAATCAACCGATGAAATCAGTGACTATAGAATAGAACACACTACCGCCTCTCGGGAGCTCGGATGCGTTAATCGCATCGAAGACCGAGAATACTCGGGCGGTGCAGGGGCGATCTGGGGGTCCGTGTCAGCCCCAGCCCCGACAGGAAAATTGGCATCACAATCAGGGATATATCTAACAGTTCAATCACACAACTATAAAAGGGGGAGGGGGAAACATTTTAGATAAATAGCATTTAACTGAGAACAAATACCTCCAGCCTATACAGGTCAGATGGGTGCTCGTCGAGTCGAGTGCGATCCCTATGCCCCGACCACGCCTCCCGAGGGAAAGTGCGCCGAACGGCAAGGAAATCCCCCGAGTCGTCAGTAAACATGTTAAACTAAATAAGGGTCACTTAAAATTGCTGAAGTAAATGTCCCGAACCAAGTAGAGACCCTCATTTCTTCGCTGACTGCGTGAGGGAACGCTGCTCCCTAGGAGGTTTTGGGTTACGGTGGACAAGGTGCCAGTCATTATCAGGGTGAGAGAGTTCCGGTGGAACACCATGATTCAGGGGTTCCTGCCATTCCGGAAGAGAGACCTGTGGCACACCCAAAGCTTGGCAGAAAAGGGGCAAGTCGGAGGGGTCTTTAAAGGAGTACAGTTTCCCATTTTGCGAGACCTGGAGGCCAAAAGGGAAGCCCCATCTATATTTAATGCCCAGCTTCCGGAGCTCCGCAGTAAGTGGGTGTAGAGCTCTTCGCTTTTGAAGGGTCGTCCACGATAAATCTTGGAAGATCTGAATCCTATAAGAAGCAGTCTCTATCACATCCATACGACGGGTCTTGCGGAGGATCTCCTCTTTTTCTGCGTAGTAATGTAAGCGGCAGATGATGTCGCGGGGGCGTTCGGACGGTGCTCCCCTAGGTCTCAGGGCTCGGTGGGCCCTATCGAACTCGATCGTTGAAGCAGGGTCACGTCCCAAGAGTTCGTTGAAAACTGTCGTAAGGAAGTCAGTAAGGCGGTCTGGCGAGATGTCCTCCGAGACCCCCCGAATCCTCAGGTTATTTCTCCTTCCGCGGTTATCTAAATCTTCTACACGGTCTTGTAGCTGTTGGAGGCTAGTCGCCTGCTTAAGAACTGTGGCCCTAAGGGCGTTGTGTGCTGCTGCCGTGTCTGAAGAGAAGCCTTCCAACGAAGACAGACGGGAACCAATATGTGTTATTTCTGCCTGAACCACGGCAATCTCCGAGCGGACAGTTTCTCTGACCCTGCCTTCCAGATGTTCAAAGTCCTGCTTCGTTGGGAGGGCCTGGAGAAGGTTCAGAATCTGGGAGAGGCTTCCCGGATCCGTCGTGGGGTGCAAGCCTGCCCCATGGGACCCCACTTGAGAAGCCGAGTCCGAAACAGGCGAGAGACGTGGGGTTGGGGGCGAGGATTCATCCATCGTGGGGGCAGAACCCTGGGGAAGGAGAAATTGCCTCATACCGACCGAAGTTGGAGAATCCATTGCGCACGTCGGAGTGAGTTTATGCGACTTCCTTCCTCTCCCTTGCGATCCCTTCTTACCTCTCACCATGGGGCACCTCAGTCGCGTCAGTAAGTCAGCAGAAGTTTCGTTGTGTGATTAGAGCAACCTCCCATCAGGGCCAGCGCCGGCACGTCACCCCAGAAACGAAGTGGCTAGCCGGCCATCAATATGGAAGTATTGCAGTAAGGAAACAGTGAGTTTGTGTAGTCGTAAGGCTCCGACACTGCAACTCACTCCATAGGCAGTATGTGAAAAATCTAGGCTCCACTGTAACATAGATGTGTCAGTGGGATGGTGCAGGGGGAGCCGAACGTGGAGGTAATACAGAGGGAGAAAGCAGTGTCTGCCGCATCCATCTAGACCCCACTCAGGTGTCAGTGGGGATAGGCTGCATACACAAGAACTGTGAGCCAGCAGGGTCAGGGGGGGATGCTGCAGGAGGTTCTGTGTGTCAGCTCTCTGGATGCTGTCCCTCCTGGAGAATAGTGAGGGCGATGCCAATCCCAAGATGGCCACCGTCCAGCCCTCAAGCCTGGGACTTCCCGCGGCCCGTGCCGTCGTCCACCGCTGCCAGGCAGGTTAGGCAGCCCAGTGGGAGCGCTGGGGGTGTGGGTGTTCAGGGCCCAGGAGCTTCGGAGGGCCGCCGCGGGCTGTGCTGCAGGGCCCGGACGCCGAGCGGCGCCAACCGCAAGATGGCCGCCGCCCGACACACGCGCCCCGGGCCTTACTTTAAGCAAGCTCCGCACCACTTGGTCTTCGGTCGGGATCCCGGCCCGACAGGCGGAGCGTCCAGCGGCGAGAGGTGGTGTCCTAACAGGGGAGGCGGTCAGCGACACGGCAGCACCGGGTCCAGCAGGCAGCACCGCCCGGCGGCTCGTCTCCGGAATCGAGGCCCCGGCTCCCGCAGCAGAGGTAGGCCGCAATCCGCAGGGGGCAATGGAGGGCCCACCCGACTCCGCAGCACCGACCTCCGGGCACAAGGGAGCACAGCTAGCTCGTGAGGGAGGAAAACGAGCTGTGGGCCTATATTAGTCAGGGCAGGGCACAGCTTTAAGGGGACACAGGCCGGAGCTCCACCTGATTACGACCTTCCCTGATGCCGGCCAGGCCACGCCCCCCGGGGGCTACTAGTTTACCTTGTCCATCTCTCCATAATCTGGAGGGCTCTTGACAATACCCTTTCATCTTCCAGACTGCCTTTTCCTGTAGGGAGCACAAATCTTGCGACTCAATCAATTTCTGTGTGGTAACCAAATTAAATGCCATCAGTTGTGTGGTGTTTGTTTGTATGTTGCTGCTTGCTGCCTGTTTGGCAGCTTCGTCTGCGCGGCTGTTACCAAGTGAGACTGGGTCTTGGTTGTAAGTGTGGGCCTTGCACTTAATAACAGCCACTCTGTCTGGTTTCTGTATTGCCATCAATAGTCTTTTGATTTGTGACGCATGCGTCACTGGTGTGCCAGCTGCTGTCTTCAAATTTCAGAGGCGCCATAGGGCCCCGAAATCATGCACTACTCTGAAAGCATATCTAGAGTCCGTGTATATATTAGCTGACTTACCCTCTGCCAACTCACAGGCCCTGGTAAATTCAGCGACTTGTGCTTAGTGAGCAGGTCCAAGGGCTTCAGCTTCTATAATACCTTCGTCATCTACACCTGTATATCCGGTGCATAGGTCTCCTGAGTCCGTCTGTTGGTGATAACTACCGTCTGTGTAAAAAGTACAATCTAAATTTTATAATGTGCTGTCACCTATGCCAGGTCTTGCAGTGAAGGTCTGATTCAAGTATTCCATACAATCATGTGTATATGTGCTAAATCCTGCTTTACCATCATTCTCATCCTCCACCCTTTGTGCATTATAAGGCACACTAGGCAAGTAAGTTGCAGGATTTATTGGGGTTGCACCTCCTGATGGTGATGTTTAGTGATAGTTCCCATTTTGTAAACCTAGCGGATGAGACATGTCTGGTTTGAGCTGAATTTAGCAGGGCTGATACTGCATGAGGTGTATGGATGGTCAAGTCATGCCCTAACACTACGTCTTCACACTTACTTACCAGCAAAGATATTGCAGCAACACTTCTTAGGCAAGTAGGGAGAAATTACGCCACAGTGTCCAGTTGTGCACTGTAGTAGGCTACCGGTCTGCTGGCATCACCATGTCTTTGGGTCAGAACTCCTGCCGCACACCCAGCACTCTCCGTGCCGTACAGTTCAAACGATTTCTCGTAGTCTGGCTTTCCTAGTGCAGGTGCTTTTGTCAAGCAATCCTTCAGCTTCTCAAATGCCAGCTCAGATTCTTCAATGTGAGAAACCCGTTCTGGCTTGTTTGAGTAAACCATTTCCTGCAAAGGTAATGCCAAAATTGAGAAACCTGGGATCCAGTTTCTACAATATCCACACATTCCTAGAAATGTGTGGATTTGCTGCTGGGTTTGTGGCAGTGTCATGTCACGGATGGCTTGTATCCTGTCAGAAGTCAGGTGTCTTAGTCCTTGTGTCAAGCAGTGTCCCAAGTATTTGACCCTTGCCTGGCACAACTGCAATTTATCCTTGGAAACCTTGTGTCCTATCTGGGAAAGATCAAACAGAAGTTGTTTAGTGTCTGCCAGTGAGGACTCAAATGAATCCGAACATAACAATAAGTCATCAACATATTGTATCAGTACTGATCCATTTTTGGGTTGAAAGGATTGCAAACAGTCATGTAGGGCCTGAGAGAAAATACTTGGGCTGTCAATGAAACCTTGAGAAAGGCAATTGCGTGAAATTATGCTAATGGTATCATGTTGCGCCACGTATCACATACACATACGTGCGGTCCATTCGCACGGCTTATAGATACTTGTTATCTATAAACCCTAAGATCACGGGAGTCGAATTCACTAGCTGCGCTCCACAGCGGAACATAATACCAGAAATTATGCTCCTCCGCACGTTTTACCTTTAAAAACACACACACACTACGTGCCTCAACACCAATAAATACGTGAGGTCGCTAACCTCCACGCCACCAAGCCTCTGCTTACTCAGTGCCTAACCGACGGGATCCCGCTTTCCGGGGTTCAATTCACTCACACTTATTTTTCAATACCCACACTTATATATTTTCTGTACAGAAAATAAAATAAAATCACTCCTTCTGATCGGTTGTTTGCTCCAGAGGTGACACACTTTAAACAAAGTATTATAGTAATCTGCTTTAAAACTGGATAGTTACCTGTTAAAATGTTTTATCCCACCTTAACAATCAATTTCTATTATTCGTCTAACTTCCGCATGCGTAAATATGCACTCATGTTTCCTGTCTTCTGTGCGTCCACGTGTGTACCCATGCATCGCTGTATACATGTCCACGTACTATGACACATGTATACTTGCGTACACAAGTGTGTATCGCTGCGTATCTTTGCACGCGGCTTGCCACACTCTCCTACCCAACTCTAGTAATACAATAAAAACACTGTACTTGTATTGTAGCAGTTAAATAAATGCTTCCACGTTCCCTTCGAGCACCGGAAGTCCCCTGCCGGACAACTTCCGCTACGTGCTACCTAAACTTTTAGGCAGGAACGGAGCTTCATTTATGAAATGCAAATTTGAAACACTTTTTCAATTTTAAACACTGGGGAAACAGGCAACTTATCCGATTCTGTACAGATCTAATCTACGACTGTTTATAACCTATGGCAACAATACAGGGGAATACCTACTGTATATGCTTGTGCGCTTATTTTCACACTAACAGATCCAAAGAAAAATGGCTTTTCTTTGTTGTCCCTCAGTTCGCACCAGCACCTCTGAGACTATGCAAGACAGACATGGTTTAACAACATTAGGTAGTCTTAATACAAAACATAATTGTTTTAATTTAGACGTGTCTTCCACCCTTTGTTATTAGACAAAAGTCTGTAAAACCCTGCAAGTCCGCGAGTGTGAGATGAACCGGACAGAGCCCCCAGCTGTGGGATTCTAATTAATTTTACCAAGCCAAGATGTTTACTATGGACGCACAGCATAGTTATAGCCATAACGGCCGCAAACCTGCGTATATCCGCTGACAAACTTATCGCACAGACAGATGCAATGTGTGGCGTAAGTATGCTTACCCAGAAAAGAAACTGAATGCGACACCAATGGTTAGTTTAAATGTTGTGGAGCTCCAGAGTGTTGACATGGTGTGGACATCCTGTTGGGTAATCACTGTACCTGAATTGTGACCTGGAGACCATATTGGTGCGATTGTTAGAATGGAGACCAATTGATTGAAGTGTCTACTAGCCTTGTCAACATGCCACCTCTGGAGCTATCTGGTTGTCTCTACTATCACTTGCTGTTAATTGGATTCTACATTTGTGAAAAAGAATGAGGCTTGTCTTGATAAAGATTCTTGTTTGAAAATCGAAACGTCGACCAAATAAAGCCATTGGATAAAGTCTGAAAACACTATATTATACATTTGACATATCATACATCAGTGTCTGGTCTGTATGATATTGAATGTCACCTTTTGGTGGTCTTGCTTAAATCATTGAAAGGTTTTAAGCAAACAAGGTTCTGGCTTGTGTTTTAGTACATGATCAGGCATTTGCCTATCCTTAGGGTTTGTATGTTGTATTGTGTTCTTGTTTGTTCTGACCTATAGTGTAACAATGACAGTCCAGGATCTATTGACTCAACACACAACTTTTAATTGTTCGTGATTTACATTCCCAACAAAGAAAAGCCTATGAGTATAGAACACTACATTGTATGTTCACAATGGCTGTTTAAGCAATCTAATATTGTGTTTTAAAGGAGTGTCTGCAAATCGTTGACAATGTGTGTGTGTGTGTGAGGACTATGTATTAATTAATGCGATATATGAGTTTTGGTGTGCATGCAATATTTTTAGACTCTGACAGGGTAAACAACAGAGTAAACCATAGATTTTGTGTATTATGGCCTTTGTATATTTTTTTTTATTGTTGTGGAAAATAAAAGTCTAATAAAATGTTAAAATACAAAAAACATAAGGGCTTAGTTGGATTGTGACGTGATGGGGATGGGGTTGCCGACATAAGTTAATATTATGGAAATCAGACAGATCGGTTTTGATAATGCAGCCTTGATTCTGATAACGCCACAACTGCATCTTTATACTATATTAAGCGACATTATCAGATACAAACTTTCAATAATTTACTGACATTTAATCACACTACATTTTCCTTACCTTCTATTACATTGTTTTTTTTATATTTGCTGACTGCATTTTAATAAGTCTCAATAAAATAGATTTTCTTAAGGAGACCGTTTGCACCAAAAAAATATATTTTTTTCCTATTTTTGATATGGACCAGGGCTGGTTGCCCAGGAAAGTAGGACCTCCTCCTGGGTTTAACCAGCCTTTCTCCATACCCCTGGTGCACTGGGGTACAGAGGTAATGTGCATTTCAAGAAATAATATTGGGGTCTTTTTACACATGAACTACTGGCCCCAGCAAGCCTGCCTGGGTATAATGGCATTGCAGAACCACAAGTGCCAGCATGCCCAGGCATCCGGGCCTGCTGGCACCTGAAAGAAAAATAAATAAAATAAATTCAGAGCACACACCACCCAAAAAATATTTTATTAAATGACACTCTCATCAGAATGCCGGCCGTGGGGGCGAGTGCAACAAAGCCCCTTGCACGCTCGTTACACTCGCCACAGGTTTTATTCACACTCTACAGGTGTCATGGACACCCACCAGTGGGAATAGTCCCTGTTAGTCGGCATGCCGACTGTCGGTATTTTCAGGGTTTGTGATGTAGTGGTCGGTATTGTGACCGCTGGTTACAAAACTACATACCGTTGGGAGGTATTCATGGTTGGACTCTTAATGCTCCAAGGTACTTTGAAACAGTATTCCGTGTAACGTGTGAATCAACCAAAAAAATTCTGAGAAAATATTTTTAAATATTGGTAACTGGAAAATGTACTTTTTTCATGCTCTACGTTGTGATTTCCTGCAATATCTAGTGCTTATCGTTATATGATATTATTTGTTATCTTTTGCCACGTTCTACTCTGACACCATTTATACCATTGATGTTGCTTGAATGTCAATTTTGAACTAAAGCTCTGAATGTTCTTGTTATCTCTTCTGCCCTTCCCACTCTGACCCAATAGATCGATGACCAACGCGATGAATAAAGATCATGCCTCTAATATTAATTCATAAATAGGGACGCCAATCCCAGGATCGGGATCAGCAGGATTCCGGGATTTTGCCCCAAATTCCCGAGATGGGTGCCTCCGATCCCAAGAATTTCCAGGATTATGGTGCGCATGCACACATTTGTTTTCTGCCGGGCAGCCCTGAGCACTAGCGGCACTCGGCTCAGACATTGGTCTGTGCAATGTGCGGCTGTGCATGACATCATAAAGGTCACGCTGCCCACCTATTCAACAGCTGCACCTGACCACTTAAGCCATGCGGAGGTCTGCAGTGGCCGCGTGATGAGTGGTGACAGTGAGTGTCACACACTCTCTGAGCGGCACTTGAGACGGCTGCCAGAGTGGGACAGTCACTCATTGTTCTTTCCTCTTGGAGGAGGACAACGGTGTGAGACTGGGAATCGGGAGTCATTGGGTACCTGCCTGCTCTACCACCAGTGAGACAGTGCCTGGGCTGGCCCTGCTTGAAGTCACTCTCTGCAGAGACTCTGCCAAAAACTGTGCTGTGCCTGTGAAGTTAAGAGTGAACCGTCCAAAGTGACCTGTGTCCTATCCAGTGATTTCAGCCTGAAGCTGAGCCTATGTGTGCTGCTGCAGATTAGTGCTGTGAGCCTGACAGTCCTGTGGTGTTATTCAGTATTTCTGGATTGGCGGCAGGAGGGTGAGTCAAGTGAATGTTCTTTCTTAGTGTGGGGCTGGACTAGCTTTTGGGGGCCATTAAATTAATTTATTCCTGTGGTGGGGTAAGGGCCGGCAACAGAAATCTTGGTGCCCGGTAAAGTGATATCTCTGCGGCCCCCTCATATAAGAAACTGTTAATAAAGAAATATATATATATATTTATTTATTCATTTATCTATACACATATAAATATGTATACCTGTATCTCTCCTTCCTCCCCCGTACACACCACGGTCTGTGTCTCCCTCTCACCTTCCTCCCACACACCCCTCAGTCTGTCTCTCCCCAATGACTCCATGCTGCATTGCATCCCAAAGACCTGTATCCCCTCACCAATCCACTCTTACCCCGGAGAGAGAGTCACCTGCACTGCACTCCCCGGTATCCAGACACGAACACCGCACAGCAGGTACCTTACGGCCCTCAAGCCCCACCAGAAGAGGCCGGTGCAGAGCACGGGAATCCTGGCCAGTGGAGCTGCTGCCATGTCCTGTAACTGCCTGCAACAGAGCGGGACACGGAAGCGCGAGCACATACTCGCACTGCACAATCACTGTGTGTGAGAGGCTTCTGTCTCTCTGAGGCTGCGGCCACACCGCCTGCAGCTCGCTGCACTATTTGGACAAGACGTCTCACATCCCTGCCGGGCACAAAGTGGTTTTTCCTTGGGACTTCGCCTAGCCCCTCGGGGCTGGCTTATAGAAGCCAGCGCGAGACAGCAGCTGTCAGTCTGCCGGCGGGGAGGGGGCGTGCAAGAGCTCCCGAAGACAGAAGATGCCTGGAAGCCCTGGGAAGCAGAAGCAATACAAAAGAGCTGCCCAAAGGCCTCCGCCCACCCAGGTGAAGACAGAAGACTTCAGAAGTCCTGGGGAGGCGGCGGCCATGCAAATGAGCTGGCCAAAGGCGTCCGCCCACCCAGGTGAAGACAGAAGACTTCAGAAGTCCTGGGGAGGCGGCAGCCATGCAAATGAGCTGGCCAAAGGCGTCCGCCCACCCAGGTGAAGACAGAAGACTTCAGAAGTCCTGGGGAGGCGGCAGCCATGCAAATGAGCTGGCCAAAGGCGTCCGCCCACCCAGGTGAAGACAGAAGACTTCAGAAGTCCTGGGGAGGCGGCAGCCATGCAAATGAGCTGGCCAAAGGCTGCCACCCCAAGTGAAGATCCTGTGCAATAAACTTTTTTTTTTAAATGTGTTGTTTATTTATTTTAATATTTTCTTTTCAGGAGGACTACAGGTGCCAGCAGGCACTTTATGTCCAGGCATGCTAGCACTTTTGGTTCTCCAAGTGCCGGCAGGCTTGCTGGGACCTGTAGGCCACCTGTAAACAACAATATTAGCATGGCATGAACCCCGCACCCACCGCCACTAGGGGTGCAGGGCATAGTACTGGGATTTCAGCCCAGTGCTGGTTGTTGCTCGGGAGGGGAGATTCTATTCCATTTTTCTGGGGTGCCCACTTTCTGAGGAATTCCAGCCCTGGGCTGACTGGTTTGGGGGGAGTTTAATGTTATGACAGAGGGACCCCATACTGAGGAGCAGATGTATTAAGCCTGGAGAAGTGATAAAGCAGTGATAAGTGGAAAGTGATAACACAGCAGCCAATCAGATCCTAACTGTCAATTTAAATGTTGGAGCTGATTGGCTAGTGCGTTATCACCTTGCACTTATCACTGCTTTATCACTTATCCAGGCTTAATACATCTACCCCTGAGTGTGTTGGAGATAGACTCCGTATATCAACGTCCTTCGGTCATCTGTTTAATAACCTTGAACATCAGTCAATGGTTCTGTACTTAGCAGCCGGCTGGAGATCAGAAATAATGAGACAACACACAGGAGATATGTAGAAGCTCAGCAAGTAATTTATGATCTGACTCGTTATTTAGGAGCCTTTATTTATACACACATGAACAAAGGAATAAAGGTATAATAGTGTGTTAGCCAATCTAAGCACACCATGACCCTCATTCCGAGTTGTTCGCTCGCTAGCCACTTTTCGCAGCAGTGCACACGCTAAGCCGCCGCCCTCTGGGAGTGAATCTTAGCTTAGCAGAATTGCGAACGAAAGATTTGCAAAATTGCGAATAGAAATTTCTTAGCAGTTTCTGAGTAGCTCGAGACTTACTCCTACACTGCGATCAGTTCAGTCAGTTTCGTTCCTGGTTTGACGTCACAAACACACCCAGCGTTCGCCCAGCCACTCCCCCCGTTTCTCCAGCCACTCCCGCGTTTTTCCCCAGAAACGGCAGCGTTTTTTCACACACACCCATAAAAAGGCCAGTTTCCGCCCAGAAACACCCACTTCCTGTCAATCACACTCCGATCACCAGAACGAAGAAAAATCCTCGTAATGCCGTGAGTAAAATACCAAACTTCTTAGCAAATTTACTTGACGCAGCCGCAGTGCGAACATTGCGCATGCGCAGTTAGCGGAAAATCGCACCGCTGCGAAGGAAAATAACGAGCGAACAACTCGGAAAGAGGGCCCATGTGCATAGATAAACAATGATTTAATGAAACCAATTATAACATTCCTGTATGTATATTCTCATCAGTATCTGCTCATTAATTTAATGAGAAGGCCTTGTCCTTATCGCCATCTGGACATTAATCTTGAAAGCTTTCTTTCTATTGTCACCTGGACATTCCAAAACATACTCCTTAAATGTTCTCATCATGCAATTAAAGTTTTTCTCAGCCTGGGAGTTAACTAGATGTCCTTGTGACTGCAGCTGGAGAGATCATATTGCTTTCAACAAAATAGTTTCTCACATCTATGTAATTCATTTGAGGAAATTACATGTACTAGCTGGCTATGTTCATTGATTATTGCAATGAACATTCTAATCAATACCAAAATATGAAACATAGAATCACATAACTGCTTATTGGGTTGAAACTTATTATGCGTGCTTTTATTTATTAAATACAAAGCTTACAACAATTATAAAGATGATTTTATATTTAAAACTGTTTTAATTCCTTCAGAAACTCTTAAGGTCATTTTCTGGGCATCTTGCCAATATCTGGGAATCTTGCCAAAAAACTCCTATCTAGCAATTATAAATCTGCAGGTGTAAATTCCTTTGTATATACATTTAGGGAGTCTCTTCCCTATCATGTCATTATTTATAACAAACTACTGACGTCTTATAATATAATAAGCTTCGTTTATGTAGTACAAACATTCACTTAAAACTCTTAAAGGGGTAGGTAGGATTAATAACCCATATATTCCTCTGAGCTGATCCTTGACCATTATCAATATGTTGGAGTGCATATTTCTTATACAGGTTGCTAGGGCTAAGGGTCTCATGCATATATCAGATAAATGTCAGCTTATAAAACTATGAAAAATAGCTTGAAATACATCTAGAATGGCTGCCATTATACAAAATGGCTGATATCTGCTTTAGCATAATGCTGTCTCTTTCAAGTGTCTCCCCTGCTATGGCATTATCCTCCGCATCCCCCCTCCCCCTCCTGGCTGGTTCTGCCTGGTGCTAGTTTTCTTAAATATGGGGAACCCCATTTTTTTATACTGGGGGGGGTTAGTGAATAATCTAGTGCCTCCCCAGCCACAGACCTCAACGCACATCACTGCATCTCAGATGTACATAAGAGGCATGAAATTCATCTTGTAAACACGGAATCTCAGTTGCAGTGCTAATTGCATCACAGATAGAAATCCGTAAGAGCTACTTACGCAATTCCTTTGTTCGATCAGGTTCTATACCGCCCAAGTATTACCCATTTATAACTGTGTAAATACTCCCTTGTCTGTTGCGAGGAAATGAAGTAAGCAATTTATCTTGTAGACCTGAATGCACCCACCCAAAATAGCGAATAATGACTTTATGGGGTGACCAGTGTGTTCTGTCTACTCAGAATTCCAAGGCGTCACTGAAGGACATACCCGCCTGACTACTCTCAAAGATGAGTTTCTGCCTTTAATGGAATCTGTGCTATTCACGGTCAATGTGTTGCTAACCTGATAAGCACATATATCCATTTAAAAATAAAATATATTGCATTTCCCAAATAAAATCACAATTTACTACACAATCAAACCTACTACTGTAAAACACTTAGAGGGTCATTCCGAGTTGATTTCTAGCTGCCGTTGTTTGCAGCGCAGCAATCAGGCTAAAAATCTGCATTTCTGCACATGCGTATGCACCGCAATGTGCACGCACGATGTACGGGTACAAAGTCCTTTGTGGTTTTGTACAGGTTCTAGCTAAGCTTTCAGTCGCACGGCCTAATGCAGGAAGATTGACATGAAGTGGGCATTTCTGGGTGTCAACCGACCATTTTCGGTCTTAGAAAAACGCAGGCGTGTTGGGGAAATCACAGGCGTGGCTGGGTGGACGCTGGGCGGGTGTGTGACGTCAAAAGTCGTCCCTCCGTCATTAGAATCAACGCACAGGAAGAGTAACTACAGGGTTGGTCTTGTTTTGCACAAAATGATTTTGCAGACGCTCCGCTGCACAGGCGTTCACACTTCTGCAAAGAGAAAATACACTCCCCGTTGGGTGGCAACAATGCGTTTGCACGGCTGCTAAAAGTAGCTAGCAAGCGATCAACTCGGAATGACCCCCTTAGCCCATCTGGATAAAGTGTTAGAACATTAACCATAGGCAGATTTTTCCTTTTTTTTAATTCTTAAATAGGATCTTAATTACCTACCGGTAAATCCTTTTCTCATAGTCCGTAGAGGATACTGGGGTCCACATTAGTACCATGGGGTATAGACGGGTTCACTAGGAGTCATGGGCACTTTAAGAAATCAGTAGTTTGGGCTGGCTCCTCCCTCTATGCCCCTCCTACCAGACTCAGTCTAGAAACTGTGCCCTAGGAGACGGACATACTTTGAGAGAAGGATTTAACAGAACAGTGGTGAGATTCGAACCAGCACACACAAACAAGAGGAAAGCCATGCTAACCAAACCTGAAACTAGGAACAGCAACAGCTGAACCAACAACAATACTTAACCAAGTAACAGTGCAGGAATATGAAGCATTGGGGTGGATGCCGAGTATCCTCTATGGATTACGAGAAAAGGATTTACTGGTAGGTAATTAAAATCCTATTTTCTCTTATGTCCTAGAGGATACTGGGGTCCACATTAGTACCATGGGGATGTACCAAAGCTCCCATACCGGGTGGGAGAGTGCTGAGGTTCCTGCAGAACTGATTGACCAAACTGACGGTCTTCAGCGGCCAAAGTATCAAACTTGTAGAACTTAGCAAACGTGTTTGAACCTGACCAAGTAGCCGCTCGGCAGAGCTGTAAAGCCGAGACATCCCGGGCAGCCGCCCAGGAAGAACACACCGACCTAGTGGAGTGGGCCTGTACAGATCTTGGAACCAGCAAACCTGCTGTAGAATAAGCATGCTGGATAGTGAGCCTGATCCAGTGAGCAATAGACTGCTTGGAAGCAGATCACCCAATTTTATTGGAATCATAGAGAACAAACAGTGAGTCAGATTTCCTGTGACGAGCTGTCCGCTTCACATAGATTTTTAAAGCCCTCACAACGTCCAAGTACTTTGAAGAAGCAGAGGTGTCGGTAATCACCGGAACCACAATAGGTTGGTTGATATGAAATGCAGACACCACCTTAGGAAGAAATTGCTGACAAGTTCTAAGTTCAGCACGATCTTCATGAAAAATCAAATAGGGGCTCTTGTGAGACAACGCCCTCAGTTCCGACACCCGCCTGGCCGAAGCAAGGGCCAACAGTGTAACGGTTTTCCACGTAAGAAACTTAACATTACCATCCCGTAAGGGAATCCGGTCTGAAGATCGATAGTGTCCAGGTCGACAATGTTTAGGTCGACCACTATAGGTCGACAGTCACTATGTCGACAGGGTCAGAAGGTCGACAGGGTCAGAAGGTCAACATGTTCTAGGTCAACAGGTCAAAAGGTTGACATGAGGTTTTTTTTTCCAAAAATCCTTTTTTTTACTTTTTCATACTTAACGATCCATGTGGACTATGATTGGAACGGTAACCTGTGCCGAGCGAAGCAAGGCACCTTGCCCGAAGCATGGCGAGCGAAGCGAGCCTTGTGAGGGGACACGGTGCACTAATTCGGCTTCCCAGTCACTGTACGCAGAAAACGACACAAAAAAACATTAAAAACTCATGCCGACCTTTTGACCTGTCGACCTAGAACATGTCGACCTTCTGACCCTGTCGACTTTCTGACCCTGTCAACCTAATGACTATCGACCTATAGTGGTTGACCTAAACATTGTCGACCTAGACACTGTCGATCTAATGATCCACACCCCCTGTATGGGCTCAAACTAATCCCATTGGAGGAACTACAGCACTACGTTGAGATCCCAAGGTGCCGTAGGAGGAACAAAAGGTGGTTGTATGTGCAGAACCTCTTTCAAAAAAGTCTGAACCTCTGGAAGAGACGCCAATTGTTTCTGAAAGAAAATGGACAAGGCCGAAATCTGGACTTTTCAGGAGCCCAAACGCAGGCTCACAGCCACTCCTGACTGCAGAAAAAATAGAAAACATCCAAGTTGAAATTCCACTGCAGGAAATTTCCTGTTCTCACACAAAGAGATGTATTTCTTCCAAATACGGTGGTAATGTTTAGACGTTACCCCTTTTCTGGCTTGGATCAAGGTAGGAATAACCTTGTCCAGAATCCCTTTCCGGGCTAGAATTTGACGCTCAACCTCCATATTGTCAAACAAAGCCGTGGTAAGTCTTGATAGACGAACGGCTCCTGTTGTAGAAGATCCTCGTGAAGAGAGAGGGGCCACAGGTCCTCTAGGAGCATCTCCAGTAGATCCGCGTCCCAGGCCCTTCTTCGCCAGTCTGGAGCAATGAAAATTGCTTGAACCTTTTCCCTTTTTATTCTTTTTAGAATCCTTGGGATCAATGGAAGTGGTGGAAACACGTACACCATCTAGTAGACCAATGGAGTCACCAGAGCGTCCACTGCAACTGCTTGTGGGTCTCTCGACCTGGAACAATACCGATTGAGCTTCTTGTTGAGACGAGAGGCCATCATATCGATTTGTGGAATTCCCCACCGATGTGTCAAGGACTCTAAAACCTGTGGGTGAAGGCCATACTCCCCTGGATGGAGGTCGTGTCTGAGGAAGTCTGCTTCCCAGTTGTCTACACCCGGAATGAAGATTGACGACAATGCCACAGCGTGCCTTTCTGCCCAGAGGAGAATCCTTTATACCTCCGACATTGCTGCTCTGCTCTTCATTCCGCCCTGTCGGTTTATGTACGTTACCGCCGTCACATTGTCTGACTGAACCTGAATGGCTTGATCTTGAAGAAGATGTGATGTCTGTAGAAGGGCGTTGTATATGGCCCTGAGTTCCAGAATGTTGAGTGGAAGAATGGTTTCCTGACTTGACAATTTTCGTTGGAACTGCTCCCCTTGGGTTCCTGCTCCCCAACCCCTGAGGCTTGCATCTGTGGTTAGCAGAATCCAATTTTGAATCCCGAACCTTCAGCCCTCGGTCAGGTGAGAAGTCTGTAGCCACCACAGAAGAGAAATCCTGGCTTCTGGCAACAGATGTATCCTGTGAAGATGTGATCCAGACCACTTGTCCAACAGATCCAGCTGGAAGGGTCTTGCGTGAAACCTTCCGTACTGCAGTGCCTCGTAAGAAGCCACCATCTTTCCCAGGAGGCGAATGCATAGATACACCGATATCCGGGTTGGTTTTAGAACTTCCCACACCATCGACTGGATCACCAATGCCTTTTCCATTGGAAGGAATACCAATTGTGCCTCCGTCCCCAGTATCATTTCCAGGTACGGAAGCCTCCGTGTCGGTTCCAGGTGAGATTTTGGCAGGTTCAGAATCCACCCGTGATCCTGGAGTAATCGTGTTGAGAGGGCGATGTTGTGTAACAACTTCTCCCTGGATGGTGCTTTAATCAGCAGATCATCCAGGTACGGTATTATATTCATTCCTTGCTTGTGGAGGAGAAGCATCATCTCTGCCATTACCTTGGTGAACACCCTCGGTGCCGTGGAGAGGCCAGATGGCAGGGCCTAGAACTGGTAGTGACAGTCCTGTAAAGCAAACCTTAGATAAGCCTGATGAGGCGGCCAAATCGGAATATGAAGGTACGCATCCTTGATATCCAGAGACACCAGGAATTCCCCCTCTTCTAGACCTGAGATCACCGCTGTCAGAGACTCCATCTTGAATTTGAACACCCGTAAGTACGGGGTCAGTGACTTGAGATTTAAAATGGGTCATACCGAACTGTCCGGCTTCAGTACTATAAACAGATTGGAATAATAACCTTTGTTTCGCAGTTGCAGTGGAACTGGGACAATGACCTGAGTCTGTACCAGTTTTTTAATTGCTGCCTGTAAAGTCACACTTGTTTCTGGAGAAGCTGGCAAGCCTGATTTGAAGAATCTATGAGGTGGGAGTTCCTGAAATTCCAGATTGTATCCTTGGGCGATAAGATCTTTTACTCAGGGATCCTGGCATGATGTTGCCCATGTGTGACTGAAATAACTTAACTGGGCTCCCACCTGCCTGTCTTCCAGGCAGTGTGGTCCACCGTCATGCAGGAGGCTTTGAGGAAGCAGAGCTGGAAGTCTGTTCCTGTGAACCAGCAGCTTCTGGTTTTCTTGGTTTCCCTCTATTGCCTTTGAAGGCCATAGAAGAACCCTTGGACTTGTTTTTGAACTTCGCCGTCCGATAGGACTGTAGAGTAGGAGCAGTATAGGATTTTCTAGCCGGGGAGCTGCGGAAGGAAGGTAGGTAAACTTACCTGCCATAGCCTTGGATATCAGTGTATCTAATTCATCTCCAAAGAGGGCATCACCTGTGAATGGTAGGCATTCCACGCCTTTCCTGGAATCTGCATCCGCAGTCCACTGACGTAGCCACAAGCCCCTGCACTCTGACACAGCCATAGCAGTGGTGCGTGTGTTGATTAAACCAATTTCCTTTATGCACTCCACCATGAAGCCAGCGGAATCCTGTATATGCTGTAGGAGTAAAATTATCTCATCCCTGGATAAGGAATATAACCCCTCAATCAGATTTTCTGACCACTATACAATGGCACTTGAGATCCAATCACAAGCTATAGTGGGTCTCTGGGCCACCCACGCAGCTGTGTACAGAGATTTGAGAGTGGTCTCAATCTTGCAGTCAGCAGCATCCTTCAAGGAAGCAGCCCCAGGAACAGGTAAAACTACTTTACGTGACAACCTGGAAACAGATGCGTCAACTGTCGGGGGGTTCTCCCATTTTTTTCTATCATCCTGAGGAAAAGGGAAGGATGTAAGTAATCGTTTTGGGACCTGAAATTTTTTATCAGGATTTACCTCAAACAGGGAACTTAATTCCTTGGAGGCAGGGAAAGTGGCTGAGGATTTCTTTTTTACATTAAAATAAGATTCCTCTTCTTCTTCTGACACTTTGTCAGGAATGTGCAGGACATCTCTAACAGCTTCTATCAGGTCCTGTATACCCTGTGACAAAGCTGCATCCCCCCTCCTGAGTCCATCTCCCCCTCCTCCTGGTCTGATACATCATCATTATCAGTGTCAGCCTGCATGAGCTGGGCCAGAGTACGCTTTTGTGGGCAAATGGCAGGGGTCTGAGATGCTGGTATGGGAGCTGAATCTCTATTCATAGGTCATCCACAGACTGTCTTAAGTATTGCATCTCTTTCTCAGTATGGGACAATTTATTTGATACTGGATATCATCCCCTTAATAGAATCTAACCATGTGGGTTCTGACCCACTGGCCTGAGAATGTGCACTATCCTGAGTACAGGGTAGTGAGTCTCCAGGGGAGGACAGACACTCTGCTGTGCAGGAAACACAGTCCCTGGACATGATAATGTGAAGGGACACCCACACACCCACACACAGAAGGTGAAAACACAAGTTAACCCACACAGAGCCCGCAGGGAGAAACAGAAGTCAGAGCCAGCCACACCGCACCCCTTCTTGCCAAGGATAAACTTAGCTGGGTCACCTAACTAAGTCTCTTAATAGGGCTTAGTATGCTACAGCGCTCCCTCTTACTAAAACCCCTTGGTACCGCTGAGGAGACCTGGAGTCTTCTGAGAGGAGCTGCGCTTCCCTGTGATGCCTGTCAGACTGAGCTGCAGAGGGAAAAGGGCACTGGTGAGCCGCTGGATCCACTCATAGTGAAGCCCTGCCCCCATAATGGCGGGCATCTTCCCGCTTTTATTCAAACCGGCCTGAGGTAATTTTTACATTTAACAGTGGGTTAGAATCCCTGTTCAGCTAGCATGCCAGTATGGGTATTATTAGGTCTCAGCACGCCCCTCACAGTGGGACACGCTCGCAGCGTGTCTCTGAGCCCTGGAGCGCAGCCTGCATGGCAGCACTGCGCTCCTACCTTGATGCCGCCATCTCAGCCGGCGACCCGCTAACTGGGACACCGGCCATGTTCTCACCACTCTTCATACTTTAGACTGTTAGGGGTGGCGGCGTGCTGCGGGAATGTATGCTCGCCATGGTGGGGCTTGTGAATAGGTCCCTCTGGAGCTATGTCCTGTCAATGGGGAACGGGACCATTAACCCTAGGGAGGTTGGGCCATTCCTCCCCCTAAGTCCCATGAAGCAGGCAGTCTGATGTCCAGTCAGACCTGCCTGAAAATAACAAACAAGAAAATAAATGTAGAAAACTCTTCAGGAGCTTCCATAAGCGTGACCGGCTCCTCTGGGAACATTTTCTAAACTGAGTCTGGTAGGAGGGACATAGAGGGAGGAGCCAGCCCACACTCTCAAACTCTTAAAGTGCCAATGGCTCCTGTTGGACCTGTCTTTACCCCATGGTACTAATGTGGACCCCGGTATCCTCTAGGATGTAAGATAAATCAGGTTTATATTGTATTCTCAATCAATAACAAGTCTATGGTATTGTAAGTAAATGCAATATGCGTGCTCAGTAATGCTATTCAGAGCCGTTTCTTGCAGTGGGCAAGGCGTGCATTCGCACGGGGCGCCTGCCGCGGCTCAAGGTGGCTCAGTTTGCTGCTCCCCCTCTTCCCCGTCATTACTACTCTAATCGGGGGGCGGAGTTTTGTGCAATGACGCGTTTGCGTTGTGACGTCACGATGCAAACGCGTCATTACATGAAACTCCGCCCCCCAAGCGGATTAGTAATGACGGGGAGGAGGGGGAGCTGCCTGCCAGTAAGCTAGTAGGAGGAAGAGGCAGGCCACAGAGTGGGAAGCGGGAGGACCGCTGCAAACGTAAGTATAAATTTCTCTCTCACTCTTTTCACTCTCTCTCTCACTCTCTTTCCCTCTCTCTCTCACTATCACTCTCTCTCACTCTCTTTCTTTGTAGAAGGGGACTCTTGCCTGCCTTAATGTGTAAAATGGGGACTCTTGCCTGCTGTAATGTGTAAAATGGGGACTCTTGCCTGCCTTAATGTGTAAAATGGGGACACCTGCCTGCCTTAATGTGTAAAATGGGGACTCTTGCCTGCCGCAATGTGTAAAATGGGGACTCTTGCCTGCCTTAATGTGTAAAATGGGGACTCTTGCCTGCTGTAATGTGTAAAATGGGGACTCTTGCCTGCCTTAATGTGTAAAATGGGGACACCTGCCTGCCGTAATGTGTAAAACGGGGACTCTTGCCTGCCGCAATGTGTAAAACATGGACTCTTGCCTTGCATAATGTGTAAAATGGGGACTCTTGTCTGCTGTAATGTGTAAAATGGGGACACCTGCCTGCCTTAATGTGTAAAACAGGGACTCTTGCCTGCTGTAATGTGTAAAATGGGGACTCTTGCCTGCCTTAATGTGTAAAATGGGGACTCTTGCCTGCTGTAATGTGTAAAATGGGGACTCTTGCCTGCCTTAATGTGTAAAATGGGGACACCTGCCTGCCTTAATGTGTAAAACGGGGACTCTTGCCTGCCGCAATGTGTAAAACATGGACTCTTGCCTTGCATAATGTGTAAAATGGGGACTCTTGTCTGCTGTAATGTGTAAAATGGGGACACCTGCCTGCCTTAATGTGTAAAACAGGGACTCTTGCCTGCTATAATGTGTAAAATGGGGACACCTGCCTGCCGTAATATGTAAAACGGGGACTCTTGCCTGCCGTAATGTGTAAAACGGGGACTCTTGCCCAGGGCTGTTTCTTGGGGCAGGCGAGCAGTGCAACCGCACTGGGCGCCCGCCGCGGCACTAACTGTGGCTCCTTGCTTCCCCCTCCTATTTCTCCCCGAGTAACCCGCTCGGGGGGTCGGAGTTTCACGGAATGACGCGGTTGCGTTGTTACGTCATGGGGCAACCCCGTCACTCCGCGAAACTCAAACCCCCCCCCGCGCGGAGTACAAGGAGGGATCCAAGTTAGGAAGAGGGAAAGGCCGGCGCGAGGATCGACTGGTGAGGCGGGCCGAAGAGCGGTAATCGCCTCTGTAAGTATTCTCTCTCTCTATGTGTAAAATGGGGACACCTGCCGTAATGTGTGAAATGGGGACTCTTGCCTGCCGTAGTGTGGGGATTTAATGTATCAAAGGCATTGCTGTGTGGGGCATAATATGGTGCAGGGGGCATTACTGTGTGGGGCTTAATATGGTAGAATTTTCTGTTCCTGTGGTGGTCGTGATCTGTTGGAGCAGGGTAAAAAACTGGATTGTGAGGTAGTTTTTTTTTAGACGAGGCCATGACCATTTAAATGAGGCCACACCCATTTAGATGAGGCCACGCCCCTTGTCGTGTGCGCGCACAAGTTTTTTTTTTTTATCTAGGTGTGTGTGGGGGGGGGGGGGGGCACATTTTTTATGTCATGGGGGGGCGCATTTTTAAATCTCGCACTGGGAGCCAAATTGGCTAGAAACAGCCCTGCTCTTGCCTGCTGTAATGTGTAAAATGGGCACACCTGCCTGCCGTAATATGTAAAACGGGGACTTTTGCCTGCCGTAATGTGTAAAATGGGGACTCTTGCCTGCTGTAATGTGTAAAACGTGTACTCTTGCCTGCCGTAATATGTAAAATGGGGACTCTTGTCTGCTGTAATGTGTGAAATGGGGACACCTGCCTGCCGTAATATGTAAAACGGGGACTCTTGCCTGCCATAATATGTAAAACGGGGACTCTTGCCTGCCATAATGTGTAAAACGGGGACTCTTGCCTGCCATAATGTGTAAAACGGGGACTCTTGCCTGCCATAATATGTAAAACGGGGACTCTTGCCTGCCATAATGTGTAAAACGGGGACTCTTGCCTGCCATAATGTGTAAAACGGGGACTCTTGGCTGTCGTAATGTGTAAAATGGAGACACTTGCCTGCCATAATGTGTAAAACGGGGACTCTTGCCTTGCGTAATGTGTAAAATGGGGACTCTTGCCTGCCGCATTGTGTAAAATAGGGATTTAATGGGTGGTCTTCTGTATACCGGCGGTCGGGCTCCCGGCGCTCAGTATACCGGCGCCGGGAGCCCGACCGCCGGCATACCGACACTTATTTTCCCTCGTGGGGGTCCACGACCCCCATAGAGGGAGAATAAAATAGTGTGGCGCGCGTGGCGAGCGCAGCGAGCCCGCAAGGGGCTCATTTGCGCTCGCCACACTGTCGGTCAGCCGGCGGTCGGGCTCCCGGCGCCGGTATGCTGGGCGCCGGGAGCCCGACCGCCGGCCAGCCGTAGTGAACCCGGATTTAATATATCAAGGGCATTGCAGTGTGTGTGGCATAATATGGTGCAGGGGGCATTACTGTGTGGGGCTTATTATGGTAGAATTATTGATTTTTTTCCTGTGGTGGCCTTGATCTGTTGGTGCAGGGTCAAAAACTGGGGTGTAAGTAAGGTAGTCTTTCCAGACAAGACCACGCCCAATTTAATGAGACCACGCCCATTTTTACAAGATCACACACCCTTTCTGGGGACGTGCAAATGCTTTATTTTTTAGATTTATGGGGGGGGCGCATTTTTTTTCTGGCAATGGGGGAGGGGGGCGCATTTTTAAATCTCACACTGGGAGCCAAATTGCCTAGAAACAGCCCTGATGCTATTGTATGACAATAGATGCATATTATCTGGGATCTGGTTTACTGTAAACAACCCCCCTTTTGTTGCTACTTAAACAATGAGCACAATGACAGAAGGAGCATGGATCACACTGTTGCTATGTGAAGCAAAATTAACTAGCAAACATAAGAAAATTTGTATCATTACATCAGCGCACAACATTGGAACATACCTGCAAAGCATTTCAGTTCAACAGAAAAGAATACCATCACTAAATCAATTTTCAGTTACATTAATTTGCTTCAGAAATATGAAAAACAATATTAATCAAAATATTCATTCATATTTAGGTTCACTGCATTTAATTATGAATTCTCTAGGCCTTTGAGAATCATAACCAAAGTAGTTTGTCTTGGCTCGCCATTGAAAAAGGGGAGTTTATTTTCTCTTCTTGTATTACCCTTCGCTCTTCACAAGACCTGCGTCTCTCATCCACACTCATTACTCGCTCCCACTCACGACTGCAGGACTTTCATCGGGCTGCACCCACTCTGTGGAATGCCCTACCACGCACAATAAGACTCTCCTCTAGTCTCCAAACCTTCAAGCGTTCCCTGAAAACTCACCTCTTTAGGCAGCTCATCAAATTCCAGAACCACCCACATAACTTTCATAAACCTTTCTATCAAATTACATCCACTCTGTACAGTCTACACATATCCTCACATGTCTTCTCATTCTATGCAATAGACAGCACCTATCCTTGTGTACACATGCCTATTTCCCTATAGATTGTAAGCTTGCGAGCAGGGCCTTCCTACCTCTATGACTGTTATCACCCAGTTTGTTATTGTTATTTCAAATTGTAAAGCGCAACGGAATTTGCTGCGCTATATAAGAAACTGTTAATAAATAAATAATAATTAACCTCATATTCCTAAAGCAAATGTACTATTTTATACCATTTAGTGGCTTATAATAATAATAATAATCACTAATTATATACCTTTCAATAATGTATTTGCAAGGTTACCTCTAAAATCATCAGGATAATTATATTCAATATAAAACAACTGACAATTATATAAGAAATATAATTATTATGATCAGGCGCTCTAGATCCTCTAGCTTGTTTATATCAGACAATATCACCTGTATATGTCTAGTAATAATAAATGATTAAATAGCAGCTCCCTTATAAGTATTATGCAATACTCAATAAACATATAAAACAATATTAGCCAAAGGCAATTTATTAATAATACACAGATTGTACTTAGAAAAAGCAATATGTAATGTTTATACACTATTAAAATAGCCTGCACATTAGCACATAATTACCAGCACACAACAGCAGCGTTAGAGTCCACAATAGATGTTTTGTTCCTGTGATATTCTCCTTATTTGTTACCAGCCAATTTAGAGAATCTCAACATGTGTTTCAAAGCGTAGTAAGAAATGTAAAGAAGTGATTAATCTTGCACATGTGAAAGTGCTTGGTTGTCATCTCTCAGTCACCGATTTTTTTGTGCACAAAGTAGCTGGTTTCTGTCAGCGTCCGGAGTCTTACCAGTACACTGGGGCTGCGGGGCTGGCTTTCTTGGCGTTGTGCGGGCAGCGGCGGAGGTGGGCTGCTACGCCGGGTTCGAGGGCAGCAGTAGCGGCGGTGAGGGGGTCCGCTCGTGGCGGCGGGATGCTGCTGCAGCGGGTCGCTCTTGCTGAGCCGTTGCTAGGAGACATGTGGCAGTGAGGTCTGTGGCTATGCAGAAAGGTCTGCATTACTGGGCGCCTCCATGTTGGAGACCAAGTTTTAAGCATAGTTCTTGTTTCCTGTTTCTTCCAGCCAATCCAGGGAAGCTCTCCCTATAAAAGGGGGCTGGTTTAGGACAGGGACGCCAGTGCTTCAAGTTACAACCCTGTTGTAGGTGCTTTAGCCTGTGCTCCCAGGATTCCTGCTGTATCTTGGTTCCTCCTGATCCTGCTTGGTCGGTTCTCTGTTGCTGCTGCAGCCCTGCCGTTTCTTGCCTGCTACTGCCTGTCGAAGCGCTCCTGGAAAACCCGGTCCAGTAAGACTTTTTGGGCACAGTCGGCCCCGGGTCTTCTGCCTCATCTTTCAAGCCACACTCCACAGATCTCCTTCACCAGCAGTGGCGCACCCAGGGGGGGTTTCCGAGTACCCAGAAACCCCCCTCCACTAAAAAAAAAAATATATATATATTTTTTTTTTTTTTTTTAAGCTGCATGAGTATTATTAATGACTGTCTAGCATCCTCTGCAGCCTGCTGTCTTCCTGGTGGCACTTGCAAGTGCAATAAAAGTTTACTTTATTTTAATTATAGAACATATATATCCATGTGCATACATATATACACATACATACATACATACATACATATAAACACACACACACACACACACACACACATATGATATACATATATACATATATATACATGTGTCTATATATGTGTACTGTATGTGTGTGTACATATATATATATGTATGCATGTTTAATATGCTATGTATATGGGTTCACTACGATCTCCCGGCGACCAGCATACCTGCGCCGGGAGGCCGGCTGCCGGCTTACCGACAGTGTGGCGAGCGCAAATGAGCCCCTTGCGGGCTTGCTGCGCTCGCCACGCTACGGGCACGGTGGCGCGCTAAGCGCGCCACACTATTCTATTCTCCCTCCAGGGGGGTCGTGGACCCCCACGAGGGAGAATAAGTGTCGGTATGCCAGCGGTCGGGCTCCCAGCGCCGGTATGCTGGTCGCCGGGAGCCCGACCGCCGGCATACTGAAGACCACCCGTGTATATGTATGTGTGTGTGTATGTATATATATATATATATATATATGTAGATATATGTATGTATATATATATATATATACACATACACACACACACACACACACACACAGACACACTAGTTTTACGGACCCAGCATATACTGGGTCACCTCAGTCCCCACCCCCGTGATTGGCTCCGCCCAGTTCTGGAAACCCCCCCTTGCAAATCCTGCGTTTGCCACTGACCAGCCACGCCTTTAACCACCATCCACAGTTTCGCAGTTCATAATCTACAGCCTCATATTTAAAGCCACAGTCCTTTGTCTCCAGCCACATCTCTAACCACTATTTCACAGTTCCGCAGTTCATTATTCACAACCTCGTCTTTCAAGCCACAACCAGCAGTTCTTTAAATCATTGTTCACTAGCCACAGTTCTCTACCTTAGTCCTGTCCATAAGAACTACAATCCACTGACTCTTAGCTTCACCTATGTTCTTCATTGCCTCTTGTCCCATGAGAAGGAACTATATCCAACCCCCTCATCTCGTTCATCCACAGCCAACTACCTCCTTGGGCAAGTCTCAGCTGCCGGATCCTCAAACCTCGCTAGTCGTGACAGTTTCTCAGAGTATATTTGTGTTTAAACTAGAGATGAGTGGGTTCGGTTCTCAGAGAACCGTACCAAACTTCACGCTCTGAACCCAGTTCCAAGCCTAGCTCGGGTTTTCCCGCCTGACTCGGAAACCCGAACGAGGCAAAACATCATCATCCCGCTGTCAGATTCTTGCGAGATTTGGATTCCATATAAGGAGCCACGCGTCCCCGCCATTTTTACTACGGCATTGGAGAGTGTACAGAGAGGACGTGTCTCCGTTCTCTGTGTCCATGGCTTGTGCTGAAGCTGTCCAGTCACAGTGGTTGTGTCCTCTGCTGCCATATGTCCAGTGCTGCAGTTTAATAAGTCCCTTACAGTGTTGCTGTGTAGTCCTGCATCAGACCAGTGGTGGTGTCCTGGCCATCAGTCAGTCCACTGACCATTCACAGTGGTGGTGTCCTCTGCTGCCATATGCCCAGTGCTGCTGTATAATAAGTCCCTTACAGTGTTGCTGTGTTGTGCTGCATCAGACCAGTGGTGGTGTCCTGGCCATCAGTCATTCCAGTTACCAGACAGTCACAGTGGTATACGCTGCTGCTATATGTCCACTGCTACAGTATAATAATAATAATAATAATAATAATTCACTGGAATTAATTGGCAAGATCACTGGAATTATACGTCCAAATCAGTGGAATTAATTGTCAGGATCACTGTAATTAGTAATTATACGTCCAAATCAGTGGAATTAATTGGCAAGATCACTGTAATTAATAAATCATGAACATAGGGCAGGACCTCAGCCGTTCCTTGCCACTCCGTGTCGTAAATGGCATATTGGCAAGTTTACGTTTCTACTCAGACAATTTAAATTAAATGTTTTTGGTCTTTTTACTGAACTTTGGCTTTTTTGATTTTACATGCCCTCTACTATCACATTGGGCATCGGCATTGGCAGACGACATTGATGGCATTTCATCGTCTATGTCACGGCTAGTGGCAGCAGCTTCAGCTCTAGGAGGAAGGGGTTCTTGATCTTTCCCTATTTTATCTTTAAAATTTTTGTTTCCATTAGTTTTTTTTGAGTTAAATAACACAATATGCGGCACAGGAATGACTGATGGCTGATGGCCAAGACACTACCACTGGTCTGATGCAGCACAACACAACAACACTGTAAGAGACTTGTGGTTGTTGTTGTTGTTGTTACTATTATTATACGGCAGCAGTGGACATATTGCAGCAGCGTATACCACTGTGACTGCTTCGTCACTGGAATGACTGATGAGATAGGGCACTACCACTGGTCTGGACAGCACAACACAACACAACACCACTTTATACAGCTACACTGGATATACGGCAGTAGAGGAAACCAACACTGTGACTGGCTGGACTGATGCAGCACAATACAATGACTACACTGGACTGGACAGCACAAACAGCACCACTTTATACAGCTACACTGGATATATGGCAGCAGAGGACACCAACACTGTGACTGGCTGGACTGATGCAGCACAATACACTGACTACACTGGACTGGACAGCACAACACAGCCCCACTTTATACAGCTACACTGGATATATGACAGCAGAGAACACCAACACTGTGACTGGCTGGACTGATGCAGCACAATACACTGACTACACTGGACTGGACAGCACAACACAGCACCACTTTATACAGCTACACTGGATATATGACAGCAGAGAACACCAACACTGTGACTGGCTGGACTGATGCAGCACAATACACTGACTACACTGGACTGGACAGCACAACACAGCACCACTTTATACAGCTACACTGGATATATGACAGCAGAGAACACCAACACTGTGACTGGCTGGACTGATACAGCACAATACACTGATTACACTGGACTGGACAGCACAACACAGCACCACTTTATACAGCTACACTGGATATATGACAGCAGAGAACACCAACACTGTGACTGGCTGGACTGATGCAGCACAATACACTGACTACACTGGACTGGACAGCACAACACAGCACCACTTTATACAGCTACACTGGATATATGACAGCAGAGAACACCAACACTGTGACTGGCTGGACTGATGCAGCACAATACACTGACTACACTGGACTGGACAGCACAACACAGCACCACTTTATACAGCTACACTGGATATATGACAGCAGAGAACACCAACACTGTGACTACACTGAACTGATGCAGCACAATACACTGACTACACTGGACCGGACAGCGCAACACAGCACCACTTTATACAGCTACACTGGATATACGGCAGTAGAGGAAACCAACATTGTGACTGATGCAGCACAATACAATGACTACACTGGACTGGACAGCACAACACAGCACCACTTTATACAGCTACACTGGATATATGGCAGCATGGGACACCAACAATGTGACTGGCTGAACTGATGCAGCACAATACACTGATTACACTGGACTGGACAGCACAACACAGCACCACTTTATACAGCTACACTGGATATATGACAGCAGGGGACGCCAACAATGTGACTGGCTGAACTGATGCAGCACAATACACTGACTACACTGGACCGGACAGCGCAACACAGCACCACTTTATACAGCTACACTGGATATACGGCAGTAGAGGAAACCAACATTGTGACTGATGCAGCACAATACACTGACTACACTGGACTGGACAGCACAACTTTACAGCTACACTCAATATATGGCAGCAGGGGACACCAACACTGTGACTGGCTGAACTGATGCAGCACAATACACTGACTACACTGGACTGGACAGCACAACACAGCACCACTTTATACAGCTACACTGGATATATGACAGCAGAGGACACCAACACTGTGACTACACTGGACTGGATTGAGCAGCACAACACAGCACAAGACTTGTCATCCCACTTTCCCTCCCCCACACAGACACTGAACACTGAGGACACATCCTCTCAATACACTCTCCGAGACTGGAGTGAAAATGGCCATGATGCACGGCTCTTTATATGGAATCCAAATCCCGCGAGAATCCGACAGCAGGATGATGACGTTTTGCCGTGTTCAGGTTTCCGAGTCAGGTGGGAAAACCCGAGCCGGGCTCGGAACCGAACTTGGAAAGCAAAGTCCGGTAGGGTTCGGTTCTCTGAGAACCGAACCCACTCATCTCTAATAATTACTTCACTTTTAACACAAAATTTTGTTTACAGGTCCTCGGTGTGTGGCCATGGGCACCAGATTTGCCCCTAGTCTAGCTAATATCTACATGGTCCTCCTGGAAGACACTTATGTATGAGAGGGCCCCTTTGAGGCGAACCTGGTGCTATATGGCTGTTACATCGAGGACATGTTTTTATTTGGGACGGGGACCAACGTCAGGCATCCCTCTTCCTAGCATACCTTAACACTAACACCTTTGGTTTATCGTTCACCAGCACCATTCACACTTCATATATCACCTTTCTTGATATTGCTCTGTCCGTTGAAAACGATCAGATCATCACATCTACATTCCGAAACGAAGTAGACACAAATAATTTTCTCAATTACCATAACTGTCACCACCGCCCTTGGCTCAACAATATACCTAAAAGTCAATATTTATGGTTAAGACGCAATTGCTCTGAGATGGATCAGTTTAAGATACAAGCCCTCAAATTAACATCAGCTCTCAATGAACAACACTTTCCCTCAAATATCATAGATAGGGCCTTGTCTGCAAAAGAGATTCCTTATTACAACCTAAACATAAGATGACAAAACTGGATACGGACATAGATTGTCAACCAGATTCATTACTAAGTACAATATGTATTCTAAAGAGCTTAAAAATATTATCCAAAAGTATTATTCTATTCTTAAAACAGACAAGATTCTTTCAACTGAGCTAGTAGAAAACCCCATTATCACCTTTAAGAAAGCATCCAATTTACAGAGCTTATTAGCCCCCAGTCATTTTATGCCATATGATGAGGAGCATACCAATAAAACAATGTGGCTTCAGGAGCCTCATTTTAGGCCATATGATGAGGAGCATACCAATAAAACAATGTGGCTTCAGGAGCCTCATTTTAGGCCATATGATGAGGAGCATACCAATAAAACAATGTGGCTTCAGGAGCCTCATTTTAGGCCATATGATGAGGAGCATACCAATAAAACAATGTGGCTTCAGGAGCCACAAAAATGGAAAGGAAACTGTAAATGTAATAAATCTAGATGCGTGACATGCAATTTTATGGTGGATAACAGCACTCAGATAAAATCACATTTCTTTGGTTCATGCTTTGACACAGAACAATCTATCAACTGCCGCACCACATATGTGATTTATGTAATCACATGTGTTTGTGGGTTGCAATACATGGGACATACCACCAGGATGTTGCATGTCAGGTTTCTGGAACATAAAAACAACATACGAAGGGGCATTAGTAGACACAGCTTAGTTAGACACAACAATTTAAAACATAAAAATGATGCCACATGTCTAAGCATACAGGGGGTAATTCCAAGTTGATCGCAGCAGGATTTTTGATAGCAACTGGGCAAAACCATGCGCACTGCAGGGGAGGCAGATATAACATGTGCAGAAAGAGTTAGATTTGGGGGGGGGGGGGTTCAATCTGCAAACTAATTTGCAGTGTAAAAATAAAGCAGCCAGTATTTACCCTGCACAGAAATAAAATAACCCACCCAAATCTAACTCTTTCTGCACATGTTATATCTGCCTCCCCTGCAGTGCACACGGTTTTGCACAATTGCTATCAAAAATCCTGCTGCGATCAACTTGGAATTACCCCCACAGGGTGTAGAACATATAAGAAAAACTACAAGAGGTGGAGACCGTTACAATCTTCTATGCAAACGGGAAGCATTTTGGATTTTTTCATTGCGTACGTTACTTCCTAATGGTTTGAATGATTGTATTGAGATGAATAATATCTAGATTCCATGGAAACTAAAAATTAAAAAGCCCATATCCACAACCATGTGTTTTCATCAAATAGAACGACTTTTATGTTCTTTCCTCTTGATCAAAGGCACATGACCATATATAGGCACGTGCATGTATGTGTACCTCATGTGCTTATCCATTGTCTTACTTTAATAATCTTCAACTGCACCAAATCCAGCCGTCTTCTGCCACCTGATACTTATTCCAGTGTCATCTGCTGATGTAACTAATATTAGTGATGTGCACCGGAAATTTTTCGGGTTTTGTGTTTTGGTTTTGGGTTCGGTTCCGCGGCCGTGTTTTGGGTTCGAACGCGTTTTGGCAAAACCTCACCGAATTTTTTTTGTCGGATTCGGGTGTGTTTTGGATTCGGGTGTTTTTTTCAAAAAACCCTAAAAAACAGCTTAAATCATAGAATTTGGGGGTCATTTTGATCCCAAAGTATTATTAACCTCAATAACCATAATTTCCACTCATTTCCAGTCTATTCTGAACACCTCACACCTCACAATATTATTTTTAGTCCTAAAATTTGCACCGAGGTCGCTGGATGGCTAAGCTAAGCGACCCAAGTGGCCGACACAAACACCTGGCCCATCTAGGAGTGGCACTGCAGTGTCACGCAGGCTGGCCCTTCAAAAAACTACTCCCCAAACAGCACATGACGCAAAGAAAAAACGAGGCGCAATGAGGTAGCTGTGTGAGTAAGCTAAGCGATCCTAGTGGCCGACACAAACACCTGGCCCATCTAGGAGTGGCACTGCAGTGTCACGCAGGATGGCCCTTCCAAAAAACACTCCCCAAACAGCACATGACGCAAAGAAGAAAAAAAAGAGGCGCAATGAGGTAGCTGTGTGAGTAAGCTAAGCGACCCTAGTGGCCGACACAAACACCTGGCCCATCTAGGAGTGGCACTGCAGTGTCACGCAGGCTGGCCCTTCAAAAAACTACTCCCCAAACAGCACACGACGCAAAGAAAAAAAGAGGCGCAATGAGGTAGCTGTGTGAGTAAGCTAAGCGACCCTAGTGGCCGACACAAACACCTGGCCCATCTAGGAGTGGCACTGCAGTGTCACGCAGGCTGGCCCTTCAAAAAACTACTCCCCAAACAGCACATGACGCAAAGAAAAAAAGAGGCGCAATGAGGTAGCTGTGTGAGTAAGCTAAGCGACCCTAGTGGCCGACACAAACACCTGGCCCATCTAGGAGTGGCACTGTAGTGTCGCGCAGGATGGCCCTTCCAAAGAACACTCCCCAAACAGCACATGACGCAAAGAAGAAAAAAAAGAGGCGCAATGAGGTAGCTGTGTGAGTAAGATAAGCGACCCTAGTGGCCGACACAAACACCTGGCCCATCTAGGAGTGGCACTGCAGTGTCACGCAGGCTGGCCCTTCAAAAAACTACTCCCCAAACAGCACATGACGCAAAGAAAAAAAGAGGCGCAATGAGGTAGCTGTGTGAGTAAGCTAAGCGACCCTAGTGGCCGACACAAACACCTGGCCCATCTAGGAGTGGCACTGCAGTGTCACGCAGGCTGGCCCTTCAAAAAACTACTCCCCAAACAGCACATGACGCAAAGAAAAAAAGAGGCGCAATGAGGTAGCTGTGTGAGTAAGCTAAGCGACCATAGTGGCCGACACAAACACCTGGCCCATCTAGGAGTGGCACTGCAGTGTCACGCAGGCTGGCCCTTCAAAAAACGACTCCCCAAACAGCACATGACGCAAAGAAAAAAAGAGGCGCAATGAGGTAGCTGTGTGAGTAAGCTAAGCGACCCTAGTGGCCGACACAAACACCTGGCCCATCTAGGAGTGGCACTGCAGTGTCACGCTGGATGGCCCTTCCAAAAAACACCCCCCAAACAGCACATGACGCAAAGAAAAAAAGAGGCGCAATGAGGTAGCTGTGTGACTAAGCTCAGCGACCCAAGTGGCCGACACAAACACCTGGCCCATCTAGGAGTGGCACTGCAGTGTCAGGCCGGATGGCCCTTCCAAACAATACTCCCCAAACAGCACATGACGCAAAGAAGAAAAAAAAGAGGCGCAATGAGGTAGCTGTGTGACTAAGATAAGTGACCCTAGTGGCCGACACAAACACCTGGACCATCTAGGAGTGGCACTGCAGTGTCACGCAGGATGGCCCTTCAAAAAAACACTCCCCAAACAGCACATGACGCAAAGAAAAATGAAAGAAAAAAGAGGTGCAAGATGGAATTGTCCTTGGGCCCTCCCACCCACCCTTATGTTGTATAAACAGGACATGCACACTTTAACCAACCCATCATTTCAGTGGCAGGGTCTGCCACACGACTGTGACTGAAATGACGGGTTGGTTTGGACCCCCACCAAAAAAGAAGCATTTAATCTCTCCTTGCACAAACTGGCTCTACAGAGGCAAGATGTCCACCTCATCATCATCCTCCGATATATCACCGTGTACATCCCCCTCCTCACAGATTATCAATTCGTCCCCACTGGAATCCACCATCTCAGCTCCCTGTGTACTTTGTGGAGGCAATTGCTGCTGGTCAATGTCTCCACGGAGGAATTGATTATAATTCATTTTAATGAACATCATCTTCTCCACATTTTCTGGATGTAACCTCGTACGCCGGTTGCTGACAAGGTGAGCGGCGGCACTAAACACTCTTTCGGAGTACACACTTGTGGGAGGGCAACTTAGGTAGATTAAAGCCAGTTTGTGCAAGGGCCTCCAAATTGCCTCTTTTTCCTGCCAGTATAAGTACGGACTGTCTGACGTGCCTACTTGGATGCGGTCACTCATATAATCCTCCACCATTCTTTCAATGGGGAGAGAATCATATGCAGTGACAGTAGACGACATGTCCGTAATCGTTGTCAGGTCCTTCAGTCCGGACCAGATGTCAGCATCAGCAGTCGCTCCAGACTGCCCTGCATCACCGGCAGCGGGTGGGCTCGGAATTCTGAGCCTTTTCCTCGCACCCACAGTTGCGGGAGAATGTGAAGGAGGAGATGTTGACAGGTCGCGTTCCGCTTGACTTGACAATTTTCTCACCAGCAGTTCTTTGAACCCCAGCAGACTTGTGTCTGCCGGAAAGAGAGATACAACAGAGCACGGTGGCCAAAATGTAGTGCTCTGATTTCAACAGATTGACCACCCGTGAATCCTTGTTAAGCGAATTAAGGGCTCCATCCACAAGTCCCACATGCCTAGCGGAATCGCTCTGTGTTAGCTCCTCCTTCAATGTCTCCAGCTTCTTCTGCAAAAGCCTGATGAGGGGAATGACCTGACTCAGGCTGGCAGTGTCTGAACTGACTTCACGTGTGGCAAGTTCAAAAGGTTGCAGAACCTTGCACAACGTTGAAATCATTCTCCACTGCGCTTGAGACAGGTGCATTCCACCTCTTATATCGTGCTCAGTTGTATAGGCTTGAATGGCCTTTTGCTGCTCCTCCAACCTCTGAAGCATATAGAGGGTTGAATTCCACCTCGTTACCACTTCTTGCTTCAGATGATGGCAGGGCAGGTTCAGGCGTTTTTGTTGGTGCTCCAGTCTTCTGTACGTGGTGCCTGTACGCCGAAAGTGTGCCGCAATTCTTCTGGCCACCGACAGCATCTCTTGCACGCCCCTGTCGTTTTTTAAATAATTCTGCACCACCAAATTCAAGGTATGTGCAAAACATGGGACGTGCTGGAATTTGCCCAGATTTAATGCACACACAATATTGCTGGCGTTGTCCGATGCCACAAATCCACAGGAGAGTCCAATTGGGGTAAGCCATTCTGCGATGATCTTCCTCAGTTGCCGTAAGAGGTTTTCAGCTGTGTGCGTATTCTGGAAAGCGGTGATACAAAGCGTAGCCTGCCTAGGAAAGAGTTGGCGTTTGCGAGATGCTGCTACTGGTGCCGCCGCTGCTGTTCTTGCGGCGGGAGTCAATACATCTACCCAGTGGGCTGTCACAGTCATATAGTCCTGAGTCTGCCCTGCTCCACTTGTCCACATGTCCGTGGTTAAGTGGACATTGGGTACAACTGCATTTTTTAGGACACTGGTGAGTCTTTTTCTGAGGTCTGTGTACATTTTCGGTATCGCCTGCCTAGAGAAATGGAACCTAGATGGTATTTGGTACCGGGGACACAGTACCTCAAACAAGTCTATAGTTGGCTCTGCAGTAATGATGGATACCGGAACCACGTTTCTCACCGCCCAGGATGCCAAGGCCTCAGTTATCCGCTTTGCAGCAGGATGACTGCTGTGATATTTCATCTTCCTCGCAAAGGACTGTTGGACAGTCAATTGCTTGGTGTAAGTAGTAAAAGTGGTCTTACGACTTCCCCTCTGGGATGACCATCGACTCCCAGCAGCAACAACAGCAGCGCCAGCAGCAGTAGGCGTTACACGCAAGGATGCATCGGAGGAATCCCAGGCAGGAGAGGACTCGTCAGAATTGCCAGTGACATGGCCTGCAGGACTATTGGCATTCCTGGGGAAGGAGGAAATTGACACTGAGGGAGTTGGTGGGGTGGTTTGCGTGAGCTTGGTTACAAGAGGAAGGGATTTACTGGTCAGTGGACTGCTTCCGCTGTCGCCCAAAGTTTTTGAACTTGTCACTGACTTATTATGAATGCGCTGCAGGTGACGTATAAGGGAGGATGTTCCGAGGTGGTTAACGTCCTTACCCCTACTTATTACAGCTTGACAAAGGGAACACACGGCTTGACACCTGTTGTCCGCATTTCTGGTGAAATACCTCCACACCGAAGAGCTGATTTTTTTGGTATTTTCACCTGGCATGTCAACGGCCATATTCCACCCACGGACAACAGGTGTCTCCCCGGGTGCCTGACTTAAACAAACCACCTCACCATCAGAATCCTCCTGGTCAATTTCCTCCACAGCGCCAGCAACACCCATATCCTCCTCATCCTGGTGTACTTCAACACTGACATCTTCAATCTGACTATCAGGAACTGGACTGCGGGTGCTCCTTCCAGCACTTGCAGGGGGCGTGCAAATGGTGGAAGGCGCATGCTCTTCACGTCCAGTGTTGGGAAGGTCAGGCATCGCAACCGACACAATTGGACTCTCCTTGTGGATTTGTGATTTCGAAGAACGCACCGTTCTTTGCTGTGCTTTTGCCAGCTTAAGTCTTTTCATTTTTCTAGCGAGAGGCTGAGTGCTTCCATCCTCATGTGAAGCTGAACCACTAGCCATGAACATAGGCCAGGGCCTCAGCCGTTCCTTGCCACTCCGTGTGGTAAATGGCATATTGGCAAGTTTACGCTTCTCCTCCGACGATTTTATTTTAGATTTTTGAGTCCTTTTTTTACTGATATTTGGTGTTTTGGATTTTACATGCTCTGTACTATGCCATTGGGCATCGGCCTTGGCAGACGACGTTGATGGCATTTCATCGTCTCGGCCATGACTAGTGGCAGCAGCTTCAGCACGAGGTGGAAGTCGATCTTGATCTTTCCCTATTTTTGGAACCTCAACATTTTTGTTCTCCATATTTTAATAGGCACAACTAAAATGCACCTCAGGTAAACAATGGAGATGGATGGATACTAGTATACTTATGGATGACGAGTGACTGCTGACACAGAGGTAGCTACAGCCGTGGACTACCGTACTGCGTCTGCTAGTATAGACTGGATGATAATGATATAAAAATATATATATATCACTACTGCAGGTATATATTATATAATGACGGACCTGCTGGACACTGTCAGCAGACTCCTAAACTACTAGTATGAAGAAGATAGAAAAAAAAAACCCACCACAGGTAGGCATACAATTATGGACGAGCGACTGCCGACACAGAGGTAGCTACAGCCGTGGACTACCGTACTGCGTCTGCTAGTATAGACTGGATGATAATGATATAAAAAATATATATATATCACTACTGCAGGACAGGTATATATTATATAATGACGGACCTGCTGGACACTGTCAGCAGACTCCTAAACTACTAGTATGAAGAAGATAGAAAAAAAAAACCCACCACAGGTAGGTATACAATTATGGACGAGCGACTGCCGACACAGAGGTAGCTACAGCCGTGGACTACCGTACTGCGTCTGCTAGTATAGACTGGATGATAATGATATAAAAAATATATATATATCACTACTGCAGGACAGGTATATATTATATAATGACGGACCTGCTGGACACTGTCAGCAGACTCCTAAACTACTAGTATGAAGAAGATAGAAAAAAAAAACCCACCACCGGTAGGTATACAATTATGGCTGAGCGACTGCCGACACAGAGGTAGCTACAGCCGTGGACTACCGTACTGCGTCTGCTAGTATAGACTGGATGATAATGATATAAAAAATATATATATATCACTACTGCAGGTATATATTATAATATAATGAATGACGGACCTGCTGGACACTGTCAGCAGAATGCGTTTGTAGAATAAAAAAAAAAACACCACACGAGTGTTTAACTTTTTCAGGCAGACAATATACTGGTGGTCACTGGTCAGTCACACTGGCAGCAAAAGTGTGCACTGTTAAGTACTCCTGCTATAACTGCTCCCCAGTCTCCCCCACAATTAAGCTGTGTGAGCAGTGAGCACTCAGCACAGTCAGATATACATAGATGATATTATTATCATGCAGCACACTGAGGCTGAGCACAGATATGGTATGTGACTGTGTATCGTTTTTTTTCAGGCAGAGAACGGATTATATTAAATAATAAATAAAACTGGTGGTCACTAGTATAACTATCAGCAAAACTCTGCACTCTCTGAGTACTCCTAATGCTCCAGTAAATCAAGTGTCTCACTCTCTATCTAAACGGAGAGGACGCCAGCCACGTCCTCTCCCTATCAATCTCAATGCACGTGTGAAAATGGCGGCGACGTGCGGCTCCTTATATAGAATCCGAGTCTCGCGATAGAACCAGAGCCTCGCAAGAATCCGACAGCGGGATGATGACGTTCGGGCGCGCTCGGACCCGTGTAAAAAGGCTGAAGTTCGGGGGGGTTCGGTTTCCGAGGAACCGAACCCGCTCATCTCTAGTAACTATGTGTATTTACCCTGTACTTGTCCTATACTGTCATCACGTGTAAGTTGCTGTTTTCCAGTTTGATTATTTATGTACTCTGTAATTGGGCGCTGCGGAACCCTTGTGGCGCCATATAAATAAAGCATAATAATAATGTGCTGTGAGTAGAAATAGGACCTCTGCCTTAGTTTTAGCCCTAGTCGTACTGTCTGGCTGGACTGGGGTTCTGTTGATGTATGTTGAAATGTTTGGTTTCCCCATAAGGTTAATAACATGCAGATAATCTACAGAAGAAGAAACCCATGATATATTTCAAGATAATGTTACAAATTGTTCCTCAGCTGTATGGGTATATAATGAATACTGGAAGGTGCAAAAATGGAACATATAATTATAATACAATATATATACATATCGGCGCTTCTTGCCAGGTGTGCCGAGCAGTATGTACCTTCTTCCAAAGTATAGCACGTGCGGAGCTTGGGCATCCATGTGTGACACTGTGCCGTGTATATAGGTGTTCAGGCTTTGCTATATATTTCTGTGCTGTCAATGAAATTACTATTGTATGTATATCTTCAGATTGTTTAAGTTACATAGAAACAGAAACATAGAATAGATAAAAACCACTTGGCCCATCTAGTTTGCCCCTTTTTTTTATCCTTTAGGTAATCTCAACCCTTTTTGAACCTTAATTCTTTGTAAGGATATTCATATGCCTGTCCCAAGCATGTTTAAATTGCCCTACAGTCTTAACCTCTACCACCCCTGATGGGAGGCTATTCCACTTATCCACTACCCTTTCTGTGAAGTAAGTTTTCCTTACAATTCCCCTGAACCTCCCTCCCTCCAGCCTCAGTGTATGTCCTCGAGTTCTAATACTTCTTTTCCTTTGAAGAATGTTTCCCTCCTGAACTTTGTTAAGACCCTTGGTATATTTGAAAGTTTCTATCATGTCCCCCCTTTCCCTTCTCTCCTCCATACTATACATGTTAAGATCTTTTAGCCTTTCCGGGTACGTTTTGTGATGTAGGCCATGCACCATTTTAGTTTCCCTTCTTTGTACACTCTCTAATGTATTTATATCCTTCTGGAGATACGGTCTCCAGAACTGGACACAGTATTCCAGATGGGGCCGCACCAATGACCTATACAGTGACATTATCACTTCTTTTTTCCTGCTACTGATTCCTCTCCCTATGCACCAAGCATCTGACTTGCCTTTCTCATTGCTTTGTTGCATTGCTTTCCTGCCTTCAAGTCACTTAAAATAGTGATTCCTAAATCCCTTTCCTCCTCAGTAGTTTCCATTATAGTACCCTTGATACTATATTTAGCTTTTGGATTTTTGAGACCCAAGTGCACGATTCTGAATTTTTTAGCATTAAACTGTAGTTGCCACGTTCTTGACCATTTCTCAAGCCTACCTAGGTCATCAATCATTTGTTTTACCCCTCCCGGAGTGTCTACCCTGTTGCATATCTTTGTATCATCTGCAAAAAGGCATAACTTTCCGTTCAATACCATCTGCAATGTCACCAACAAAGATATTAAAGAGAAATAGTCCAAGTACAGATCCCTGGGGTACTCCACTGGTAACATTTCCCTCCATAGATTGCACTCCATTTACTACAACTGTCTGTTTCCTATCCTGCAACCAGGTTCTTATCCATTTAACTATTTTATAATCCACCCCTATGCTTTCAAGTTTATTTAGCAGTCTGCGATGTGGGACAGTGTCAAATGCCTTACTAAAGTCTAGATATGCTACATCTACAGCTCCCCCTTGATCTATTATTTTCATCACAGAGTCAAAAAAGTCAATAAGATTTGTTTGGCATGATCTCCCACCAGTAAATCCATGCTGTTTTGGATCCTGTAAGTTGTTTGATTTAAGATATTCCACTACTCTTTCTTTTAATAGTTAATCCCCAAAAGGATGTTTGAGACATAAAAATAAAAATAATAACAAAATAATATTAATAATAATAATACCAAAAATCAATGTGGATCTGAGGTGGGACTTGAACACAGGTCTATATGTACCATAGCATAAAGGATTAGCCCTCTAAGCCATGAGGCTCCATTAGGGGGTAGTCAGTTCTTTTTTCTATCATGTTTTACAAACAATGAGGAGTAAAAAATCTCTTATGTCTCTCCTAAGTAAAGTTACAATCTATTTAAATTGTTGCCACTATGTTTCTGTTCTTTGACATTTGAGAATAAGAAAATAACAATGTTACTTTCACCATTTATGTATCAATGTTTTATTAGTATATATGTTTAAACACAAATATACTCTGAGAAACCAGCTACTCTGAGCATTAAAAATCGGTGACTGAGAGATGACAACCAAGCACTTTCACATGTGCAAGATTAATCACTTCTTTACATCCATTGGTTGCCTTTGGATTTAAATTTGGTCTCCAGAGCTCACTCACACACCTTCTGATGAAATTGTTGTTCTTGGGTAACGGTGAAACGCGTAATGGATCCATCTCACTGCCTACCACTACCTACCAGACGTTTCTTACACCTACCAACAGCTTTGCCAACAAGAGAATCCTCACCAGCACTACCTGTCTCAAGTTTGAGTGACAAGCTTGGCTGACAGATAGATTTGCCAGCCAATTAGACTGAGGTGAAGGTGAAGCCTCTGGTGAGTGGTGGGCGGCTTTATACATAGTAACATAGTATCTAAGGTTGAAAAAAGACAATTTATCCATCGAGTTCAACCTTTTTGTGGTCTCCTATGCAGTATTTTGTCTGATGCTGATGTCAGCCGTTGTATTTTATTCCTATTTTATATTAACTATAGTGCGCGGCTACGCACCATAACCCTGGATATCCTTATCCATTACAAATTTATCTAACCCATTCTTAAAGGTGTTGACAGATTCCGCTATTACAACTCCCTCAGGCAGGGAATTCCAAACACGTATTGTCCTAACTGTGAAAAAACCTTTGCGCCGCATTGTGTGGAATCTCCTCTAACCTAAGCGAGTGTTCACAAATCCTCTGTGCTGATCTTACCAAGAACAGGTCCCGCACAAGCTCTGTGTATTGTCCCCTTATATATTTGTAGATGTTGATCATGTCCCCTCTTAGTCTCCTCTTTTCTAGAGTAAACATTCCTAGCCTTGCAAGCCTTTCCTCGTATTCCAGCATCTCCATGCCTTTAATTAGTTTGGTCGCCCACCTCTGAACCTTTTCTAGCTCCAGGATATCCTTTTTGTAGTGCTGTGCCCAAAATTGTACAAAGTATTCAAGATGTGGCCTCACTAGTGATTTATATATTGGGAGTTTAACACTCTCATCCCTAGCATCAATACCCCGTTTTATGCATGCTAATATCTTATTAGCCTTCTTTGCTGCAGTCCTACTTTGGGTACTACTGCTTAGTTTGCTATCTATGAGGACACCTAAGTCCTTTTCCAGTACAGAATCCCCTAATTTTACCCCATTTAGTAGGTAGGTGTTATTTTTGTTCTTGCTACCACAGTGCATTACCTTATACTTGTCTGTATTGAATCTCATTCTCCAATTGGCTGCCCATGCTTCTAATTTAACTAAGTAGTTCTGAAGAGACTCAGCATCTCCCTCCATAATTAAAACCTTACACAATTTGGTATCGTCTGCAAAAATTGACACCATGCTCTCTAGACCTTCTGTTAGGTCGTTTATGAAAATATTGAACAATAGCGGTCCTAATACTGAGCCTTGCGGCACACCACTTAGCACTTCAGTCCAATTTTAAAAAGATCCATTAACCACAACGCGCTGCTTCCTATTATCTAACCAGTTTCTGACCCAAGTGCATATTGTGCTGCCTAGCCCTATTTCCTGTAGCTTATAGATAAGTCACATGTGTGGTACTGTGTTGAAAGCTTTGTCAAAGACTAAAAAGATTACATCCACCTCCTTACCCTGATCAAGGTTCGCACTTATACCCCTTTCACACCAGAAACGCAGGGGCAAAACCTGGGAATTCTGCCACGAGCCCATGCAGGGACATTCCCGGGTTGGCACCATTCACTCCAGCATTTGGAGCCGAGACATCCCGGGTCTCCACCTTTCATACAGAACCCGGGATGGGCCTTAATTTTAGGAAGAATGCCATTAGAAATGCACTTTTTAAGGGGCACAAAGATAAGTGGCAAACAGTGAAAAAATTTGTACCGTCCTTAAAGAAATGTTAAGTGATTCCTAATATAAATAATTGTACATAAACAAAAGTTTTGCCAAGTTTTTGACTTTGTTTTAATGGTGCTAAAGTAACCTGTTAAATGCACAATGCAAACTTTTAATAATAAAATAAACTTTCAAACACAACCCCCCCCCCCCCCCCCACACACACACACACACACACACACACACACACACACACACACACACACACACAAAAACATGAAAATTGTGGCCTGTAACAGCACAAAAGTGAAGTGTGAACAAAAATGACAAGTATACATTTCAAAGACTGACTATGGCAGTTGCCTATAGATTTTGCATTCTGGAGATGAAATATTAGGGGTCGGGGTCAGGTTAGGGGTGGGGTTGGGTTTATGGTTAGGGGGGTCATAGTAGTGACCTCGAGAATACGATGGATAACTGTGCTCTGAGAAAGGGGGGGCCTGGGTGGGGTGGTTATGTGGGTAAATATTGTGGCCCTGATTGTGTGGCAAGAAGCGTTCCATGAACTGAAACTGCCGCTCTTGGTATTGGCTCAAGATGCGTTCTTGGTGTTCCATTATCTGTGTAATGAAGGATTGCTGCAGCTCTCTTTCTGCCTCTATAAAACGGATGGCATCCTCCTGGTGCTGCATGTTGCTATCCATGTCGCGCAGTTCTGCAACCAGTACAGAGGTCATTGCCCGTGCAGCAAGCTCCACTTTGGTGGCTCTGCGTCTCCTCTTGGGAACTGTATATACTGCAAGGGGAATAAAAGGGTATATAAGAACAAGCAGTGTTGTTTTTGTACACGTTTGGGGCCACCTACCACCTTCACTAGATACACTCTAAACTCTACAGAATAAACTTCATTGTGGGTGCTGGGTGGTTACGGTGTCATATAGTGCAGAATATATGTTCAAAGCAATACGGCTTTTTTATGCATAAATGATGCGAAGCAAGGACATATACTTACTATTGGTGCACATCACAGGGGGATTTGCCTGGGGGGCAGCGCCCACATCTGTTTCCTGCCCAATCACAGCATCCGCACTGATGTCGGGTATACTGTCTTCAGTCGGGTTGGCGGATGAGTCCAGATGGGGGTGGCCAGGGTCATCTGGGAATAGTATGGGGGATGATGTTGATCGCCCACATTGGGTACTTTCCATGCTGGACTCACTCTCATCAGCAACCACAAAGGGTGAGGGAGTGGCTGAGCTGGAGGATGACAGGATGATGGGGTCAGTGAGCGCAGTGCTGACAAAAATAGATGCACATTGCTCATAAAACATCCAGTTGCGCCTTGCAACACCACTTTTGTTCCTGTTGTGGTCATGGATGCGATTAAACTGCTTTTTCAGCGATTTTAGTTTATTCACCACTTGTTGTTGGGTACAGATTATGCCCCGCGAGACCAGCATCTTCGCTATGTTGTGGTATATCTGGGCATCCTTTACAGCGCCTGTGACTTGGCGCCGGATCTCCTCCCCTCTGATACTTAAAAGCTCCTTCACCTCCGCATTTGTCCAAGACATTGCAGGGCAGCAGTGGTTTAAATGCGCAGCAGGGTTCTGATGTGCCACGGAGCTGACAGTACCTGCCTCCACGCTGCTGTGTATCCTCTGCGCACCACAGAAAAAAAACAAGACCAGGAAGTGCCCTGAAGAGCCAATCAGCATCAGTATAGGCAACCCGGGAAGGCGGGACATGTCCCTGCACCATTCACACTGTCCAGGGTCCAGGGAACATCCCGGGACCAACCCTGGTCGATTGCAGTGTTGAATTGCGGGGACAGAAATCCCGGGTTTTTGTCCCTGTACCCTTTCACACCGAGAAATTTCCTTGGTTGATGCGCGTTCATGTGTTTTAACCCGGGAAATTTTGGGCTGTGTGAAAGGGGTATTACTGTTTCATAAATCCAAGTAAGTTGGTTTGACATGATCTGACCTTCACAAATCCATGTTGATTCCTTTTAATGACCATATTGGCTTCAAGGAACTTCTGAATACTATCCCTTAGAATACCTTCCAATACTTTCCCCACTATAGATGTAAGACTAACTGGTCTATAATTACTAGGTTCACCTTTACTTCCCTTTTTGAATATAGGCACTACTTCTGCTATACGCCAGTCTTTGGGAACCATGCCTGATATAACTGAATCTTTAAAGATCAAAAATAGCAGTCTTGCAAGTTCAGAGTGAAGCTCCATTAGAACCCTTGGGTGAATACCATCGGGCCCTGGTGATTTATTAATCTTTAAATTTTTTAATCGGTCACAGACTACCTCCTCACTTAAGCACTTATCAGTGGGACATTATCATTACTGAGATTGTGTGAAAGTCCCTGAATTTGATCCTGTCTTGTAAATACCGTTGAAAAAAACTTATTTAGTTTGTCCGCTATGTCATTATCATTTTTTATTAAGACTCCCCACTTGTCTTTTACCGGGCCTATACTCGCATTCTTTAATCTCTTGCTATTAATGTATTTAAAGATTTTTTGGGGATTCGCTTTGCTTTCCTTAGCTACTAGTTTTTCAGTTTCTACTTTAGCCGCTCTTATTTCTTTTTTGCATATTTTGTTACAATCCTTATAGTGCTGAAATGACTCCACATTCCCGTCAGATTTGTATTTTTGAAATGCTCGCCTTTTCTTGCTTATAAGTTACTTTATCTTTTTGTTTCCTATGGGTTCCCCTACTATAATACCTGATACCAAATCCCCATTGTTTGTTAATACCAGGTCTAAGATTGCATTGTACCTAGTTGGTTCCTCAATTACTTGAACTAAGTAGTTATCATTAAGTGTGTTTAAAAACATATTGCCCCTAGCAGTATCACATGAATCGTTTTTCCAGTTTATCTCTGGATAGTTAAAATCTCCCATCACTACTATGTCTCCTACTCCTGCTGCTCTTTCAATTTGCTTTAGTAACAATTCCTCATCAGATACGTTGATACCAGGCGGCCTATAGCATACACCCAATACTTTTTTATTCCTTTTTCCCCGCATGCAATTTCTACCCATAATGTCTCGACAGTGTCTACAGTCCCCTCCTGAATATCTTCCCGTATATCAGGTTTTAAAAACGGTTTTGCGTAAAGATATACCCCTCCACCCCGTTTATTAAGTCTGTCACTCCTGAACAGTGTATAGCCCTCTAGATTGACTGTCCAATCATGAGATTCGTCCCACCAAGTTTCAGTAATGCTTATAATATCATACTGTTTTCTTGCTGCAAGTATTTCTAGTTCACCCTTTTTACCAGTAATGCTTCTGGCGTTTACATACATACAACTAAGATAAGTATTTTCCCTGTGTGCTAGGGACATCATTCACTTTATGTAGCAACGATGACCCGTAATCGGGGTCGTCTTTTCATATGGGATCAATGGGCACTTTCACAAGGGCCCCAGGAGTCTAAGGACCTTAGGCTGATAGCTGAGGGTCCCCTCTTCCCAGGGGTACCAGATTTTTGAAAATCGGCCCTAGGGAAACAGCGATATCCGACTTCGAAGCAGTGGTCCCCATCCAAGACTGTTAATTGCTCTTCCCAGCCAGATATCTCGGGTTCTGCCTGACTTAGAGTTTTTCTGAGGGTATTCTCCAAAATTTGAGACTCCCCCCTTTCAGTAGACACTGGCAGCTTGTCCCCTCTATGCCCCAGAACCAGAGATATCAGCCTTCAAGCAGCTGGTCCCTGCTCCAGCTTCTCACATCTGGATTGCAGTTTTATATTTTTGCTGGCGGATTGCTCTGGCTCCTGAACTAAGATCCCCAAGTCCCCAGTACCTCCTGAAAGGTGGGACTCCTGTGTTTTACTGCATTCAAAGCTAACAAATCTATTTTTAGAAACTGGAGATATCTGCAGTCAAGCAAGCTGCCCTCCCACCGGAAAATTACGAATATTAAGACCACTTCACTATCCACCCCTCCCCTGCATATTACACACCCCCTATCACCCTGGAAGTCATGTACCAGGGCCCCTTCATTCATCCCAATGCCTCTTCTACAGTTTAGTGTTCTCCCTCCCCATCTTCCGCCATCTGTGCAGTAAAGGAGTAATTAGCAAAAATGATTGCTCCAGGTCCTACATACTGAGCGGAAGATAGAACACCCCGTACCGCCCGCAGGACATCAAAGCTGCTTCTGAGTGCACCCCACACCCCTACCGCTGGAGGATGGGAGGGGGGTCCAGTGCATTGCTGTGCCCAGGGGCCCACACTGCTGTTAAGACAGCCCTGCCTGTAATCGGTATTAGTTAGTGTTTTGATAATACCTTTTTAAGTACCCATGTTAGTAATCTTACCGGCTGCTCTTTCCCTCCCCCCTACTCCTCCCTCATTTCGTTTACTACCGCCATCCCCACTATTCTCACTGGATGACCCATCGTTTCTAGCTAGACCCTCCCCCCAGGCTCCTAGTTTAAAATCTCCTCCTACCTTCTAACCATCCTTTCCCCCAGCACCGCTGCCCCCTCCTCATTCAGGTGCAATCCGTCACGACAAAAGAGATGGCGCCTGACTGAGAAGTCCGCCCAGTGTTCCAGGAACACAAACCCCTCTTTCCTGCATCAATCCCTAAAACACACATTTACCTCCCTAATCTCCCTCTGCCTCCCTGGACTAGCGCGTGGTACGGGTAATAATTCAGAGAATATTACTTTAGATGTCCTTGCCTTAAGTTTCTTTCCTAAGTCCCTATAGTCTTTCTTAAGTACATCCCACCTTCCACTTAGTTTGTCATTGGTGCCAACATGCACCAAGACCGCCGGGTCTTTGCCAGCCCCTCCCATCAATCTATCTACCCGGTCCGTGATGTGCCGTACCCGAGCACCTGGGATACAGACTGTACGGCGAACACGTGAGTGTCAGCTCAAAAACATACCTGACACTATAAGCGAGAGGCAGCTCACTAATATACCTGACACTATAAGCGAGAGGCAACTCACTTATATACCTGACACTATAAGCGAGAGTCAGCTCACTAATATACCTGTCACTATAAGTGAGAGTCAGCTCACTAATATACCTGACACTATAAGTGAGAGTCAGCTCACTAATATACCTGACACTATAAGTGAAAGTCAGCTCACTAATATACCTGTCACTATAAGTGAGGGGCAGCTCACTAATATACCTGACACTATAAGCGAGAGGCAACTCACTTATATACCTGACACTATAAGTGAGAGTCGGCTCACTAATATACCTGACACTATAAGTGAGAGTCAGCTCACTAATATACTTGACACTATAAGCGAAAGTCAGCTCACTAATATACCTGTCACTATAAGTGAGGGGCAGCTCACTAATATACCTGTCACTATAAGCAAGAGGCAGCTCACTAATATACCTGACACTATAAGCGAGAGTCAGCTCACCAATATAACTGACACTATAAGCGAAAGTCAGCTCACTAATATACCTGTCACTATAAGTGAGGGGCAGCTCACTAATATACCTGTCACTATAAGCAAGAGGCAGCTCACTAATATACCTGACACTATAAGTGAGAGTCAGCTCACCAATATAACTGACACTATAAGCGGAAGGCAGCTCACTAATATACCTGACACTATAAGCGACATTCAGCTCACTAATATACCTGACACTATAAGTAAGAGAAAGCTCACTAATATACCTGACACTATAAGTGAGAGGCAGCTCAATAATATACCTGACACTATAAGCGAAAGTCAGCTCACTAATATACCTGTCACTATAAGTGAGAGACAGCTCACTAATATACCTGACACTATAAGCGACATTCAGCTCACTAATATACCTGACACTATAAGTGAGAGAAAGCTCACTAATATACCTGACACTATGGGGGAAATTCCAAGTTGATCGCAGCAGGAAATTTTTAAGCAGTTGGGCAAAACCATGTGCACTGCAGTGGGGGTGTTAGGTTTCTGGTGCTCAGAACAAGGGAGATGTTTCGTAGTGAGTCCTGAGCACCAGAACGTGAGGCTGAAATAAGTGTGGTGTGGAAATAACCCCTAGAACCCTACCTCCGTTGTCTTACCCGTGTGGTCAATTCACGCCTGAGTGACTATGGCTTCTTGGGCCCATGGCAGCCGCGTTTGAAGGGCGGATTAGGTCTGCCCAACTCCGATGCCCCCAGGTCTTAAGGTGAGACAAACCGTGAACCGAGACAGGATAACAACAAGGGGACCTCTAACTAAAACAAACAGAAGGCTAGGGGCTACTAACAACCCTAAAACTAAATATATGTACGGCACGCCGCCAAAGGAAAAGAACAACCAAGGAAATGCTGTCCACTCGCCGACACAATACTGTTGTGTACCGGCGGTGACAGCATAAGCAGAACCCTCTGCAAAACACCAGTAACCAAATATAACCAAAGAATACTGCGGCCTAGGCTGGCGGACGCGGCGAAGCCGCTACTCACGGAACCGGTACAAATACTGGCAAACGGACAGGAACCCCCAATGCAGCCGACACAGACTCTCAGAACCGGAGGACAGGCAGAATCCCAAACGACAGACCGGTGGACACCAAGAAGCCAGACGCTCGCCCAGGCACAGACAAAGTCACAGGACTCCTGAACAGGAATGCTTCACGGCAGGACACAGGATTAGAAATTGGAATCGACACAGGAACCGACACTCAGGAACCGACACTCAGGAACCGACACTGGAAGCAGCTAGACAGATACTGCTAGACAGGAGCTCAGGAACTGGCAGAGACTAGCTCAGAACTCAAGAACTCTGGAACTCAGAAAATATCACCAGCGTCTGTGAATTGCACTGAGCCAGAATATAACAGAGAGTCTTAAATAATTATGTTGTGCAGCTGCCCTGCTGCACAACTAAGAGGTGCAATCAACAGACAGGTGAGGCTGAACACATGGGAACAAGCTGCAATTACACAGACTCACCACCGGCAGCAAACAAGAGTATTCTTAAACCAGAGCAACGGGAAATCCTGGTCTGCAAGACAACTATAAACATAAAATAGGAATGAACCACTTCCTGTGTTTCATAACAGTACCCTCTCCTTAAGGGTAAGCTCCGAACACCTCATGACACCCACGGGGAACATAAACAGAAGTATAACATAAAATACATAACCAAAATGCAAAACAGGAATGAGCCACAGCCGTGGCTCATAACATTACCCCCCCCCTCCCCTTGAGGAGGGGTCAAAGGACCCCAAAATTCAGACTTCCCAAAACAAGGGATACAAAAAAAAAACCCTGACACACTGGTCTAACAGAAACAAGCTGTGGCAACAGCTTGTAACGGTGCCCCCACCCCCCCACCCCCACCCTCAACGGTGGCCACTGGACACAAGACAAGGAAATAAAAAAACTTTTTTTTTATATCAAGGCAAGAGTCAATAAATTATTTCTTTTTCTTCTTCTTATTTTTACAAAGTTCTTGAGGTCTGACCAAGGTAATTCCACCAAACATTGTCTGAACTGATGGTACCTCCCAGCAAGGCTGGGTTAGAGATTGGTTTCTTAACCTTGGGAGCTGAACTTTCAGGCAAAGTACTCCTATTAGAAGAAGACAGAAAAGCACATCCTGCAGTCAAAACAATGGGCTGAGACTCTTGTGCCGAGTTTACAGTATTTGGTGGACTCTCAGCAGACAAGACGGGTGACTTAGAGGAACCTGAACCAATTTCTTTGGAACCATATCTTTTAATTACTGCATCACTGAATGCTGTGGGATCCTGAAGAATAGGATCTTCAGCTTTCATTAGGCTGGTCGCCCACTCAAAAGGCTCTCCTCTAAAGGAAGATATCAGATAGAGCACAAGGTTCTCTGTAGTGATGCCTAGAAATGGTCTAGACAATATCTCCTATATAATAGCCCAGATCTGTGACTTTGTGACTCATTTGCTAACGCTGGGCGGAGTCACAACACTGGGCGGAGTTAGTCAAATGAGTCACAGATCTGGGCAAATCTATAGGAGACTAGGAGCAGAAGCAGATGGTATGGGCATGGCACAGGCAGGGGTGCATACCTCCCAGCTTTCTTCAGGCAGACAGGGATACATACCTCCCAGCTTTCTTCAGGCAGACAGGGGTGCATACCTCCCAGCTTTCTTCAGACAGACAGGGGTGCATACCTCCCAGCTTTCCTCAGGCAGACAGGGGTGCATACCTCCCAGCTTTCTTCAGGCAGACAGGGGAGCATACCTCCCAGCTTTCTTCAGGTAGACAGGGGTGCATACCTCCCAGCTTTCTTCAGGCAGACAGGGGTGCATACCTCCCAGCTTTCTTCAGGTAGACAGGGGTGCATACCTCCCAGCTTTCTTCAGGCAGACAGGGGTGCATACCTCCCAGCTTTCTTCAGGCAGACATGGGTGCATACCTCCCAGCTTTCTTCAGGCAGACAGGGGTGCATACCTCCCAGCTTTCTTCAGGCAGACAGGGGTGCATACCTCCCAGCTTTCTGCAGGCAGACAGGGGTGCACACCTCCCAGCTTTCTTCAGGCAGACAGGGGTGCATACCTCCCAGCTTTCTTCAGGCAGACAGGGGTGCATACCTCCCAGCTTTCTTCAGGCAGACATGGGTGCATACCTCCCAGCTGTCTTCAGGTAGACAGGGGTGCATACCTCCCAGCTTTCCTCAGGCAGACAGGGTGCATACCTCCCAGCTTTCTTCAGGTAGACAGGGGTGCATACCTCCCAGCTTTCCTCAGGCAGACAGGGTGCATACCTCCCAGCTTTCTTCAGGTAGACAGGGGTGCATACCTCCCAGCTTTCCTCAGGCAGACAGGGGTGCACACCTCCCAGCTTTCTTCAGGTAGACAGGGGTGCATACCTCCCAGCTTTCTTCAGGTAGACAGGGGTGCATACCTCCCAGCTTTCTTCAGGTAGACAGGGGTGCATACCTCCCAGCTTTCTTCAGGTAGACAGGGGTGCATACCTCCCAGCTTTCTTCAGGTAGACAGGGGTGCATACCTCCCAGCTTTCCTCAGGCAGACAGGGGTGCATACCTCCCAGCTGTCTTCAGGCAGACAGGGGTGCATACCTCCCAGCTTTCTTCAGGAGCTTTCTTCAGGCAGAAGGAGGGACACACTTGCGGCTAAAGGGGGCGTGGTAAATGAAAAGGGGGCGTGGCTTCACAGGAGGGTTCCCATTTTTGTCAGTGAGGGGGCATGCCCAGCTCTGTGAGCTGCTGGCATGCCCCCAGGGGCTGATTATGAGTCCGGGGGGCCCAGGGCACTTGAGACAGGGGAGCCCTATCTCATTGCTGTGCCTGCTGTGGGGTTGGGGGCGTGGCTTAATCACGGCCCACGAGGCCACGCCCCTTATGCTAATTCCGGGGTTTTCATTCATGGGATTTTGGCCCCTCAGCTAGGGGTAAATCCAGAGGGGGTGGTCGCTCCCCCCTACACACCCGCACAGGTAGAAGAAAGCAGGGAGACTGCTGCCTCCCTGCAACACCACAGACCTGCCGACACGCAGCGTGTGCTGACTGTAGCACAATGCTGCCGCTGTTGCTGGTAGGACGGGGGAGCTTCTGAGCTGGGACAGAGCTACTCCAGCCAGGGGGGTCCCCTAAAACTGTGGGGCCAACGGTACATACCCCCTGCCAGGGGCGGATCCAGAAAAAAATTACAGGGGGGGGGGCACCATAAGGGGCGTGGCTTCATTGGAATGGGCGTGGCTTCGTTTGAATGGGCGTGGTATTGCAGGAAAAGACTACCTTATACCCCAGTTTTGCAACCTGCACGCCCAGACGTTGGCCACCACAGGAAAGAAAAATAATCCTGATTCATGCCCCTTACATTATTTGTCATTTTTCCTCCTTATAGTAATGCCCAGTATACATTATGCCACATACTGCAATGGCCCTTAGACATTATGCCACACACAATAATGCACATGACACAGTATGCACACACCGTAATGCCCCCGACACATTATGCCACACACCGTAATGCCCCCGACACATTATGCCACACACTATAATGCCTGTGACACATTATGACAGGAATTGCAATGCCAGTTATACATTATGCTACACACTGCACTGCCCCTGATACATTATAGCACATACAATGTCTGTGACACATTATGCCACACACTGCAATGACCTTGAGACATTATACCACAATGCCCGTGATATAGTATACCATACACCGTAATGCCTGTGACACATACCGCAATGCCCGTTATACCCTATGCCACACACCGCAATGCCCGTTATATATTATGCCACACTGCAATGACCCTGAGACATTATACCACATACCACAATGCCCGTGATATAGTATACCACACACCGTAATGCCTGACACATTATGACACACACCGCAATGTCCGTGATACATTATGCCACACACTGCAATGACCCTGAGACATTATACCACATATCACAATGCCAGCGATATAGTATACCATACACCGTAATGCCTGTGACACATTATGACACACACCGCAATGTCCGTGATACATTATGCCACACACCGTAATGCCCATTACACATTAAGTCCTACAGTAAGGCTTCTAATTACTTTTCAAATACCTGCTCGTTGTCAGGGGTTTCATGCACTGGGTGTCATGCTCGTTGCCAGGGGTTTCATGCTCTTGGTTCCATGCACGGTGCCAGGGGTTTTCATGCTCAGGGTGTCATGCTCGTTACCAGGGGTTTCATGCACTGGGTGTCATGCTCGTTGCCAGGGGTTTCATGCACTGGGTGTCATGCTTGTTGCCAGGGGTTTCATGCACTGGGTGTCATGCTCGTTGCTAGGAGGTAGTCCTTGTTGCTAGGGCTGTGCTCCCAGTGCCACATATGTCCCTAGTGCCAGATATTCCCCCACGGTGCCAGTTACTCACATGCCCCCAGTGCCAAATATAGCCCCCCCCCATGTGCCAGGTACACATATACCCCCCCAGTGCCACATATGCCCCCAGTGCCAGATATTCCCCGACAGTGCCACATATGCCCCCAGTGCCAGATATCCCCCCCAGTGCTATATATGCCCCCAGTGCCACATATGCCCCAGTGCCAGATATTCCCCCCCCCAGTGCCACATATGCCCCCAGTGCCAGATATTTCCCCCCCCCAGTGCCACATATGCCCCCAGTACCAGATATTCCCCCCCCAGTGCCATATATGCCCCCAGTGCCAGATATTCCCCCCAGTGCCATATATGTCCCCAGTGCCAGATATTCCCCCCCCCCTCCCTGCCAAATATGCCCCCAGTGCCAGATATTCCCCCCCAGTGCCAGATATGCCCCCTCAGTGTGTCTCCACCTCCCCGCCCCCCCGCTTCCTCCGCCGCCGCTGCTCCCCTCGCTCCCCTGCTGTTAGGAGGGACAGGGAGGGCACAGTGCACGCCTTCCTGTGTCCCTCCTTGGTCTCCGGCGGCCGCGGGTCACTCTAATAAAGGAAGTGCTCACGAACGGCACTTCCTTTATGAGACCCGCAGCCGCCGGAGACCCAGGAGGGACACAGGGAGGCGTGCACTGTGCCCTCCGTGTCCCTCCTAACAGCAGGGGAGGAAACGAGACCGCAGACTGACATGCGGACGCTCGTCCGCATGTCAGTCTGCACTAAATCAGTGGCGTCCCCGCAGCCCCTCGCCCCCAAGCCACCGCGAGGGCTGCGGGCTGCGGCGTGCGCACAAAATAAAATAAAAATACACAAATCAACTAAAAAATGACAGGGGGGGCACGTGCCTTGGTGCCCCCCCCTAAATCCGCCACTGCCCCCTGCCCCCCCTTAATTCGTCTCTGCTACTGGAACCCCCTCTTAATCCATACCCTCTGATGTCCCCTCTCCCTCTGTCTCATTATTCATCGCTGCTCTGCTAAGCAGAACAGCGAATACAGGAGCTTTCCAACTCCCCCCCCCCCCCCCCACCGCGGGACACTGCGACCCGCGGGTAAGACAGCAGGACAGACCCAAAAAAATGGGACTGTGTGTGAGGGGGTAAACCGTACAGACAGACGGGCACCGGCTCACTGTGTGCTTGACCCCCCACATCAGCATACTCAGCAGGGGCTCTCTGGCGCAGTTCAGCGTCACTTTCTGGCACACTCCACGCTTCTTAGCGGCAGTTTTGTGGGGCACCTGACGCTGTGCAGGTTCCGTACTGCCTCTGTTATCTCCAGCCCCGGCAACCCCACCGCTAGCTGCAGCACTGCCACCCGCAGTGAGGTGCGCCCAGCTCCTTCACACACTTTAGCCGGCGGGTAGCGCTGCAGAAGTCCGAGCTGCTTGCAGGCTCCGACCCCCTCCTCCCTCCAGCCGCAGCGTCTCCTGGGGGCTAACCAGTCACTCCCAGTCTCCCCTTACGATAGTGCCCAGCAGCCGCGAGGTCCGCGCCGCGTGCATGCTATGACCCCCTCCTCCCTCCAGCCGCAGTGTCTCCTGGGAGCTAACCAGTCACTCCCACTCTCCCCTTACCACAGTGCCCAGCAGCCGCGAGGTCCGTGCCGCGTGCATGCTATGACCCCCTCCTCCCTCCAGCCGCAGCGTCTCCTGGGGGCTTACCAGTCACTCCCAGTCTTCCCTTACCACATTGCCCGGCAGCTGCGCGAGGTCTGCGGTTTGCGACTGAGGGGGGGGAAGGGATGCGGACGGGCAGAGGAAGCAGGACTCCAGCCTGAGAGAGTCAGCCATGCCAAGTCTCCAGCAGCAGCAGATCCCAACAGGTTGGAGTGGAACAGCAGCAGCCAGCAGCAGTGACTCCAGTAAGACACATCTGTCTGTCACCACTGTTCTGTCCCTAATACCAATCTCTCCCGTGCCCTGTGTTCTGTCATGTCCCTGTCACCCCTGGCCTTGCCCTGTCACCCTTATCCTGGCCCTTTCACCCTTATCCTGGCCCTGTCACCCTTATGCTGGCCCTGTCACCCTTATGCTGGCCCTGTCACCCCTATCCTGGCCCTGTCACCCCTGTGCTTGCCCTGTCAACCCTATACTGGCCCTGTCACCCCTTTCCTGGTCCTGCCACCCCTACCCTGGCCCTGTCACCCCTCTCCTGTCCCTGTCATTTCTGTCCTGGCCCCGTCACCCCTGTCCTGGCCCCGTCACCCCTGTCCTGGCCCCGTCACCCCTGTTCTGACCCTGTCACCCCTGTCCTGGCCCTGTTACTGCATACCTTCCAACTACCTTTTTGGCAGGTACAGTACCCGCAGTGCCTTCAGACCCCTTCTCAATGCACCACACCTCCGCACCTTCCCCTCCACCACATGCGGCACTCCACCCCTCCCCCACATGCTGTGCCTCCAGACCCCCTACACCACCAGCGGCTCCCACTCCTCCGCCCCTTCACCACCCACAGCACCTCCAGACCCCCTCCACCATCCACCCCCCATATATGTCTCCCCCCACACCTGCCCCCCTCCACCCGCAGCATCTGCAGACACCCTCCTCCATCTGCGGTCCCCACCTCCACTAACGCTATGCCTCTTAAGTTCTTTATTGGGGAAGCGACCTCTAGACCCTTCTTTGGGGCTGCGTCTCTCGAGACCATACTTGGGGATATTACTTCAAAGATCCCTTCTGGGGTTTTGCTTCTCGAGTTCCCTTCTAGAACTATGGTTTTAGATACCCTTTCTGGGGTTGCGCTTTTCAAGTCCTTACCTGAGGTAACAGCTTCTGAGACACCTTCTGGTATTGACACCTGAGCTATAATATTCGATGTCCCTCTATAACCTAGAACATCGGGTACCACTCCAGGACTCTGGGCACCGGGTACCACTCCAGAACTCTGGGCATCGGGTACCACTCCAGGACCCCGGGCATCGGGCACCACTCCAGGACCCCGGGCATCGGGCACCACTCCAGGACCCCGGGCATCGGGCACCACTCCAGGGGTTTGCAACTTTGCTTCAACAGGAAAATCAAGAGAGGATAGAAACATTCTCCTTTGGTTCCTGAATCTATAATGGTGCTCCCTAGCCCAAGGACCCCAATTATAAGACAGAGTGCTTTTCAGTGTGGGTTGTGTGACAAGTACCTCTGCCACAGTAGAGACAGGAGTAGGTCTTGTATCCTGACTCAACTTGGCCAGAGGGCAGGACTTGTCGCCACACTTTGGCTTGCGCAACTCACAGGTCTGCAGATAGTGGCCTAAACCCCCACAATATAGGCATAAATTTAAGTTTCTGTGACGCAGACGCTCCTCTTCTGAGAGCCTGGGCTGCAGAAAACTTTCAAACTTTTTCTCTCTAATTAAACCGGAGGATTCACTTGTCACCATACTGTGAACAAGAGTCTCTTTAGAGAATGAACTCTCAACTACTTCTGGCAAAATAAGCAAAATTTTGGTCAGAAGGTTTTGCAGTTGCTTTAAGGATTGCTGCAAAACTTCCAGCCGCTCAGGTTTCAAAGCACTGAAAGCAGAATTTAGGGCTGAGAGAGATGCTTGCAGGGCTTGCATAGTAGGCACAGGAGGATTTCAAACTAGACAAGACAAGACTAGACTGGATTTTTTAAACTAGACAAGACAAGACTGGACTGGTTTTTGAAACACCGGACTGGATTCTGCACACTGAATTCTAGACCGGACTGGATTCTAAGCACCGGACTGGATTCTGCACACTGAGTTCTAGACAGGACAAGATTCTTGACAGGACTGGATTCTGCACACTTAATTCTAGACAGGACTGGATTCTAGACTAGACACTGGACCAAAAAAGAAAAAAACTACTATTTAGCTTTGTTTCTTTTTTGTTGTATGGCTGGTGATAATGTTAGGTTTCTGGTGCTCAGAACACGGGAGATGTTGCGTAGTGAGTCCTGAGCACCAGAACGTGAGGCTGAAATAAGTGTGGTGTGGAAATAGCCCCTAGCACCCTACCTCCGTTGTCTTACCCGTGTGGTCAATTCACGCCTGAGTGACTATGGTTTCTTGGGCCCACGGCAGCCGCGTTTGAAGGGCGGATTAGGTCTGCCCAACTCTGATGCCCCCAGGTCTTAAGGTGAGACAAAGCGTGAACCGAGACAGGATAATAACAAGGAGACCTCTAACTAAAACAAACAGAAGGCTAGGGGCTACTAACAACCCTAAAACTAAATATATGTGCGGCACGCCACCATAGGAAAAGAACAACCAAGGAAATGCTGTCCACTCGCAGACACAATACTGTTGTGTACCGGTGGTGCCAGCATAAGCAGAACCCTCTGCAAAACACCAGTAACCAAATATAACCAAAGAATACTGCGGCCTAGGCTGACGGACGCAGCGAAGCCGCTACTCACAGAACCGGTACAAATACTGGCAAATGGACAGGAACCCCCAATGCAGCCAACAAAGACTTTCAGTACCGGAGGACAGGCAGAATCCCAAACGACAGACCGGTGGACACCAAGAAGCCAGACACTCGCCCAGGCACAGACAAAGTCACAGGACTCCTGAACAGGAACGCTTCATGGCAGGACACAGGATTAGAAACTGGAATCGACACAGGAACCGACACTCAGGAACCGACACTGGAAGCAGCTAGACAGATACTGCTAGACAGGAGCTCAGGAACTGGCAGAGACTAGCTCAGAACTCAAGAACTCTGGAACTCAGGAAATATCACCAGCGTCTGTGAATTGCACTGAGCCAGAATATAACAGAGAGTCTTAATTAATTATGTCGTGCAGCTGCCCTGCTGCACAACTGAGAGGTGCAATCAACAGACAGGTGAGGCTGAACACATGGGAACAAGCTGCAATTATACAGACTCACCACCGGCAGCAAACAAGAGTATTCTTAAACCAGAGCAACGGGAAATCCTGGCCTGCAAGACAACTATCAGCATAAAATAGGAATGAACCACTACCTGTGGTTCATAACAGGGGGCAGATATAACATGTGCAGAGAGAGTTAGATTTGGGTGGGGTGTGTTCAAACTGAAATGTAATTTGCAGTGTAAAAATAAAGAAGGCACTATTTACTCTGCACAGAAACAAAATAACCCACCCAAATCTAACTCTCTCTGCACATGTTATATCTGCCTCCCCTGCAGTGCACATGGTTTTGCCCAACTGCTAAGAAAAATCCTGCTGCGATCAAATTGGAATTATCCCCTATAAGTGAGAGGAAGCTCACTAATATACCTGACACTATTAGTGAGAGGCAGCTCACTAATATACCTGACACTATAAGTTAGAGGCAGCTCACTAATATACCTGACACTATAAGTGAGAGGCTGCTCACTAATATACCTGACACTATAAGCGAGAGGCAGTTCACTAATATACCTGACACTATAAGCGAGAGGCAGCTCAATAATATACCTGACACTATAAGTGAGAGGCAGCTCACTAATATACCTGACACTATAAGTGAGAGGCAGCTCAATAATATACCTGACACTATAAGCGAGAGGATGCTCACTGATATACCCCTATAAGTGAGAGGCAGCTCACTAATATACCTGACACTATAAGTGAGAGGCAGCTCACTAACATACCTGACACTATAAGTGAGAGGCAGCTCACTAATATACCCCTATAAGTAAGAGGCAGCTCACTAATATACCTGAAACTATAAGCGAGAGGCAGCTCACTAATATACCTGACACTATAAGCGAGAGGCAACTCACTAATATGCCTGACACTATAAGTGAGGGGCAGCTCACTAATATACCTGACACTATAAGTGAGGGGCAGCTCACTAATATACCTGAAACTATAAGCGAGAGGCAGCTCACTAATATACCTGACACTATAAGCGAGAGGCAGCTCAATAATATACCTGACACTATAAGCGAGAGGCAGCTCAATAATATACCTGACACTATAAGTGAGAGGCAGCTCACTAATATACCTGACACTATAAGTGAGAGGCAGCTCAATAATATACCTGACACTATAAGCGAGAGGATGCTCACTGATATACCCCTATAAGTGAGAGGCAGCTCACTAATATACCTGACACTATAAGTGAGAGGCAGCTCACTAACATACCTGACACTATAAGTGAGAGGCAGCTCACTAATATACCCCTATAAGTAAGAGGCAGCTCACTAATATACCTGAAACTATAAGCGAGAGGCAGCTCACTAATATACCTGACACTATAAGCGAGAGGCAACTCACTAATATACCTGACACTATAAGTGAGGGGCAGCTCACTAATATACCTGACACTATAAGTGAGGGGCAGCTCACTAATATACCTGAAACTATAAGCGAGAGGCAGCTCACTAATATACCTGACACTATAAGTGAGAGGCAGCTCACTAATATGCCTGACACTATAAGTGATAGGCAGCTCACTAATATACCTGACACTATAAGCGAGAGGCAGCTCACTAATATACCCGACACTATAAGCGAGAGGCAGCTCACTAATATACCTGACACTATAAGTGAGGGGCAGCTCACTAATATACCTGAAACTATAAGCGAGAGGCAGCTCACTAATATACCTGACACTATAAGCGAGAGGCAGCTCACTAATATACCTGACACTATTAGTGAGGGGCAGCTCACAAATATACCTGACACTATAAGTAAGAGGCAGCTCACTAATATACCTGACACTATAAGCAAGAGGAAGCTCACTAATATACCGGACACTATTGTTATGCACACCAGTGCCTGCAGGAATGTACTGGTGTCTGAACTGTTATGCACACCAGTGCCTGCAGGAATGTACTGGTGTCTGAACGGATAGAGATGCAAAACAAATGAACTCACAGACAGACTGGGGAATATGACATTACGTACACAGAAGGTGATAGGGTAACAAAATAAACACAAAGTGAACAGAGAAGCCCAGAGGCTAAGAAACTGGGTGTCTCCCTAGTATTAGGAATGCTCAGATGGAAAAAGCAAGATGTTGTGTTTTAATACGTAGAGAACCCGAAATGCTGTTGCTAAGGGCAACAGCAAAACCCTAAAGGGTTACCAACGGGTGTGGCAGTAAACTCCTTGGTCAGAGATGGAATGATAGACACAAGGAGAGTCTCCACAATCCTAATCCTCACTTGCAGTGCACAGGTTCAGCTTACTGCCACTAAACTGACACCTGAACACCTTACACAGTGAGAAAGGATTTAGGCAGGCAAGTCTGAGAATACAGCCGCAAACTTGCTAAGTTCACAGAGTAGCAAAAGAACCCCAGCAAGTTAAACGACTGACTCCAGTCTTACTGCTAGGTCTGGATTGGCAGAGTGTAGTACCAAATCCCCAGGCCTATTTGCAGTAAGCAACAACAAATACAAAGCTACACAGTACTGGCTAACTTTCAGGAACTAACTAACCAACAAAGATTCAGCAGCATCTGCTTAACCTGAGAAGAGGGTTTATAAAGCAGGTGCTGTCCACGCCCCACTCAGACCTCACAGACTGTGAGCACAAAAACCAGCACCGGATCCCCTGCCGTGCACAGAGCCTGTAACCACTGCACAGCAAAAGACCCGAACCGGAGTATCAGCTGCGCTCAGGTTACTCCGCTAGCACTTGTCTCCCGGTTGCCATGACGACGTGGCAGCACAGGGCAGGAGACCCTAACAGTACCCCTTCTCTGACGAGGGGTCAAAGAACCCCTACCACCGGGTTTATCGGGGAACTGCGAGAAGAAAGAGCGTATCAGTCTGGGGGCATGAAGATCACAACTGCCCACCCACGACCGCTCCTCCGGGCCGTACCCCTTCCAGTGCACCAAAAATGACAGCCGACCCCGAACCATCTTGGAGTCAAGAATCCTTTCAACAACAAACTCCCTCTGGCCACGTATCAGAAGAGGGGAAGGTCTTCCACTGGAAGAAGGATTACTAATCGCCCGTTTTAAAAGGGAACAATGAAATGTTTTATTGATACCCAAAGAACGGGGCAGATCTAACTGAAATGCCACCGGATTGATAACCCTGGTGATTTTATAAGGGCCGATGAACCGGGGGCCTGACTTATGAGATGGCTGTCTCAACTTCAAATTCTTGGTAGACAACCAGACGAAGTCTCCTAATTTGAAGCTGCAGGGTCTTTTCCGCTTATTAAAAACCCTTTTGGTCACTAATGACACAGACACAAGGGCTTTCTTCACTTTCCTCCAAATACCTCTAAGGACCGAAACCACAGAGGATCCACCAGGCGTGGAGTCCAGGGGGTCAAAAGAATTGGCCTTAGGATTATGCCCATACACACAAAGGAAGGGAGAGATCCCTGTAGCAGAGTGAGCCGCGTTGTTATAGGCAAACTCCGCCATGGACAGATGAACAACCCAGTCAGTCTGACACTTGGAGACATAACACCTGAGGAACTGCTCCAAGGACTGGTTCACCCTTTCAGTCTGCCCATTAGACTGCGGATGGTAGCCTGACGACAAGCTGACAGAAATCTGGAGATCGGAACAAAATGCCCTCCAGAATTTGGCCACAAACTGGGATCCGCGGTCAGAGACCACATCAAGTGGCAACCCGTGGAGACGCACAACATGCAGCATAAATAATTCAGACAGGCGTCTGGCCGATGGCAGCCCAACCAGTGGAACGAAGTGCGCCATCTTCGAAAACCTGTCAACGACAACCCAGATGGCTGTCATCCCTGAGGATTTGGGCAAGTCCACCACAAAATCCATTGAAATGTGGGTCCATGGCTTAGATGGAATAGAGAGTGGATGTAATGGGCCAACAGGAACCCCTCTAGGAGTCTTATTTCGGGCACAGATGCCACATGCCCGAACCCACTGATCCACATCCTTAGCCACCGAGGGCCACCACACCGCCCTAGATAGCAACTCCCGAGTTCAGGCAATACCCGGGTGACCTGCCGACTTCTTGGCATGGAATTCCAGGAACACTCGCTGTCTTAACCTAGGAGGCACAAACAAAAGACCTACCGGAAGGTCTGGAGGAGCCTGCTCCTGTGCTCTAAGGACTAATGACAAGAGGTCCTGGGTAATGCCCACTTTAATACATGATGGGGACACAATGGGCAACGGCTCCTCGGTGGTCTCCTGGATTGGAGCAAAACTCCGCGAGAGCGCATCAGCCTTGATGTTTTTTGACCCAGGGCGATATGTTATCAAAAAATTAAAGCGAGCAAAAAACAAAGCCCATCGTGCCTGCCTGGCATTGAGAAGCTTCGCTGACTCTAAATATGCCAGATTCTTATGGTCGGTGAGAATTGAGACCACAAACTTAGCCCCCTCAAGCCAGTGTCTCCACTCCTCGAGTGCATCCTTAATAGCCAACAATTCCCGGTTACCCACGTCATAATTCATCTCGGCAGGCGAAAATTTACGGGAAAAGTAAGCACAGGGATGAAGGCGATTATCAGACACTCCCATCTGAGAGAGCACTGCCCCAATACCCATCTCAGAGGCATCCACCTCCACCACAAAAGGACGCTCTGGATCTGGGTGTCGCAGCACCTTGGCCGAGACAAATGCCCTTTTGAGACGGGCAAAAGCCGCTTTAGCCTCACAAGACCAGTGAGCAACATCCGCCCCTTTCTTAGTGAGTGCCACCAAGGGCGCCACTATAGACGAAAATCCAGCGATAAATCGTCTATAAAAATTTGCAAAGCCCAGGAAACGCTGAAGCGCCTTCAAACTAGTGGGCTGCACCCAATCCAGGACTGCCTGTACCTTGGAACCCTCCATTTGGAAACCTTCTGGGGAGATAATATATCCTAGAAATGCGATTTGCTGAACTTCAAATTCGCACTTCTCCAGCTTCGCCCCAAGCCGGTGGTCTCTGAGTTTCTGGAGGACTAAGCGTACATGCTTCCGATGTTCCTCCAGGGAATGGGAGAAGATTAGTATGTCATCTAAGTATACAACTAAGAATCTATCCAAATATTCCCTGAGTACATCGTTCATGAAATCCTGGAAGACTGCCGGGGCATTACAGAACCCAAAAGGCATCACCAAATATTCATAATGCCCTGAGTGGGTATTAAAGGCAGTCTTCCATTCATCCCCCTCTCTTATTCGGATTAGATTTTACGCCCCGCGTAGGTCAATCTTAGAAAAAATGGTGGCAGTACGAAGCTGGTCAAACAAGACCGAAATGAGAGGCAGTGGGTATGAGTTTTTAATCGTGATACGGTTCAATTCCCTGAAGTCGATGCAGGGTCGCAACGAACCGTCCTTTTTACCCACGAAGAAGAACCCCGACCCAACTGGAGACTGTGAAGGTCTGATAAATCCCTTAGCCAAGTTCTCCTGAATGTACTCTGACATAGCCTGAGTCTCAGGACGTGACAGGGAGTACAACCTGCTCTTGGGAAGCTTAGCATTCGGCAACAAATCAATGGCACAGTCATAGGGGCGATGGGGAGGTTGTACCTCTGCAACTTTTTTGGAGAACACGTCCGCAAAATCTGCATAACACCCTGGCAATCCTGGCAAACTTAGCTGTGAGAGCCTGACTGGAAGGCTCAAGCAACTCCTGAAACAATCAGTACCCCAACTAAAAATCTCCCCAGAGACCCAGTCAAATTGAGGATTGTGGGCCCTTAACCAGGGTAACCCCAACACCAATGGGGCAAAAGTACAGACAGTCACATAAAAGGACAATTTTTCAGAGTGTGTGGCTCCAATAAACAAAGAAATCTGGCTAGTGCAAGAGGTAATTTTACCTTGGGATAATGGTTCCCCGTTTAACCCACAAATCTCAATTTCCAATGCCAAGGGTACTAAGGGAACAGAGTGTTTCAGGGCGAATTGGCGGTCCATAAAAACCCTGTCGGTCCCACTGTCCACAAAGGCCTCAGTCTTGACAGTTTGACCGAGGATCTTCAAGGTAACCGGAATGATAAAAGTCTTCTTGGGAAATTCTGACTTCTGGCCTGACAGGATATTTCCATCACCCTCAGGCCCTGAAGTTTTCCGGCTTTTCTGGGCATGATACTACCACATGACCTTTATTCCCACAGTACAAACACAGCCCCTGCTGTCTCCTCCGCGTCTTCTCACGCGAGGAGAGGCGGGTAGCCCCAATCTGCATAGGCTCCTCGGAAAATTCCTCAGAGTCTGAGGTTCCCTTGGGAAAGAAGGAAACCTCGGTCTCCCTTTCAAGCCTACGCTCTCTCAGCCGTCTATCCACCCGGATGGATAACTGCATGAGCTGATCCAAGCTATCAGGCAAGGGATATTGTACCAGTTGGTCTTTTATCTGGTTAGAAAGACCTCTTCGGTACTGGTGTCTCAGGGCTGGGTCATTCCACTGGGTATCATGGGCCAACCTACGAAAATCCGTACAGTAAACCTCAACTGGCCTTCGCCCTTGCTTAAGGATCGAAATCTGAGCCTCGGCTGAGGCCGTCTTGTCAGGGTCATCATACAACATGCCCAGTGCCGTAAAAAAAGCATCAACACTTTTAAGCGACAGACAGTCAGGCTGCAACCCATATGCCCAGACCTGTGGGTCTCCTTGTAGCAAGGAAATCACTATGCCCACCCGCTGAATCTCCGACCCAGAAGACTGAGGCCTAAGCCGGAAGTATAGCTTGCAGCTCTCCTTGAAACAAAAGAACTGCGAGCGATCTCCAGAAAAACGATCCGGGAGATTTACTTTCGGCTCCTTAACCCCTGAAGGTGCTGCTGCTGCGGGAGCTCCGCAAGCGGCCTGGGAGGTGTGCATTTTAATGGACAAATCATTAAATTGTCGAGTCAGGACCTGCACCTGATCGACCACCTGTTGCAACGTATTTTGAGGGGTATGCTCCATATTCCCACAAAATTTCAACAGGAGTATTTGGCTGCTGAATATGTTATGCACACCAGTGCCTGCAGGAATGTACTGGTGTCTGAACTGTTATGCACACCAGTGCCTGCAGGAATGTACCGGTGTCTGAACGGATAGGGATGCAAAACAAATGAACTCACAGACAGACTGGGGAATATGACATTACGTACACAGAAGGTGATAGGGTAACAAAATAAACACAAAGTGAACAGAGAAGCCCAGAGGCTAAGAAACTGGGTGTCTCCCTAGTATTAGGAATGCTCAGATGGAAAAAGCAAGATGTTGTGTTTTAATACGTAGAGAATCCAAAATGCTGTTGCTAAGGGCAACAGCAAAACCCTAAAGGGTTACCAGCGGGTGTGGCAGTAAACTCCTTGGTCAGAGATGGAATGATAGACACAAGGAGAGTCTCCACAATCCTAATCCTCACTTGCAGTGCACAGGTTCAGCTTACTGCCACTAAACTGACACCTGAACACCTTACACAGTGAGAAAGGATTTAGGCAGGCAAGTCTGAGAATACAGCCGCAAACTTGCTAAGTTCACAGAGTAGCAAAAGAACCCCAGCAAGTTAAACGACTGACTCCAGTCTTACTGCTAGGTCTGGATTGGCAGAGTGTAGTACCAAATCCCCAGGCCTATTTGCAGTAAGCAACAACAAATACAAAGCTACACAGTACTGGCTAACTTTCAGGAACTAACTAACCAACAAAGATTCAGCAGCATCTGCTTAACCTGAGAAGAGGGTTTATAAAGCAGGTGCTGTCCACGCCCCACTCAGACCTCACAGACTGTGAGCACAACAACCAGCACCGGATCCCCTGCCGTGCACAGAGCCTGTAACCACTGCATAGCAAAAGACCCGAACCGGAGTATCAGCTGCGCTCAGGTTACTCCGCTAGCACTTGTCTCCCGGTTGCCATGACGACGTGGCAGCACAGGGCAGAAGACCCTAACAACTATAAGCGAGAGGCAGCTCACTAATATACCCGACACTATAAGCGAGAGGCAGCTCACTAATATACCTGACACTATAGGTGAGGGGCAGCTCACTAATATACCTGAAACTATAAGCGAGAGGCAGCTCACTAATATACTCGACACTATAAGCGAGAGGCAGCTCACTAATATACCTGACACTATAAGTAAGAGGCAGCTCACTAATATACCTGTCACTATAAGTAAGAGGCAGTTCACTAATATACCTGACACTATAAGTAAGAGGCAGCTCACTGATATACCTGACACTATAACTGATATGCAGCTCACTAATATACCTGACACTATAAGTAAGAGGCAGCTCACTAATATACCTGACACTATAAGTAAGGGGCAGCTCACTAATATACCTGACACTATAAGTAAGGGGCAGCTCACTAATATACCTGACACTATAAGTAAGAGGCAGCTCACTAATATACCTGACACTATAAGTAAGAGGCAGCTCACTAATATACCTGACACTATAAGTAAGAGGCAGCTCACTAATATACCTGACACTATAAGAGGCAGTTCACTAATATACCTGACACTATAAGTAAGAGGCAGCTCACTAATATACCTGACACTATAAGTAAGAGGCAGCTCACTAATATACCTGACACTATAAGTGAGGGGCAGCTCACTAATATACCTGACACTATAAGTAAGAGGCAGCTCACTAATATACCTGACACTATAAGTAAGAGGCAGTTCACTAATATACCTGACACTATAAGTAAGAGGCAGCTCACTAATATACCTGACACTATAAGTGATATGCAGCTCACTAATATACCTGACACTATAAGTGAGGGGCAGCTCACTAATATACCTGACACTATAAGCGGAATGCAGCTCACTAATATACCTGACACTATAAGCGAGAGGCAGCTCACTAATATACCTAACACTATAAGTAAGAGGCAGCTCACCAATATACCTGACACTATAAGCGAGAGGCAGCTCACTAATATACCTCACACTATGAGCGAGGGGCAGCTCACTAATATACCCGAAACTATAAGCGACATTCAGCTCACTGAAATACCTGACACTATAAGCGGGAGGCAGCTCAATGATATACTTGACACTATAAGTGAGGGGCAGCTCACTAATATACCTGACACTATAAGTAAGAGGCAGCTCACTAATATACCTGACACTATAAGTAAGAGGCAGCTCACTAATATACCTGACACTATAAGTAAGAGGCAGCTCACTAATATACCTGACACTATAAGTAAGAGGCAGTTCACTAATATACCTGACACTATTAGTAAGAGGCAGCTCACTAATATATCTGGCACTATAAGCGAGAGGTAGCTCACTGATATACCTGACACTATAAGTGAGGGGCAGCTCACTAATATACCTGACACTATAAGCGAAAGGCAGCTCACTAATATACCTGACACTATAAGCGAGAGGCAGCTCACTAATATACCTGACACTATAAGCGAGAGGCAGCTCACTGATATACCTGACACTATAAGTGAGAGGCAGCTCACTAATATACCTGACACTATAAGTGAGAGGCAGCTCACTAATATACCTGACACTATAAGTAAGAGGAAGCTCACTAATATACCTGACACTATAAGCAAGAGGCAGCTCACTAATATACCTGACACTATAAGCAAGAGGCAGCTCACTAATATACCTGACACTATAAGTGAGAGGATGCTCACTAATATACCTGACACTATAAGCGACATTTAGCTCACTAATATACCTGACACTATAAGCAAGAGGCAGCTCACTAATATACCTGACACTATAAGTGAGAGGCAGCTCACTAATATACCTGACACTATAAGTAAGAGGCAGCTCACTAATATACCTGACACTATAAGTAAGAGGCAGCTCAGTGATATACCTGACACCATAAGTGAGAGGCAGCTCACTGATATACCTCACACTATAAGCAAGAGGAAGCTCACTAATATACCTGACACTATAAGTAAGAGGCAGCTCACTAATATACCTGTCACTATAAGCGATATGCAGCTCACTAATATACCTGACACTATAAGCAAGAGGCAGCTCACTAATATACCTGACACTATAAGTAAGAGGCAGCTCACTAATATACCTGACACTATAAGCGAGAGACAGCTCACTAATATACCTGACACTATAAGCGAGAGGCAGCTCACTAATATATCTGACACTATAAGTGAGAGACAGCTCACTAATATACCTGACACTATAAGCGATATGCAGCTCACTAATATACCTGACACTATAAGCAAGAGGCAGCTCACTAATATAACTGACACTATATGCAAGAGGCAGCTCACTAATATACCTGACACTATAAGTAAGAGGCAGCTCACTAATATACCTGACACTATAAGTAAGAGGAAGCTCACTAATATACCTGACACTATAATAAGAGGCAGCTCACTAATATACCTGACACTATAAGTAAGAGGCAGCTCACTAATATACCTGACACTATAAGCGACATTCAGCTCACTAAAATACCTGACACTATAAGCAAGAGGCAGCTCACTAATATACCTGACACTATAAGTGAGGGGCAGCTCACTAATATACCTGACACTATAAGCGATATGCAGCTCACTAATATACCTGACACTATAAGCAATAGGCAGCTCACTAATATAACTGACACTATATGCAAGAGGCAGCTCACTAATATACCTGACACTATAAGTAAGAGGCAGCTCACTAATATACCTGTCACTATAAGCGATATGCAGCTCACTAATATACCTGACACTATAAGCAAGAGGCAGCTCACTAATATAACTGACACTATAAGCAAGAGGCAGCTCACTAATATAACTGACACTATATGCAAGAGGCAGCTCACTAATATACCTGACACTATAAGTAAGAGGCAGCTCACTAATATACCTGACACTATAAGTAAGAGGAAGCTCACTAATATACCTGACACTATAAGTAAGAGGCAGCTCACTAATATACCTGACACTATAAGCGACATTCAGCTCACTAAAATACCTGACACTATAAGCAAGAGGCAGCTCACTAATATACCTGACACTATAAGTGAGGGGTAGCTCACTAATATACCTGACACTATAAGCAAGAGGCAGCTCACTAATATAACTGACACTATATGCAAGAGGCAGCTCACTAATATACCTGACACTATAAGTAAGAGGCAGCTCACTAATATACCTGACACTATAAGTAAGAGGAAGCTCACTAATATACCTGACACTATAAGTAAGAGGCAGCTCACTAATATACCTGACACTATAAGTAAGAGGCAGCTCACTAATATACCTGACACTATAAGCGACATTCAGCTCACTAAAATACCTGACACTATAAGCAAGAGGCAGCTCACTAATATACCTGACACTATAAGTGAGGGGCAGCTCACTAATATACCTGACACTATAAGCGAGAGGCAGCTCACTAATATACCTGACACTATAAGTAAGAGGCAGCTCACTAATACACCCAGGGCCGTCTTTTCGTATGGGCTCAATGGGCTCTTGCCCATCGGCCCCAGGAGTATAAGGGCCCTAGGCTGATAGCTGAGGGTCCCCTCTTTCCAGGGGTACCAGATTTTTGAAAATCGGCCATAGGGAACCAGAGATATCTGACTTCAAAGCAGTGGTCCCCATCAAAGCCTGTTAATTGCTCTTCCCAGCCAGATATCTCAGGCTCTGTATTACTTAGAGTTTTTCTGTCGGTATATTTCAAAAGCTGGACTCTCCACTTTCGGTGGACACTGGCAGCTTTTCTCTACTATGCCCAGAACCAGAGATATCAGCCTTCAAGCAGCTGGTCCCTGCTCAAGCTCCACATGCCTAATATGCAGTTTTATATATTCGTTGGTGGATTGCTCTGGCTCCTGAACTCTGATCCCCAAGTCCCCAGTACCTCCTGACAGGTGAGACACGCTAATTTTTTATCCCATTCAAAGCTAAGAAATCATTTTCCAGGAACTTGAGATATCTGCAGTCAAGCAAGCTGCTCTCTCAACAGAAAATGATGAATATTAAGCCCACTCCACTATCAACCCCTCCGTTACATATTAAACACCCCATACCACCCTGGAAGTCATGTACCGGGGCCCATTCATTCAGCCCAATGCCACCTTTTACAGTTTAGTGTTCTCCCTACCATCCCATCTGTGCAGTAAAGGAGTAATTAGCATAAATTACTGCTCCAGGTCCTAAATGCTGAGCGGAAGATATTACACCCCCTACCGCCCGTGGGACATCAAAGCTGCTGCTGATAGCACCCCCTTCCCTGGAGGATGGGTAGGGGCCCCAGTGCATTGCAGTGCCCAGGGGCCCACATTGCTGTTAAGACGGCTCTGAATACACCTGACACTATAAGTGAGAGGCAGCTCACTAATATACCTGACACTATAAACGAGAGGCAGCTCACTAATATACCTGACACTATAAGTAAGAGGCAGCTCACTAATATACCTGACACTATAAGTAAGAGGCAGCTCACTAATATATCTGACACTATAAGTGAGAGGCAGCTCAATAATATACCTGACACTATAAGTAAGAGGAAGCTCACTAATATACCTGACACTATAAGCAAGAGGCAGCTCACTAATATACCTGACACTATAAGCAAGAGGCAGCTCACTAATATACCTGACACTATAAGTAAGAGGAAGCTCACTAATATATCTGACACTATAAGTAAGAGAAAGCTCACTAATATACCCGACACTATAAGTAAGAGGCAGCTCACTAATATACCTGACACTATAAGTGAGAGGCAGCTCACTAATATACCTGACACTATAAGCGAGAGGCAGCTCACTAATATATCTGACACTATAAGTGAGAGTCAGCTCACTAATAGACCTGACACTATAAGCAAGAGGCAGCTCACTAATATACCTGACACTATAAGTAAGAGGAAGCTCACTAATATATCTGACACTATAAGTAAGAGAAAGCTCACTAATATACCCGACACTATAAGTAAGAGGCAGCTCACTAATATACCTGACACTATAAGTGAGAGGCAGCTCACTAATATACCTGACACTATAAGCGAGAGGCAGCTCACTAATATACCTGACACTATAAGCGACATTCAGCTCACTGATATACCTGACACTATAAGCGAGAGGCAGCTCACTAATATACCTGACACTATAAGTAAGAGGCAGCTCACTAATATACCTGACACTATAAGTAAGAGGTAGCTCACTAATATACCTGTCACTATAAGTAAGAGGAAGCTCACTAATATACCTGACACTATAAGTAAGAGGCAACTCACTAATATACCTGACACTATAAGTGAGAGGCAGCTCACTAATATACCTGTCACTATAAGTAAGAGGAAGCTCACTAATATACCTGACACTATAAGTAAGAGGTAGCTCACTAATATACCTGACACTATAAGTGAGAGGCAGCTCACTAATATACCTGTCACTATAAGTAAGAGGAAGCTCACTAATATACCTGACACTATAAGCGAGAGGCAGCTCACTAATATACCTGACACTATAAGTAAGAGGCAGCTCACTAATATACCTGACACTATAAGTAAGAGGCAGCTCACTAATATATCTGACACTATAAGTGAGAGGCAGCTCAATAATATACCTGACACTATAAGTAAGAGGAAGCTCACTAATATACCTGACACTATAAGCAAGAGGCAGCTCACTAATATACCTGACACTATAAGCAAGAGGCAGCTCACTAATATACCTGACACTATAAGTAAGAGGAAGCTCACTAATATATCTGACACTATAAGTAAGAGAAAGCTCACTAATATACCTGACACTATAAGTAAGAGGCAGCTCACTAATATACCTGACACTATAAGTGAGAGGCAGCTCACTAATATACCTGACACTATAAGCGAGAGGCAGCTCACTAATATACCTGACACTATAAGCGACATTCAGCTCACTGATATACCTGACACTATAAGCGAGAGGCAGCTCACTAATATACCTGACACTATAAGTAAGAGGTAGCTCACTAATATACCTGTCACTATAAGTAAGAGGAAGCTCACTAATATACCTGACACTATAAGTAAGAGGCAGCTCACTAATATACCTGACACTATAAGTGAGAGGCAGCTCACTAATATACCTGTCACTATAAGTAAGAGGAAGCTCACTAATATACCTGACACTATAAGTAAGAGGTAGCTCACTAATATACCTGACACTATAAGTGAGAGGCAGCTCACTAATATACCTGTCACTATAAGTAAGAGGAAGCTCACTAATATACCTGACACTATTAGTAAGAGGCAGCTCACTAATATACCTGTCACTATAAGTGAGAGGCAGCTCACTAATATACCTGACACTATAAGCGAGAGGCAGCTCACTAGTATACCTGACACTATAAGCGACATTCAGCTCACTGATATACCTGACACTATAAGAGAGAGGCAGCTCACTAATATACCTGACACTGTAAGTAAGAGGTAGCTCACTAATATACCTGTCACTATAAGTAAGAGGAAGCTCACTAATATACCTGACACTATAAGTAAGAGGCAGCTCACTAATATACCTGACACTATAAGTGAGAGGCAGCTCACTAATATACCTGTCACTATAAGTAAGAGGAAGCTCACTAATATACCTGACACTATAAGTAAGAGGTAGCTCACTAATATACCTGTCACTATAAGTAAGAGGAAGCTCACTAATATACCTGACACTATAAGTAAGAGGCAGCGCACTAATATACCTGACACTATAAGTGAGAGGCAGCTCACTAATATACCTGTCACTATAAGTAAGAGGAAGCTCACTAATATACCTGACACTATAAGTAAGAGGCAGCGCACTAATATACCTGACACTATAAGTAAGAGGCAGCTCACTAATATACCTGACACTATAAGTAAGAGGCAGCTCACTAATATACCTGACACTATAAGTAAGAGGCAGCTCACTAATATACCTGACACTATAAGTAAGAGGCAGCTCACTAATATACCTGACACTATAAGCGACATTCAGCTCACTAATATACCTGACACTATAAGCAAGATGCAGCTCACTAATAGACCTGACACTATAAGTAAGAGGCAGCTTACTAATATACCTGACACTATAAGTGAGGGGCAGCTCTCTAATATACCTGACACTATAAGTAAGAGGCAGCTCACTAATATACCTGTCACTATAAGTAAGAGGAAGCTCACTAATATACCTGACACTATAAGTAAGAGGCAGCTCACTAATATACCTGACACTATAAGTGAGAGGCAGCTCACAAATGTACCTGTCACTATAAGTAAGAGGAAGCTCACTAATATACCTGACACTATAAGTAAGAGGCAGCTCACTAATATACCTGTCACTATAAGTAAGAGGAAGCTCACTAATATACCTGACACTATAAGTTTGAGGCAGCTCACTAATATACCTGACACTATAAGTAAGAGGCAGCTCACTAATATACCTGACACTATAAGTAAGAGGCAGCTCACTAATATACCTGACACTATAAGTAAGAGTCAGCTCACTAATATACCTGACACTATAAGCGACATTCAGCTCACTAATATACCTGACACTATAAGCAAGAGGCAGCTCACTAATATACCTGACACTATAAGTAAGAGGCAGCTCACTAATATATCTGACACTATAAGTGAGAGGCAGCTCACTAATATACCTGTCACTGTAAGAAAGAGGAAGCTCACTAATATACCTGACACTATAAGTGAGGGGCAGCTCACTAATACACCTGACACTATAAGTAAGAGGAAGCTCACTAATATACCTGACACTATTAGTAAGAGGCAGCTCACTAATATACCTGTCACTATAAGCGAGAGGCAGCTCACTAATATACCTGACACTATAAACGAGAGGCAGCTCACTAATATACCTGACACTATAAGTAAGAGGCAGCTCACTAATATACCTGACACTATAAGTAAGAGGCAGCTCACTAATATATCTGACACTATAAGTGAGAGGCAGCTCAATAATATACCTGACACTATAAGTAAGAGGAAGCTCACTAATATACCTGACACTATAAGCAAGAGGCAGCTCACTAATATACCTGACACTATAAGTAAGAGGAAGCTCACTAATATATCTGACACTATAAGTAAGAGAAAGCTCACTAATATACCCGACACTATAAGTAAGAGGCAGCTCACTAATATACCTGACACTATAAGTGAGAGGCAGCTCACTAATATACCTGACACTATAAGCGAGAGGGAGCTCACTAATATACCTGACACTATAAGCGACATTCAGCTCACTGATATACCTGACACTATAAGCGAGAGGCAGCTCACTAATATACCTGACACTATAAGTAAGAGGCAGCTCACTAATATACCTGACACTATAAGTAAGAGGTAGCTCACTAATATACCTGTCACTATAAGTAAGAGGAAGCTCACTAATATACCTGACACTATAAGTAAGAGGCAACTCACTAATATACCTGACACTATAAGTGAGAGGCAGCTCACTAATATACCTGTCACTATAAGTAAGAGGAAGCTCACTAATATACCTGACACTATAAGTAAGAGGTAGCTCACTAATATACCTGACACTATAAGTGAGAGGCAGCTCACTAATATACCTGTCACTATAAGTAAGAGGAAGCTCACTAATATACCTGACACTATAAGCGAGAGGCAGCTCACTAATATACCTGACACTATAAGTAAGAGGCAGCTCACTAATATACCTGACACTATAAGTAAGAGGCAGCTCACTAATATATCTGACACTATAAGTGAGAGGCAGCTCAATAATATACCTGACACTATAAGTAAGAGGAAGCTCACTAATATACCTGACACTATAAGCAAGAGGCAGCTCACTAATATACCTGACACTATAAGCAAGAGGCAGCTCACTAATATACCTGACACTATAAGTAAGAGGAAGCTCACTAATATATCTGACACTATAAGTAAGAGAAAGCTCACTAATATACCTGACACTATAAGTAAGAGGCAGCTCACTAATATACCTGACACTATAAGTGAGAGGCAGCTCACTAATATACCTGACACTATAAGCGAGAGGCAGCTCACTAATATACCTGACACTATAAGCGACATTCAGCTCACTAATATACCTGACACTATAAGCGAGAGGCAGCTCACTAATATACCTGACACTATAAGTAAGAGGTAGCTCACTAATATACCTGTCACTATAAGTAAGAGGAAGCTCACTAATATACCTGACACTATAAGTAAGAGGCAGCTCACTAATATACCTGACACTATAAGTGAGAGGCAGCTCACTAATATACCTGTCACTATAAGTAAGAGGAAGCTCACTAATATACCTGACACTATAAGTAAGAGGTAGCTCACTAATATACCTGACACTATAAGTGAGAGGCAGCTCACTAATATACCTGTCACTATAAGTAAGAGGAAGCTCACTAATATACCTGACACTATTAGTAAGAGGCAGCTCACTAATATACCTGTCACTATAAGTGAGAGGCAGCTCACTAATATACCTGACACTATAAGCGAGAGGCAGCTCACTAGTATACCTGACACTATAAGCGACATTCAGCTCACTGATATACCTGACACTATAAGAGAGAGGCAGCTCACTAATATACCTGACACTATAAGTAAGAGGTAGCTCACTAATATACCTGTCACTATAAGTAAGAGGAAGCTCACTAATATACCTGACACTATAAGTAAGAGGCAGCTCACTAATATACCTGACACTATAAGTGAGAGGCAGCTCACTAATATACCTGTCACTATAAGTAAGAGGAAGCTCACTAATATACCTGACACTATAAGTAAGAGGTAGCTCACTAATATACCTGTCACTATAAGTAAGAGGAAGCTCACTAATATACCTGACACTATAAGTAAGAGGCAGCGCACTAATATACCTGACACTATAAGTGAGAGGCAGCTCACTAATATACCTGTCACTATAAGTAAGAGGAAGCTCACTAATATACCTGACACTATAAGTAAGAGGCAGCGCACTAATATACCTGACACTATAAGTAAGAGTCAGCTCACTAATATACCTGACACTATAAGTAAGAGGCAGCTCACTAATATACCTGACACTATAAGTAAGAGGCAGCTCACTAATATACCTGACACTATAAGTAAGAGGCAGCTCACTAATATACCTGACACTATAAGCGACATTCAGCTCACTAATATACCTGACACTATAAGCAAGATGCAGCTCACTAATATACCTGACACTATAAGTAAGAGGCAGCTTACTAATATACCTGACACTATAAGTGAGGGGCAGCTCTCTAATATACCTGACACTATAAGTAAGAGGCAGCTCACTAATATACCTGTCACTATAAGTAAGAGGAAGCTCACTAATATACCTGACACTATAAGTAAGAGGCAGCTCACTAATATACCTGACACTATAAGTGAGAGGCAGCTCACAAATGTACCTGTCACTATAAGTAAGAGGAAGCTCACTAATATACCTGACACTATAAGTAAGAGGCAGCTCACTAATATACCTGTCACTATAAGTAAGAGGAAGCTCACTAATATACCTGACACTATAAGTTTGAGGCAGCTCACTAATATACCTGACACTATAAGTAAGAGGCAGCTCACTAATATACCTGACACTATAAGTAAGAGGCAGCTCACTAATATACCTGACACTATAAGTAAGAGTCAGCTCACTAATATACCTGACACTATAAGCGACATTCAGCTCACTAATATACCTGACACTATAAGCAAGAGGCAGCTCACTAATATACCTGACACTATAAGTAAGAGGCAGCTCACTAATATATCTGACACTATAAGTGAGAGGCAGCTCACTAATATACCTGTCACTGTAAGAAAGAGGAAGCTCACTAATATACCTGACACTATAAGTGAGGGGCAGCTCACTAATACACCTGACACTATAAGTAAGAGGAAGCTCACTAATATACCTGACACTATTAGTAAGAGGCAGCTCACTAATATACCTGTCACTATAAGCGAGAGGCAGCTCACTAATATACCTGACACTATAAGCGAGAGACAGCTCACTAATATACCTGACACTATAAGTGAGAGGAAGCTCACTAATATACCTGACACAATAAGTGAGGGGCAGCTCACTAATATACCTGACACTATAAGTGAGAGGCAGCTCACTAATATACCAGACACTATAAGTAAGAGGCAGCTCACTAATATACCTGACACTATAACTGATATGCAGCTCACTAATATACCTGACACTATAAGTGAGAGGCAGCTCACTAATATACCTGTCACTATAAGTAAGAGGCAGCTCACTAATATACCTGACACTATAAGTGAGGGGCAGCTCACTAATATACCTGACACTATAAGTGAGGGGCAGCTCACTAATATACCTGACACTATAAGCGAGAGACAGCTCACTAATATACCTGACACTATAAGTGATAGTCAGCTCACTAATATACCTGACACTATAAGTAAGAGGCAGCTCACTAATATACCTGACACTATAAGTAAGAGGCAGCTCACTAATATACCTGACACTATAAGTAAGAGGCAGCTCACTAATATACCTGACACTATAAGTAAGAGGCAGCTCACTAATATACCTGACACTATAAGTAAGAGGAAGCTCACTAATATATCTGACACTATAAGTAAGAGGCAGCTCACTAATATACCTGACACTATAAGTAAGAGGCAGCTCACTAATATACCTGACACTATAAGTAAGAGGCAGCTCACTAATATACCCGACACTGTAAGCGAGGGGCAGCTCACTAATATACCCATAACTATAAGCGACATTCAGCTCACTGAAAAACCTGACACTATAAGCGAGAGACAGCTCACTAATATACCTGACACTATAAGTAAGAGGCAGCTCACTGATATACCTGACACTATAAGTAAGAGGCAGCTCACTAATATACCTGACACTATAAGTAAGAGGCAGCTCACTAATATACCTGACACTATAAGTAAGAGGCAGCTCACTAATATACCTGTCACTATAAGCGAGAGGCAGCTCACTAATATACCTGACACTATAAGTAAGAGGCAGCTCACTAATATACCTGACACTATAAGCGAGAGACAGCTCACTAATATACCTGACACTATAAGCGAGAGGCAGCTCACTAATATACCTGACACTATAAGTAAGAGGAAGCTCACTAATATACCTGACACTATAAGTAAGAGGCAGCTCACTAATATACCTGTCACTATAAGTAAGAGGAAGCTCACTAATATACCTGACACTATAAGTAAGAGGCAGCTCACTAATATACCTGACACTATAAGTAAGAGGCAGCTCACTAATATACCTGACACTATAAGTGAGAGGTAGCTCAATAATATACCTGACACTATAAGTGAGAGATAATTTGGAGGACATAAATAAATTCTCCTTCAATGAGATGTGACACTTTACATGAGCTCCCACTACACAATATATAATATACCAGTACTATACCTGCCATTATAAGTGAGATATACAAGACAGGAGTCATATAAAAATTCCTAATATAATTGTTGCAAAATATTTGGTTCTTTAATGGCGGAATATAAAGATTAATGGATAATATGTCCCCTTAACACACCACATTAGAGTCAGCCAAAAGACATTTTGAAATTCATGCAATTATAGTCTATCTTAATATTGTTTCATTACTTTGTTACTTCTGTGTATAGAAATGACAAGGTACAGTACGTCTAGTCCATATGCCTAGATTCCTGGAAGAGCACAATAGTAACTATTCTATTAGATCCTAGTAGAAGCCATAATATTGATTTAAAGAGGACACATAGTACCATTAATCTATATTAATATAGTGATTAAAGGGGACAGACACAAAATAGACGCTCAGCTGTTTTTCTTAATAATCTTTATCTTTCTGTCTGTAATCCACAGTGTTGTCATTCTTTCACAACCTTTCTATACATGTTTTTCAAATATTTCGCATATAGGGGGTAATTCCGAATTGATCGCAGCATCAAGTTTGTTAGCAGTTGGGCAAAACCATTTGCACTGCAGGGGAGGCAGATATAACATTTGCAGAGAGAGTTAGATTTGGGTGAGGTGTGGCAGATGTAACGTGCTGAGAGAGTTAGATGTGGGTGGGGTGTATTCAAACTGAAATCTAAATTGCAGTGTAAAAATAAAGCAGCCAGTATTTACCCTGCACAGAAACAAAATAACCCACCCAAATTTAACTCTCTCTGCAAATGTCATATCTGCCCCCCCCCCCCCCCTGCAGTGCACATGGTTTTACCCAACTGCTAACAAATTTGATGCTGCGATCAACTCAATTACCCCCATAGTCTGTTCTCAAGATATAAAATAATGTAATTTATTCCCAATTTTTTTAATGGTTTAAATAAGTTACATTTTAGACCTTTAGTGCACCTCAAGACAGATCCTTTTCTCCTTTCTCTGTTTTCCTACAATAACATGATCTGTGGCAGCACTCCTTATATCTGATTTATTATAAATATACTAGGTGCTTAATCGCGCCATACGGGCGCTCTTCACACCGTCGCAAGGGGCTATGCCCCCTTAACCCTTGCATGCCTATATGGGGTTCAATATTTGTATTATATGGAGTATTACCAGCATTCCTTTGTTAGTGGTTAAATATTGCACAATGAAAGGGCGTGCGATGGTGAAGGAGGCGCAGCCCCTTGCGATGGCGTGAACAGCACCTGCAGGGCACGATGTACAGAATGAGCGGGTGCGGGGGGGACTGCGGATGGGGGAGGGTGTCTGTAGATGCTGCAGGTGGAGGGGGGCATATGCGGGGGGGCCCGGATGGGGAAGGGTTGGGAGGTGCTGCGGGTGGGGGAGAGACAGAAGATTGGATACCTGACACTATAAGTAAGAGGCAGCTCACTAATATACCTGACACTATAAGTAAGAGGCAGCTCACTAATATACCTGACACTATAAGCGACATTCAGCTCACTAATATACCTGACACTATAAGTAAGAGGCAGCTCACTAATATACCTGACACTATAAGTAAGAGGCAGCTCACTAATATACCTGACACTATAAGCAAGAGGCAGCTCACTAATATACCTGACACTATAAGCAAGAGGCAGCTCACTAATATACCTGACACTATAAGTAAGAGGCAGCTCACTAATATACCCGAAACTATAAGCAAGAGGCAGTTCACTAATATACCTGACACTATAAGCAAGAGGCAGCTCACTAATATACCTGACACTATAAGCAAGAGGCAGCTCACTAATATACCTGACACTATAAGCAAGAGGCAGCTCACTAATATACCTGACACTATAAGCAAGAGGCAGCTCACTAATATACCTGACACTATAAGCAAGAGGCAGCTCACTAATATACCTGACACTATAAGCAAGAGGCAGCTCACTAATATACCTGACACTATAAGTAAGAGGTAGCTCACTAATATACCGGACACTGTAAGTAAGAGGCAGCTCACTAATATATCTGACACTATAAGTAAGAGGCAGCTCACTAATATACCTGACACTATAAGCGACATTCAGCTCACTAATATACCTGACACTATAAGCAAGAGGCAGCTTACTAATATACCTGACACTATAAGTAAGAGGCAGCTCACTAATATACCTGACACTACAAGTGAGGGGCAGCTCACTAATATACCTGACACCATTAGTAAGAGGCAGCTCACTAATATACCTGTCACTATAAGTAAGAGGAAGCTCACTAATATACCTGACACTATAAGTAAGAGGCAGCTCACTAATATACCTGACTCTATAAGTGAGAGGCAGCTCACTAATATACCTGTCACTATAAGTAGGAGGAAGCTCACTAATATACCTGACACTATAAGTAAGAGGCAGCTCACTAATATACCTGTCACTATAAGTAAGGGGAAGCTCACTAATATACCTGACACTATAAGTAAGAGGCAGCTCACTAATATACCTGACACTATAAGTAAGAGGCAGCTCACTAATATACCTGACACTATAAGTAAGAGGCAGCTCACTAATATACCTGACACTATAAGTAAGAGGCAGCTCACTAATATACCTGACACTATATGTAAGAGGCAGCTCACTAATATACCTGACACTATAAGTAAGAGGCAGCTCACTAATATACCTGACACTATAAGTGAGAGGCAGCTCACTAATATACCTGACACTATAAGAAAGAGGAAGCTCAATGATATACCTGACACTATAAGCAAGAGGAAGCTCACTAATATACCTGACACTAAAAGTAAGAGGAAGCTCACTAATATACCTGACACTATAAGTAAGAGGCAGCTCACTAATATACCTGTCACTATAAGCGATATGCAGCTCACTAATATACCTGACACTATAAGTAAGAGGCAGCTCACTAATATACCTGACTCTATAAGTGAGAGGCAGCTCACTAATATACCTGTCACTATAAGTAGGAGGAAGCTCACTAATATACCTGACACTATAAGTAAGAGGCAGCTCACTAATATACCTGTCACTATAAGTAAGGGGAAGCTCACTAATATACCTGACACTATAAGTAAGAGGCAGCTCACTAATATACCTGACACTATAAGTAAGAGGCAGCTCACTAATATACCTGACACTATAAGTAAGAGGCAGCTCACTAATATACCTGACACTATATGTAAGAGGCAGCTCACTAATATACCTGACACTATAAGTAAGAGGCAGCTCACTAATATACCTGACACTATAAGTGAGAGGCAGCTCACTAATATACCTGACACTATAAGCAAGAGGAAGCTCAATGATATACCTGACACTATAAGCAAGAGGAAGCTCACTAATATACCTGACACTAAAAGTAAGAGGAAGCTCACTAATATACCTGACACTATAAGTAAGAGGCAGCTCACTAATATACCTGTCACTATAAGCGATATGCAGCTCACTAATATACCTGACACTATAAGCAAGAGGCAGCTCACTAATGTACCTGACACTATAAGCAAGAGGCAGCTCACTAATATACCGGACACTGTAAGTAAGAGGCAGCTCACTAATATATCTGACACTATAAGTAAGAGGCAGCTCACTAATATACCTGACACTATAAGCGACATTCAGCTCACTAATATACCTGACACTATAAGCAAGAGGCAGCTCACAAATATACCTGACACTATAAGTAAGAGGCAGCTCACTAATATACCTGACACTACAAGTGAGGGGCAGCTCACTAATATACCTGACACTATTAGTAAGAGGCAGCTCACTAATATACCTGTCACTATAAGTAAGAGGAAGCTCACTAATATACCTGACACTATAAGTAAGAGGCAGCTCACTAATATACCTGACTCTATAAGTGAGAGGCAGCTCACTAATATACCTGTCACTATAAGTAAGGAAGCTCACTAATATACCTGACACTATAAGTAAGAGGCAGCTCACTAATATACCTGTCACTATAAGTAAGGGGAAGCTCACTAATATACCTGACACTATAAGTAAGAGGCAGCTCACTAATATACCTGACACTATAAGTAAGAGGCAGCTCACTAATATACCTGACACTATAAGTAAGAGGCAGCTCACTAATATACCTGACACTATAAGCGACATTCAGCTCACTAATATACCTGACACTATAAGCAAGAGGCAGCTCACTAATATACCCGACACTATAAGTAAGAGGCAGCTCACTAATATACCTGACACTATAAGTGAGAGGCAACTCACTAATATACCTGTCACTATAAGTAAGAGGAAGCTCACTAATATACCTGACACTATAAGTGAGGGGCAGCTCACTAATACACCTGACACTATAAGTAAGAGGCAGCTCACTAATATATCTGACACTATAAGTGAGAGGCAGCTCACTAATATACCTGACACTATAAGTGAGAGGCAGCTCACTGATATATCTGACACTATAAGTAAGAGGCAGCTCACTAATATACCTGACACTATAAGTAAGAGGCAGCTCACTAATATACCTGACACTATAAGCGAGAGGATGCTCACTAATATACCTGACACTATAAGTAAGAGGCAGCTCACTAATATACCTGACACTATAAGCAAGAGGCAGCTCACTGATATATCTGACACTATAAGTGAGAGGCAGCTCACTGATATATCTGACACTATAAGTAAGAGGCAGCTCACTAATATACCTGACACTATAAGTGAGATGCAGCTCACTAATATACCTGACACTATAAGTGAGAGGCAGCTCACTAATATAACTGACACAATAAGTGAGAGGCAGCTCACTAATATACCTGACACTATAAGTGAGAGGCAGCTCACTAATATACCTGACACTATAAGTGATAGTCAGCTCACTAATATACCTGTCACTATAAGCGAGAGGCAGCTCACTAATATACCTGATACTATAAGCGATAGGCAGCTCAATATTATAACTGACACTATAAGTGAGAGGCAGCTCACTAATATACCTGACACTATAAGTGATGGGCAGCTCACTAATATACCTGACACTATAAGTGATAGTCAGCTCACTAATATACCTGACACTATAAGCGAGAGGCAGCTCACTAATATAACTGACACTATAATCGAGAGGCAGCTCACTAATATACTTGACACTATAAGTGAGAGGCAGCTCACTAATATACCTGACACTATAAGCGAGAGGCAGCTCACTAATATACCTGACACTATAAGTGAGAGTAGCTCACTAATATACCTGATACTATAAGTGAGAGGCAGCTCACTAATATACCTGACACTATAAGTGAGAGGCAGCTCACTAATATACCTGACACTATAAGTGATAGTCAGCTCACTAATATACCTGTCACTATAAGCGAGAGGCAGCTCAATAATATACCTGACACTAAAAGCGATAGGCAGCTCACGATTATAACTGACACTATAAGTGAGAGGCAGCTCACTAATATACCTGACACTATAAGTGATGGGCAGATCACTAATATACCTGACACTATAGGTGATAGTCAGCTCACTAATATACCTGACACTATAAGTGAGAGGCAGCTCACTAATATACCTGACACTATAAGCGAGAGGCAGCTCACTAATATACCTGACACTATAAGTGAGAGTAGCTCACTAATATACCTGACACTATAAGCGAGAGGCAGCTCACTAATATACCTCACACTGTAAGTGAGAGGCAGCTCACTAATATACCTGACACTATAAGTGAGGGGCAGCTCACTAATATACCCGACACTATAAGCGAGAGGCAGCTCACTAATATACCCAACACTGTAAGCGAGAGGCAGCTCACTAATATACCTGACACTATAAGCGAGAGGCAGCTCACTAATATAACTGACACTATAAGCAAGAGGCAGCTCACTAATATACCTGACACTATAAGTAAGAGGCAGCTCACTAATATACCTGACACTATAAGCGAGAGGCAGCTCACTAATATACCTGACACTATAAGCGAGAGACAGCTCACTAATATACCTGACACTATAAGCGAGAGACAGCTCACTAATATACCTGACACTATAAGTAAGAGGCAGCTCACTAATATACCTGACACTATAAGCGAGAGACAGCTCACTAATATACCTGACACTACAAGCGAGAGGCAGCTCACTAATATATCTGACACTATAAGTAAGAGGCAGCTCACTAATATACCTGACACTATAAGTAAGAGGCAGCTCACTAATATACCTGACACTATAAGTGAGAGGCAGCTCACTAATATACCTGACACTATAAGTGAGAGATAATTTGGAGGACATAAATAAATTCTCCTTCAATGAGATGTGACACTTTACATGAGCTCCCACTACACAATATATAATATACCAGTACTATACCTGCCATAATAAGTGAGATATACAAGACAGGAGTCATATAAAAATTCCTAATATAATTGTTGCAAAATATTTGGTTCTTTAATGGCGGAATATAAAGATTAATGGATAATATGTCCCCTTAACACACCACATTAGAGTCAGCCAAAAGACATTTTGAAATTCATGCAATTATAGTCTATCTTAAAATTGTTTCATTACTTTGTTACTTCTGTGTATAGAAATGACAAGGTACAGTACGTCTAGTCCATATGCCTAGATTCCTGGAAGAGCACAATAGTAACTATTCTATTAGATCCTAGTAGAAGCCATAATATTGATTTAAAGAGGACACATAGTACCATTAATCTATATTAATATAGTGATTAAAGGGGACAGACACAAAATAGACGCTCAGCTGTTTTTTTAATAATCTTTATCTTTCTGTCTGTAATCCTCAGTGTTGTCATTCTGACACTATAAGTGAGAGGCAGCTCACTAATATACCTGACACTATAAGTGAGATGCAGCTCACTAATATACCTGACACTATAAGTGAGAGGCAGCTCACTAATATACCTGACACTATAAGTGAGAGGCAGCTCACTAATATACCTGACACTATAAGTGATAGTCAGCTCACTAATATACCTGTCACTATAAGCGAGAGGCAGCTCACTAATATACCTGACACTATAAGCGATAGGCAGCTCACTATTATAACTGACACTATAAGTGAGAGGCAGCTCACTAATATACCTGACACTATAAGTAATGGGCTGCTCACTAATATACCTGACACTATAAGTGATAATTAGCTCACTAATATACCCAACACTATAAGTGAGGGGCAGCTCACTAATATACCTGACACTATAAGCGAGAGGCAGCTCACTAATATACCTGACACTATAATCGAGAGGCAGCTCACTAATATACTTGACACTATAAGTAAGAGGCAGCTCATTAATATACCTGACTCTATAAGCGAGAGGCAGCTCACTAATATACCTGACACTATAAGTGAGAGTAGCTCACTAATATACCTGACACTATAAGCGAGAGGCAGCTCACTAATATACCTGACACTATAAGTGAGGGGCAGCTCACTAATATACCTGACACTATAAGTAAGAGGCAGCTCACTAATATACCTGACACTATAAGTGAGGGGCAGCTCACTAATATACCTGACACTATAAGTGAGAGGCAGCTCACTAATATACCCGACACTATAAGTGAGGGGCAGCTCACTAATATACCTGTCACTATAAGCGAGAGGCAGCTCACTAATATACCTGACACTATAAGCGAGAGGCAGCTCACTAATATACCTGACACTATAAGCGAGAGACAGCTCACTAATATACCTGACACTATAAGCGAGAGACAGCTCACTAATATACCTGACACTATAAGTAAGAGGCAGCTCACTAATATACCTGACACTATAAGCGAGAGACAGCTCACTAATATACCTGACACTATAAGCGAGAGGCAGCTCACTAATATACCTGACACTATAAGTAAGAGGCAGCTCACTAATATACCTGACACTATAAGTGAGAGGCTGCTCACTAATATACCTGACACTATAAGTGAGAGGTAGCTCAATAATATACCTGACACTATAAGTGAGAGGTAGCTCAATAATATACCTGACACTATAAGTGAGAGATAATTTGGAGGACATAAATAAATTCTCCTTCAATGAGATGTGACACTTTACATGAGCTCCCACTACACAATATATAATATACCAGTACTATACCTGCCATTATAAGTGAGATATACAAGACAGGAGTCATATAAAAATTCCTAATATAATTGTTGCAAAATATTTGGTTCTTTAATGGCGGAATATAAAGATTAATGGATAATATGTCCCCTTAACACACCACATTAGAGTCAGCCAAAAGACATTTTGAAATTCATGCAATTATAGTCTATCTTAATATTGTTTCATTACTTTGTTACTTCTGTGTATAGAAATGACAAGGTACAGTACGTCTAGTCCATATGCCTAGATTCCTGGAAGAGCACAATAGTAACTATTCTATTAGATCCTAGTAGAAGCCATAATTTGATTTAAAGAGGACACATAGTACCATTAATCTATATTAATATAGTGATTAAAGGGGACAGACACAAAATAGACGCTCAGCTGTTTTTTTTAATAATCTTTATCTTTCTGTCTGTAATCCACAGTGTTGTCATTCTTTCACAACCTTTCTATACATGTTTTTCAAATATTTCGCATATAGGGGGTAATTCCGAATTGATCGCAGCATCAAGTTTGTTAGCAGTTGGGCAAAACCATTTGCACTGCAGGGGAGACAGATATAACATTTGCAGAGAGAGATAGATTTGGGTGGGGTGTGGCAGGTGGGGCAGATGTAACTTGCTGAGAGAGTTAGATGTGGGTGGGGTGTGTTCAAACTGAAATCTAAATTGCAGTGTAAAAATAAAGCAGCCAGTATTTACCCTGCACAGAAACAAAATAACCCACCCAAATTTAACTCTCTCTGCAAATGTTATATCTGCCCCCCCCCCCCCTGCAGTGCACATGGTTTTACCCAACTGCTAACAAATTTGATGCTGCGATCAACTCAATTACCGCCATAGTCTGTTCTCAAGATATAAAATAATGTAATTTATTCCCAATTTTTTTAATGGATTAAATAAGTTACATTTTAGACCTTTAGTGCACCTCAAGACAGATCCTTTTCTCCTTTCTCTGTTTTCCTACAATAACATGATCTGTGGCAGCACTCCCTATATCTGATTTATTATAAATATACTAGGTGCTTAATCGCGCTATACGGGCGCTCTTCACACCGTCGCAAGGGGCTATGCCCCCTTAACCCTTGCATGCCTATATGGGGTTCAAGGTTTGTATTATATGGAGTATTACCAGCATTCCTTTGTTAGTGGTTAAATATTGCACAATGAAAGGGCGTGCGATGGTGAAGGAGGCGCAGCCCCTTGCGATGGCGTGAACAGCACCTGCAGGGCACGATGTACAGCATGAGCGGGTGCGAGGGGGACTGCGGATGGGGGAGGGTGTCTGTAGATGCTGCAGGTGGAGGGGGGCAGATGCGGGGGGGTCCGGATGGGGAAGGGTTGGGAGGTGCTGCGGGTGGGGGAGAGACAGAAGATTGGGTGCTGTAGATGAGGGAGGGGTCCGAAGGCACTGCAGGTGGGGAAGGGGCATGGGTGCCACAGGGGAGCGGCAGGTGCAGGGATGTTGCGGATGGGGGAAGGGTTCCGGAGGTGCTGTGGGTTGGGAAGGGGCGGGGGCGCCGGGGGTGCGGTAGGGGGTCCAGAGGCACCGCGGTGGGGGAGAGGCAGGTGCGGGTGGTGCGGTGGATGGGGAAGGGGGTCCGGAGGCGCTGCAGGTGGTGGAGGGGCAGGTGCGGAGGTGCCGTGGGTGGGTGAGGTGGGGACCGCGAATGGAGGAGGGTGTCTGCAGATGCTGTGGGTGGAGGGGGGCAGGTGCGGGGGAAGACATATATGGGGGGTGGATGGTGGAGGGGGTCTGGAGGTGCTGTAGGTGGTGGAGGGGTGGGGGAGTGGGAGTTGCTGGTGGTGTAGGGGGTCTGGAGGCACAGCGTGTGGGGGAGGGGTGGAGTGTCGCATGTGGTGGATGGGAAGGTGCGGAGGTGTGGTGCATTGGGGAGGGAGTCCTGCTTCCTCTGCCCGTCCGCATCCCTCCCCCCCCCCACTCCTCTGTCACACACCGCAGACCTCGCGCACCTTCCAGGCACTGTGGTAAGGGGAGACTGGGAGTGACTGGTTAGCCCCCTGGAGACGCTGTGGCTGGAGAGATGAGGGGGTTGGAGCCTGCAAGCAGCGCGGAATTCTGCTGCACTGCCCACTGGCTAAAGTGTGTGAAGGAGCTGGGCGCACCTCACTGCGGGTGGCAGCGCTGCAGCTAGCGGTGGGGTTGCCGGGGCTGGAGATAACAGAGGCAGTACGGAACCTGCACAGCGGCAGGTGCCCCACAAAACTGCAGCTAAGAAGTGTGGAGTGTGCCAGAAAGTGACGCTCCTCCGCGCCAGAGAGACCCTGCTGAGTATGCTGATGTGGGGGGTCAAGCACACAGTGAGCCGGTGGCCGTCTGTCTGTACGGCATACCCCCTCACACACCCCCACACCTCCCAACCGTCCCGATTTTCGCGGGACAGTCCCATTTTTTTGGGTCTGTCCCACTGTCCCACCCGCGGACCGCAGTGTCCCGCGATGGGGGGGCAGTTGGGAAGCTCCTGTACTCGCTGTTCTGCTTAGCATGCACACAGCGTCTATTTAGTGGAGACAGAGGGAGAGGGGGTATCAGGGGGTATGGATTAAGGGTGGGCCCAGGAGGTACGTACCCCGGGCCTCACAGTTTTAGGGGGGCCCCCGGCTGGAGTGGCTCTGTCCCTGCTCAGAAGCTCCCCCGTCCTGCCAGTAACAGCGGCAGCCTTGTGCTACAGTCAGCATACGCTGCTGCGTGTAGGCAGGTCTTTCTTCTGCCTGTGCGGGTGTGTAGGGGGGAGCGACCACCCCCTCTGGATTTACCCCTAGCTGAGGGGCCAAAATCCCATTTAAAAAAATCCTGGAATTTGCATAAGGGGCGTGGCCACGAGGGCGCAATTAGGCCACGCCCCTAACCCCATAGCAGGCACAGCAATGAGATAGGGTTCCTGTCTCCAGTGCCCTGGGCCCCCTGGACTCATAATCCAGAGCGCTGGGCATGCCCCCTCACTGACGAAAAGAGGGGCGTGGCTCGAGATTGCGGGTCCACTGCAAAGCCACGCCCCTTTCCCATTGGCCATGCCCCCTTTTTGCTGTGCGTGTGTCCCTCCTGCCTGAAGAAAGCTGGGAGGTATGCACCCCTGCCTGTGCCATGCCCATACTATCTGCTCCTGCTCCAAGTCTCCTATAGATTTGCCCAGATCTGTGACTCATTTGACTAACTCCGCCCAGTGTTTTGACTCCGCCCAGCGTTAGCAAATGAAGCACAAAGTCACAGATCTGGGCTATTATATAGGAGATTACCACTAGGGGTTTTCACCATTAAAGTCTTTATGATATAGATGTTATTTCTTTCCTGTGTAACATATATCCTCTTCCCCCTTTCCCTCACTACAAGAACTATGTAATGTGCACATTGATGTGTCAGAATATACAAAAACTGAGACACCCGCTGTCCGTGTGTACGGATGCTACAGTCATGCTTTGTGCGTCTTTAGACGCCACCATCGGTCGCATTATTGAAACTTTCAACCACCTTATCGTAGGTGCAGATCATCCATCTAAGTATGGCCTCCAATGTGAGCAACTCAGCGTCTCTATACATCCACCTTCAGCAACACGCCCATACTACAATATATCTGTGTCTGATTAGCCAACCCCCTGTAACCCCCTAGGAGCGCCCAACACGTTTCTAATATACTTCTTGGTGCATCTGAATCTGTTCTGCAACTCCGTATGAGAAACATCGAGACGCATGCGCGGTGCAACTCAAACACATGCGCACACACACTGCCCACCAGGAAAAAACAAACACTTTGCCCCTCACAGAAAACAATAAATAAAACATCGGCCCCCACAGTAAAATATTCAAACTCATTGACCCCAACAGGAAAAAACAAAACGCATTAGCCCCCAAATAAAAAAACACATTGGCCACCACAAGAATTATTATTATTATTATTATTATTATTATATGGCTCCACATGGGATCTGCAGAGCACAATTACAGAGTAAATAAACAAGCAAAACATGACTTACAGTTCAATCTAATATAGGACAAGTACAGGTTATATATACATAGCTGCGTCAGTAACCAGCACTGGAATAAGTATCAGGGAGGCAGAAAGCTGAGGGATTTGGTGCCATCAAAGGGAGTATTGAAAAGGAGATTAAGTTAAGTAAGAGATGTAAAAGCACATGAGGGAAGAGGACCCTGCTCGTGAGAGCTTACATTCTAAATGATATAATAAAACACTTTGGTCTCCACAGAAATAAAACACACTGACCCCTGACAGGAAAATAAAAACACACTGACCCCTGACAGGAAAATAAAAACACACTGACCCCTGACAGGAAAATAAAAACACACTGACCCCTGACAGGAAAATAAAAACACACTGACCCCTGACAGGAAAATAAAAACACACTGACTCCTGACAGGAAAATAAAAACACACTGACCCCTGACAGGAAAATAAAAACACACTGACCCCTGACAGGAAAATAAAAACACACTGACTCCTGACAGGAAAATAAAAACACACTGACAGGAAAATAAAAACATACTGACCCTGACAGGAAAATAAAAACACAATGACCCCCAGAACATAAAAACACACTGGCCTCCACAATAATAAAATAGGGTGGAAAGCGTATGTCCCTGGGTTGTGGGGGAGGGGGGGGGGGGGGGTACTGTGTGTAGGGGGCCAAAGGCAGGGCGGTGAATGTATGTCCCTGGGGCCGGGTGTGGATGTGGTAGCGTGGGGAGTGTATGTCCTGTCATGATCCTGACTGTATTTCACATATTCTGTGTCTTACCTCAGCATATCCTGTGCCTGCATCTGTTTCAGCTCAGTATGAAGACTGCAGATCTGTGTTGCTTACTCTTCATTAGCCACCTGAGTAGGAATTCCTATAATTAATCAGTAATCAGTAATCAGCTGTGTGCAGCATTTGATTTTCCACTGTTTGCAGCTATCTGGATATATATGTGGTTTAAGGTTGCTTCTGTTTAGCTTTGATAAATAGACATCAGGGAAGACTATTAGTGATGAGCGGGTTCGGTTCCTCGGAATCCGAACCCGCCCGAACTTCAGCTTTTTTTTACACGGGTCCGAGCAGGCTCGGATCCTCCCGCCTTGCTCGGTTAACCCGAGCGCACCCGAACGTCATCATCCCGCTGTCGGATTCTCGCGAGGCTCGGATTCTATCGCGAGACTCGGATTCTATATAAGGAGCCGCGCGTCGCCGCCATTTTCACACGTGCATTGAGATTCATAGGGAGAGGACGTGGCTGGCGTCCTCTCCATTTAGATTAGAAGAGAGAGAGTGAGAGTGAGACACTTGATTTACTGGAGCTTAGGAGTACTCAGAGAGTGCAGAGTTTACTAGTGACTGACCAGTGACCACCAGTGCAGTTTTATTATATTATTATTTAATATAATCCGTTCTCTGCCTGAAAAAAAACGATACACAGTGACACAGTAACAGTATACCATATCTGTGCTCAGCCTCAGTGTGCTGCATCATCTATGTATATCTGACTGTGCTGAGTGCTCAGTGCTCACACAGCTTAATTGTGGGGGAGACTGGGGAGCAGTTATAGCAGGAGTACATATTATTTAACAGTGCACACTTTTGCTGCCAGAGTGCCAGTGCCAGTGTGACTGACCAGTGACCACTGTCTGACCACCAGTATATTGTGATTGTCTGCTGACCACCAGTATATTGTGATTGTCTGCCTGAAAAAGTTAAACACTCGTCGTGTGGTGTTTTTATTCTATAAACGCATTCTGCTGACAGTGTCCAGCAGGTCCGTCATTAATTATATAATATATACCTGTCCGGCTGCAGTAGTGATATAATGTATATATATATTTTTTATATCATTATCATCCAGTCTATATTTGCAGCAGACGCAGTACGGTAGTCCACGGCTGTAGCTACCTCTGTGTCGGCAGTCGCTCGTCCATCCATAATTGTATACCACCTACCTGTGTTTTTTTTTTTTTCTATCTTCTTGATACTAGTAGCTTACTTTAGGAGTCTGCAGTGCTGACAGTGTCCAGCAGGTCCGTCATTATAATATATACCTGTCCGGCTGCAGTAGTGATATATATATATTTTTTATATCATTATCATCCAGTCTATATTAGCAGCAAACGCAGTACGGTAGTCCACGGCTGTAGCTACCTCTGTGTCGGCAGTCGCTCGTCCATCCATAATTGTATACCACCTACCTGTGGTGTTTTTTTTTTTTCTATCTTCTTGATACTACTAGTTAACTAGTAGCTTACTTTAGGAGTCTGCAGTGCTGCTGACAGTGTCCAGCAGGTCCGTCATTATATAATATATACCTGTCCGGCTGCAGTAGTGATATATATATTTTTTTTATATCATTATCATCCAGTCTATATTAGCAGCAGACGCAGTACGGTAGTCCACGGCTGTAGCTACCTCTGTGTCGGCAGTCGCTCGTCCATCCATAATTGTATACCACCTACCTGTGGTTTTTTTTTTTTTCCTATCTTCTTGATACTAGTAGCTTACTTTAGGAGTCTGCAGTGCTGACAGTGTCCAGCAGGTCCGTCATTATAATATATACCTGTCCGGCTGCAGTAGTGATATATATATATTTTTTATATCATTATCATCCAGTCTATGGCCCTCATTCCGAGTTGTTCGCTCGTTCTTTTTCATCGCATCGCAGTGAAAATCCGCTTAGTACGCATGCGCAAAGTTCGCACTGCGACTGCGCCAAGTAACTTTACTATGAAGAAAGTATTTTTACTCACGGCTTTTTCTTCGCTCCGGCGAACGTAATGTGATTGACAGGAAATTGTGTTACTGGGCGGAAACACGGCGTTTTAGGGGCGTGTGGCTGAAAACGCTACCGTTTCCGGAAAAAACGCAGGAGTGGCTGGAGAAACGGTGGGAGTGCCTGGGCGAACGCTGGGTGTGTTTGTGATGTCAACCAGGAACGACAAGCACTGAACTGATCGCACAGGCAGAGTAAGTCTGGAGCTACTCTGAAACTGCGAAGTAGTTTGTAATAGCAATATTGCGAATACATCGGTCGCAATTTTAAGAAGCTAAGATTCACTCCCAGTAGGCGGCGGCTTAGCGTGAGCAACTCTGCTAAATTCGCCTTGCGACCGACCAACTCGGAATGAGGGCCTATATTAGCAGCAGACGCAGTACGGTAGTCCACGACTGTAGCTACCTCTGTGTCGGCAGTCGCTCGTCCATCCATAATTGTATACCACCTACCTGTGGTGTTTTTTTTTCTTCTATCTTCTAGATACTACTAGTTAACTAGTAGCTTACTTTAGGTGTCTGCAGTGCTGCTGACAGTGTCCAGCAGGTCCGTCATTATATAATATATACCTGTCCGGCTGCAGTAGTGATATATATATATTTTTTATATCATTATCATCCAGTCTATATTAGCAGCAGACGCAGTACGGTAGTCCACGGCTGTAGCTACCTCTGTGTCGGCAGTCGCTCGTCCATCCATAATTGTATACCACCTACCTGTGGTGTTTTTTTTTTTTTCTATCTTCTTGATACTACTAGTAGCTTACTTTAGGAGTCTGCAGTGCTGCTGACAGTGTCCAGCAGGTCCGTCATTATATAATATATACCTGTCCGGCTGCAGTAGTGATATATATATATATTTTATATCATTATCATCCAGTCTATATTAGCAGCAGACGCAGTACGGTAGTCCACGGCTGTAGCTACCTCTGTGTCGGCAGTCGCTCGTCCATCCATAAGTATACTAGTATCCATCCATCTCCATTGTTTACCTGAGGTGCCTTTTAGTTGTGCCTATTAAAATATGGAGAACAAAAATGTTGAGGTTCCAAAAATAGGGAAAGATCAAGATCGACTTCCACCTCGTGCTGAAGCTGCTGCCACTAGTCATGGCCGAGACGATGAAATGCCATCAACGTCGTCTGCCAAGGCCGATGCCCAATGTCATAGTACAGAGCATGTAAAATCCAAAACACGAAATATCAGTAAAAAAAGGACTCAAAAATCTAAAATAAAATTGTCGGAGGAGAAGCGTAAACTTGCCAATATGCCATTTACCACACGGAGTGGCAAGGAACGGCTGAGGCCCTGGCCTATGTTCATGGCTAGTGGTTCAGCTTCACATGAGTATGGAAGCACTCAGCCTCTCGCTAGAAAAATGAAAAGACTCAAGCTGGCAAAAGCACAGCAAAGAACTGTGCGTTCTTCGAAATCCCAAATCCACAAGGAGAGTCCAATTGTGTCGGTTGCGATGCCTGACCTTCCCAACACTGGACGTGAAGAGCATGCGCCTTCCACCATTTGCACGCCCCCTGCAAGTGCTGGAAGGAGCACCCGCAGTCCAGTTCCTGATACTCAGATTGAAGATGTCAGTGTTGAAGTACACCAGGATGAGGAGGATATGGGTGTTGCTGGCGCTGGGGAGGAAATTGACCAGGAGGATTCTGATGGTGAGGTGGTTTGTTTAAGTCAGGCACCCGGGGAGACACCTGTTGTCCGTGGGAGGAATATGGCCATTGACATGCCTGGTGAAAATACCAAAAAAATCAGCTCTTCGGTGTGGAAGTATTTCAACAGAAATGCGGACAACATTTGTCAAGCCGTGTGTTGCCTTTGTCAAGCTGTAATAAGTAGGGGTAAGGACGTTAACCACCTCAGAACATCCTCCCTTATACGTCACCTGCAGCGCATTCATCATAAGTCAGTGACAAGTTCTAAAACTTTGGGCGACAGCGGAAGCAGTCCACTGACCAGTAAATCCCTTCCTCTTGTAACCAAGCTCACGCAAACCACCCCACCAACTCCCTCAGTGTCAATTTCCTCCTTCCCCAGGAATGCCAATAGTCCTGCAGGCCATGTCACTGGCAATTCTGACGAGTCCTCTCCTGCCTGGGATTCCTCCGATGCATCCTTGCGTGTAACGCCTACTGCTGCTGGCGCTGCTGTTGTTGCTGCTGGGAGTCAATGGTCATCCCAGATGGGAAGTCGTAAGACCACTTTTACTACTTCCACCAAGCAATTGACTGTCCAACAGTCCTTTGCGAGGAAGATGAAATATCACAGCAGTCATCCTGCTGCAAAGTGGATAACTGAGGCCTTGGCAGCCTGGGCGGTGAGAAACATGGTTCCGGTATCCATCATTACTGCAGAGCCAACTATAGACTTGTTTGAGATACTGTGTCCCCGGTACCAAATACCATCTAGGTTTCATTTCTCAAGGCAGGCGATACCGAAAATGTACACAGACCTCAGAAAAAGACTTACCAGTGTCCTAAAAAATGCAGTTGTACCCAATGTCCACTTAACCACGGACATGTGGACAAGTGGAGCAGGGCAGACTCAGGACTATATGACTGTGACAGCCCACTGGGTAGATGTTGTTGGAGCAGGCCTCATCAGCTCCGTCTGGTCACTAAAGAAATAATTCTCCAAGTATCAAGTCACCTCTTTGAAGCAGGGGCCAACGCGTTGGGAGAACACTTAAATGAAACAACCACACATGATATGTCTCACAAGTATTCTGCATTTATTTTGGTCTGTTAGCATTTTTATACACACATTTCACATTCAGCCATAGTTGGCCAGCCCACATCTCTTCCCCAAAAGGAGGGGTTACAGTCTAAACATTGGTTCAGCGTAAGCTACGTCCCTTCCATTTTGTAACATTCAATACATAATTTCCCGTAAATGTATAGCATAATAACGTCATACATTCCTAGCTCCACTACGCCTTGGCAACATCCTTTCACATCCGCCTATCTATTGTTCTCAATTTCCTCTGAGAACTACATTTAGATGCATTTCTGTTTCTCATGAGAGAACAGGACGCTAGCTACTTCCCTTTCAAACAATGGTGTGCGTGACTAACTTATAGTTCCAATATTCTATATATCAGTCTGAAATATGTTCAAACCTTGCCTAAACACAGCTTTTCATATATTAAAGCATTTGATTATTATAACCCAATATAATGGCTAATTATCAACTCTATCACCTTGGTTTAGAATATGTCCATGCTTTATTTTAACACATTACTTTCTTCTGTATAAAGCATTTGATTATTATAACCCAATATAGTGGCTAATTATCAACGCTATCATTTTCCCTCCTTTTTTATAATAAACAAATATTACAACCTTATCTGGCATTTTCCTACCAAGTCTATGCAATAACAGTCTACTCTAATGATACAGTGGCTACCCATCTCCTACAGGTAGGAAGCTACACCCTATCTGCAACAGGATTGATGTCTTTTTCTTGGTCTTGGTTGGTAGACCGTTGACTCATATCCATTAGGGCAGACTGTTGTTGGACTTTCTTTGCCAGACTCTTCTGCAATGTCTTATATCTGGAAGATTTAAAGGCTTTCCTTATTCGTTTCTGACAGACTGAAAAACAACAAAGCAGTATCTTAAAACACAAATATAATATAATTGCAATTCCAATAGCTTTTAGAAGGAACATTAGTATTCCTACAATCCATCCTTTAATTCCACTAAACCATGAAACTGGATTTAGCCATGATAACCAACCCCATTCACCCTCTAGAGTATCAGGGATGTTATGTTTGTTGGCATATGTCAGTTTTGCATCTTCTATCTCTTGTACGTGTTTTTCCACTATTTCTTGAGCATTGTCTGTTTCATTGGTAATAAAAGTACAACACAACTTTCCTGTCTGTGTATACAATGTCATGCAATAACCTCCTGTCTGAGCTGTTAAGTAATCCAACAAAAGCCTGTGTTGTAACTGTTCCTTCTTTATTTCTTGAATTTCTTTCCCTACATATCTGAAGGTACTATCATAGATTTCAGTAATATCATCTAAGAGTCCTGCAAGAGATTCAACTCTGTAATATGCATTTGACCCAAAGAGATCCAGAAATCCCATTCTCTCATGCCAGGGTGCATAGATTAGTTTCTTTGCATTTCTCCCTGCTTGCTTTACCTCTCTCCTACCTCTGTGCATAGGACTATGCTTTTTCACTTGACCTTTTTGCTTTCTAATCATTTCTTTTAGCTCCTCATGATCTATTGCTCTTGCTGATGGTACTATGCGTCCTAGGGTGCAATTTCCATAGTCACCATAGTTGAGCCACTTATAGGCATATTTTCCACATAGAAAATACAGATCTCTCGGAAGCCATGGGGGTACATAGTCCCACATTCTTTTTAGGTTCTCTAGTCCTACTCTGGCAGCTCCATGTACTATTAACTGAGCAGGGGTGCTTCCTGTTTCATTCATCCAGTTAGGGAAATCTGGTCCTGGCCATACTCCAATGTTGATCATTGATCTCCCTTCAAGTGGTGTCCCTCTATAGGTTGTAAGGGTTATGGGGTATGGAGCTTCTCCTGGCTTTGTATCCCCCTTTACACCACCTACTCTGAACGGGGCTATAGTACAAGGATAAAATGTCCCTAAGTAGATATTTGATGGATAATGTTGACCCTGTCTGTGGTCAACCGCACTTTCCCTTTCCCTTTTTTCAAATTCAATGCAAAAGAATACCTCTGGGGTAACTAGATGTGCTAGCAACTTAGGTGGTTTCTGGTTAAAATATCTATCTGATCTTGCCTTAAATAATACTTCATCAGTGTAGTCTTCTTGAAATTCCTCCCATTCTTCAAATGTGATGGGAAGGAATGTCCACTCTCCCCCTCCTGCTGAAGTGGGACCATGAGAGCAGACCCAGAGCAGACCCAACAATTTGTCGTGTCAAGGGCATTCCCTACTAACTGATGCAACTGTAGCAACATGTTTTGGTCTGATCCACTAGGGGCCTTACACCATTCTGTACATGACTCCTCTGGTGGATGTCCACAGTGCTCACAAATACATTTTGGGGTGAGTGACAGATTTCTGCATTCGTGGATAGGGTTTTCTACTTCCCTTTCCTGGTGTGTGACGTTCACTTCACTGTCTCCTCCTTTCTTCAAAATGTCATGTAACTCTCTTTTGTGTCGCCCTATTTCATCACTTATGTTTTTCTTGTATGTGTGGTTTTGACATGTCAGTTTCTTATTACACATACAATCTTTTTCCCCAATTACGACATATATGGCAAGAATAGTGCCTACTGTTACCAGTGGGGCACCCAATATTATTCCCCAAAGTGCTTTATCTGGCTTGGGGCCTAGTAACCTGTACATTCTTATTTCTTATTCAAACTTAACTTTCAAAAGTTTGCAATGTGATGCATGCACCCAAGCCTTTCTGTCTTTCAACTTCACAGACGTCGGGGTAGTCAGTAACACCTGGAATGGACCATCATATCTGGGCTCCAGGGATTTCCTCACGTGTCTTTTCAGGTACACCCAATCTCCTGGCTGGAGATGATGTGGATTCTGATCTGCTGTAGAGTCTGGAAGAGAAGTGTGTGCTACAACATGAAGATGGGTTAGTCTCTCAACCAGACCTTTTACATAAGCAGTTAGATCACCATGTTTATGCTGTAATTCTTGCGGATAATAACATCCTATCTTAGGTATACTACCAAACAAGATTTCATATGGTGAATATCCTGACTTTTTGTTAGGTGTAGTTCTAAGACAAAACAGTGCCAAAGGCAAACAGTCAACCCATCCCTTCCCAGTGTCTTGCATTGCCTTCATGATCTTTGCCTTGATGCTATAGTTCGTTCTCTCCACTAGTCCACTAGCCTCTGGCCGGTAGGCGGTGTGGAAGGCCTGCTGTATGCCCAAGTCTTCCATGATATGGGTCATGACTGCTCCTGTGAAGTGACTTCCTCTATCTGATTCAATCACTTCTGGTACTCCGTACCTGCATACTATCTCAGCCAGTATTTTCTTTGCTGTATTCCTTGCTGTGGCTTTGGCTACTGGAAATGCTTCTACCCATTTGGAGAAGGTATCGACACAAACCAGTACATACTGAAAAGGCCCATGAGTTGGCATCTGAATATAGTCTATCTGTAGTCTCTGAAATGGCATATTGGCTTTTGGAATGGCTCCTGCTGGAGTCTTGGTTCTACTTCCTGGATTTGAAATTCCACATATCCAACATGCTTGTGTATGCTTCTCTGCTGCCCCTTGGAATCCTGGGGCTATCCATCTTTGATTGACTTGTTTTGTCATTTGGTCTTTTCCTGCATGGGTGATTCCATGGCTTACTTGACACATAGCTGGATATAGTACTCTTGGCATGTCTTATCTTCTGTCTTCCAGAGTCCTGTATCATGTTCTTGTATGGCTCCCTTCCTTTGCCATGTGGCTTTTTCTAAGGGACCTGCTTGATTCTGGAAGAGGATGAGTTGCTGTAGATCAGCCATGTGTGCTGGATCCTGGGCCTCACTCTCAGCCAGCATTACTTGTACTACTGATTTTTCAGGGCTCTTGGCTGCCCTCTTTGCTTCGGCATCTGCCAAATTATTTCCTCTTGTCTCTTTAGTTTGATTCTTAGTGTGTGCTTGGATCTTTATGATGGCTACTTCGATTGGCTTGTCCAGAGCTTCAAATAGTTTCTTTATCAGATCTGCATGTTGTATCTGTTTTCCTGTAACTGTTTTGAAGTCTCTGCTCTTCCAAATCTGACCATAATCTTGCGTAATTCCCCAGGCATATCTGGAGTCTGTGTATATGTTAGCTGTTGTGTTCTCTGCATACTCCAGAGCTTTGGTGAGAGCTATTAGCTCTGCAGCTTGTGCTGATAGCTGTGCTGGTAAACTTCCTGATTCAATGATATCAGTCTCTGTTGTAACAGCATACCCTGTATATGGGGTTCCATTATCATAGTATCTTGATCCATCCACATAGAGGTTGTGCTGGGCATCAGGAAGGGCTGTGTCTGTGACATGAGGTAGTGGTTGAGTCTCTTGTTCCATCAGAGCCATGCAGTCATGGGGAAAATTTTTATTGTGAATATTTTCATCACTTTCTGCATTCCCATAATTCACGTGGTCCTCATCATCCTGGTTACTCTGGGTACCATTGCTAGAGATATATGTCCCTCTTCTCCCTCCTTTTGAATCTAGGGATTCACACTCTGCTCCTTCTTCCTGCAATAGGGCTGGTAGTAGAGTTGCTGGGTTGAGGGTGGTACATCTCTTGATGGTGACATTTGTAGCACTTAGTAGAGCTACTTCATACTTGGTGAGTCTTGCAGCTGATAAGTGCTTGGTTCTGGCTTGCTGTAGTATTTCAGTCACCGCATGTGGTACCTGAATGATCAGTTCATGATTAAGCACAATGTCTATGCATTTCTGTTTGAGAACTGCTGTTGCTGCAACTGCTCTGATGCAGGTGGGTGCTCCTTGGATAATGTTGTCCAGTTTGCTTGAAAGATAAGCCACTGGGCGCTGCTTGCTTCCATGCGTCTGTGTAATGACTCCAAGTGCATGACCTCTTTCCTCATGGCAATAAAGAGTAAATGGCTTGGTGTAGTCTGGCAGACCCAATGCCGGTGGAGATGCTATGGCAGCCTTGAGTTTCCAAACTGCTTCTTCAACTTGCTCTGTGGTGTAGATTGGTACATCTTTCTTCGTACTATCATACAGAACTTGCATGTAGATAGAAGCATGAGGTATCCACTCTCTGCAGTAGCCGACAAGACCTAAGAATGATCTGGTCTGTTTGATGGTCTTTGGTACTTTGGTTTGTAGAATGAGCCGTTTTCTTTCTTCAGTGAGGTGTCTGGTTCCTTGTGAGATACAGTGACCAAGGAAGATAACCCTCTGCTGGCACAGTTGAAGCTTTTCCTTAGAAGCTCTGCAATTTTGCTCTTCCAGAAATCTTAACAGTGATACAGTCTCTTGTTTACATTGGTCTTCTGTGCTTGTGGATAGCAGTAGATCATCCACATACTGTATGAGCTGGGTGTTTTCTGGAAACACTGGTCTCCACGCTTGTAATATGAGTGACATTGCTTCAGTGTAGTCTGATGGACTAGTTGCTCCTCCTTGTGGAAGTCTGGTCCAACAGTACTGTCTTCCATCATGGGTGAAGGCTAGCATTGTCTGTGATTCTTCAGTGATCGGTACGGAAAAATAGGCGTTGGCCAAATCAATTACCGTGAACCAGGCCCCTGAAGGTGGGATCTGGTTCAGCAAGGTATGAGGATTTGGCACAATAGGAGAATTGATCACCAGTCTCTTGTTGACTTCTCTTAGACCATGAACAAGTCTATATTGTACTTCTTGTGCTTCATCTTGACCTTGACTTTGACCTTGACCTTGACTTTGACCACCTTTCTTTTTTACAGGAAACAATGGAGTATTCCATGGGGATCTACACTGGACAATGATCCCATTTTCTTGAAAGGCTTGGATTTGCTTTGTAATAGCTTCAGTTTGTGCAGTGGTAAGGGGGTACTGCCTGATTGAGACAGGTATGGTTCCGGGCTTGAGCTGCAGGTGGACAGGTTGAACTCGTAGTTGTCCAGTATCCATCTTTCCTTTTGACCATAGTCTGTCCGGAACTTGAGAAGTAACCCATTCTGGAAGGGTTAATTCTGAGCTGGGCTTGGCAGTTTCTTGTAGCAGAAAAACTTCAATTGCAGCTTCAATGTTGGGCTTCATAATAGCTGGAATGTTGCTGGTATACTTGATTCCTTGTGGGGTATACTGGATAGTAGCTTGCATGATGTTAAGGATATCAGCTCCCAGCAGATTCACTGGGCATGTGGGTGAAGTCAAAAATTCAATGGGTACAGGTGTAAGTTCATCATTTATACGGAGAGAAGTTGGCTTACTTCTCTGAAGAGGGAGGGGCTGTCCTCCCAGCCCTGTCCCTTCAACATAGTGGCTGGTTAAGAGTTCTTCTGGGACGTCAGTTTTCTTAAGTACAGTGACTGCTGCTCCAGTGTCCAAAAGGCATTCTAGGGTGTTTCCTGTAGGTAGAGTAAGCATAACAGTACCTTTAAGGGGGTCAGTGTAGGTGTCACTTGAGTAGGTGGACCCCGGAGCAGGATTCAATCATTCCTGTTGTACCGTGAAGGCTGGGACAGAGTCCTTAGATTTCAGCCATGCTTGGTATTTTCTGCAATCTTTCTTCTGATGACCTGAAATCTTGCACCAAAAACATTTACCAGTCATGTCTTCACCCTGCACATTTCTTGTGGTGTAGGGCCTGGAGTTATTAACACCTTTACCTTGATTTTGGACCTTAATTGTCTTGGTGTTAGACTGGGCAGCCTGCACTACATGTATAGTAACAGCTGGTGCTTTGGAAGTTCTCTTATCCCTCCTTTCCTTCTCATTATCTTGAATCCCTTCTAGGACTTCTACTAGTGAGGTAATGTTCATCAAATTTGCTTCTGGTCGGACAGCATACAGCTGCTGCCTGTATTCAGGTCTAAGTCCATTAAGGAACCTGGTCTTGAACAGTCTGGCATTGTTAACCTCTGCAATGGGAAATCCTTCATTCTCTTGTTTAACTGACAACTTGTCATAGTATTCCCTTATGCTGAGGTTTCTTTGTACCAGATCAGGTTCAGCTGGGGCAGTGTCTCTGATCTGCGCACACCTGACTTGTACTCTATATAACAGTTGCAAGCCTGAAGCTAGAGTATAACGGTTAGCTTCAGGGGGAGCTGCCTTAATTTCCCCTCTATCACCATCTGCAGCTTGGGTGGTTATAGCTAAAACTTTATTATATTCACCTATTCCTATGGAGGCTTTAAGAACCTGTTCTAAGTCAAACCAACATGGTCTATACCACAGGTTCTCAAACTCGGTCCTCAGGACCCCACACAGTGCATGTTTTGCAGGTCTCCTCACAGAATCACAAGTGAAATAATTAGCTCCACCTGTGGACCTTTTAAATTGTTTCAGTGAGTAATTAATACACCTGTGCACTTGCTGGGTTACCTGCAAAACATGCACTGTGTGGGGTCCTGAGGACCGAGTTTGAGAACCACTGGTCTATACACAACAGTAGCTTGTTTAATTTTCTTTTCAAATTCAGCAGGACTTTTTCTGATATCTGGTAAGTCATTTATAGTACGCATAACCTCTGAAGGGAGCCAGGGTATGTATTGTTCCTGCTCCACATATTCTGCAATATATCCATCATCCCCAGGTAACCTGTCAGTTGTATGTCTGGGATTAGGGTGGCTATGAACTCTGATAGGCAGTACGTGGTATCTATCACCAGGTACTGCTTTTGGACTTTTATCAGGACTATTATTGAAATCCCACAATCTCTTTAACATCCACGGAACTTGTGGTTTTACATTTCCCCCATCATTAACATTTTGTGATTCACATGGTCCTGAGTTTGGGTCTACCCAGTTACCACAAAATGGACATTTTTCACTGCCCTCCGGGACACATCTCTCACAAACAGGACACTTTCTTTCAGGGTATTGATTTACATCTCTAAGGACCAGTGTACCTTCTGGGTTCTCTACAAAACTTAAAGCATTTAAATAACGTTTTTCAGGTGTATTTTGTTCTGCATGCATTGGTATTAGTGAGGGATATAAGGCTCCTGTAACAGCAGGTGTCTCTTGTTCTGCTTGTACTGGTGCTAGTGAGGGATATGAGGCTCCTATAACAGCAGGTGTCTTTTGTTCTGCTTGTACTGGCACTACTGAGGGAGCTGACCCCCCTGCTACACCTTCAGTGGGTATACCACTGTTAATGGTATTATGTATTATTGGAGCATAGGGTGGTGGCATTACATCAGACAAATCATCTTCCCTTCTCTGTGTTTTTTCATCTTCAATTTCCTGTGAAACAGTTTGCCATATATTTACAGTGTCCAGATAACCCTTTCTCTGTAACCAGTGACCGTCTGTGACTTGAAATCTTTTCCAAGCCTGTGGATCCAATATTCCGTCTTTTGGAAAATTGGCCCTTTTAAGAATGGCATCAATGTGTTTGATGCTTTTCCTCCCTTCTTTCGTCACAACAATCTCTATAGGTGAACGCGTTTCCATTCTACTCCCTGTCCCTCCCATTGGGGTAATTAAGCCCTTTGGGTGTGGCCGTATCCACTTGCGGCGACGAGGGATATGTCTAGTTGTGTGAGAAGTTAACTATGTATCACTGGCTTAGGTTTTGTCTGGACACACACTTTTATCTCCTTTTTCCTGTTTCTTCTGAAGATTAATTTAACTTGTCTGACTGTAATATATCACATTTACAATACATGCAATCTAAACACCATATTCAGTCTTCTAACATTACTGAAAACTTGTTGGACACACTGCTGGTATTTTTTTACAATGATCAGTAGGTTAATCAGCTAAGCATAAAGGATATGGTTCATTTCTATGCACTGATAACATTTGAGCATTTAAATGACATTCCACAATAATCACAATTCTGTAAAAACACCTTTCTCATGCTGAGATGCTTATCTATATTGCAAAAAATTCACTGGTTAGTTTTGCATAAAGTTTCAACCAAGGTATTCCTTTGTACCCTAACACAGCACTGGTTGCTCTGCATGCGCTAATAAAGCATTTGACAAACAAATTTGAAACAAACTTTCAACCACAATATACTTATACAACATATAACACTGAGTTGATCAATTGTAAAGGCTAGGTTTGGTTTTGTTTTTGTTTTTTTTTTGTTTTGTTTTTTTATCTCATAAATCACCCAGGGGCTACCATTGACAGAAGACAGCACAAGCCTTTGATAGCAAATGCCAAGGGTCGTCTTTGATGATCTTATGGACTAACCACCTTTATACACTTTACACACTTATTTTTTTTATACTTAAAACAGACAGTTTAACAGACAGATACGTGATACAGACAAAACAGTAAGCTGTTCATTGAGGCGGCAACCGTTGGCCGGCGATACCCCAAATTCCAGCTAAAACATACAGTTCCCGTAAAGGCCGAACCAACATTCATACACATATACAACACATAAACATATAAACAACAACAAGCAATACGCCTTATCTGCTTTTAAGCTGCAACAAGCAATACGCTTTATCTGCTTAAAGCTGCAACAAGCAATACACCTTTAAGTTAAGCAATACAATATAATTCAGTTAGTCTAGGGGATGTGTGACAAGATAATCGGGTTCTATGATGACGGTCAAAAAGGACATAAATGATTTTTCTCTATAATGTACTTAGAACGACACTCAGAGAATCTGATTTTGAGTAACAATTATCACTCACCCCGGGTATTATCAGAGTCTGTGAGAGCCGGTCAATTCCAAAACAGAAATTATTCATTAGATGTCTCCTCTTGAATCAGTCATTCCGGCAACGATGCCCCCATGTATGTTGGAGCTGGCCTCATCAGCTCCATCTGGTCACTAAAGAAATAATTCTCCAAGTATCAAGTCACCTCTTTGAAGCAGGGGCCAACGCGTTGGGAGAACACTTAAATTAAACAACCACACATGATATGTCTCACAAGTATTCTGCATTTATTTTGGTCTGTTAGCATTTTTATACACACATTTCACATTCAGCCATAGTTGGCCAGCCCACATCTCTTCCCCAAAAGGAGGGGTTACAGTCTAAACATTGGTTCAGCGTAAGCTACGTCCCTTCCATTTTGTAACATTCAATACATAATTTCCCGTAAATGTATAGCATAATAACGTCATACATTCCTAGCTCCACTACGCCCTGGCAACATCCTTTCACATCCGCCTATCTATTGTTCTCAATTTCCTCTGAGAACTACATTTAGATGCATTTCTGTTTCTCATGAGAGAACAGGACGCTAGCTACTTCCCTTTCAAACAATGGTGTGCGTGACTAACTTATAGTTCCAATATTCTATATATCAGTCTGAAATATGTTCAAACCTTGCCTAAACACAGCTTTTCATATATTAAAGCATTTGATTATTATAACCCAATATATTGGCTAATTATCAACTCTATCACCTTGGTTTAGAATGTGTCCATGCTTTATTTTAACACATTACTTTCTTCTGTATAAAGCATTTGATTATTATAACCCAATATAGTGGCTAATTATCAACGCTATCAATGTATTGACTCCCGCCGCAAGAACAGCAGCGGCGGCACCAGTAGCAGCATCTCGCAAACGCCAACTCGTTCCTAGGCAGGCTACGCTTTGTATCACCGCTTTCCAGAATACGCACACAGCTAAAAACCTCTTACGGCAACTGAGGAAGATCATCGCAGAATGGCTTACCCCAATTGGACTCTCCTGTGGATTTGTGGCATCGGACAACGCCAGCAATATTGTGTGTGCATTAAATCTGGGCAAATTCCAGCACGTCCCATGTTTTGCACATACCTTGAATTTGGTGGTGCAGAATTATTTAAAAAACGACAGGGGCGTGCAAGAGATGCTGTCGGTGGCCAGAAGAATTGCGGGACACTTTCGGCGTACAGGCACCACGTACAGAAGACTGGAGCAACACCAAAAACGCCTGAACCTGCCCTGCCATCATCTGAAGCAAGAAGTGGTAACGAGGTGGAATTCAACCCTCTATATGCTTCAGAGGTTGGAGGAGCAGCAAAAGGCCATTCAAGCCTATACAACTGACCACGATATAGGAGGTGGAATGCACCTGTCTCAAGCGCAGTGGAGAATGATTTCAACGTTGTGCAAGGTTCTGCAACCTTTTGAACTTGCCACACGTGAAGTCAGTTCAGACACTGCCAGCCTGAGTCAGGTCATTCCCCTCATCAGGCTTTTGCAGAAGAAGCTGGAGACATTGAAGGAGGAACTAACACAGAGCGATTCCGCTAGGCATGTGGGACTTGTGGATGGAGCCCTCAATTCGCTTAACAAGGATTCACGGGTGGTCAATCTGTTGAAATCAGAGCACTACATTTTGGCCACCGTGCTCGATCCTAGATTTAAAACCTACCTTGGATCTCTCTTTCCGGCAGACACAAGTCTGCTGGGGTTCAAAGAACTGCTGGTGAGAAAATTGTCAAGTCAAGCGGAACGCGACCTGTCAACATCTCCTACTTCACATTCTCCCGCAACTGGGGGTGCGAGGAAAAGGCTCAGAATTCCGAGCCCACCCGCTGCCGGTGATGCAGGGCAGTCTGGAGCGACTGCTGATGCTGACATCTGGTCCGGACTGAAGGACCTGACAACGATTACGGACATGTCGTCTACTGTCACTGCATATGATTCTCTCCCCATTGAAAGAATGGTGGAGGATTATATGAGTGACCGCATCCAAGTAGGCACGTCAGACAGTCCGTACTTATACTGGCAGGAAAAAGAGGCAATTTGGAGGCCCTTGCACAAACTGGCTTTATTCTACCTAAGTTGCCCTCCCACAAGTGTGTACTCCGAAAGAGTGTTTAGTGCCGCCGCTCACCTTGTCAGCAATCGGCGTACGAGGTTACATCCAGAAAATGTGGAGAAGATGATGTTCATTAAAATGAATTATAATCAATTCCTCCGTGGAGACATTCACCAGCAGCAATTGCCTCCACAAAGTACACAGGGAGCTGAGATGGTGGATTCGAGTGGGAACGAATTGATAATCTGTGAGGAGGGGGATGTACACGGTGATATATCGGAGGATGATGATGAGGTGGACATCTTGCCTCTGTAGAGCCAGTTTGTGCAAGGAGAGATTAATTGCTTCTTTTTTGGTGGGGGTCCAAACCAACCCGTCATTTCAGTCACAGTCGTGTGGCAGACCCTGTCACTGAAATGATGGGTTGGTTAAAGTGTGCATGTCCTGTTTATACAACATAAGGGTGGGTGGGAGGGCCCAAGGACAATTCCATCTTGCACCTCTTTTTTCTTTCATTTTTCTTTGCGTCATGTGCTGTTTGGGGGGTGTTTTTTGGAAGGGCCATCCTGCGTGACACTGCAGTGCCACTCCTAGATGGGCCAGGTGTTTGTGTCAGCCACTAGGGTCGCTTATCTTACTCACACAGCTACCTCATTGCGCCTCTTTTTTTTCTTCTTTGCGTCATGTGCTGTTTGGGGGGTGTTTTTTGGAAGGGCCATCCTGCGTGACACTGCAGTGACACTCCTAGATGGGCCAGGTGTTTGTGTCGGCCACTAGGGTCGCTTATCTTACTCACACAGCTACCTCATTGTGCCTCTTTTTTTCTTTGCGTCATGTGCTGTTTGGGGGGTGTTTTTTGGAAGGACCATCCTGCGTGACACTGCAGTGCCACTCCTAGATGGGCCAGGTGTTTGTGTCGGCCACTAGGGTCGCTTATCTTACTCACACAGCTACCTCATTGCGCCTCTTTTTTTCTTTGCGTCATGTGCTGTTTGGGGGGTGTTTTTTGGAAGGGCCATCCTGTGTGACACTGCAGTGCCACTCCTAGATGGGCCAGGTGTTTGTGTCGGCCACTAGGGTCGCTTATCTTAGTCACACAGCTACCTCATTGCGCCTCTTTTTTTTCTTCTTTGCATCATGTGCTGTTTGGGGAGTAGTTTTTTGAAGGGCCAGCCTGCGTGACACTGCAGTGCCACTCCTAGATGGGCCAGGTGTTTGTGTCGGCCACTTGGGTCGCTTATCTTACTCACACAGCTACCTCATTGCGCCTCTTTTTTTCTTTGCGTCATGTGCTGTTTGGGGAGTGTTTTTTGGAAGGGCCATCCTGCGTGACACTGCAGTGCCACTCCTAGATGGGCCAGGTGTTTGTGTCGGCCACTTGGGTCGCTTATCTTACTCACACAGCTACCTCATTGCGCTTCTTTTTTTCTTTGCGTCATGTGCTGTTTGGGGAGTGTTTTTTGGAAGGGCCATCCTGCGTGACACTGCAGTGCCACTCCTGGATGGGCCAGGTGTTTGTGTCGGCCACTTGGGTCGCTGAGCTTAGTCATCCAGCGACCTCGGTGCAAATTTTAGGACTAAAAATAATATTGTGAGGTGTGAGGTGTTCAGAATAGACTGAAAATGAGTGGAAATTATGGTTATTGAGGTTAATAATACTTTGGGATCAAAATGACCCCCAAATTCTATGATTTAAGCTGTTTTTTAAGGTTTTTTGAAAAAAAAAACCGAATCCAAAACACACCCGAATCCGACAAAAAAAATTCGGTGAGGTTTTGCCAAAACGCGTTCGAACCCAAAACACGGCCGCGGAACCGAACCCAAAACCAAAACACAAAACCCGAAAAATTTCCGGTGCTCATCACTAAAGACTATAAGCATAGAGCCTTGATCTAATCTAAATAAAGGTTCCCTGTAATAATGAAAGGATGCTAGTTTTGGTATTTTACAAGACTGTCAATCAGAGCACTCTGGTTATTTCTGATCTCAACACACTGAGAAAAAGCCAGTTAGATATATGCCAGGGGGTATAATTATTAGGCAGTTCGATATATGCGAGGGGGGTATAAATATTAGGCAGTTCGATATATGCGAGGGGGGTATAAATATTAGGCAGTTAGATATATGCCAGGGGGTATAAATATTAGGCAGTTACATATATGCAAGGGGGTATAAATATTAGGTGAGGCGGGCCGGGTACTGATGTAGGGTAAAGATAGAGGAGACGCACAAGGTTGTGCAGATGGAAGTCAGGGGGACTAGCAGGGTGGTAGATACGTGTCATATGTTTCCCCTGTATGGTGTATTTTGCTTACTGTAGTAGTTACAGTGGGGCAAAAAAGTATTTGGACAGCCACCGATTGTGCAAGTTGACCCACTTAAAAAGATGAGAGAGGTCTGTAATTTCCATCATAGACTTCACCTGTGAGAGACAGGATCTGGAAAAAAAAACCAAAAAAAAACAGGAAATCACATTGTATGATTTTTAAACAATTTACTTGTATATTCTTACGGAAAATAAATATTTGGACATCTACCAAGCAGCAAGATTTCTGGCTCTCACAGACCTGTTACTTCTTCTTTAAGAAGCTCTTCTATCCTCCACTCGTTACCTGTATTAATGGCAGCTGTTTGAACTGGTTATCTGTATAGAAGACACCTGTCCACACCCTCAAACAGTCAGATTGCTACCTCTCCACCATGGCCAAGACCAGAGAGCTGTCTAAGGACACTCGACAATAGGCAAGCAGCTTGGTGAGAAGAGATCAACTGTTGGGGCAATTATTAAAAAATGGAAGAAATACAAGATCGCTGAATCTCCCTCGATCTGGGGCTCCATGCAAGATCTCACCTCGTGGGGTATCAATGATCTTGATAACGGTGAAGAATAAGCCCAGAACTACACGGGGGCACCTGGTCAATGACCTCAAGAGAGCTAGGACCACAGTCACAAAGGTTACCATTAGTAACACACTACGTCGTCATGGATTGAAATCCTGCAGCGCCCGAAAGGCCCCCCTGCTTAAGCCAACACATGTCCAGGCGTGTCTAAAGTTTGCCAGTGACCATCTGGATGATCCAGAGGAGGATTGGGAGAATGTAATGTGGTCAGATGAGAGCAAAGTTGAACTTTTTGGTATAAACTCCACTCGCCGTGTTTGGAGGGAGAAGAATGATGAATGGCATCCCAAGAACACCATACCCACTGTGGAGCATGGGGGTGGAAACATCACGCTTTGGGGCTGCTTTTCTGCAAAGGGGACAAGACGACTGATCAGTATTAAGGAGAGGATGAATGGGGCCATGTATCGTTAGATTTTGGGCAAAAACCTCCTTCCCTCAGTAAGAGCATTGAAGATGGAACGTGGCTGGGTCTTCCAGCATGACAATGACCCCAAACACACCGCCTGGGCAACTAAGGAGTGGCTCCGTAAGAAGCATTTCAAGGTCCTGGAGTGGCCTAGCCAGTCTCCAGACCTCAACCCAATAGAAAATCTGTGGAGGGAGTTGAAAGTCCGTGTTGCCCGGCGACAACCCCAAAACATGACAGATCTAGAGTAGATCTGCATGGAAGAGTGGGCCAAAATACCTGCTACAGTGTGTGCAAACCTGGTCAAGGACTACAGGAAACGTTTGACCTCTATAATTGCCAACCGAGGTTATATTACAAAGTATCGAGTTCAACTTTCTGATTGTCCAAATATTTATTTTCCGCAAGAATAAACAAATAAATAGTGTAAATACACACTTGACGATGCACACATCGTCAACGACTTCCCTTGAACTTCCCTTGAACAGCTGAGCAAACGACATGAGCATACACACTACCAACGACCAAAGACGAAAGACAAAAGACCAAAGACGAAAGACCAAAGACCATTCATCGTTGAAGCATCCAAGCTGAACAGTTTATTAAAATAATGAGCTGGGAACAGGGCTGGTGAACAGTGGCTTGGTCGTTGGTCTTTCACACTATACACATTCAACGACGTCTCTGGTCGGTAACGACTATAGTGGAAATTGAGCATACATGCTCCACAGATAAGCGAGGGTCGTTAACGTCCCGCGGGGCTGCGTATCGGTGGTCGTCGGATGCATACACACTTGACGATATAATGAGCGACGTCGTTGATGAGGGCTGAAATGAACGACGTCGTTCATTTTATCGTCAAGTGTGTATGGGCCTTTACAATCATACAATGTGATTTCCAGATTCTGTCTCTCACAGTTGAAGTCTATGATGGAAATTACAGACCTCTCTCATCTTTTTAAGTGGGTCACCTTGCACAATCGGTGGCTGTCCAAATACTTTTTTGCACCACTGTAAGTAATGCATGTAATGTGAATCTTCCCTCTCACATAAAACACACTAGTAATTTGCAATTTTGCTGTACATGCAAGAATTTTTAAATGTCATTTTGTTGTCGAGTCTCATTATCTTAATAAATGAATTAAAAGTTACATTTTATCGTCTACTAATATTTACATGAGTGCCCCAGCACAGTCTTTCTTTTTTCTCCTTTTTGATGAAAACTATAATAAACAGATTTAAAAAAAAAAAAGGGACTGTGGCCGGAGAGACTAGCCAGCCACACGTGTAATGGCGTCTGCGGCACTAAAGGGGTTAACCCTCATGTCCGGCGCCATGTTGCGGACAATAGGCGCTTGGCGTCGGCATGAGTATCTGGCACTGTGGGGGCATATCTGGCACTGTGGGCACATGGCACTGTGGGGGCATGTGTATCTGGCACTGTGGGGGCATATCTGGCACATGGCACTGTGGGGGCATATCTGTATCTGGCACTGTGGGGGCATATCTGGCACTGTGGGGGCATATCTGTATCTGGCACTGATGGGGGCATATCTGGCACTGTGGGGGCATGTGTATCTGGCACTGTGGGGGCATATCTGGCACTGTGGGCACATGGCACTGTGGGGGCTTATCTGTATCTGGCACTGTGGGCACATGGCACTGTGGGGGAAGTCATTATAAGACACTGTATTGTTTCTTGAAAAATATTGCTGATACTGTAAACAGTTGTTTTTCTTATTTCTGGGCAAAGCATCAGATTGGTCATATGCATAGGCAAATGCAGGGGGGTTTCTGGTTGCTTGGAAACCTCCTTCTCTAGCCTACAGCATGACCAATACAGCAATTGTATACAATACAATGTTACTAGGGGCTGCATGTTTTAAAGCTCTCTACAGTATTACACAAAATATAATTAGCAACACCGGTGGATCTTTTAAATTGTGTCAGCCAGTAATTAATACACATGTGTGCACCAGCTAGGAGATCTGTACAACATGCACCGTTAGGGGTGTTCTGCTATAGATCATCTATAGGGTTAATTATTAACACTGTAATGTGTACATATGTGTCCAGGGCAGATTTTAGGTTCTTCTGCTGACCCCCCAGCCTTGCTCCAATGCTCTGAATTAGTGGCCACATCTGATATAAAGCATTCAGCTCAGGCAGAATGTCTCTACTGCCACATATAATGGCTTACTCTGACTGCTCGTCCCTGTATATGTCAAAATTATGACATACAATACATTGCACTTTGTATGATGCATGTTATGTGTCCATTGTGTGTGTTAAAACCACAAAACACCGGGGGGAAAGAAAATTCCTTGGTCTGGAGCACTCTTTTTTTTATTATGAAATAACGTGATTATAATTCATTAAAACATAACTTTTATTTCAACTCTAAAAATTATGGGGTAAATAAATAGAAAATATGATCTGATATTTTAAACCCTGGATATATATAATAGATGTGAAATCCCTCCTTGTAGCGATAACATCAGGGCAAGATCAATCCTAAATAATCAGATGTATTTCTCTGCCATGAGAATGGGGACAGTAATCTGTCCTGGTTGCAGCAGGCAGTAGTTTCTTTTACCAAAATAAATAAATATGTATAAAAATCTTAAATTCAATTCAAATTGGAATGTTCCTTCCTACTCTATCCTTCATGTATTGCCAGAAAAACATAGGTGACATTTACTAAGGTCCCAAATCCATTCGAGTTTTTTTTTCTTTTTCTAAGTGTCATCTCGGGAATTTACTAAACACAAATCTCGGCAGTGTTGGAGCTATTCGTATTGAGATACACTGCCGACCACACAAATACATATCAATAAACCATCGGTCAAACGCGGCTGTTATTTTATACAACGCAGGAATTTACTAAGAATTTGTATTTTCAATCACTGCCGACAATAGCCAAACACTGCCGGGAAAGCATGGAATTCATACAAAAATAGAACGTTCAAATAGAACTGCTTTTTGCTGGCGTATTTTGATGCACGGAACAGTGAGGTCCATGCATGCTTATCTGTGTAAAAGTGTCTAAAAGTGTTAAAAAAAAAATGAAATTTTTTTTAAAGGGGTCCCCCCTCCTAAACATAACCAGCCCTGGGCCTTTGAGCCAGTCCTGGTTGTTAAAATACCGGAGGGGAAATTGCATAGGGGTCCCCAATATTTATACAACCAGCACCAGGCTCTTGGGCCAGTCCTGGTTGTTAAAATACGGGGGACAAAAGATGTATTTTTTAAACCAGCACAGGGCTACACTAAACAGGGAGATAATGCCACAGCCGGGGGACACATTTATGTAGGTACCTGCGGCCATGGCATTACCCCTGCAACTAATCACCCCTGGCCAGGGTTCCCTGGGGGAGTGGGGACCCCTTAAATCAAGGGAACCCCCCTCCTGGCACCCAAGGGACAGGGGTGAAGCCCGAGGCTGTCCCCCAATTCCTGGGTGGTGGATGGATGGCTGATAACCTTTAAAAGAATTTTAAAAAATGAATATTGTCTTTTGTTGTGGAACTACAAGTCCCAACAAGCCTCCCCTGCATGCTGGTACTTGGAGAATCACAAGTACCAGCATGCGGGGAATTAATGGGCCCACTGATACTTGTAGTTCCACAACAAAAGAAATACCAAATAAACATACAAGACACAGTGACATTAAAATTTTAACAAAACACACACTCATACAGATGTGTCCACAATTACCTTTCTGAAAAAAGTGTCATGGCCTGCCATTCATGGCACTAGAAAATCTTTCCTGCCAAAACATGCATAGCAGGCCACATGTAAATCGTCTGAAATATAGTGCAGTACCACTTTTCAGCAGGCGGCATTTTCAGAAACTGAGTAAGCTGAAAGTCTGAGAGAAAGATTCTAGGGGGGGTAATTCAGACCTGATCGTAGCAGCAATTTTGTTAGCATATGTACAAAACCATGGCCCTCATTCCGAGTTGATCGGTCGCAAGGCGATTTTAGCAGAGTTACACATGCTAAGCCGCCGCCTACTGGGAGTGAATCTTAGCTTCTTAAAATTGCGACCGATGTATTCGCAATATTGCGATTACTAACTACTTAGCAGTTTCAGAGTAGCTCCAGACTTACTCTGCCTGTGCGATCATTTCAGTGCTTGTCGTTCCTGGTTGACGTCACAAACACACCCAGCGTTCGCCCAGGCACTCCCACCGTTTCCCCGGCCACTCCTGCGTTTTTTCCGGAAACGGTAGCGTTTTCAGCCACACGCCCCTGAAACGCTGTGTTTCCGCCCAGTAACACCCATTTCCTGTCAATCACATTACGATCGCCGGAGCGAAGAAAAAGCCGTGAGTAAATATACTTTCATCATAGTAAAGTTACTTGGCGCAGTCGCAGTGCGAACATTGCGCATGCGTACTAAGCGGATTTTCACTGCGATGCGATGAAAAATACCGAGCGAACAACTCGGAATGAGGGCCAATGTGCAGTGCAGGGGAGGCACATGTAACATGTGCAGAGAGAGTTAGATTTGGGTGCGGTGTGTGCAGACTGAAATCTAAATTGCAGTGTAAAAAAAAAGCAGCCAGTATTTACACTGCACAGAAACAAAATAACCCACCCAAATCTAACTCTCTCTGCACATGTTCTATCTACCCCCCTGCAGTGCACATGGTTTTACCCATCTGCTAACAAAATTCCTGCTGCGATCAGGTCTGAATTAGGCAGGTAGGCTTATAAAATGGCCCTATGAGGTCTAAATCTACCTCTGCTTCCACTCCACTGTGCACTGTTCCTGTAATGTGTACCTCCACTGATTGCACACCCTGCCAGCAGTAACCTATGCAGTAAGCCCCACATGGCTGCCTTGGATGGTTCCTCCGTGGGCAGGGTGTGCTTCATTTGGATCTTTCCATGCAGGGTATAGCATACTCCTACACACGTGTCAATTTTCCCATACATGCATTTGCCCCTTGTATGGCTCATCTCCCACTGTGTAACCTCCGTAGTGCGCCCAACATGGCTGCCCCATATGGTGCACTTGTGGATGGGATGAAAAATACATGGACCTTGTAGTTCTGTTGGAACCCTACTCTGAACTGTAGGACTCTGAAATCACTCCTATTTTGTGTCATCTCTTCTAGGGATAGACTATTCCACCCTGGGTAATCCTACACGGAGCGCCCAAGATGGCTGCCGCACCTAGTACCTTGTGAGGGTGGAATACACAACCCCTGGAGGTTATTACCCGAAATGCCTACACCAATCATCCATAAAGGCTTTCTGTGTGCTCATGTTTTTTTTTGTATGTCTGTGTGGTTTATCTTTTGATGTAATACTTAAATCTTCTGTATTATGTGCACTGTTTGAGTTCTAGTTGGCGCCGCGGATTGCTGCCTTGGCAGAGGCGTCACTAGGGTTGGTGTCACCCGGTATGGTAACTCATGGTGTCACCCCCATGGACCTCCTTCCGTAACACTCACACACACAGAACCCTTAGTAATGTTTTTGTACTAGTTTTAGAGCATTTCTGTACGATAGTTTGAGTCCAGGACTGCCGGGGAGCTTCTGGGGAGTTCAAGAGAAATCGCATGCGATGATCACATGCAATTCATCTTTCTAAAGTATGGCCACCTTCAGGTATGCACATTCATGCGGACGTCTGTTTCATAAAAAAAAAATGCATTTGCAGACTCGCACTTACAGATGTGCCCTCTAACACTCTTGCTGCCGTAGCCTCCCGCAGCTAGCAAAGGGCCTAATTCAGACCTGATCGCAACAGCACATTTTGTCTTTAATGGGCAAAACTATGGCCCTCATTCCGAGTTGTTCGCTCGCAAGCTGCTTTTAGCAGCTTTGCACACGCTAAGCCGCCGCCCTCTGGGAGTGAATCTTAGCTTAGTAGAATTGCGAACGAAAGATTAGCATAATTGCGAATAGACACTTCTTAGCAGTTTCTGAGTAGCTCGAGACTTACTCCTACACTGCGATCAGTTCAGTCAGTTTCGTCCTTGGTTTGACGTCACAAACACTCCCAGCGTTCACCCAGGCACTCCCCCGTTTCTTCAGACACTCCCGCGTGTTTCCCAGAAACGGCAGCGTTTTTTCGCACACACCTATAAAACGGCCAGTTTCCACCCAGAAATAGTAACTTCCTGTCAATCACACTCCGATCACCAGAACAAAGAAAAAACCTTGTAATGCCGAGAGTAAAATACCTAATTTATTAGCAAATTTACTTGGTGCAGACGCACTGCGGACATTGCGCGTGCGCATCAGCAACTAATCGCTCCGTTGCGGAAAAAAAAAATAACGAGCGATCAACTCGGAATGACCCCCTATGTACAGTGCATGTGGGGCAGATATAACATGTGCGGAAAGAGTTAGATTTGGGTGTGGTGTGTTCAAACTGAAACCTAAATTGCAGTGTAAAAATAAAGCAGCCAGTATTTACCCTGCACAGAAACAATATAACCCACCCAAATCTAACTCTCTCTGCACATGTTATATCTGCCCCCCCTGCAGTGCAGCATGGTTTTGCCCATTAGAGAAAGATTTTCCTTTTGCGATCAGGTCTGAATTAGGCCCAAAATCCATTGATACGCTAATAGTCACAGGTGTGTGTATAATATGCACACACCCGCTAGCGGCCTGAACATTACTGCAATAACTACAGGCATCAGGAGCATTGCTAACCCCCAGTGGTGCAGGTAGAAAAAAATGTCTTAGTGGTACTGTGCGCGCGTGCCATAGGCGCGTGCTGAAAAAAATGGGTGTGTCCATGTGCCACAAAGGGGCGAGGTCACTGAAAATGGGCTTGTCGACATGACACTCTCCCATTTCTCGTCACTCTGGGAACATTAATTTACATTCCATATGCCTCTTACCTTTATGGTGGTTTCTCTGAAGAATGGGGACCCTCTGAAGAAATGTATCCTCCCTGGTCAGACATTGTCTTAAGGAAATCATATGGTCCGTAAGATGCCTGTTTTTGTAGGAATATAGCTAAAGTCATAGTCATACAACAGAGGTTCAGCCAGATTCATGCCAGCTGTGTCCCCTTCTACACCCTGTGTCTCTCAGCTACACCATTATCTCCCCCCCCCCCTGTGTCTCCTAGCAACACCATCATCTCCTCCCTGCATTTCTCAGCCACATCGTCTTCTCCACCGATACTCTCAGCCACACCATTGTCTCCCCCCAGTGTCTCTCAGCCTTCATTCTGTGTCTCAGCCTGCGTTCCCCTCTCCTTCATTCTGTGTCTCAGCCTGCGTTCCCCTCTCCTTCATTCTGTGTCTCAGCCTACGTTCCCCTCTCCTTCATTCTGTGTCTCAGCCTACGTTCCCCTCTCCTTCATTTTGTGTCTGAGCCTGCGTTCCCCTCTCCTTCATTCTGTGTCTCAGCCTGCGTTCCCCTCTCCTTCATTCTGTGTCTCAGCCTGCGTTCCCCTCTCCTTCATTCTGTGTCTCAGCCTGCGTTCCCCTCTCCTTCATTCTGTGTCTCAGCCTACGTTCCCCTCTCCTTCATTCTGTGTCTCAGCCTGCGTTCCCCTCTCCTTCATTTTGTGTCTGAGCCTGCGTTCCCCTCTCCTTCATTCTGTGTCTCAGCCTGCGTTCCCCTCTCCTTCATTCTGTGTCTCAGCCTGCGTTCCCCTCTCCTTCATTCTGTGTCTCAGCCTGCGTTCCCCTCTCCTTCATTCTGTGTCTCAGCCTACGTTCCCCTCTCCTTCATTCTGTGTCTCAGCCTGCGTTCCCCTCTCCTTCATTTTGTGTCTGAGCCTGCGTTCCCCTCTCCTTCATTCTGTGTCTCAGCCTGCGTTCCCCTCTCCTTCATTCTGTGTCTCAGCCTACGTTCCCCTCTCCTTCATTCTGTGTCTGAGCCTGCGTTCCCCTCTCCTTCATTCTGTGTCTCAGCCTGCGTTCCCCTCTCCTTCATTCTGTGTCTCAGCCTGCGTTCCCCTCTCCTTCATTCTGTGTCTCAGCCTGCGTTCCCCTCTCCTTCATTCTGTGTCTCAGCCTGCGTTCCCCTCTCCTTCATTCTGTGTCTCAGCCTGCGTTCCCCTCTCCTTCATTCTGTGTCTCAGCCTGCGTTCCCCTCTCCTTCATTCTGTGTCTCAGCCTGCGTTCCCCTCTCCTTCATTCTGTGTCTCAGCCAGCGTTCCCCTCTCCTTCATTCTGTGTCTCAGCCAGCGTTCCCCTCTCCTTCATTCTGTGTCTCAGCCTGCGTTCCCCTCTCCTTCATTCTGTGTCTCAGCCTGCGTTCCCCTCTCCTTCATTCTGTGTCTGAGCCTGCGTTCCCCTCTCCTTCATTCTGTGTCTCAGCCTGCGCTCCCCTCTCCTTCATTCTGTGTCTCAGCCTGCGTGTGTCCCCCTTCATTCTGTCTCTCAGACTGCGTCCCCCCCTTCATTCTGTCTCTTAGCCTGCATTACCCCCCTTCATTCTGTCTCTCAGACTGCGTCCGTCCCCCCTTCATTCTGTCTCTTAGCCTGCATTACCCCCCTTCATTCTGTCTCTCAGACTGCGTCCATCCCCCCTTCATTCTGTCTCTTAGCCTGCATTACCCCCCTTCATTCTGTCTCTCAGCCTTCATTCCTCCACTCCTTCATTCTGTGTGTCTCTCAGTCTGCGTCTCCCACTCTTCATTCTGTCTCTCAGCCTGCGTCCCCCCCTCTTAATTCTGTCTCTCTCAGCCTGCGTCCCCCCCCCTTCATTCTGTCTCTCAGTCTGCGTGTCCCCTCCCTTCATTCTCTCTCTCTCAGCCTGTGTTCCCCCATCATTCTTTTTCTCAGCCTGCGTCTCCAACCCCTTCATTCTGTCTCTCAGCCTGCGTGTGTCCCCCTTCATTCTGTCTCTCAGCCTGCGTGTGTCCCCCTTCATTCTGTCTCTCAGACTGCGTCCCCCCCTTCATTCTGTCTCTCTCAGCCTGCGTCCCCCCCCTTCATTCTGTCTCTCAGTCTGCGTCTCCCCTCCCTTCATTCTCTCTCTCTCAGCCTGCATTACCACCCCACCCCCTTATTCTGTCTCTCAGCCTGTCTCCCCCCCTTCATTCTGTCTCTCAGCCTGCGTGTCCCCCCCCCTTCATGTTTTCTCTCTCTCAGCCTGCATCTCCCCCACTTCATTCTGTCTCTCTCTCTCAGCCTGCGCCCCCCCCCCTACATTCTGTCTCTCAGCCTGCATTCCCTCCCCCCCTTCATTCAGTCTCTCAGCCTGCATCCCCCCCCTTCCTTCGTTCTGTCTCTCAGACTGCATTACCACCCCACCCCCTTATTCTCAGCGCCCCCCCCTTCATTCTGTCTCTCAGCCTCATTCTCCCCCCACCCTTCATTCTGTCTCTCAGCCTCATTCTCCCCCCACCCTTCATTCTGTCTCTCAGCCTCATTCTCCCCCCACCCTTAATTCTGTCTCTCAGCCTGCATTCTTCTTCTCCCCCCTCCCCACCCTTCCTTATTTCTGTCTCTCAGCCTGTGACCCCCCCTTCATTCTGTCTCTCAGCCTCATTCTCCCCCCACCCTTCATTCTGTCTCTCAGCCTCATTCTCCCCCCACCCTTCATTCTGTCTCTCAGCCTGCATTCTTCTTCTCCCCCCTCCCCACCCTTCCTTATTTCTGTCTCTCAGCCTGTGACCCCCCCTTCATTCTGTCTCTCAGCCTCATTCTCCCCCCACCCTTCATTCTGTCTCTCAGCCTGCATTCTTCTTCTCCCCCCTCCCCACCCTTCCTTATTTCTGTCTCTCAGCCTGTGACCCCCCCTTCATTCTGTCTCTCAGCCTCATTCTCCCCCCACCCTTCATTCTGTCTCTCAGCCTCATTCTCCCCCCACCCTTCATTCTGTCTCTCAGCCTGCATTCTTCTTCTCCCCCCTCCCCACCCTTCCTTATTTCTGTCTCTCAGACTGTGACCCCCCCACCCTTCATTCTGTCTCTCAGCCTCATTCTCCCCCCACCCTTCATTCTGTCTCTCAGCCTCATTCTCCCCCCACCCTTCATTCTGTCTCTCAGCCTCATTCTCCCCCCACCCTTCATTCTGTCTCTCAGCCTCATTCTCCCCCCACCCTTCATTCTGTCTCTCAGCCTCATTCTCCCCCCACCCTTCATTCTGTCTCTCAGCCTCATTCTCCCCCCACCCTTCATTCTGTCTCTCAGCCTGCATTCTTCTTCTCCCCCCTCCCCACCCTTCCTTATTTCTGTCTCTCAGCCTGCGCTAACCCCGCTCCTAACCTGTATCTCTCCATTCCAGGCGCCGGCAGAGGGAAAGCAGGGGAGCGAGCAGCATGAGGAAGCAGCGGCCCTTCCTGCTATGACGCTGCGCTCCCAGAACGCAGCGCTGAAGCAGGAAGAGCCGCTGCTTTTGGCTGTGTGGCCGTCGGACGGACCCGGCCGCGGTGGTGATGTGAGGGCGGGTCATGGCGTATAGCTACTTTTGAAAGTAGCTATACAGTCGGCGGGGGTGCGGGCGTGATTGCGCTGCCGCCGCGGACATGTCCCAGGTCAGTAGATAGGATGGGGGTGCGGGTGTGAGTGCGCTGGGCTGCTCTATTTGGTGTCACCCTATGGCCCCCCTCATGACGCCACTGTGCCTTGGTGCTGCTCTGCCAAACAGCCTTCATATTATGTCTAATATATCGCGTCTATTGTACAGTTGCAATGTGCAGTATGAACTCATATGTGTAATGTGTGTAATGTGTGCTACATTATTCCCCCTTCTCATGCCATGTATTCCCCCTTCATGTTGCTACTCGGCAATGCATTGTACCACAAAAAATTCCTATTGTACGTGAGTACACCTGACCAATAAACCTGATTCTGATTCTAATTCTGATTTTTACAAGTTGCCCCATTGCTTGACTCAACACTCAGGGGTAACAAGGAACTCATTTGTAGAGAGTTAACTCTTCCACAGAGAGACAACTAGATGTACAATGTCTAGGTAGACACGAGATAGGTCGACGCCATATGGTCATTATGACACGTTATATATTACATGCCATTTTGTCATATGTGTTGAGTCTGTATTTGCTCTCTAGAACATCATGGTTTTTTTAAAAGAAACATGGGTGGTCATTCCAAGTTGTTCGCTCTGTATTTTTCCTTGCATCGCAGCGATTTTCCGCTTAATGCGCATGCGCAATGTTCGCACTGCAACTGCACCAAGTAAATTTGCTATGCATTTAGGAATTTTACTCACGGCTTTTTCATCGTTCTGGTGATCGTAATGTGATTGACAGGAAGTGGGTGTTTCTGGGCGGAAACTGGCCGTTTTATGGGAGTATGTGAAAAAACGCTACCGTTTCTGGGAAAAACGCGGGAGTGGCTGGAGAAACGGGGGAGTGTCAGGGCGAACGCTGGGTGTGTTTGTGACGTCAAACCAGGAACGACAAGCACTGAACTGATCGCAGATGCCAAGTAAGTCTGGAGCTACTCAGAAACTGCTAAGAGAGGTCTAATCGCAATATTGCGAATACGTCGGTCGCAATTTTAAGAAGCTAAGATTCACTCCCAGTAGGCGGCAACTTAGCGTGAGTAAATCTGCTAAAAGCAGCTTGCGAGCGAACAACTCGGAATGAGGGCCATGAGACGCAGGACCTCATCAACTGGAGGGCTGAGTCCTGGGGGGGAGCAGCACCGGCACAATTGACGCTTAGGTTCTATCTACTACTGGAAGCCACAGCAGCGAGAGGGGGGGTGGATCTCTGCAGATTCCATGCGGACGGCATGGAAGATGGCCCTTTAAAAATGGCAGCTGCCTTCTAGGAGACAGATGCTAGAGGTATTACTAGACCATTACCCAGCGCTACCCGGAATGAGCATGTAACCCCCTGGCACTGAGCATGTAACCCCTATGGCAATGAGCATATGTAACCCCTGGCAATGATCCTGTAACCCCTGGCAATGACCATGTGACCGGGTCCGACTTCCCGTCAGCAGAATCATGGACGCTGGCGGCTTCTCCTCTCACCCCTAGCCACCAACAGCACCGTGGGCAGCAACATGGACATCCGTATGTGCAGGACAATTTATCCATCAGGCACATGGGAATATCAGCAGCTATTTGTGAAGTATTAATATATCTCCAATACATCTCTCATACTTCCAAACAGGTACCTGGCTCTCTCATCCCAGCAGCCGGGCTGCTCTGCAATACTCTATAGCATCAGTGAGCCCAGTGCAGCAACGCAGGAAAGCAGAAGCTGGTGCCTCTACTTTCATCTCTTTCCTTATCAGGGTTTGGTGCCAGCTCTCTCTCATTCAATATTCAATGCTGATAGCAGATATTGAACAGCAGAAGAGTTGTTTCCTGTCAGTACCCTGATATATATTTTTCTTCCTCTGTAATACTCTGTGTGGTCAAATGCTGCCTCAAAAACAATGTATTTTTCTCCCGTGCATATTACAATACAGAGTGGGCTGCTTTGATGCTGAGGATATTTGATGAACTATATTTTTAGATACTAGAGCAATATATGGCACTGCATTGGCTCAATAATTGACATTGAATTTGCATGATCAACAAATATGTCCTGACACTGTCACACTGGGTGAAAGCAATGTAAAGATATACTGTATATTGTAGGGCCTAATTCAAACCTGATCGTAGATGTGCTAAATTCAGCGCATCTATGATCAGTCAAACAGACTTGCACGGGGGTCGCCCAGCACAGGGCTTGTCCACCCCACATGTCAGGGCCTACCCTGCCGCACAAGTACAAAAGCATTGCAGAGCGGCAATGCTTTTGTACTTGAAGAGTAACTCCCCACCAGCACAGCCCCTGCGCGCTGGCAGGGAGCTATTCATCACTGTTCGTGTCGCAGAGGCTGCATGTGACGTCATGCAGCCGTCACGTCCCGCATGGTCTGGGCATGCCTGTGTTGCCCGGACTGCACCCCTAAAATTATGGCCAAATGCCACCGGCCCACCCCCTCCCACCCAGCGACCACTTCCCACTGTCAATCAGGCGGAGGCGATCGCAGGGCTGATACAGCCGTTGGTTGTCTGGCATGTGCATATACTGGTTTACCCTTTTGATCTCCCCCTTTAGTGCAGTACATAACATTATACGGGTACAGTATGTATGTACACACTACAAGATGACACACACAATTTCTAAGTGTGTGAGCCAAATCATTGCTAATATGAAGAAGGAGAATAAGAAAATAAGTGAGATAAAACAGTGGCTGCAATACAGTGGTAATGAGGTCAGTTTACCCACGGTTTGTTATCATGCCTTCGAGAGGAATTTACTTAGAATCCTCACACCTACCAAATGCACATGGGGGGTAATTCCAAGTTGATCGCAGCAGGGTTTTTTTTAGCAGTTGGGCAAAACCATGTGCACTGCAGGGGAGGCAGATATAACATGTGCAGAGTGTTAGATTTGGGTGGGTTATTTTGTTTCTGTGCAGGGTATATACTGGCTGCTTTATTTTTACACTGCAAATTAGATTGCAGATTGAACACACCCCAACCAAATCTAACTCTCTCTGCACATGTTACATCTGCCTCCCCTGCAGTGCACATGATTTTGCCCAATTGCTAAAAAAAAAATCCTGCTGCGATCAACTTGGAATTACCCCCATAGTACATATAGTCATTTTCAGTATCTGTTGTTTCAATTGTTTACTTTAGAGTTTTAAAATATGTCGCTATATTTAATATTATGAAGCCAGGAAATCACATTCTAGTTAAATGACTGTGCACTTAATGTCATACAGTACAAATTACTGCTTCAATATATGGTACCAAACAGTATTTCAGACACTGGTGCAGTATAATGACATATACCCCTTTTCCACTAGCTCAAAAAACACGGGTAAATGCACGGGGGCGCGCATTTACCCGTGTTTTTTGTAGAGATGAGCGGGTTCGGTTCCTCTGAATCCGAACCCGCCCGAACTTCAGGTTTTTTACACGGGTCCGAGCAGGCTCGGATCTTCCCCCCTTGCTCGGCTAACCCGAGCGCGCCCGAACGTCATCATCACGCTGTCGGATTCTCGCGAGGCTCGGATTCTATCGCGAGACTCGGATTCTATATAAGGAGCCGCGCGTCGCCGCCATTTTCACACGTGCATTGAGAGTCATAGGGAGAGGACGTGGCTGGCGTCCTCTCCGTTTAGAGAAGAGAGAGACACAGTAGAGACGAGAGAGACACAGTATTTTGGGGAGCATTATTACTATTAGGAGGAGTACTACTATACTACTATACTACTTGCTGAAGTGATATAGATTAGATAGTGTGACTGTGTATTGTATTAATTATCTGACTTGTGGGGGAGACACTGACAGTGGGGAGCAGTTAGAGTCTGAGAGCAGGACTCAGGAGTACATATAACGTACAGTGCACACTTTTGCTGCCAGAGTCAGTGCCACACTGCCATTGTTGTGACCACACTGACCACCAGTATAATAATATATTTTGTGATTGTCTGCTTAGGCCTCGGAGTACTAGTTGCAAGTTGCAACGTGACCTGTCCTGAAGTGACCACCAGTTTAATAATCAATCACCACCAGTTTAATATATATATATATATATATATATATATAATTGTATATAATATATATATATATATAATATTGTATACCACCTACCCGTGGTTTTTTTTTTTTCATTCTTCTTTATACATACTACTATAGTAGCTTACTGTAGCAGTCTGCGGTGCTGCTGACCTGACAGTGTCCAGCAGGTCCGTCATCAGTCATTACATAATAAATATATATAGTACCTGTCCGGCTGCAGTACTAGTGATATTATATTGATTTCATCTCATTATCAATAATTTATCATCCAGTCTAGACTCTATATTAGCAGCAGACACAGTACGTTAGTCCACGGCTGTAGCTACCTCTGTGTCGGCACTCGGCAGTCCATCCATAATTGTATACCACCTACCCGTGGTTTTTTTTTTTTTTTTCTTTTTTGTACATACTACTATAGAGTATAGTAGCTTACTGTAGCAGTCTGCGGTGCTGCTGAGCTGACAGTGTCCAGCAGGTCCGTCATCAGTCATCATTACCTAATAAATATATTATCTACCTGTCCGGCTGCAGTACTAGTGATATTATATATACATACATATATATATTGATTTCATCTCATTATCAATCATCCAGTCTATATTAGCAGCAGACACAGTACGTTAGTCCACGGCTGTAGCTACCTCTGTGTCGGCACTCAGCAGTCCATCCATAATTGTATACCACCTACCCGTGTTTTTTTTGTTTTCTTTCTTCTTTGTACATACTACTATAGTATAGTAGCTTACTGTAGCAGTCTGCGGTGCTGCTGAGCTGACAGTGTCCAGCAGGTCCGTCATCAGTCATCATTACCTAATAAATATATTATCTACCTGTCCGGCTGCAGTACTAGTGATATTATATATACATACATACATATATATTGATTTCATCTCATTATCAATCATCCAGTCTATATTAGCAGCAGACACAGTACGTTAGTCCACGGCTGTAGCTACCTCTGTGTCGGCACTCGGCAGTCCATCCATAATTGTATACCACCTACCCGTGGTTTTTTTTTTTTCGTTCTTCTTTGTACATACTACTATAGTATAGTAGCTTACTGTAGCAGTCTGCGGTGCTGCTGAGCTGACAGTGTCCAGCAGGTCCGTCATCAGTCATCATTACCTAATAAATATATTATCTACCTGTCCGGCTGCAGTACTAGTGATATTATATATACATACATATATATATTGATTTCATCTCATTATCAATCATCCAGTCTATATTAGCAGCAGACACAGTACGTTAGTCCACGGCTGTAGCTACCTCTGTGTCGGCACTCGGCAGTCCATCCATAAGTATACTAGTATCCATCCATCTCCATTGTTTACCTGAGGTGCCTTTTAGTTGTGCCTATTAAAATATGGAGAACAAAAATGTTGAGGTTCCAAAATTAGGGAAAGATCAAGATCCACTTCCACCTCGTGCTGAAGCTGCTGCCACTAGTCATGGCCGAGACGATGAAATGCCAGCAACGTCGTCTGCCAAGGCCGATGCCCAATGTCATAGTACAGAGCATGTCAAATCCAAAACACCAAATATCAGTAAAAAAAAGGACTCCAAAACCTAAAATAAAATTGTCGGAGGAGAAGCGTAAACTTGCCAATATGCCATTTACCACACGGAGTGGCAAGGAACGGCTGAGGCCCTGGCCTATGTTCATGGCTAGTGGTTCAGCTTCACATGAGGATGGAAGCACTCAGCCTCTCGCTAGAAAACTGAAAAGACTCAAGCTGGCAAAAGCACCGCAAAGAACTGTGCGTTCTTCGAAATCCCAAATCCACAAGGAGAGTCCAATTGTGTCGGTTGCGATGCCTGACCTTCCCAACACTGGACGTGAAGAGCATGCGCCTTCCACCATTTGCACGCCCCCTGCAAGTGCTGGAAGGAGCACCCGCAGTCCAGTTCCTGATAGTCAGATTGAAGATGTCAGTGTTGAAGTACACCAGGATGAGGAGGATATGGGTGTTGCTGGCGCTGGGGAGGAAATTGACCAGGAGGATTCTGATGGTGAGGTGGTTTGTTTAAGTCAGGCACCCGGGGAGACACCTGTTGTCCGTGGGAGGAATATGGCCGTTGACATGCCTGGTGAAAATACCAAAAAAATCAGCTCTTCAGTGTGGAGGTATTTCAACAGAAAAGCGGACAACAGGTGTCAAGCCGTGTGTTGCCTTTGTCAAGCTGTAATAAGTAGGGGTAAGGACGTTAACCACCTCGGAACATCCTCCCTTATACGTCACCTGCAGCGCAGTCATAATAAGTCAGTGACAAGTTCAAAAACTTTGGGCGACAGCGGAAGCAGTCCACTGACCAGTAAATCCCTTCCTCTTGTAACCAAGCTCACGCAAAGCACCCCACCAACTCCCTCAGTGTCAATTTCCTCCTTCCCCAGGAATGCCAATAGTCCTGCAGGCCATGTCACTGGCAATTCTGACGAGTCCTCTCCTGCCTGGGATTCCTCCGATGCATCCTTGCGTGTAACGCCTACTGCTGCTGGCGCTGCTGTTGTTGCTGCTGGGAGTCGATGGTCATCCCAGAGGGGAAGTCGTAAGCCCACTTGTACTACTTCCAGTAAGCAATTGACTGTCCAACAGTCCTTTGCGAGGAAGATGAAATATCACAGCAGTCATCCTACTGCAAAGCGGATAACTGAGGCCTTGACAACTATGTTGGTGTTAGACGTGCGTCCGGTATCCGCCGTTAGTTCACAGGGAACTAGACAATTTATTGAGGCAGTGTGCCCCCGTTACCAAATACCATCTAGGTTCCACTTCTCTAGGCAGGCGATACCGAGAATGTACACGGACGTCAGAAAAAGACTCACCAGTGTCCTAAAAAATGCAGTTGTACCCAATGTCCACTTAACCACGGACATGTGGACAAGTGGAGCAGGGCAGGGTCAGGACTATATGACTGTGACAGCCCACTGGGTAGATGTATGGACTCCCGCCGCAAGACCAGCAGCGGCGGCACCAGTAGCAGCATCTCGCAAACGCCAACTCTTTCCTAGGCAGGCTACGCTTTGTATCACCGCTTTCCAGAATACGCACACAGCTGAAAACCTCTTACGGCAACTGAGGAAGATCATCGCGGAATGGCTTACCCCAATTGGACTCTCCTGTGGATTTGTGGCATCGGACAACGCCAGCAATATTGTGTGTGCATTAAATATGGGCAAATTCCAGCACGTCCCATGTTTTGCACATACCTTGAATTAGGTGGTGCAGAATTTTTTAAAAAACGACAGGGGCGTGCAAGAGATGCTGTCGGTGGCCAGAAGAATTGCGGGACACTTTCGGCGTACAGGCACCACGTACAGAAGACTGGAGCACCACCAAAAACTACTGAACCTGCCCTGCCATCATCTGAAGCAAGAAGTGGTAACGAGGTGGAATTCAACCCTCTATATGCTTCAGAGGTTGGAGGAGCAGCAAAAGGCCATTCAAGCCTATACAATTGAGCACGATATAGGAGGTGGAATGCACCTGTCTCAAGCGCAGTGGAGAATGATTTCAACGTTGTGCAAGGTTCTGATGCCCTTTGAACTTGCCACACGTGAAGTCAGTTCAGACACTGCCAGCCTGAGTCAGGTCATTCCCCTCATCAGGCTTTTGCAGAAGAAGCTGGAGACATTGAAGGAGGAGCTAACACGGAGCGATTCCGCTAGGCATGTGGGACTTGTGGATGGAGCCCTTAATTCGCTTAACAAGGATTCACGGGTGGTCAATCTGTTGAAATCAGAGCACTACATTTTGGCCACCGTGCTCGATCCTAGATTTAAAGCCTACCTTGGATCTCTCTTTCCAGCAGACACAAGTCTGCTGGGGTTGAAAGACCTGCTGGTGAGAAAATTGTCAAGTCAAGCGGAACGCGACCTGTCAACATCTCCTCCTTCACATTCTCCCGCAACTGGGGGTGCGAGGAAAAGGCTCAGAATTCCGAGCCCACCCGCTGGCGGTGATGCAGGGCAGTCTGGAGCGACTGCTGATGCTGACATCTGGTCCGGACTGAAGGACCTGACAACGATTACGGACATGTCGTCTACTGTCACTGCATATGATTCTCTCACCATTGAAAGAATGGTGGAGGATTATATGAGTGACCGCATCCAAGTAGGCACGTCACACAGTCCGTACTTATACTGGCAGGAAAAAGAGGCAATTTGGAGGCCCTTGCACAAACTGGCTTTATTCTACCTAAGTTGCCCTCCCACAAGTGTGTACTCCGAAAGAGTGTTTAGTGCCGCCGCTCACCTTGTCAGCAATCGGCGTACGAGGTTACATCCAGAAAATGTGGAGAAGATGATGTTCATTAAAATGAATTATAATCAATTCCTCCGTGGAGACATTGACCAGCAGCAATTGCCTCCACAAAGTACACAGGGAGCTGAGATGGTGGATTCCAGTGGGGACGAATTGATAATCTGTGAGGAGTGGGATGTACACGGTGATATATCGGAGGATGATGATGAGGTGGACATCTTGCCTCTGTAGAGCCAGTTTGTGCAAGGAGAGATTAATTGCTTCTTTTTTGGTGGGGGTCCAAACCAACCCGTCATTTCAGTCACAGTCGTGTGGCAGACCCTGTCACTGAAATGATGGGTTGGTTAAAGTGTGCATGTCCTGTTTATACAACATAAGGGTGGGTGGGAGGGCCCAAGGACAATTCCATCTTGCACCTCTTTTTTCTTTAATTTTTCTTTGCGTCATGTGCTGTTTGGGGAGGGTTTTTTGGAAGGGACATCCTGCGTGACACTGCAGTGACACTCCTAGATGGGCCCGGTGTTTGTGTCGGCCACTAGGGTCGCTTATCTTACTCACACAGCTACCTCATTGCGCCTCTTTTTTTCTTTGCGTCATGTGCTGTTTGGGGAGGGTTTTTTGGAAGGGACATCCTGCGTGACACTGCAGTGACACTCCTAGATGGGCCCGGTGTTTGTGTCGGCCACTAGGGTCGCTTATCTTACTCACACAGCTACCTCATTGCGCCTCTTTTTTTCTTTGCGTCATGTGCTGTTTGGGGAGGGTTTTTTGGAAGGGACATCCTGCGTGACACTGCAGTGACACTCCTAGATGGGCCCGGTGTTTGTGTCGGCCACTAGGGTCGCTTATCTTACTCACACAGCTACCTCATTGCGCCTCTTTTTTTCTTTGCGTCATGTGCTGTTTGGGGAGGGTTTTTTGGAAGGGACATCCTGCGTGACACTGCAGTGCCACTCCTAGATGGGCCCGGTGTTTGTGTCGGCCACTAGGGTCGCTTATCTTACTCACACAGCTACCTCATTGCGCCTCTTTTTTTCTTTGCATCATGTGCTGTTTGGGGAGGGTTTTTTGGAAGGGACATCCTGCGTGACACTGCAGTGACACTCCTAGATGGGCCCGGTGTTTGTGTCGGCCACTAGGGTCGCTTAGCTTAGTCATCCAGCGACCTAGGTGCAAATTTTAGGACTAAAAATAATATTGTGAGGTGTGAGGTATTCAGAATAGACTGAAAATGAGTGTAAATTATGGTTTTTGAGGTTAATAATACTTTGGGATCAAAATGACCCCCAAATTCTATGATTTAAGCTGTTCTTTAGTGTTTTTTGAAAAAAACACCCGAATCCAAAACACACCCGAATCCGACAAAAAAAATTCGGTGAGGTTTTGCCAAAACGCGGTCGAACCCAAAACACGGCCGCGGAACCGAACCCAAAACCAAAACACAAAACCCGAAAAATTTCCGGCGCTCATCTCTAGTTTTTTGCAAGTGGAAAAGGGTAAACCCGGATCAAGTGATCCGGGAATCCTACCCTGGTAGCTAGCCGGGTTGAACACGTGTTCAACCCGGCTAGCTGTCTAGTGTGAACGGGAGCCGTGTCGAGGTGACACGGCTCCCGTTCACAGTGCACAGGGAAGGCGGCGCTGGGAGATCATGTGATCTCCCTGCGCCGCCCCTGCCGTGTCACTAGAAGCGTCACCAACCCGGCATATGCCGGGTTGTGACTGCTAATGGGAAAGGGACCGAGCACGGGTCGCAGCAGGGGGCAGCTCCCGTGTCAGGCTCCCGGCTGCGACCCGTGCTCGTTAGTGGAAAAGGGGTATAAATTACTGACAGTGATTTTGTGACTATCATCCACTATTTCCTCAACACACAAGAAGAAGGAGCAATTAATTTGGAGACAGTGCAGCACATAATATCCTGAGACGCGATATTCGACCGCCGTGCCCGCGCATCACGTCTCAAGGTACTAAAATATGCATACAATCCTTCTGTTTCTCTCACAGATGTGGTCGAAATCGAAGGATAACACCGATATCTCATAAGTGTACGGGCACCATAAGAGACTGTACAAAAGTCTCAATACAACATCAATTAGTATTATAGTATTAACAAAAGGCGGTGGGGGGTCCAAATGGAAACCTAATTAGCTGTCTGTCTGGGGACAGTGCACTGGGCCTGATGTACTAAGCTTAAAAAGTGATAAAATGGAGAGTGATAAAGTACCAGCCAGTCAGCTCCTTACTACCCTGTCACAGGCTGTGTTTGAATTATGACAGTTATGAGCTGATTGGTTGGTGGTTTATCACTCTCCACTTTATCACTTTTTAAGGCTTAGTACATCTTACCAACTGTCTTCAAATTAATTTCTCATTCCCCCTGTGTGTTGAGGCAAACAATAGATGAAAGCAGGGGTGCTTTAAGAGAGCAGGAGGCCTGTGTGATCGCTGACATTGCTGGGCAGAAAAGCGCTCAGTGCATACACGCTGAGCGATTTTCCTCTGCCCAGCGATGTCAGTGGGTGTGAATGGCTTTCCATAGCAGGACGTTATGGAAGCCATCCACCCTGACGTTCATCTGCTGGTAATACCAGCAGGTGAACGGCGGCCGCCGGCAATGAAACGGGAGCACGTATCAGCGCTCACAGCTCAGCGCAGGGGCATACACACTGGGTGGTTTTAAACTGAAATCAGCTCAATGCACCAAAAGTGAATTGCTTTCAGCTAAAATCACAGGAGGGAGGGAGCACAGATACTGTACACATTCAGTACTGTACACCCTTGTCATTTGTTTTTATTTAACCCCTTTGACAATACTGTATTCTTGCTGAATTGGGATAGATATACTGTAGACCAGAGCCGGCCCTGACCAATATGATGCCCTAGGCAAGATTTTGGCTGGTGCCCCCTAGCACCACCGCTGGTTCCGCCTCTGACCTTGCACCTCTTTCCCAGCACCATCACCCCTCATCCATAGCAGTCCTTATTTTGGTGTTTGTACCCCCTATATTTTAAATAGGAACAGTTCGCACATTTGGCACACAGCCCAAAAAGGGGTGTGTTTTTGCTGGCAAGGGGCATGGCCACACAATAGTAACCCCAATTCCAATTACGCCACACAGTACTGCAACTTTATCCACATTTGATCATGCAATAGTGTCCATAATTCATATTACATCCCACAGTAGTATCACTTTACCTTATAAACGTTACTCCTCACAGTAGAGCCCCTTATTCACATTACATCACACTGAATTGCTCCTTATTCACATTACACCCCACCCTATTGCTCTTTATTCACATTAGACGACACAGTAGTGCCCTTTCTATATGCAATGTCACAAAGTAGAGCACCTTATACACATAATGCCACACAGGAATCCCATATGAGACATATTATTAATGTCCTTATAAACATAATGTGCCTTACACATTATGACAACCTTTATTAATGCCCTTTTACACATAATGTCCCTTACACATATGCTGCACATTATTAATGCCCTTATACACATAATGACACACATAGTGCCCCCTACACATTTGCTGCACATTATTAGTTCCCCTATACACATAATGACACACATACAGTAGTACCCTGTTACACATATGCCGCACATTATTAATGCCCTTATACACATAATGACACACATAGTGCCCCTTACACATATGTTGCACATTATTAATGCATTTTTACATGACACACATAATGCTCCTTACACATATTCCGAACACTACTGCACAACCAACCCACTCACATGCACACAGCACTCACACTGCCACTAGCACTGTGACCTCTGTCTCTGCTTGGATACAGATGTGTCCTCATAAATCTTGCCTCAGTGCTAACATTGGGCACCTTTTTTATATGAAAATGCATCTTATTTGCATTGCTATGTGGCTAGGATGCACAAGCAGCTCCTGATGATTAAAATGATATGCAGCATGCCTATATACTGTGTGAGACTGTGGCTGTATCTGCATATGAAATGCTACACACAGAATATAGGCATGCCGCATATCATTTTAATCAGCAGAAGCTGCTGATGCCCCTAGGCATATCAAATGCCCTAGGCAATTGCCTAATTTGCCTATGCCTATGGCCGGCTCTGCTGTAGACAGTGGCAAACGCAGGATTTCTAGAGGGGGGTTTCCAACTGCAAACCACAATCTCCCACTCTGTGGAACATTAGAGCAAGAGCGGGAGTCTGGGGGAGCGTTACAAAAACCTGATAATAACCATAGGCGTGCGCAGAACATTTTGTTAGGGGGTGCACCGTGGGGGCGTGTCTAGCACCACCTATTGGGCGTGTCTAGCACCGCCTATTGGCTGTCACTGCAATATAAAACATCCACCTTTGTGCCAATCATAATAATGCAGATACATTGTCAGATATTGTGGCGTGTAACAAGCAAACACCCGTGACGGCACTCTCTGCAATTACAATACTCCTCCCCAGTCCCCCCCACACACACACTGTACAGCCCACCCAAGGGGCATGACTACTGAAAATGAGGATGTGACTGTCAACATGACATGCCGTCTGTTTCTTGTCACTCTGGGAGCATTCCTTTCCATTCCATATGCACCTTACCTATATAGTGGTTTCTCACAATGGGGAACCTTTGAAGAAATGTATCCTCCATGGGCAGACGACATCTTCAGTTGGTATTCATTATTCATGTAGGATATCACATGGTCCAAAAGATGCCATTTTATGTAGTAATATAACCAAAGTTATCGTCATACAACAGAGGTTCAACCAGACTTGTGTCACCTCCTCCCCTCTGCATCTCAGCAACACCATCATCCCATCCCTGCGTCTATCATCATCCCCCTCACTTTGTCTCTCTCAGCCTTCCCCCTTCACTCTGTCTCTGTCAGCCTGTCCCCTACACTCTGTTTCTGTCAGCCTGTCCCCTACACTCTGTCTCTGTCAGCCTGTCCCCTACACTCTGTTTCTGTCAGCCTGTCCCCTACACTCTGTCTCTGTCAGCCTGTCCCCTACACTCTGTTTCTGTCAGCCTGTCCCCTACACTCTGTCTCTGTCAGCCTGTCCCCTACACTCTGTCTCTGTCAGCCTGTCCCCTACACTCTGAGTCCTTCAGCCTCCCAATCCCTTCTGTATCTCTCAGCCTACTTAATACATCCAAGCGATACGACTGCATATTGCAATAAGATCCTGGACGCAAATATCGCATCCAGATCACATTGAATATGCAAAGAAGTAAAAGATTACTATATAGGTTTGCTCAAATTCCAATATATAGGTGTATAAGTCCCACCGGGATATTGAATCAATCAATTCCACATCCAATAAACCACAGGACTGATTGCACTCGCTCCCTTCTTAATTACCAGACCACAACTCCCTGCTGTAAGTCCTGGGACCCCATGGGATGAAAAGATCTGAAAGTAATAAACAGAGGGGGCATTCTATAGTGCAGATCAGTTTATTCATGAAAGACACAGCTTTAAAGGATAGAAACCTCAGTACACAGATATATAACTTGTACCAACTTTCTCTGTGGGTTTAAAACCTTATGATTTTGTCTATTGTATCACGGCAGACAGGAACACTTCCTAGTAACTCTATGTTGTGACCACACACCGCACCATACATTTGTCCCATTTAGAACCTTCTGGTACTAGTGTGTAGGTGGTGTCCCGACGTGCTGTGGCTTGCGGCCAGTGGTGCAGTGTGTGGTCCCGACATGGAGGTACTAGGAGAGTGTTCATGTCTGCCATGATACAATAGACAAAATCATGTGGTTTAAAGTCCACAGTGCTGAGAAATGAAACTGATCTGCACTATAGAACGCCCTCTGTTTATTATTTATATATATATATATATATATATATATATATATATAATTTAACAAATGTTAAAATGTTCTACTACTAATATGATATCTCTGAAAAAATTTTATTCAATAATTAATATTTTATATTTTATGCCCCCTGGTCCCCACTCTTTTCCCTGGAGGCTGCAGCAGCATACTCACTCAAAGTTGCAGACTATAGTTAGTGAGTGACAGGGTCCTGTGTCATTCTCTCTGCTTAAGTGTGGTCTGTCCAGCTGCTCCAGCGGCAGCTCTTAGTCCTCCTGAGTCCTGACGTGTCGGCAGTGGCAGGGCACACTGAGCGCGGGCGGGAGACTGAGCGCCGGGCGGGAGGACAGTGCAGGATGAGGGGAGAGAGGGTGTGTGGCGCTCGGAGCGTGACGTCGGGTGTGCTGTGCGGCCCCGTCTATCCACAACACTGAGAGTCTGACTTTGGGCGGCAGGCGCAGCGGGAGGGGATGTGGGGGGAGAACAGTGACAGCACAGGAGATCAGGCTCAGCGGTAACACACGGGCATCACTATGTGTGTTCATGTTGTAGTAGCAGGCGTGACGTGCGGGGGGTGCCGGACATTAGGGGGTGCCTGTGCGCACCAGGCACCCCCCGTGCGCACGCCTATGATAATAACCCTGGACATTAATGTAAACATTGGACTTTTTATATACTGGACACTGTATGGAACACAGTATTAATATCTAGCTAGGGTATAGGCTGTATCAAATATATTTAAATAAGAGAAGTGGTCAGGAAAAGGTTAAACATCCCATAATAAATAAATACACACACATAATAGAACCAGTACTGCACTTTCTAAGCACACATTCTCCCACCTCGTGGTAAGGCTCCTGTCTCTTCTTACTGGAAGCTACTCTCTGGTCCAGTGCACTGATTGAGGGCTTAGATCCAAACACACACAGAGCAAACTTGGTAGAAGAAGCTGCTACCACTGGGCACGTGTAGCAGCTCCGCTCTGTCCCTTACACCGCATGAAGTGGTGGCAGCTCTAGTAATAGTATTATATACCATTGCTATTGTTGTAATAATTTGAGCCACTTGCCAAGAGGAGGGGGTTTCCGTGCAACCAGAACCCCCCCTCCCCCCTGCATTTGCCTATGGTAGATACTATCTTAAAAATGGTTAAAAACAAGTAAAGTCACCACTGCAACACTATATACAATACTTGTGTATGGATTGTACAAAGCATCCAAGTTATTGCATTAATTTTCTCCACTTACAGTGTGTTTATTCTCTTTATTTGGAATTATTTTATCATTGCAAAATCTTATAATACTGTAAGTTCTGTTACTCCATAGCACTATTAGGTTTTTCTTAAATTATTCTTTAATGTCAGACTTCATTCACCTCTGTGCTCTGAGCAACAAGTACAGTAACTCCAATTTTTGCATTAATAAACTGAGGCTCTGATTTACTTAAGGGTCACTGTTCATTTCAAATCCCAGGATGCAAGCCATCCCCCAAGGTTATATTTTATCTCTACCCCCCAAGTAATCTACTTCAATGGCATCACACACCGAGATTTTCACACCTACAGAATTAGGAATTGGACACCAAAGCTATGGCATGATTGCTGCTTTCCTGTGTTTTATTGGACCCTCACTGTAGTCTGTAAACAGATCTTTATTAATATCGGGTAATATGCTCTTTACTATTCAGCTCCTTTATAGAGAATGTATGTTTTTTAGCTTGTGTTTTGCTGTGTGACTGCTTACATTAAAATAAACTATCATTGTAATAGCAAACCACATTTTCAATGTCATTGTACAGTAATATCTGTAAAAACCCACTGATCACTGTAGGTCAGCAAAAGACTTAGTTTGTGACATAAGCTAGATTTTTCCAAAATTTTGTAGCACCCACCCATAGTCATGTTTTTGAAGTACCTAATGACATGATTCTGTACAGGGAGGGAGAAGTTTGTAACTGTTACTGATAGTCAGATGGAGAGGGTTAGAGTCATATGGAAAGAGACAAAGTAAGAGAGAAAGACACACAGAGACAGAGTCAGGGGGAGAGTTATAGAGTCAGCAGGAGAGAGGGAAAAGAGACACAGGGACAGTTAAGAGGAGAGAGATAGAGTCAAGGAGAGATAGTTAGAGGGAGAGAGACAAAGTCAGATGGAGAGGGAGTGAGACAGAGTTATGAGAGAAAGATAGAGTCAGGGGGAGAGAGATAAAGTCTAGGAGAAAGACAAAATCTTAGGGTGGGAGACACTGAGAGACACATCTGTATAAAGAGGACATGCATACTTTAACAAACCAATCATTTCAGCGACAGGGTCTGCCACATGACTGTGGCTGAAATGATTGGTTTGTTTGGGACTCCATAAAAAAAGCAATTAATCCCCCCCACCAAAAAATAAGCAATTCATCTCTCCTTGCACAAACTGGCTCTACAGAGACAAGATGTCATCCTCATCCTCCAATTCCTCACCCCTTTCACTGTGTACATCCTCCTCACAGAGTATTTATTTGTCCCCACTGGAATCCACCATCACAGGTCCCTGTGTACTTTCTGGATGCAATTGCTGGTAAAGGTCTTCCTGGAATAATTTCTAATTAATTTTGATGAACATCATCTTCTCCACATTTTGTAGAAGTAACCTCCTATGTCGATTGCTGACAAGGTTACCGGCTGCACTAAACACTCTTTTGGAGTACACACTAGAAAGGGGGGCAACTTAGCTAAAATAAAGCCAGTTTGTGCAAGGGCCTCCAAATTGCATCTTTTTCCTGCCAGTATACATACATGACTGCCATGCCTACTTGGATGCTGTCACACATATAATCCTCCACCATTCTTTCAATAGTGACAGCACGATATGCAGTGACAGTAGACATGTAAGTAATCATTGGCAGGTCCTTCAGTTCGGACCAGATGTCAATAGAAATATTATCCTTTTCCTTGCAGCCCCAGTTGCGGGAGAAAATGAAGGAGGAGCTGTTGACAGGTCACGTTCCGCTTGAGTTGTCAATTTTCTCACCAGCAGGTCTTTGAACCTCTGCCATCTTGTGTCTGCTGGAAAGAGAGATACAACGTAGGCTTTAAACCTAGGATCGAGCACGGTGGCCAAAATGTAGTGCTCTGATTTCAACAGATTGACCACCCTTGAATCCTGGCAAAGCGAATTAAGGGCTCCATCCACAAGTCCCACATACTTAGCGGAATCGCTCCATCTTAGCTCCTCCTTCAATTTCTCCAGCTGCTTCTGCAAAAGCCTGATGAGGGGAATGACCTGACTCAAGCTGGCAGTGTCTGAACTGACTTCACGTGTGGCAAGTTCGAAGGGTTGGAGAACCTTGCACAAGATGGAAATCATTCTCCACTGCGCTTGAGTCAGGTGCATTACCCCTCCTTTGCCTATATCGTAGGTGGATGTATAGGCTTGAATGGCCTTTTGCTGCTCCTCCATCCTTTGAAGCATATAGAGCGTTGAATTCCACCTTGTTATCTCCTCTTGCTCCAGGTGATGGCAGGGCAGGTTCAGGAGTATTTGCTGGTGCTCCAGTCTTTGGCACACAGTGGCTGAATGCCGACAGTGGCCCGCAATTTTTTCGGGACACCGACAGCATCTCCTGTACGCCCATGTCATTTTTTTTTTATTCTGCCCCACCTAATTAATTGTATATGCAAAACATGGGACAAGCTGGAGTCTGTCCAGATGTAATGCACACACAATATTGGTGGCATTGTCTGATAACAATTGTGCGATGATGTCCCTCAGTTTCCGTAAGAGGTTCCCAGCTGTGTGCCTCTTACTGAAACCAGTGATACACAGCGTAGCCTGCCTAGGAACGAGCTGGTGTTTGTGAGATGCTGCTACTGGTGCCGCCGCTGCTGTTCTTGCTGCGGGAGGCAATACATCTACCCAGTGGGCTGTCACAGTCATATAGTCCTGAGTCTGCCCTGCTCCACTTGTCCACATGTCCGGGGTTAAGTAAACACTGGGTATGACTGCATTTTTCAGGACACTGAGGACACTTTTCTTAATGTCCCTGTAAAGTCCAGGAATCGCTTTCCTAGTGAAGTGGAATCTAGATGGGATTTGGTACCAAGGACACACTACCTCCATCAATTGTCTAAATCCCACTGCACTAATGACGAATACCGGACGCACGTCTAACACCAACATAAGTGTCAAGGCCTCAGTTATCCGCTTTGCAGCAGGATGACTGCTGTGATATTTCATCTTCCTTGCAAAGGATGTTGGACAGTCAATTGCCTAGTTTAAGTAGTACAAGTGGTCTTCCGACTTCCTCTCTGGTATGACGATCGACTCCCAGCAGCAACAACAGCAGCGGCAGCAGCAGCAGTAGGCGTTACACGCAAGGAACCTCCGGAGGAATCCCAGTTAGGAGAGGACTCGTCAGACATGCCAGTGACATGGCCCGCAGGACTACTGACATTCCTGACTGTGGAGGAAATTGACGTTGAGGGAGTTCGTGGTGTGGCTTGCAGGAGCATGGGTACAGGAGGTAGAAGGGATTTGGGGGGTAATTCCAAGTTGATCGCAGCAGGAAATTTTTTAGCAGTTGGGCAAAACCATGTGCACTGCAGGGGAGGCAGATATAACATGTGCAGAGATAGATTTGGGTGTGGTGTGTTCAATCTGCAATCTAAATTGCAGTGTAAAAGTAAAGCAGCCAGTATTTACCCTGCACAGAAATAAAATAACCCACCCAAATCTACGGTAACTCTGTCTGCAAATGTTATATCTGCCCCCCCCCCCCTGCAGTGCACATGGTTTTGCCCAACTGCTAAAATATTTCCTGCTGCGATCAACTTGGAATTACCCCCTTAAGTGTCAGTGGACTGCTTCCGCTCTTACCCAAAGTTTCTGAACTTGACAATGACTTCTGATGAATGCGCTGCAGGTGACGTATAAGGGAGGATGCTCCTAGGTGGCTAACGTCGTTATCCCTACTTATTACAGATTGACAAAGGCAACACATGGCTTGGCACCTGTTGTCTGGATTTGTGGAGAAATAATCCCACACTGAAAAGGTGTTTTTTTGGTATTGTGCCTGACTTAAACAAACCACATCACCATCAGAATCCTCCTTGTCAATTTCCTCCTCAGTGCCAGCAACACCCATATCCTCATCCTGGTGTACTTCAACACTGACATCTTCAATTTCACTATCAGGAACTGGACTGTGGGTTCTCCTTCCAGCACTTGCAGAGGGTGTGCAGTATTGGGAAGGTCAGGAATCGCAACCGCCAACACACTTGACTCGCCTTGGGGATTTGTGATACCATCTTAGAACGCACAGTTCTTTGCTGTGCTTTTGCTAGTTTAACTCATAATTTTTCTAGCGGGAGGATGCGTGCTTCCATCGTCATGTGAAGCTGACCCACTAGTCATGAACCTAAACCAGGGCCTCAGCCGTTCCTTGCCACTACGTGTCGTAAATGGCATATTGGCAAGTTTATGTTTTTCCTCAGATGATTTAAATTTCTTTTTTTGGGGTAATTTTACTGAACTTTGGCTTTTGGATTTTACATGCACTCTACTATGATATTGGGCATCGGCCTTGGCAGACGACGTTGATGGCATTTCATTGTCTATGTCATGACTAGTGGCAGTAACTTCAGTACTAGGAGGAAGTGGATCTTGATCTTTCCCTATTTTATCCTCCAAATTTTTTTTCTACATTTTTTTTCTGGAGTTATATAACACCACACAGGGGAAAACTCTGTAAAAATTATTTGGATTAAATATTAATAACCCATTTATTTGGAGTGAATAATAAACAGCACAGGACAGCACCACTGTACTTTTACGGCAGTACCCCTGGACTTATACGGCAGTACCACTGTACTGGACTTATATGGCAGTACCACTGGACTGGACTTATACGACAGTACCCCATGACTGATATTGCAGTACCCCTGGACGTATACGGCAGTAACACTGGATTTATATGGCAGCACCACTGGACTTATACGGCAGCACTACTGGACTTATACGGCAGTACCCCTGGACTTATACGGCAATACCCCTGGATTTATACGGCAGTACCACTGGACTGGACTTATACGACGGTACCCCTGGACTGATATGGCAGTACCCCATGACTTATACAGCAGTACCCCTGGACTTATACGGCAGAACCACTGGACTTATACGGCAGCACCCCTGGACTTATATGGTGGTACCCCAGGACTTATACGGTGGTACCACTGCACTTATATGGCAGTACCCCTGGACTTATACGGCAGTACTCCTGGACTTATACAGCAGTACCACTGGACGTATATGGCAGTACCACTGGACTTACATGACAGTACCACTGGACTGGACTTATACAGCAGTACCCCTGGACTTATATGGCAGTACTCCTGAATTTATACGGCAGTACCACTGTACTGTACTTATACGGCAGTGCCCCTGGACTTAAACGGCAGTAGCACTGGACTTATGGCAGCACAGGACAACACCGCTGGACTTATGGCAGCACAGGACACCACCACTGGAGTGACTGGACTGATGCAGCACAGGACACCACAACTGGACTGATGCAGCACAACACAGCACCACTGGACTGGACTTATATGGCAGTACCACTGGACTTATACGGCAGTACCACTGGACTTATACGGCAGTGCCACTCTGGACTTATACGGCAGTACACCTTGCCTTATAGGGCAGTACCACGGGACTTATATGGCAGTGCCCCTGGACTTATATGGCAGTACCCCTGGTTGTATATGGCAGTACCACTGGACTGGACTTATACGGCAGTACACCTGGACTGATATGGCAGTACCCCTGGAATTATACAGCAGTACCACTGGACTTATACAGCAGCACCACTGGACTTATATGGTGGTACCCCTGGACTTATATGGTGGTACCCCTGGACTTATATGGCGGTACCACTGCACTTATATGGCGGTACCACTGAACTTATAAGGCAGTACCCCTGGACTTATACAGCAGCACTCCTGGACTTATACGGCAGTACCAATGGACTTACATGGCAGTACCACTGGACTTACATGGCAGTACCACTGGACTTACATGGCAGTACCACTGGACTGGACCTATACGGCAGTACCTGTGGACTTATATGGCAGTACCTATTGACTTATATGGTAGTGCGACTCTACTGGACTTATACAGCAGTACCCCTGGACTTATATGGCAGTACTCTTGAATTTATATGGCAGTACCACTGTACTGTACTTATACGGCAGTGCCCCTGGACTTAAACGGCAGCAGCACTGGACTTATGGCAGCACAGGACAACACCGCTGGACTTATGTCAGCACAGGACACCACCACTGGAGTGACTGGACTTATGCCGCACAGAACACCACCACTGGACTGATGAAGCACAACACTCAGATCTGGGCTCGTGACATTATGTCTAACATACATATATATATATATATATATATATATATATATATTAGAGATGTGCACTGGAAGTTTTTCGTGTTTTGTGTTTTGGTTTTGGATTCGGTTACGCGGCCATGTTTTGGATTCGGATGCGTTTTGGCAAACCCTCCCTGAAATTTTTTTGTCAGATTCGGGTGTGTTTTGGATACGGGTGTTTTTTGGCAAAACCTCCCTGAAATTTTTTTGTCAGATTCGGGTGTGTTTTGGATACGGGTGTTTTTTTTTCAAAAACACCTAAAAAACAGCTTAAATCATAAAATTTGGGGGTAATTTTGATCCTATAGTATTATTATCCTCAATAACCATAATTTCCACTCATTTCCAGTCTATTCTGAACACCTCACAATATTATTTTTAGTCCTAAAATTTGCACTGAGGTCGCTGGATGACTAAGCTAAGCGACCCAAGAGGGCGGCACAAACACCTGGCCCATCTAGGAGTGGCACTGCAGTGTCAGACGGGATGGCACTTAAAAAAATAGTCCCCAAACAGCACATGATGCAAAGAAAAGAGAAAAAGAGGTGCACCAAGGTCGCTGGACGGCTAAGCTAAGCGACACAAACACCTCAATATCACAGGAATTATTTGTTCTAATCAATGGTATTATTGGTCCAAATCACTGGAAGAAAATGACAAAATCACAGGAATCATTTGGTAAGATCACTGTAATTAATAATTAATTATAAATCACTGATATTAATTGGTAAAATCTCACTATCACCTGCCTAGTGAAGTGGAATCTAGATGGGATTTTGTACCGGGGACACAATAACTTAATCAAATGTCTAAATCCCAATGCACTAATGGTGGAAAACGGGCGCACGTCTAACAGCGCACTGATTATACTGAGAACTGATTATACTGATCAATCACTGATTTTACTGAGCACTGATTTTACTGAGCACTGATTTTACTGAGCACTGATGATACTACAGAGAACTGACACTGAGCAGCGAGAACAGCACTGGACTATTGTACTGTAGTATATTGGTCACCACAATGCTGCACTGTACTACTATATACTGATCATAACAATGCAGCACAGATATGGATACTTGAAGTGACACGAAGCTGCAAGATACAGCAATGGACTACTGTACTGTACAACTCAGGGACGTGCAGTCAGGGGAGGCAGGGGAGGCAGTGCCTCCCCTGTCATAATCATTAAAATAATATAAAAGAAATACTTATGACACAGATTCTGTGTCATAAGTATATTCATTAGGCTTTATATTATTTTAATGATCTTGGGCTCTATATATTCTTTATAAATGAGTTTAGGAGGCACCGCTGTTGGTGCCTCCCACTGTCAGTGTAAAGGGAAGGAAGCGGGGAGGCGGGACAAAGAATTGGGCAGTAAAAGCCCATTAGAAAATGCAGCTGAAGCGGCACTTAGTGGAAGTGCCGCTTCGACAAGGGAGTGACAGGGGCGTGCTTTCAACCCATAGCACGCCCCTGTAAGAGTGACCAGCAGCGGCAGCGGTGGAGCAAGAAGCCCGGAATCAGCAGAGCGGGAGGTGAGCTGTCCCGGAGCGCAAGTCTCTGTCCCGGCACTGCAAGTGGTGTGAGCAAGGCGCGCCTTCTCCTTGTCCCTCCGCCGCCGTCGTCCGTGAGTCCCGCCGCCGCCGTCCCTTCTCAGCCCCAGAGAGCAGCTTCCTGCTGCCGCCGGCTATCATCTGCTCTAAAGGGCTCCGGAGCGTCGCCGCAGCTGTCCTGTGGATGGTGGATCGTGGCCCCCCCCAAGGTGAGTAACACACACTCACTCACTCTCTCACTCACTCTCACTCACTCTCACTCTCTCACTCTCACTCACTCTCACTCTCTCACTGTATTGTATAAGAAAAATAAAAAAGGGGACTTCTAAGGGGACTTCTGCCGCAATGTGTAAAAAACAGGGACGCTGTCTGCCGTAATGTGTAAAAAACAAGGACGCTGTCTGCCGTAATGTGTAAAAAATGGGGACACTGTCTGCCGTAATGTGTAAAAAACGGGACGATGTCTGCCGTAATGTGTAAAAACAGGACGATGTCTGCCGTAATGTGTAAAAACGGGACTTTGTCTGCCGTAATGTGTAAAAAACGGGGACTTTGGCTGCCGTAATGTGTAAAAAACGGGGACGCTGTCTGCCGTAATGTGTAAAAAACGGGGACGCTGTCTGCCGTAATGTGTAAAAACAGGACGTTGTCTGCCGTAATGTGTAAAAACAGGACGATGTCTGCCGTAATGTGTAAAAAACGGGGACGCTGTCTGCCGTAATGTGTAAAAAACGGGACGATGTCTGCCGTAATGTGTAAAAACAGGACGATGTCTGCCGTAATGTGTAAAAACGGGACTTTGTCTGCCGTAATGTGTAAAAAACGGGGACTTTGGCTGCCGTAATGTGTAAAAAACGGGGACGCTGTCTGCCGTAATGTGTAAAAAACGGGGACGCTGTCTGCCGTAATGTGTAAAAACGGGACGTTGTCTGCCGTAATGTGTAAAAACAGGACGATGTCTGCCGTAATGTGTAAAAAACGGGGACGCTGTCTGCCGTAATGTGTAAAAAACGGGACGATGTCTGCCGTAATGTGTAAAAACAGGACGATGTCTGCCGTAATGTGTAAAAACGGGACTTTGTCTGCAGTAATGTGTAAAAAACGGGGACTTTGGCTGCCGTAATGTGTAAAAAACGGGGACGCTGTCTGCCGTAATGTGTAAAAAACGGGGACGCTGTCTGCCATAATGTGTAAAAACGGGACGTTGTCTGCCGTAATGTGTAAAAACAGGACGATGTCTGCCGTAATGTGTAAAAAACGGGGACGCTGTCTGCCGTAATGTGTAAAAAACGGGACGATGTCTGCCGTAATGTGTAAAAACAGGACGATGTCTGCCGTAATGTGTAAAAACGGGACTTTGTCTGCAGTAATGTGTAAAAAACGGGGACTTTGGCTGCCGTAATGTGTAAAAAACGGGGACGCTGTCTGCCGTAATGTGTAAAAAACGGGGACGCTGTCTGCCGTAATGTGTAAAAACGGGACGTTGTCTGCCGTAATGTGTAAAAACAGGACGATGTCTGCCGTAATGTGTAAAAAACGGGGACGCTGTCTGCCGTAATGTGTAAAAAACGGGACGATGTCTGCAGTAATGTGTAAAAACAGGACGATGTCTGCCGTAATGTGTAAAAACGGGACTTTGTCTGCCGTAATGTGTAAAAAACGGGGACTTTGGCTGCCGTAATGTGTAAAAAACGGGGACGCTGTCTGCCGTAATGTGTAAAAAACGGGGACGCTGTCTGCCGTAATGTGTAAAAACGGGACGTTGTCTGCCGTAATGTGTAAAAACAGGACGATGTCTGCCGTAATGTGTAAAAAACGGGGACGCTGTCTGCCGTAATGTGTAAAAAACGGGACGATGTCTGCCGTAATGTGTAAAAACAGGACGATGGGGGAAATTTACTAAGCTCCCGATTTTGACCGAGATGCCGTTTTTTCATCAAAGTGTCATCTCGGTAATTTACTAAGCACTAATCACGGCAGTGATGAGGGCATTCGTAATTTTTTGCAAGTTCAGGTAAAAAATTACGAATGAATACACCATCGGTCAAAACGCGGCTGTTTAAGTATGAATCTCGGTCATTTACTAAGAAGTGCAAAGCAAAAAACAAACAAACACTGCCGTGAAAAATTACAACTCGTAAAAAAGTGCTAAAAAAAACCAGACCTACTTTTTTTTCCCGTGATTGGATAGGCATGCAGGGATCCATGAGATCCGTGCATGTATATCAGTGGGAAGGGGTGGGAAAGTTGTTATTTTATTAAAAAAAATTGCGTGGGGTCCCCCCTCCTAAGCATAACCAGCCTCGGGCTCTTTGAGCCGATCCTGGTTGCAGAAATATGGGGGGAAAAATGACAGGGGTTCCCCCATATTTAAGCAACCAGCATCGGGCTCTGCGCCTGGTCCTGGTCCCAAAAATACAGGGGACAAAAAGAGTAGGGGTCCCCCGTATTTTTAAAACCAGCACCGGGCTCCACTAGCTGGACAGATAATGCCACAGCCGGGGGTCACTTTTATATAGTGCCCTGCGGCCGTGGCATCAAAAATCCAACTAGTCACCCCTGGCCGGGGTACCCTGGGGGAGTGGGGACCCCTTCAATCAAGGGGTCCCCCCCCCCCAGCCACCCAAGGGCCAGGGGTGAAGCCCGAGGCTGTCCCCCCCCCATCCAATGGGCTGCGGATTGGGGGGCTGATAGCCTTTGTTGTAAATGAAAAGATATTGTTTTTAGTAGCAGTACTACAAGGCCCAGCAAGCCTCCCCCGCATGCTGGTACTTGGAGAACCACAAGTACCAGCATGCGGCGGAAAAACTGGCCCGCTGGTACCTGTAGTACTACTACTAAAAAAATACCCAAAAAAAGACAAGACACACACACCGTGAAAGTATAATTTTATTACATACATACACACATACATACATACTTACCTTAAGTTCCCACGCAGGTCGGTCCTCTTCTCCAGTAGAATCCAAGGGGTACCTGTTGAAGAAATTATACTCACGAGATCCAGGGGTCCAGGCTCCTCGGCAAATCCAGGGTTAATCCACGTACTTGAAAAAAAAAAAAAAACGGTGTCCCGACCACGAACTGAAAGGGGACCCATGTTTGCACATGGGTCACCTTTCCACGAATGCCAGAAACCCACTTTGACTTCTGTCTAAGTGGGTTTCTTCAGCCAATCAGGGAGTGCCACGTTGTAGAACTCTCCTGATCGGCTGTGTGGTCCTGTCCTCACTGACAGGCAGCACACGGCAGTGTTACAATGTAGCGCCTATGCGCTCCATTGTAACCAATGCTGGGAACTTTCTTGCTCAGCGGTGACGTCACTTTAGGTCAACCGCAGGGCAGAAAGTTCCCATCATTGGTTACAATGTAGCGCATAGGCGCTACATTGTAACACTGCCGTGTGCTGCCTGTCATACCCCTTTCACATCGCACAAATAACCCGATATCGACACGGCATATTGCCGTGTCGAAACGGGTCAGTGTGCGATGTGAAAGGTCCTTTGCAGAATTAGCGGGTCGCCTGACCCGGTAATTCAACCCGGTAAAAAAGAAGGGTTATTACCGGGTTGAATACCGGGTCAGGCGCAGTGTGAATGGGAGCCGCTCCGATGCGACACGGCTCCCATTCACAGCATAGGGAGAGGCGGCGCAGGAGATGAGCTCATCTCCCAGCGCCGCCTCCACCCCCGCCCCTGCTGCTGCTGCGCCCCCCGCTGCTATGGCAACCGACCCGGTATATTGCCGGGTCGGAAAGCCAGCAGAGGAGAGCAAATGCCGGATCCCACCCGGTAAGGACACGTTTCTCTTACCGGGTGGGATCCGGCATTTGCGATCTGAAAGCAGCATCAGTGAGGACAAGAGCACACAGCTGATCAGGAGAGTGCTACAACGTGGCGCTCCCTGATTGGCTGAAGAAACCCACTTAGACAGAAGTCAAAGTGGGTTTCTGGCATTCGTGGAAAGGTGACCCATGTGCAAACATGGGTCCCCTTTCAGTTCGTGGTCGGGACACCGTTTTTTTTTTTTTTTCAAGTACGTGGATTAACCCTGGATTTGCCGAGGAGCCTGGACCCCTGGATCTCGTGAGTATAATTTCTTCAACAGGTACCCCTTGGATTCTACTGGAGAAGAGGACCGACCTGCGTGGGAACTTAAGGTAAGTATGTATGTATGTGTGTATGTATGTAATAAAATTATACTTTCACGGTGTGTGTGTCTTGTCTTTTTTTGGGTATTTTTTTAGTAGTAGTACTACAGGTACCAGCGGGCCAGTTTTTCCGCCGCATGCTGGTACTTGTGGTTCTCCAAGTACCAGCATGCGGGGGAGGCTTGCTGGGCCTTGTAGTACTGCTACTAAAAACAATATCTTTTCATTTACAACAAAGGCTATCAGCCCCCCCATCCGCAGCCCATTGGATGGGGGGGGACAGCCTCGGGCTTCACCCCTGGCCCTTGGGTGGCTGGGGGGGGGGGGACCCCTTGATTGAAGGGGTCCCCACTCCCCCAGGGTACCCCGGCCAGGGGTGACTAGTTGGATTTTTGATGCCACGGCCGCAGGGCACTATATAAAAGTGACCCCCGGCTGTGGCATTATCTGTCCAGCTAGTGGAGCCCGGTGCTGGTTTTAAAAATACGGGGGACCCCTACTCTTTTTGTCCCCCGTATTTTTGGGACCAGGACCAGGCGCAGAGCCCGATGCTGGTTGCTTAAATATGGGGGAACCCCTGTCATTTTTTTCCCCATATTTTTGCAACCAGGATCGGCTCAAAGAGCCCGAGGCTGGTTATGCTTAGGAGGGGGGACCCCACGCATTTTTTTTTATGATTTTACAGTGTTTAATTTAAAAAAAAAAAAAAAACCCCAGCACGGATCACACAGATCCGGCCGAGATTGATTGTAAAAAAAGTCGGCAGTGTTTTGCTAATCACTGCCGTAAAAATAGGTAAAAAACCACGAATGACATCGACATCGGAAGAAAAGAAAAACCCGAATACGACAGCTTAGTAAATCCATCGTAATCAATTCAAAAAGTTGCAATTTTACACTGTCGATGTCATTCGTGATTGAACTTGGACATGATTCTGGAAAATACGAATCTTAGTAAATGTACCCCGATGTCTGCCGTAATGTGTAAAAACGGGACTTTGTCTGCCGTAATGTGTAAAAAACAAGGACGCTGTCTGCCGTAATGTGTAAAAAATGGGGACACTGTCTGCCGTAATGTGTAAAAAACTGGACGATGTCTGCCGTAATGTGTAAAAACAGGACGATGTCTGCCGTAATGTGTAAAAACGGGACTTTGTCTGCCGTAATGTGTAAAAAACGGGGACTTTGGCTGCCGTAATGTGTAAAAAACGGGGACGCTGTCTGCCGTAATGTGTAAAAAACGGGGACGCTGTCTGCCGTAATGTGTAAAAACGGGACGTTGTCTGCCGTAATGTGTAAAAAAGGGGATGTTGTCTGCCGTAATGTGTAAAAAACGGGGACGCTGTCTGCCGTAATGTGTAAAAAACGGGGACGCTGTCTGCCGTAATGTGTAAAAAACGGGGACGCTGTCTGCCGTAATGTGTAAAAACGGGACGTTGTCTGCCGTAATGTGTAAAAAAGGGGAATCTGTCTGCCGTAATGTGTAAATTGGGGTACTGTCTCCTGTAAGGTATAAAAAGGGGTACCTAACTCTGATCCCAAATCTTCCAACTATTTCAACTCAAGGGCTACCTAAAACACATATTTGTAAAAAATAAAAAAATGTTTAAATAAAAAAAATAGAAGTAGGCAGGCACTGTCAGCCTACTTCCATGACATCACAAGTGGCGGTAAGGTTCATCGCCGGACTTTGCGGATCATTATGGCTGCAGTGCCTCACCAGCCAATTACCTCACCGCACGCCACTGGTACAACTATATACTGTTGGTCACCAAAATGCTTCACTGTACTACTATATATACTGCTCACAAAAATGCAGCACAGATATGGATACTTGCAGTGACACAGAGCTGCAAGATACAACAATGGCCTACTGTACTGTACAACTATATACTGTTGGTCACCAAAATGCAGCACACTGAGCACAGAAATTTGCAGCACACTGAGCACAAATATTTGCAGCACACTGAGCACAGATATTTGCAGCACACTGAGCACAGATATTTGCAGCACACAGAGCACAGATATTTGCCGCACACTGAGCACAGATTATTTGCAGCACACTGAGCACAGATTATTTGCAGCACACTGAGCACAGATATTTGCAGCACACTGAGCACAGATTATTTGCAGCACACTGAGCACAGATATTTGCCGCACATTGAGCACAGATATTTGCAGCACACTGAGCACAGATATTTGCAGCACACAGAGCACAGATATGGAGCTTTTCAGGCAGAGAACGCAGCCACGTCCTCTCCGTTCAATCTCCAATGCATGAGTGAAAATGGCGGCGACGCGCAGCTCTTTATATAGAATACGAATCTTAAGAGAATTCAACAGCGGGATGATGACATTCGGGAGCGTTTGGGTTAACCGAGCAAGGCGGGAGGATCCGAGACTGCCTCGGAACCGTGTAATATAGGTGAAGTTCGGGGGGGGGTTCGGATCTCGATGAACCGAACCCGCGCATCTCTAATATATATATATATATATATATACTGGAAGGTGTCGGCGGCACTCAGAGTCTGTACACACTCGATCAAGGTGAAAAAGCCATGTGCATTTATTGACGTTTCGGAGGGCGAGTGTTCTGAGGAAGGAGGTTCGCCCTCCGAAACGTCAATAAATGCACATGGCTTTTTCACCTTGATCGAGTGTGTACAGACTCTGAGTGCCGCCGACACCTTCCAGTTTACATTGGGGCCAGCACACCCCTAGGAAGGCACCGGAGCATTTATCCCCCGTGGGGGACAGCGGAGTGCCGGGCTACCTGCATGGACTATATATATATATATATATATATATATATAGAACGTTGAAAGGAGCGGCATGTATTGCTTGTCCCTGAAGACGGGGTATAGCCCCGAAACAGCGTAGGACCGGAATAAAGGCTGTTTGTTTATTTATCAGTCTGCTTAGTGCCGCTGCTTTCAACGTTCTATACAGGATTAAGAAAATATCCTCAGATGGTACCGCAGCAAGTATTCTCTCCCTATTAAGGAGTGCCGAGCCTGACCGCTGCTTATATATACCGTATATACTCGAGTATAAGCCGACTTTTTCAGCACTTTTTTTTGTGCTGAAAAAGCCCCTTCGGCTTATACTCGAGTCAGTATTTAGGAGGGACACGGAGGGCACAGCGCGCGGCTCTCCTGTGTCCCTCCTGCGTCTCCGGCGGCAGCGGCGTGTGTGTGTTAAAGGTAGTGCATGAACTGGCACTTCCTTTAACACACACACGCCGCTGCCACCGGAGACGCAGGAGGGACACAGGAGAGCCGCGCGCTGTGCCCTCCGTGTCCCTCCTTCAGAAGACAGCGCGGGAGCGATGGAGGGTAAGTAACTCGCACTGTGGGGCATATCTGGCAGCATGAGGGCACATCTGGCACTGTGGGGCATATCTGGCAGCATAAGGGCATATCTGGCACTGTGGGGCATATCTGGCAGCATGAGGGCATATCTGGCACATCTGGCACTGTGGGGCATATCTGGCACATCTGGCATTGTGGGGCATATCTGGCAGCATGAGGGCACATCTGGCACTGTGGGGGCATATTTGGAAGCATGAGGGCACATTCTGGCACTGTGGGGCATATCTGGCAGCATGAGGGCATATCTGGCACTGTGGGGCATATCTGGCAGCATGAGGGCACATCTGGCACTGTGGGGGCATATCTGGAAGCATGAGGGCATATCTGGCACTGTGGGGCATATCTGGCAGCATGAGGGCACATCTGGCACTGTGGGGGCATATCTGGAAGCATGAGGGCATATCTAGCACTGTGGGGCATATCTGGCAGCATGAGGGCACATCTGGCACATCTGGCACTGTGGGGGCATATCTGGCAGTATGAGGGCATATCTGGCACTATGAGGGCTGTGTACGGCTAGAGCTGCATTTCCCACCCTAGGCTTATACTCGAGTCAATAAGTTTTCCCAGGTTTTTGTGGTAAAATAAGGTGCCTCGATTTATATTCTGGTCGACTTATACTCGAGTATATACGGTATATTAAACAGTGAGGGGGGCTTTATAGGTGATCTTATAAGCAGTCACTCAAACATATCTTATAAGCAGTCACTACGTGTCTCATTGTCGATGTTTCAGAGGACCTCAGTCCTCCTCCGTCAGTCCTGATTGCAGACATATGCTGTTTGCGTGACTTCTTATAAGATCACAGATGATCCCCCCACCCCTGCTATTCTGGGTGCCAGTAGCAAATTATGTCATAAAGACAATGGGGGTCATTCCGAGTTGATCGCTAACTGCAATAGTTCGCTGTGCAGCGATGAGGCAAAAAAAAGACACTTCTGCACATGCGTATGCGGTGCAGTGCGCACGCACGTCGTACTATTACAACAAACAATGTAGTTTCACACAGGGTCTAGCGAAGCTTTTCAGTCGCACTGGTGGCCGCAGAGTGATTGACATGAAGTGGGCGTTTCTGGGTGTCTCTCTGACAGGGAGTGTTAGGAAAAACGCAGGCGTGCCAGGAAAAACGCAGGCGTGGCTGGCCAAACGCAGGGCGTGTTTGTGACGCCAAAACAGGAAGTGAACAGTCTGAAGTGATTGCAAGCGCTGAGTAGGTTTTGACAGGGACGGTGCTAGAGTGTTTGGCGCCCCCCTGCAAATAATACATTTGCGCCCTCCCATCCATAAAAAAGGGATAGCGTGCACTGCAAAAAGGGGTGTGGCCACACAAGGAAGCGGCATGACCACAAAGGTACCCACAATTCAAATTACGCCAGACAGTATTACAATCTTATGCACATTAACCCAAACGTAGTGCCCCTGATTCATATTATGCCACATAATAGTGCCACTTATTCACATTTAAAATCGATGACCGGGCTAGTTCTAGATCTTGAAGACCTCAGGGCAACAGTTTTCTCTGGCCATGCTCAGAACAGGGACAGTGCGCGTCGAAGGCGCGCGCAAAAGGTTTAGGGCCACAGAATAGTGCCAGTTCACATAACCCCGCACAGTAGTGTCCATTAGTCACGTTACATCGCACAGTAGTGTCCATTAGTCACGTTACACCACACAGTAGTGTCCAATAGTCACGTTACACCGCACAGTAGTGTCCGTTAGTCACGTTGCACCACACAGTAGTGTCCATTAGTCACGTTACACCGCACAGTAGTGTCCATTAGTCACGTTACACCGCACAGTAGTGTCTATTAGTCACGTTACACTGCACAGTAGTGTCCATTAGTAACGTTACACCGCACAGTAGTGTCCATTAGTCACGTTACACCGCACAGTAGTGTTCATTAGTCACGTTACACCACACAGTAGTGTCCATTAGTCACATTACACCGCACAGTAGTGTCCATTAGTCACATTACACTGCACAGTAGTGTCCGTTAGTCACATTACACTGCACAGTAGTGTCTGTTAGTCACATTACACCGGATAGTAGTGTCCGTCAGTCACTTTACACCGCACAGTAGTGTCCATTAGTAACGTTACACCGCACAGTAGTGTCCATTAGTCACATTACACCGCACAGTAGTGTCCATTAGTAACGTTACACAGCACAGTAGTGTTCATTAGTCATGTTACACCACACAGTAGTGTCCGTTAGTCACATTACACCGCACAGTAGTGTCCGTTAGTCACATTACACTGCACAGTAGAGTCTGTTAGTCACATTACACCGGACAGTAGTGTCCGTTAGTCACATTACACCGGACAGTAGTGTCCGTCAGTCACGTTACACCACACAGTAGTGTCCATTAGTCACATTACACCGCACAGTAGTGTCCGTTAGTCACATTACACAGCACAGAAGTGTCCGTTAGTCACATTACACAGCACGGTAGTGTCCGTTAGTCACATTACACAGCACGGTAGTGTCCGTTAGTCACATTACACTGCACAGTAGTGTCTGTTAGTCACATTACACCGGACAGTAGTACTCTTATACACCTTATGCCATACAGGAGAGCCGCTATTACACGTTACGCCAGAGTAGAGCTCATTATACACATTATGAAGGTCATTGAGATCCCACTGCAATGGTGGCCCTCAGCGCAGTTTGCCAGTGCAGCAAACTGTGCATGCGCAGTGGGCGTGAGGCCACACACATTGTGGTCACTTCCCCAATGGATGCGACCACTAAGTGATTGATAGGCGACAGGGTAGCGGAGTTAAGTTGTTGCTGGGGTGATGCTGGAAAAATGGGGGCAGGCCGGGACATCACACGCAGCCGCTCCCCCCAAAAAATGGCTGCTGACCAGGCAACACCTTAGATCAGATGCGTCCTCAGTCAAATTTTGGATGCATCGGGAGGTGGCACCACACATGCTGGGCGGCCCTCAGCATGTGCAGAGATGAACGCAGATCCGGATGCCTATGCATCCATCTGCGTTCATCTCTGAATAACCCCCTATGCCAGGTACAGCCCTCATTCCCTGCACAGTGCGGTCCCGGTACCTGCAGGAGGTCCCGGCTCAGGCGCTGCTCCTCCTCTTCCTTCTCTGCCTTCGGTTTCTTGCAGGCTCTGTTACTTCAGCAGCAATGGCTGTAGGATGTCGGTAGTGATGCCGAGGGGGGGGGGGGGATTTGGTGCTAATTACCCGGGCCTGGGACTTAGCCTGGTCTGCAGCACTCCCACCACCATCCCTCTTTACCAGGCAGCAGCATAAGGCTCTCATCCTGGGAGCACAGCACATGCTGCTAATGCTGAGCCTCTGCCTGTCCCTGTACAGGTGGGTGAGGTGGGGGTTGGGGGGGCGGGGGTGATCACACTAATCACCCTCCCACACCGAAATGACCCTGGCTGAGGGGCTGAGGGCACAGGGATCATCAGGCACTATAAAGATTTTTTTGTTTTTACGTTTTCCATAAGGGGGCGTGGCCACGCATCCCGCGATTTGGCCCCGCCCCCAATACAATTCGGAGCGCGAGAGGTCGGCGGCGGCAGCGGAGCTGTGAGAGGGGTGAGTATGCACAGTGCGCGCTGCCTGCTGCAGTCTCACTGAGGAGGAGGAGGAGGAGGAGGAGGAGGAGGGAGACGCGCTACCCGCTGCCAGCACCGCTACCTGTCATGCAGTCTGACAGGCACAGGGGCTGGCGGCAGCAGCAGGGTAGCAGAGCAGGGAGAGCGCCTCTTCACCTCAGCGCCTCCCTGCATTGCATACCCTTGCTGAGCGGGTAGCGCCGGCTCTGGGTTTTGAGCTACTCTAAAACTGCACAAAAAAACTTTGCCGCCATTCTGCGATCCTTTCGTTCGCACTTCTGCTAAGCTAAAATACACTCCCAGTGGGAGGCGGCACAGCGTTTGCACGGCTGCTAAAAACAGCTAGCGAGCGATCAACTCAGAATGACCACCAATATTACACTATCTTGCTCATTAAATATATGACTGTGTCATGATGATATATTTGAAATGAAATAATAATAATATTAATAATAATAATATATTTATGATCTTATAGAATATGCTCCTCCAAATTAAATACATTTTAATAAATTGCAGGAGGCCATGGTACTTTGGTCACTTTACTGCAAGTATACACCTGGCGCCCTCATTAATCAAAGTAGGAGCGGCTAGTCTTGAAGAATTTATCTCAATTATCTCAAACAGAAACGATCACACAAAAATAATGAGACAGCGCTTCTTACTTTGATCACAATATTTATATATAGTAATAATTAAAACATGAACAAAAACATAGATACCGGCCAGTATCTTGCGCTTCAAAAATGAATACAATCACAATTTTAAAAATAAGCCCATAAATATTAGCAAAAAATATATATGCCGATATTTCCACACAAATAGTTCTTATTTGATGATAGGTTTCCTATAAAGATGATATCTTAGATCTCAGTCCCAGTGGGGCTTCCACTTAAAATGATTCCATCTTTACATGCACGTTAGTGATGGGTTAATATAACTCAGTTAGTTTAGCATGCAGGATTTTCCCACTTATCAGCACTTTCAAAGCAGTTAGTGCACACATGCAATGCAGCAGAAATCGGATCCAGCAAACATTTAGGGTACACCATGCAATGCACCCAAATAGATACCTTTCCCCGTTGCTGTGATAACGAACAGCTTTTAACCAGGATTGCACGCGTGTAGATGAATTCCTGTTCCTCTCCCCTTAGCACTGGGGTATAGCAGTGTAACGATTACCCGGCTGGCTCAGAAATATGTAAAACCAGGCAAATAAATGCTGCAGTGGTTAGGAATAATGGTGGTCATTCCGAGTTGATGGCTCGCTAGCTGCTTTTAGCAGCATTGCACATGCTAGGCCGCCGCCCTCTGGGAGTGTATCTTAGCTTAGCAGAATAGCGAACGAAACATTAGCAGAATTGCAACTAAATAATTCCCTGCAGTTTCTGAGTAGCTCCAGACCTATTCCTAGATTGCGATCAGCTCAGTCCGTTTAGTTCCTGGTTTGATGTCACAAACACGCCGTGCATTCGGCCAGCCACTCCGCCATTTCTCCAGACACTCCCGCGTTTTTCACTGACACGCCTGCGTTTTTTAGCACACTCCCGGAAAATGCTCAGTTACCACCCAGAAATGCCCCTTTTCTGTCAATCACTCACCGATCAGCAGTGCGACTGAAAAGCGTTGCACAAACACCAGCAAATCTACTAAGTTTTGTGTTAAATAACTTAGCGCATGCACTCTGCGTACCATGCGCATGCACATTTAGCAACAAATCGCAGCATAGCGAAAATCGGCAACGAGCAAACAACTCTGAATGACCACCAATGTCCTCTCCTGTACAAACACATTTCCTCGCCTCCGGACTGGTGTCAGGGACTTCCTCAGTGTCAATAATGTCTCTCTATTCATTAAGGCATTTAAATACCGGATTTCACGGTTCGCGCATGCGCACTGCACTTGCGGATCAAGCCTCCTTCTCAATAGCGCTGTCTGAGCATGTGCAACTCAGAGACTGCTAAACCAAGCCTCATTTTAATTTCAATTCATAATGAAATACTCCCTGGACTTAATAAATACAGCTATAACATTATTCCTTCACATCTTTAAAATATTATTTAATTTTAATTGTTATATCATGCACTGTTGTTCACCATTTAAAAACCGATTACACATATTACATACATTATTCCACTACTCTGTATCTCTCACACTGGCGCTGCATTTACTATATTGTCTCAGCGCCATCTAGTGACAAAAAATCAGAATTAGATTGCACAAATGACCTTCAAATAAATATAAATAATACTTTGTAATACCATTCATAATACTATTCATAATAAATGATAATATATATCACAACAGTCCTACATTATAAAGATTAAAGTTTTTTTATATATATATGTATGTATATATTTCATCCATATTATAACATTTTGTACTTCTCACTTTTTTATTATTATTAATTATTAATTATTTTGATTAATTCAATTATTATTATTATTATTATTATTATTATGTGATCATAACCTAGTAAATAAACCAACAACATAGTTACCTTTACCACATAATCTCATATGTATTCCTAAGACTTCCATCCCGCCGCCCAACATATATAGACAGTATGACCCCCTTAACACCCATTCCTCACTTCTCAAACACCATTTAATTCTACCATATAATTTAAGCCGCCCGACACCAATGTGTCCATTTTATAAATCCAATAGGCTTCTTGCCTACATAAAAGATTATACTGATCACCACCTCGTATTATGTTTTTGATTTGTTCTACCGCTACCATCAGCGGCTGACTCCATTGTCTCCGGTAGTTCCGCCCCTGCCTCAGGGGTCACCCTTATTACATACTGGAGCACTTGGTCTCAATATGTTATTGTTCTGCATAATATTTTACTCCAGTCTTATTGTAATTGTCGTGTACACAGACTTTGTCTTTTGAAATTGATTTAATGTAACTTGTATTGTGCAGTTCTTCAATAAAATCCTCGGAATGACGCGCACTTTATAATGTTTGTCCTGGTTTGTGGTAGGAAGTTATTTCTGACTCTTTGCACTGGAATCCGTATTCTCTGGAATCTGCCCGTTCCTGAGACTAAATCCAGGAAAAGGTTCTCTACGGAAAGGCAATAACATTTGGTTGTTGTGGTTATTGCCGTATAAAATCCGCCGGGCAGCATTGCTCAATGTAAGTCTTATATTAACTACGGAAATCATGAGCGCAAACGTGAAACACAGAGCGCCGGATTCAGGGCGACACGCTAGGCTGATATTCACACAGATGGCCGATGTGCATGCGTTCCGATGGTGCTCGCACAACACAGAGACCAGTGGTGCAAGTAGAAAAAATGTCTTATAGGTACAAATGCCACATGGGGTGTGGCCAATGAAAATGGGGGCATGATACACATATGGGGGGGCCATATACACATATGACCCCAATAGTGCCAGATAAACACATGCCCCCACAGTGCCAGATACGCCCCACCATGCCAGATAAGCTCCTACAGTGCCTGATATGCCCCCCACAGTGCCAGATACAAAAATGCCCCACAGTGCCAGATACACAAATGCCCCCACAGTGCCAAATACGCCCCCACCATGCCAGATAAGCTCCTACAGTGCCTGATATGCCCCCACAGTGCCAGATACAAAAATGCCCCACGGTTCCAGATACACAAATGCCCCCACAGTGCCAGATATGCCCCCACCATGCCAGATAAGCTCCTACAGTGCCTGATATGCCCCCCACAGTGCAAGATACATAAATGCCCCACGGTGCCAGATACACAAATGCCGCGTGGTGCCAGATGCACAAATGCCCCATGGTGCCAGATGCACAAATCCCCTATGGTGCCAGATACACAAATGCCCCACTAGGGCCATATATGCCCTCACAGTGCCAGATACACATTGCCCCAGAGTGTCAGATACCCATTAACCCACAGTGCCAGATACACATTGCCCCACAGTGCCAGATACACAGTGCCCCACAGTGCCAGATACACATTACCCCACAGTGCCAGATACACATTACCCCACAGTGCCAGATACACATTGCCCCACAGTGCCAGATACACAGTGCCCCACAGTGCCAGATACACATTGCCCCAGAGTGTCAAATACACATTACTCCACAGTGTCAGATACATATTACCCCACACTGCCAGATACACATTACCCCACAGTGCCAGATACACATTGCCCCAGAGTGTCAGATACACATTGCCCCACAGTGCCAGATATACATTACCCCACAGTGCAAGATACACATTGCCCCATAGTGTCAGATACGTATTACCCCACAGTGCCAGATACACATTACCCCATAGTGCCAGATACACATTGCCCCAGAGTGTCAGATACACATTGCCCCAGATTGTCAGATACATATTACCCCACAGTGCCAGATACACATTGCCCCAGAGTGCCAGATACACATTGCCCCAGAGTGTCAGATACATATTACCCCACAGTGCCAGATACACATTGCCCCAGAGTGCCAGATACACAAATGCCTCCAGTAGGGCCATATTTGCCCCACAGTGCCAGATACACATTGCCCCAGAGTGCCAGATACACATTGCCCCAGAGTGCCAGATACACATTGCCTCACAGTGCCAGATACACATTGCACCAGAGTGTCAGATACACATTGCCTCACAGTGCCAGATACACATTGCCCCAGAGTGTCAGATACACATTGCCCCATAGTGTCAGATACACATTACCCCACAGTGTCAGATACACATTGCCCCAGAGTGTCAGATACACATTACCCCACAGTGTCAGATACACATTGCCCCAGAGTGCCAGATACACAAATGCCTCCTGTAGGGCCATATTTGCCCCACAGTGCCAGATACACATTGCCCCAGAGTGCCAGATACACATTGCCCCAGAGTGCCAGATACACATTGCCTCACAGTGCCAGATACACATTGCCCCAGAGTGTCAGATACACATTGCCTCACAGTGCCAGATACACATTGCCCCAGAGTGTCAGATACACATTGCCCCATAGTGTCAGATACACATTACCCCACAGTGTCAGATGCACATTGCCCCAGAGTGTCAGATACACATTACCCCACAGTGTCAGATACACATTGCCCCAGAGTGTCAGATACACATTGCCCCACAGTGCCAGATACACATTACCCCACAGTGTCAGATACACATTGCCCCAGAGTGTCAGATACACATTGCCCCATAGTGTCAGATACACATTACCCCACAGTGTCAGATACACATTGCCCCAGAGTGTCAGATACACATTACCCCACAGTGTCAGATACACATTGCCCCAGAGTGTCAGATACACATTGCCTCACAGTGCCAGATACACATTGCCCCAGAGTGTCAGATACACATTGCCCCACAGTGCCAGATACACATTGACCCAGAGTGTCAGATACACATTGCCTCACAGTGCCAGATACACATTACCCCACAGTGCCAGATACACATTGACCCAGAGTGTCAGATACACGTTGCTCCACAGTGCCAGATACACATTACCCCACAGTGTAAGATACACATTGCCCCACAGTGCCAGATACATATTACCCCACAGTGGCAGATATACATTGCCCCACAGTGCCAGATACACATTACCTCACAGTGCCAGATACACATTACCCCACAGTGCCAGATACACATTGCCCCTGAGTGCAGCGCCCCCCCCCCCCCCCTGCAGCTCACCGCTGCCTCTGCTTCTGCTGTGTGAGGGGAGGAGAGCACAGCATGCGCCTCTCCTGCCCTTCAATGCTCGTGAAGTCTGGTCTCCGGCAGTGGGTATCTCAAATGAGGCGTCGGTTTGTTAGCCAATCAGAGCTTGTGGACCAGCAACCAATAAGCCGCAGCTGCTGGTCCGTGAACTCTGATTGTCTAACAAACCGGTGCCTTATTGAGATTCACGCTGCCACCGGAGACTGGACACATCACAGAGCATTGAGGGGCAGGAGAGGTGCTGCGCTCTCCTCCCCTCACACAGCAGCGGGCTGCAGGTATTGTGGATGGCGCTGTGGATTTCTTACCAGTACGCCATACTGCCTCCATACCGCCATACTTGCAGCACTGACAGAGACTCACGCACAGACCTGTTCCAGGACAGTAACTGGGAGACAACAAGGGGGCGGCTAAGCAGAAGCTCGCTGGTGTTGTGTCCTATGGGAGTGAGAGCAGTTATGTACAGAGACGCGCAGTCGCTCACATAGGAGGCCGTACTCAGACAGAGAAACTGCGCCTGCCATAGGACTAATGTGCGCTTCCATGGTGCGACCAGTGCCAAGCTGCGAATTGGCGTCTTATTGCTTGCACATTAATGTACACACTTGTACACCGGGGAGTGCATCAGGCTCAAGTGTTCCTTACATACTACTTGTAAAGGAGTATTCCTCAGGATAGTCTTATAGCCGTACACGGCCAATGTCACCTTATAGGATACAATAGGCTCATATGCTGCCACATTGGGAATTTACACCTTCCATATATCTTATCATGTGTATGCACTTGCTGAATCCGGGTCTCACTAATGAGCTGGTATTGGAGCTGAAATGGACGTACACATGCCGGCAGTGAGTGCACAATATGGTGTGGGCACATGGAAATGCCCAGCAAACGCACATGAGTGCTCTCACCATGGTGCCAATGTCTCACTGACAATGATGATGATGATGATGACAGATTCTGATTGGTCACAACCACTATCACCCTTCTCACCTACTACTCATTCTTTACTCCTATTCACCACTACCCTCCTTCCCACTTACTACTAATGCTTTACCCTTCCTCACCCCAATCCCCCCTTCCCATCTACTATTCATTCTTTACTCCTCCTCACCAACACCCCCTCCCCACCCTTCCTCACCACCATTGCCCATCCCACCTACAGTTGATGCTTTACCCCTCCTCATCACTATCCCCCTTCCACCTACTACTGATGCTTTACCCCTCCTCACCACCATCCCCCTTCCCAACTACTACTAATGCTTTACTCCTCCTCACCATCATCCCCCTTCCCACTTACTTTTCATTCTTTACCCCTCCTCACCACCATCCCCTTCCCACCTACTACTGATGCTTTGCCCCTTCCCACCTACTTCCCACCTGCTTTACCTCACCATTATTCCCTTCCCACTCCTACTCATTCTTTACCCCTCCTCATAACCATCCCCCCTTCCCACCTAATATTAATTATTTACCCTTCCTCAACACCATCCCCCTTCCACCTACTACTGATGCTTTACCCCTCCTCACCGCCATCCCCCTTCCCAACTACTACTAATGCTTTACTCCTCCTCACCATCATCCCCCTTCCCACTTACTTTTCATTCTTTACCCCTCCTCACCACCATCCCCTTCCCACCTACTACTGATGCTTTGCCCCTTCCCACCTACTTCCCACCTGCTTTACCTCACCATTATTCCCTTCCCACTCCTACTCATTCTTTACCCCTCCTCATAACCATCCCCCCTTCCCACCTAATATTAATTATTTACCCTTCCTCAACACCATCCCCCTTCCACCTACTACTGATGCTTTACCCCTCCTCACTGCCATCCCCCTTCCCAACTACTACTGATTATTACTCCTCCTCACCACCATACCCCTTCCCACCTAATTTTTATTCTTTACACCTCCTCACCATCATCCCCCTTTCCACCTACTTCTCATTCTTTACCCCTCCTCACCATCATCCCCCTTCGCACCCACTACTGATGCTCTACCCTTCCACACCAACATCCCCCTTCCCACCAACTACTCATTCCTTGCACTTCTCACCTCCATCCACTTCCTAACTACTACTGATGCTTTACTCCTCCTCAACACCATCCCCCCTTCCCACCTACTAATGATGATTACTCCATTTCACCACCATCCCCCTTCCCACTTACTACTCATTCTTTACCCTTTCTCACCACCATTCTCCCTTCCCACCTGCTACGGATTATTACTCACCACCATCCCCCTTCCCATCTATTACTCATTTTTACTTTTACTTCCCACCATTTCCCTTCCCACCTACTACTCATTGTTTACTCCTACTCACCACCATCCTCCCTTCCCACCTACTACTGATGATTACTCCTCACCACCATCCCCCTTCCCACCTACTACTGATGCTTTACCCCTCCTCACCACCATCCCCCTTCCCACCTACTACTGATGCTTTACTCCTCCTCACCACTGTGAGGACCCCGGGTTCATGTGTGCATTATTCTCGCCTATCGCTCATCTCCGCCTTGAGAAAGGCAGCGTTTACAGTTCTGCACGGCGCCCCAGGGTCACTACCGAGTTCCCAGATCACACAGTAAGAACGCAATAGCAAGGTACAATGGCACCTTTATTTTCATACACACTAATTATACAGGAAAATCCGTAACACACTTTGTACAATATATACAGGTAGCATTAATAATGATTACGATTAAGATTATATAAGAGAAAAGAACCACACAAAACAACAACTCCTGCCCCTACACAGTCACTAGCCACCTCAGGGAATACTTGCGTTTGGCGACTCCTTACGGATACTGGTTTGCTGATCCCGGCCGCATGGCCTGATGGTCCTCTACCATGCAGAGGTAGCGTGTGCTGACCAGTCACCCGGCTCCAGCCGGCACACCAGTCACACACCTGGGACAGCTCCCGATGGAGCTAACGCTTAACTGTGTAGACGGGGCCCTCTCCACAAAGCCAGGTCTCCAGACAAACGGGCTGACAGGATCTCTCGACTCCTGGCAACAGCCTGCGTTTCCGTAGTCAGAATTCCCTTCCAATCTCTCTGCGGGCCCTTTTGAAACCTCCTAAACTCCCATGATGCTTTGCTCACCTGGTGATGCGGCAGAGTGTCCTGATTGGAGGGATTTTCAATCCTCATCTGTAAAAGTGTCCAGGAACACCAGGTGGCCCCCTGTAGCTTTGGAGTCCCTAAGTCTACTGGAAGGCCCTGCTGGACAATAGGTACTAATTATGGAGATAGGAAGGTTGGCTGCCCTCTGGCCATAACCTGAGTGGAAGTTAACCCTGTATAGTCATTTGTGATGTCACAGCCTCCTCAGCTAAGTGATGCTTCCTGTGAAGGGGGGGCTGTGACAGAGGGGGGGGGTGTCAGCCCTGCACTTCCTATACATCCCATAGCCAGATGTCTCTGACCGTTTACATGGCTGGGCACCCACCTGACACCAAGCACTTACCCCCATTAGTGCAATCCAATACAATCACACATATACATTTCATAAACATTGTGTAGAGAGCCAATCAGGGCTAGAAAGATATTCGCTGAGAGTCACAACCATATAAAGAAAAGGGACAATTACCTAAATACATATGTCCACTGCATACAGTAGTATGGGGTATACAGCTCAGATACGAATAACAGCTGGGTGTTATACAGGATAAAATACAGTTATCTCTGGCATTCTGCCATCACTACTGAAGCGCAGGACCAGGCTGGCCAAAAAATACGCGACGTGACGCTGGCATGGCCACGTTCCGTCACACACCTCTCCATTTTTTTCAGCCACTGCGATTCAGTGACCACAGCCACCCAGTGGCCCTGGGTAAGGTTTACACCTGGAACTCCTACGTTCAGCAACCATGGGCTCAAAGTGTCCTCTGGGTCTGGGCTCTACAGGTCACAGTTCTTAGCACAACCTCCAGTATCCCAGGTACTGGGTTTGTCTCCTTCCTGGGGAAATTGTCTTTCCTTTATAGGTGATTGCCCTCCATTCGCCTCTGGCGCAACCGGGAGGGGCCCAATCTGCGCAGGCAGACCAACATCAGGGAACCTGGCCGGGAACTCTCCTTCTGCTCTTAACGACAGTGCAGACGTCGGCTGCAGGGGAGCAGTGGGTATTAACAATGCGTCTCCCCAAGCTCCCCCCTCAAAAGCCTCTACTCCCTTCCAGGGGCTTACAACATTTTCTAACCCCTTAAACAATAATCGCTGGGTCTCACCTGAGCAACTCTCCATCTCTTCCTGCTCACCCACCTCCCAGGGTCTGAGCATAATCCGCACCCCCCTGCCACCTGTCATAGGCAGTGGTGGGTGGGCTCCTCCCACACTGGGCAACAAGGGGGACAATAGCTGCAGAGGAGCAGGGAATATCAGCAATTCTCCATGTGCTCCCCCCTCAAAAGCCTCCCCAAGTCCCTCACTTGGGCCTAGCTCCTCCCCTACCCCCTTAAACAACAACTGTGGGGCCTCACCAGGGGGACCTTCCATCTTCTCCAGCTCACCCGGCTTCCCCAGCCTGACTGGCATAGGGACTGGTGGGACAACACGGTACATCGGTACTACTGACACCTTCTGGCCGCCTCCAGGTGTGTCCTCCCCTTCTCTCGCTGGTGTAGTGCTGGGTAGTGAGGAGTCCTCCTCTGAGGGGCAGGGGGATTGTGCGCTGTGCCTCTTACCATCCACTTCTGGCTCGGATCTTGTATTAGACATCTCTGGTTTCAGCTACTCATTGTCTGACTCGTTAAACAGGAACAATACTTCAGAATCCTCCTGGGGTGTTAGGGGGGCAAAGTACACACCGGGCACCTCCATCTCCTTCTCTCCCAGCCTAGTACCCAGGGCGACAGCTTGTAACAGCTGCAGGCAGAAGCCCTCTGCCTCTTCTGTCTCTGGCGCTGGAGTCTCTGCAATAACAGGCACATTCTCTGGGCTCTGGTCTGCTATGGGGCTATATTCTGGTGCAGCACTCACCTTGGACCCTGGCTCTGCTTCATCCATTGCATGCTCTGGGTGCATCGGTCCGTCCTGCAGGGTCACAGCGTCCAGCTCCACCACACTCCCAGACACCAGGTAGGGGGAATAAATATCCTCTCCCAGAATTTTATCTGCCACAGCCCCAGTCTCTGATGTTAGGGCTCCTACTGAGTCACAGGGCCCTGGTGTCACACAGCAGGGACACTCCACAGCTAGCTCCTCATTTTCCAATTCACTAAATGGGAACAGTTCTGTTATTTCTCCTTGCGTCAGTGGGGGGTCTAGTTCTGCCGCTTTCTTAGTGTGCATAAGCTGTAGCAGACGGCGCTCCTCGGACTGCCCTCTGCGACACTGGTCCAGCCACTCTGGGGAATTCAACTGTCCCTGTGCCGCTGCGACCTCCTCTGCATCCTCAAAGCATTGCAGGAGACACTGCAGCTGCTCCCAGACACTTCTCAGTTCTCCTGGACACAGGACCCATTTCCTGTACACACTGAATGCATGTAGTGGGTCATCCTGTTGCTCATACACCCATCGTATAAGGGTGCGGTGTGAGCGGCCTTCGGTGGGGGTGCTGCATCGTAGCTTCCATTCTGCACTTAGGTCCTCTAGACTCATTCGTGTTAACGGATCTCCCGATTCTACACACCACATTTCCTCTGCAGTGGACCCCTCGGTCGTCCACCCAGATGGCACCATCAACTCCTCCTCCCTCTGGGTTCTCTTCGCTGGCTCCTTCCCAGGAGCCAGATCACCCGGTGCTGGCGCGCTGGCCTCAGCGATCCGGCTTCTCTGCATTATCTGCGACATGGAGTTACTCACCTCTGTAACTACTGCTCTCCACTCCAGAGTTCCTAGCAGATTGTCCGCAGCAGCATCACTTTCATACTGCAGAAATTCCTCTGTCAGGTAGGCAACTTTCTCCTCAGTGGTAGCTCCGGTCCACAAGGTAGTCCACAGGCACACTGCCTCCCAGTGCTCCCAGAAGGGCTGCATCTCTGTGGATGGACTCCTCAGGTCCCATTCCTCAACCAGCCGACTCCATGATGATCCCTCATCCATGAGTTCTCCTGCTCTGGGAGACTTTGGGCACTTCTTGCCTCTCTGCAGGCGCTTCTTTCCTGGCGCCATTCTTCCAACGGGCTGCACTAGTAGGGCTCGGTCAGCCTCACTTGCTGGATCCCCTCACTTCAGCCTCCGTTTCTGGGCTACAGCACAGTCTGCTGCTCCCTCGCTTGCAGGGAATGTTCCCCTGGACAAGCGGACACTTAAGCGGAATTTTGCCCTCGCTTAATGCCCTCACACATGATTCATTTTACTTCTCCCTGGCATCCCTGCTAGGTTTACAGGAGCTCTCCTCTGTGTGGTTCTATACTACTGGGTTACGGGCTATTGTGCCTTCAGAGCTTGGCCGTATATACCGATACGAACCCCTGGCTCTGCCCGTACGTTGGGACTGTGTGATCCCACCGCTTGCCACCAATTGTGAGGACCCCGGGTTCATGTGTGCATTATTCTCGCCTATCGCTCATCTCCACCTTGAGAAAGGCAGCGTTTACAGTTCTGCACGGCGCCCCAGGGTCACTACCAAGTTCCCAGATCACACAGTAAGAAAGCAATAGCAAGGTACAATGGCACCTTTATTTTCATACACACTAATTATACAGGAAAATCCGTAACACACTTTGTACAATATATACAGGTAGCATTAATAATGATTACGATTAAGATTATATAAGAGAAAAGAACCACACAAAGCAACAACTCCTGCCCCTACAGTCACTAGCCACCTCAGGGAATACTTGCGTTTGGCGACTCCTTACGGATACTGGTTTGCTGATCCCGGCCGCATGGCCTGATGGTCCTCTACCATGCAGAGGTAGGGTGTGCTGACCAGTCACCCGGCTCCAGCCGGCACACCAGTCACACACCTGGGACAACTCCCGATGGAGCTAACGCTTAACTGTGTAGACGGGACCCTCTCCACAAAGCCTGGTCTCCAGACAAACGGGCTGACAGGATCTCTCGACTCCTGGCAACAGCCTGCGTTTCCTTAGTCAGAATTCCCTTCCAATCTCTCTGCGGGCCCTTTTGAAACCTCCTAAACTCCCATGATGCTTTGCTCACCTGGTGATGCGGCAGAGTGTCCTGATTGGAGGGATTTTCAATCCTCATCTGTAAAAGTGTCCAGGAACACCAGGTGGCCCTCTGTAGCTTTGGAGTCCCTAAGTCTACTGGAAGGCCCTCCTGGACAATAGGCACTAATCATGGAGATAGGAAGGTTGGCTGCCCTCTGGCCATAACCTGAGTGGAAGTTAACCCTGTATAGTGACAATGCTAAATTCCTTTGTCGTATAAACAACCCTTTATGAAGCTAAGAACACTGTACGCTGTTTACTGAAGAAGTACCGTAATGGTACGCTAGTTGCGTAACGATCGCTCAGCCGTAGGCGAGACGCTCAAGCGTCACGTTCGCTCACGGCCCAGGGATCACAGGACACGTTATTGGTTATGTCTAGGGTAATGATTCGCTATGGCGTAGCTTACGCTCGAGACCACGAGGAGGTCACCAGCGATGCAGACGCTCACAACACTATACCTTTATGATAAAACCTTATACCAATGAAATACACTGAATACCTTAATGTGAGTACAGGGTGTAAGTGCAACCTTGTGTAACCTGACTAACTACAAAGCTGCTTGAGCGTCACCGACGCTCAAGTGAACACTTAACACTATAGAAAATACACAGATACTGGTTTAGGTTCCAAGGCCTATTAACTGTATTATATCTAATATACTTGTAAAAGGGGATAACAGTACAAATGATACACTACAATATAACAGAGACTTCCTAACCACAGAACTAAACAATAAATACAAAAAGACAATACTACACTGACCTAAATGCAATACAATACAATACTATCTAATACAATACAATACTAGCCTAGTCTAGGGGAGATATGAGAGAACAGACCAGAGAGAGAGAGAGAGAGAGAGAGAGAGAGAGAGAGAGAGATGAGATGAGAGAAATTGGCTCACAGAAAGACAATGATAACGGAGAGAAACTTACGCACAAAGGGTATGATCGCCTGCGCCTCGATATCCAGCTCCCGGCTATCAGCAGATAACTGTTGATGAGAGAGTGAGAGCTGGATGTGGTCGGCCTGCCTATTTATGCCCCACACACAATGCAATCTCCTGGTCCTACAATCCCATTGTCCATTGGCCGAAGGAATTCGGCCCTGTATCATAACAAAAGGTCATAGGGTGATTCATACAGGTGGGCTGTGACGATTTCCAACAGCTCAGGTGGGTGGGAAACTGGGTTTCCCGCCGCATACCTGAGTATGTGTAAATAATAGAAATGGACATAAACTTCTTATGTCCATAACTATTCGCACGAGCGATTAATACGCTCCAAACCAACACCGGAATATTGCTAATTAAATACTCTTCCGATGGGTACCAAACACTGCTGTATGATTCCTGTTAGACCCTTTGTACGATATAAAGAGGGATTCCTCAGCTCTGGGACATTGTATTTTAACCAAACTTTCAGAATCTATCAAAGGGACCATGATCTATAAACTACATTAATTGTGAACATTTGTAACGAATGAGTCGCACGCTACGACTACATAAACTCTACCGTAAATACGCATACCGCGCCTGCGAGTGCACGTTATTGCGGGTATGCGAATCCACGGGAGAGCGCAGCGCGGACCAGTGTGCGGTGCAAATATGGCAACGTGCATTGAGACATTTTTCTGACTTTGACAGTCCACCCTTTGGCAGTCAATAATAACTGCCACAAAACATTTAAGGAGAAAAATGTAAGTCAGGGGTTAATTGATTTCCATGGTTGGGTAGGGGAGGAGAGAGGAGAAGGTGTGAAGAGGGTATGACCTAGTGAGAAAGCAGAAGCATGTGTGTATGAGTCCATGTTTGGAGGGTCATGTATCATCGTGCCGTACGTGTGGTAAATCAAGCTTCGAGGTATTGCGAAGTATACATTTGAATTCCTTCTTATCCTGTGGTACAGGTCTGTGGATGGGCTGTCAAACTTTACCGAGCTCTTTTCGGCTGTGGTTGTAACAAAATGGGGATGCACATTTTAGTTGATGATACATGAATGGGGGAGGTATGTGGTTGCTGATATCTGTGCCTGTATTCCCTATCGTCTATGTGTGTCGTTACCTGAGGGTTGTAGAGATGAAGATAAAGAACACTTACGAAAAATGCAATGATATTCTATGTCAGGGAAATGTACATCTGTCGTCGAAGTTGTTTTCGGTATCTGTTGAGAGTCGTCTTCTTTGCGCTGTATTGCTCCTTAGGCATGAGCAAATAGCTTTGTCTGAGCCATCAGATTTACAAAAATGTTGGGCTAGCGTGAGTTTAAAGATACTAGGGAAACTGGGGATCCATGGCAAAGTTCATCAAGTGTCCATATTTAAAGTTGTCAAATCTTCTTCTTTGGTGCTTGTCTGTTGTCTGTATACATCTCGTCTCGTCAGCTTCCTCGTCCAAGGGGGTCTTTGTATCTTGGAGAAAAAGCAGAAAAACAGGTGAAAGAAACGGACCGTATAATCGCATTTTCATCACATTCTGGTTTCTATCATTGGGTCATAAATCAAATCCAGGTTAATTACAGTTTCCTCACTCCTCAAGCTCATCACTTTTGTACTTTGTTTGCACCTCATTAAAGCCTGCCCGCATCTAAATATCAATCCAATCGATATAACGACACCCAAGATACATAGTAGAAACTTTCCAACATCCATTATGACTCCTTGAGCCCAGTCTCCTAAACCGGAGAACCAATTTCGCGGGTTCAACCATGACACCCAACCAGTCAGCTCATTACCTACAGCAGCAAGGGTGAGATTGTGTTTTCGACGAAATTCCCACTTCAATTGGAGAATATCGTCCATCTTTTGGTCTATGACCTCTACCGGATCCTCGGTGCTATTTGTGATATACGTGCAACACTTTATGCCGTACTGTGTTGCCAATGTAACACAATATCCGCCTGTTACTGCTGTAAGATAATTAAGAACCATCCTATGCTGAACTAGTTCTGTTTTATAAGCTTGAAGTTCTCTTCCAGTGTATCTAAACGTGTCATCATACATTTCAGTGATATTATCTAACAAATTGGCGAGTGCGGAAATGTATCTATAATTCATCACTCCCCGAGCGGTACGAGTGAAATCTAACGCTACCAGAACCTGAATCCCGGTGGATTCATGGATAAGATCAGAGGCCGGATGCTCTAACCTTTCTGACAGTTGTCTTTTAACTCGGTGCTCGTAATGAGTGTGAGTATAAGGAGCTTGGGCACCACGGTGTATGTCCTTCATTTTGTCATGTGTAACAGTCATCACTTCAGGCAATACTTTTCCAATATAACACAATCCTTCAGAGTTTGGGGCAAGCCACTTGTACGCCTTTCTCCCGCATATGAAATATGCATCATCGGGGAGAACATAAGGGACGGAGAAGGACATGACCATGTTACAAACCTTCCAGGTGAAATCTCCTGACCCTAATTCTTCCATCTGCCTAATGCACGTATCGGTTTGTACGATATGTGCACAGTATCCTGGTGATACCTCTCCAACTCTAGTAATCCTATTTCCTAAGGTATATCGATACCGGAAAGATTTTCCTCTACTAGCTATATGGCGTACGAGCTCTGTATCTGTAGGCATTCTATCTGCTCTGTGTGAAAAGGTCATGGTAAGGTTGCTCCATGACACTTCCCAATTTCCCGGTTTTCTGGGATTGGAGATGTTAAAACATAAGAGGGACCTATCCACATGGTATTGGTGGAGCTTCAAACTAGGAGGGCTGGAGATGTTAAACCTCCGGTCCACCGGTCTCCCACCACTTAGCTCAAGTACCTCCCCTAACGTTAAAGGAAATGGTACTAGCCCTGATTTGCTGTGACCCTGAGGTACTTGAGAGCATACCCAACAATCTGTTTGGTTTAACACGTTACCCACTAAGGAGTGATAGTCACTCAATGGATGCCGGTCTATATGGATATTAAAACTAGATTGGCATTTCTTTATGCATCCATCTTCAACCAGATTATCACAGAGCCTACAGATACAATTTTCTTCAGCTAACAATCCATCACAATTTCTTCTATCGGATCGTTTTCTGATACTCGCCTTTGCTTGTTGGTTTGGTTGATCTTGGAAAACTACGCCTCCATCATCATAATCGGAACCCATTCCAGAACCTCTTTCGACCTCTATGGTACTCTCGCCGGAACAGACTGCTCTGGTCAACATCATGGTTAACATCAAAATCCGGATCACAGTCTCTTGGGGCAAGTCCATCTTTGAGGAGGAAATGGAGAAGAATGAGAAGGGGGAAAAAGAAGTTTCAAGGAAGAGGGGATGGGAAGTGGAGAAAAACAATAAAAGGGAGAGGGGAGTCGACAACTGCTTTCGTTCTTCAAGGCTCAGGTGCCGCCTCAATCCTCCTGGAACAGACACTCCAGTGATACAACCTCTACCGTCTGTTCCTTATCGCGGGACTTCTCTGGATCAGCAACCTTTTTGCAGTGGGATGAATGGACCCAAGTCTCTCAGCAACCTTCAATGCTGTGGTGCTAGTCAATAAGACCTGGTATGGTCCTTCCCATCTATCAATAAGACAACCTGAGCGTAGAAAATTTCGTATCATTACATAATCCCCAGGTTCAATGTCATGACAATTACTATCTGGTAAATCAGGAATCACCAACTTCAGATTATCATTTTGATTCCTCAACTGTTTACTCATGTTAATCAAGTACTTTACAGTTACTTCATTGTTACATTTCAAATCATCCTGAGGGTTAATCATGACATGCGGTTGTCGACCAAACAGAATTTCAAAAGGAGACAGATTAAGAGGGGACCTGGGAGTGGTTCTGATGCTATACAAAACAATGGGTAAAGCTTCTGGCCACGTTAATCCTGTCTCTGCCATTACTTTACTCAATTTATTTTTAATAGTGCTGTTCACTCTTTCGACCTTCGCACTCGCCTGTGGACGGTACGGAGTGTGCAGCTTGCTATCAATACCCATCAATTTACACATTCCTTGAAAGACATCACCTGTAAAATGGGTACCCCTATCACTTTCAATGATTCTAGGGATACCATATCTACATACAAATTCCTGCACAATTTTCTTAGCTGTAAACATAGCGGTATTTGTAGCTGCTGGAAAAGCTTCGACCCAATTCGAGAAAACATCTATACAGACAAGTACATATTTCAAATTTCGACATGGGGGTAATTGAATGAAGTCAATTTGTATTACCTGGAAAGGGCCGCCGGCAGGTGGGATATGGGATGGTTCTGTAGGTATTGCTTTTCCAATATTCTTTCTCAGACAGGTAAGGCATGACATTGCTCTTTTACTCGCATGAGAGGAGAATCCTGGGGCGCACCAGTATGCTCTTACCAATTTGCACATCCCCTCCTTGCCTAGATGAGTCAGCCCGTGAGCTGCTTCAGCCAGACATGGAAGGTATGCCCTGGGGGCCACTGGTTTACCATGTCCATCCGTCCAGAGCCCTGAGGACTCCTGGCCATATCCCTTTGCCTTCCAGACTGCTCTTTCCTGTGTGGAACACAAATTCTGCATCTCACACAACTTCTGTGTGTTGATGGTATTAAATACCATCAACTGTGTGGTGTTTGTCCGTGTGGGGGTAGCAGCTGCAAGCTTTGCGGCTTCGTCTGCTCGGCTGTTACCAAGGGATACTGGGTCTTGGCTATATGTATGTGCTTTACATTTGATAACAGCCACTCTGTCGGGTTCCTGTATCGCTGTTAGAAGCCTTTTTATGTGAGCTGCATGCGCTATCGGTGTACCAGCTGCCGTCATGAAATTTCTGAGCCGCCATAGGGCTCCGAAATCATGGACTACCCCGAACGCGTATCTGGAATCGGTGTAGATATTGGCTGACTTACCCTTAGCCAATTCACATGCTCTGGTTAGGGCGACCAGTTCAGCAACCTGGGCTGAGTGAGGTGGGCCTAGCGGTTCCGCTTCTATGGTGTCTTGGTCATCTACGACTGCGTATCCAGTACACAAGTCTCCCGAGTCTGACTGTCTGTGACAACTACCGTCCGTGTAGAACGTGAGTTCTGCCTCTTCCAGTGGATTGTCACTGATGTCAGGCCTTGCGGTAAAATTTTGGGTCAAATATTCCATACAATCATGTGTGTCTTCCTTTGCATTAAATCCTCCTTCCCCATCACTCTCACCTTCCACCCTTTGTGTCTGACCAGGCACACCTGGGAGAAATGTTGCAGGATTTAATGCGCTGCATCTCCTTATGGTGATGTTTACGGGGGCCATTAATGCCAATTCCCATCTTGTAAACCTTGCTGATGAGACGTGTCTGGTTTGGGCAGAATTCAATAAGGCAGATACCGCATGCGGTGTATGGATTGTGAGGTTGTGGCCTAGCACGACATCTTCGCTTTTTGTCACTAGCAATGCTATCGCCGCAACGCTACGCAAGCATGTGGGGAGGGATCGCGCTACCGTATCTAGCTGGGCGCTGTAGTATGCAATTGGCCTGCTGGCATCACCGTGTTTTTGTGTTAGTACACCTGCTGCGCACCCAGCACTTTCTGTTCCGTATAGTTCAAAGGGTTTCCCATAGTCTGGCATACCTAGTGCTGGTGCCTGCGTTAGGCACTGTTTGAGTCTCTCAAATGCTGTTTCAGATTCGTCTGTATGCGAAATCCGATCAGGTTTGTTTGAAGAGACCATTTCCTGCAAAGGTAGCGCCAATATGGAAAACCCTGGGATCCAATTACGGCAATACCCACACATTCCTAAAAACGTCCTGATCTGTTGCTGGGTTTGTGGCAGTGTCATGTCTCTAATGGCTTGGATTCTATCAGCGGTCAGGTGTCTCAGTCCTTGTGTTAGACAGTGTCCCAAATATTTTACCTTAGCTTTGCATAATTGCAACTTGTCTTTGGAAACCTTGTGACCTGTGTCTGAAAGATGAAACAGGAGCTGTTTCGTATCCTTCAGAGATGCTTCCAGTGAATCTGAACACAGTAATAAATCGTCCACATACTGTATCAATACTGATCCACTGTCTGGTTGGAAAGACTGTAAACAATCATGCAAAGCCTGAGAAAATATACTTGGACTATCTATGAAACCTTGGGGTAACCGAGTCCACGTGTATTGGACTCCTCTGTATGTGAATGCAAACAAATATTGGCTGTCAGGGTGCAGAGGTACCGAAAAGAAAGCGGAGCAGAGGTCAATAACAGTGAAAAATTTGGCAGTGGGAGGAATTTGCATTAGGATGACAGCTGGATTAGGCACTACGGGGAACTGGCTCTCAACTATTTTGTTAATCCCCCTTAGATCCTGCACTAGCCTGTAACCCCTCCCCCCACTCTTTTTAACAGGGAAGATGGGACTATTTGCGGTGCTGGACGTTCTTACTAGAATGCCCTGTTGTAGCAAGCGCTCTATTACGGGAAAAACTCCTAGCTCCACCTCTGGCTTCAGAGGATACTGTGGGATTTTTGGAGCTATCCTACCATCTTTTACTTGCACAACTACTGGAGCTACGTTTGCCATTAATCCAGTGTCCTGTCCATCTTTTGTCCAAAGTGACTCTGGTATCTGAGATATCATCTCTTCTACTTGGGATGGATTCCTATTTGTCATAATGGAATGTGACATTAATTTTGATGGGGAGTCTAACATGTCTCGTACTTCCTGAGCGTGATTCTCAGGAATGTCCAAGAATACACCTTCAGGAGTACAATAAATGACGCAACCCATTTTACATAGTAAGTCTCTTCCCAGGAGATTAGTTGGTGCAGATGCAGCCAGCAAAAAGGAATGCTTGGTATGCAAAGGCCCTATTGTAATCTCGGCTGGTTTGCTAACAGGGTAGTGCTGGACTACTCCTGTTACTCCCATGGCTGGAATTGTCCTACCAGTGGTTCTCATGCCCACTGTCGAATTTATCACTGACTTGGCCGCCCCTGTGTCTACAAGAAAGTTTAAAGTTTTACCAGCTACATTGATTGCAATTTCTGGTTCGCTTCCAAGACTGGCAATCAACTTAACTGGGTGCAGATTACAGGTATGGCCACACCCCTATTGGGTATGCTGACCTCCCTGAATCCCGCTGGCAGCAACTACTTGTGAGGGAGTTAGCTGGGAACTACCAGAGGCATGCCAATCTCTGTTCGGGGGATATCTTTTTGTTTCCCCTGTATGTGGCTCAAAACTCCGCCTCTGTGGACCCTGCTCCCAATGTCGTGTGTTGTGTTGTTGTCTAGGGGGTTGAAAAGATCTTTGTACATTCTTTGTTCTACATTCTCGTGCAAAGTGTCCCGGTCTGTTACAAGAAAAACATGTTATTACACTTGCCTTACCCACAGGATTCGGTGGTACATACGCAGGCTGCCTTGTGGTCAGTGCCTGTATACTTACGGACATCAACTTATCACTTTGCGATTCCCTGTGCCTAGTGATGTTTCTGTCGTGATCAATAGCAGCCTCTCTCAAGCCGGACACTGACAGACCTCGCCAGCACGGTTGCGTGGTCTGAACCCTAGTCTTTAATGTTTCCTTTAAACCATCCATCAGTACGGATACTGCTACTTCCCGATGGTTTGGGTTGGTCTTAATGTCTTCTATACCAGTGTACTTTGCCATTTCTAATAGTGCCCGGTGAAAATATTCTGTTGCCGTTTCGGACTCCTTTTGCTTAATGGAAAATATTTTATTCCATTTAACAACGGCTGGGAAATACTCTTTTAGCTGTAAATTTATCCTTTTTACATTATCCTTGTTGTACACGTCTGTAAGCGGTACATCTTTATCCAATGCACAATCAGCTAAAAACTGAGTTGCATCAACATTGGAAGGTAAACAAGCTCTTAGCAGTATCTGCCAATCCTTGTTGTTGGGTTCTACAGTGTTACCTAGATCCCTGATGTATTTTTGGCTAGCAACTAAATCCTTCCTGGGGTCAGGAAATTCGGACACTATTGTTCTTAATTCCATTCTGGAAAATGGAGTGTACATGGCAATGTTCCTTATGGGAGTGGCTCCAGACACATCTGTTTTTCCATTGGGAACTGCTATTACCCTTACAGGAGCAATTCTAACGGCCTCTTCCTGTGTAGATTCTACAGCTTGTTGTGGTACAATTGTTTCAGTGTAGTGCATGGTGCCGTACTTACCCGTTGACACGACCTCACCTATCCCTCCGCTAGGGGCTTTCACTAATCTCGTGGGTGTCGCTGTGCCTACTGTGGTCTCTGCTATGGTGGCTGCAAGAGAGAGAGCTGAAATTGTTGCTGAATCGTCTTCTTGATCACACTCCTGAGGAAGGTTCAAAACAGGGTACATCTTGCACGGGTTAATACTTGCATGAGTTATTTGGTTAACATCATTAACATTTACAGGGTTACTAAGAGTTTGTGTTTTACAACCCAGTGCGTTTCTCTCCGCAATCAACTTCTCTCCTGCAATGTATGGTGGAGGAGGAGCTGTGGCAATCAACTTCCTGACTGCCCCAGATCCTGCCGCCAGAGCCAAACCTCTCTGTATCTCACCTTCCTGGTGCCATAACTGTAAACAATCATGATGTTGAATTCGTCTCTTTGTTGATTTTACGAGACATATCCTCCTCCTTAAATTTTGTAACACTTCTGGACTAAAGCTACCTATTCTTGGGAATTTGTCCCTGTCTTGTACAGTCATTCTCTCCCATTCATCACATAAAGATTCGGTGTGAATTCCATATTTTTCACACATTACATATCGTGCCGACCCAACTGGTCGGTTCACAGAATCAACCTGACCCAGGGTTGATCGCCCCCTACCTGAACAAATGGCCCCCATAATCTGCAGGCGTTGCTTATTCCTCCTTGAATATCAAGGCTTTCAGCGAACCCTTACAAACAAACCAAGATGTCCTTGGGCAGGCCGGCGGTGGTGGTTTATCAAGTACCCCACTTACTTCTCGCCCACGTTGGCCTGTGCTGCAATCACTGTAGCCAGAGCTGCTGTACCCAACCTAGGGCCCCTGTGAACCTTTATTTACTGGAACATATGAGGGTTACCCGCAGGACACTTACTCTTTCCAGTAAAGTTGGGGTTGTTAGATAGTTCCTGAGTGACCAGCGAACTTCCCTTCCAAAAATAAAAAATTACACAAATCACGTCAGAATGTACAGATAGCGTTTGTGACCACTTTACTCTAATGGTATTAGGTCAGATTACTAACTACTGCACACAATAACGTGCGGTCCAATCGTTCAGTATACGAGCACTACTTGTCATGTACTGAAAGATCAATGGAATCTATGTTTCCGGCTGCGATTCCTTCAGCCAGAGCTTATGGCCTATATGGGTTCTGCACCAACACCCCAGGCGTTGTGCCACTGGACTTTTATAGCGGACCTTTTACCTTACGACCTCCTGGTCTTGTTACCTTATGACCTCCTGGTCTTGTTACCTTATGGTCCGCTATACTCTAATGCTCAAATATTATTTAACCAGGGATGCCTCCCTGGCCACCGTATATGTCACTTACACGTATGTCCCTTGACGAGTACCCGGCTTTCCTTTTGGTTCCACCTTAAAGTTATATAAACTTTTGTATACAAAACACACTCACTCAACACAAGTACACTTTTGTTTCTATATCTATTTCTGCGCAGAAATTGTCTTTAGGCCAAAAGTGTTACCAATTAGGAGCAGGATCTGTTAACCTAAATTTCAGATTTTCCAAAAATAGATTTGCGTTATTTACCGCTTCGCGTTATCTACCGCTGTGTGTTAATTATCGCCTTTGCGTTACTTCACTTTATCACAACTTGAGCTACGTGGGCGTAACCGGACGCTACGTTGCGTAATGAACGCTGCGTGCGTCTGCCTTTTGGATTGCGTACGCTAGTCTTTGTTAGCGACACGTGTATGCAATGCAAAGGATCCACCGTAACACAATATATTTTTATCAATGTAAATGATCCCTGATCATCTACCGCAATCCACACTGACTGCCTTGTATCTCAGACAAACCGTGTGTTTGTTCTATACTTTAACTATCACCTCTACTATGAAATAACAGCAAATCTCTTTTTAGCACTTTCTATCAACCATAAAATTGGCAAACAGGAATAGTGATATACGAAAAATGAAACAGAAATGCAGATATATGTATGCGTGCGTGTATACGCAAGACAGAAGAGAAATAAAACAGTTTTAAAAGACACAAGCGTTTTGTTCTTACTTCCGGTTCCCGGATTCCTTCAGCATTCTTTATCTAAGCGAAGCAGACGCTTATCCCGTCAGCACTGTGAGACAACCTCCCACCCTTTGCTGGAGGGATAATGTCTGCTGATCTACCTAGTGCAGATATGAGAAGGATAGGACGAGTCCCCAATTGACAATGCTAAATTCCTTTGTCGTATAAACAACCCTTTATGAAGCTAAGAACACTGTACGCTGTTTACTGAAGAAGTACCGTAATGGTACGCTAGTTGCGTAACGATCGCTCAGCCGTAGGCGAGACGCTCAAGCGTCACGTTCGCTCACGGCCCAGGGATCACAGGACACGTTATTGGTTATGTCTAGGGTAATGATTCGCTATGGCGTAGCTTACGCTCGAGACCACGAGGAGGTCACCAGCGATGCAGACGCTCACAACACTATACCTTTATGATAAAACCTTATACCAATGAAATACACTGAATACCTTAATGTGAGTACAGGGTGTAAGTGCAACCTTGTGTAACCTGACTAACTACAAAGCTGCTTGAGCGTCACCGACGCTCAAGTGAACACTTAACACTATAGAAAATACACAGATACTGGTTTAGGTTCCAAGGCCTATTAACTGTATTATATCTAATATACTTGTAAAAGGGGATAACAGTACAAATGATACACTACAATATAACAGAGACTTCCTAACCACAGAACTAAACAATAAATACAAAAAGACAATACTACACTGACCTAAATGCAATACAATACAATACTATCTAATACAATACAATACTAGCCTAGTCTAGGGGAGATATGAGAGAACAGACCAGAGAGAGAGAGAGAGAGAGAGAGAGAGAGAGAGAGAGAGAGAGATGAGATGAGAGAAATTGGCTCACAGAAAGACAATGATAACGGAGAGAAACTTACGCACAAAGGGTATGATCGCCTGCGCCTCGATATCCAGCTCCCGGCTATCAGCAGATAACCGTTGATGAGAGAGTGAGAGCTGGATGTGGTCGGCCTGCCTATTTATGCCCCACACACAATGCAATCTCCTGGTCCTACAATCCCATTGTCCATTGGCCGAAGGAATTCGGCCCTGTATCATAACAAAAGGTCATAGGGTGATTCATACAGGTGGGCTGTGACGATTTCCAACAGCTCAGGTGGGTGGGAAACTGGGTTTCCCGCCGCATACCTGAGTATGTGTAAATAATAGAAATGGACATAAACTTCTTATGTCCATAACTATTCGCACGAGCGATTAATACGCTCCAAACCAACACCGGAATATTGCTAATTAAATACTCTTCCGATGGGTACCAAACACTGCTGTATGATTCCTGTTAGACCCTTTGTACGATATAAAGAGGGATTCCTCAGCTCTGGGACATTGTATTTTAACCAAACTTTCAGAATCTATCAAAGGGACCATGATCTATAAACTACATTAATTGTGAACATTTGTAACGAATGAGTCGCACGCTACGACTACATAAACTCTACCGTAAATACGCATACCGCGCCTGCGAGTGCACGTTATTGCGGGTATGCGAATCCACGGGAGAGCGCATGCACGCGCAGCGCGGACCAGTGTGCGGTGCAAATATGGCAACGTGCATTGAGACATTTTTCTGACTTTGACAATAGTCATTAGTGATGTCACAGCCTCCTCCGCTAAGTGATGCTTCCTGTGAAGGGGGGGCTGTGACAGAGGGGGGGGTCAGCCCTGCACTTCCTATACATCCCATAGCCAGATGTCTCTGACCGTTTACCTGGCTGGGCACCCACCTGACACCAAGCACTTACCCCCATTAGTGCAATCCAATACAATCACACATATACATTTCAGAGGCATTGTGTAGAAAGCCAATCAGGGCTAGAAAGATATTCGCTGAGAGTCACAAGCATATAAAGAAAAGGGACAATTACCTAAATACATATGTTCACTGCATACAGTAGTATGGGGTGTACAGCTCAGATACGAATAACAGCTGGGTGCTATACAGGATAAAATACAGTTATCTCTGGCATTCTGCCATCACTACTGAAGCGCAGGACCAGGCTGGCCAAAAAATATGTGACGTGACGTGGGCATGGCTACGTTCCGTCACAACCACCATCCCCCTACCCACCTACTACTCATTGTTTACCCGTCCTCATGACCACCCCCCTTCTCACCTACTATTCATTCTTTATTCCTCCTCACCACCATCGCCCTTCCCACCAACTGTACTACTGATGCTTTTCTCCTCCTCACCACCATTCCCTTCCCACTTCTACTCATTCTTCTCCCCTTCTCACAACCACCCCCCCTTCCCACCTAATATTAATTCTTTACCCTTCCTCCCCACCATCCCACTTCCACTTACTACTGATGCTTTACCCCTCCTCACCACCCTCCCCCTTCCCAACTAATTTTCATTCTGTACCCTTCCTCACACCATCCCCTTTGCCACCTACTACTGATCATTACTCCTCCTCACCACCATTCCCCTTGCCACCTAATATTAATTCTTTATCATTCCTCACCACCATCCCCCCTTCCCACCTACTACGGATGCTCTACCCCTCCTCACCGCCATCCCCCTTCCCACCTACTACTGATGCTTTACTCCTCACCACCTTCCGCCTTTATACCTACTACTCATTCTTTACCCCTTCCCACCACCATCCCCCCATTCCCACCTACTATTCATTCTTTACTCCTCCTCATCATCATCCCCCTTCCCAATTACTACTGATGCTTTAACCCTACTCACCACCATCCTCCTTTCCCAACTACTACTCATTCTTTACCCTTCATCACCACCATCCCCCCTTCTCAACTACTACGCATTCTTTACCCCTTCTCACCACCATCCCCCCATTCCCACCAACTACTCATTCTTTACCCCTTCTCACCACCATCCCCCTTCCCAACTACTACTCATTCTTTACCCTTCCTCACCACCATTCCCCTTCTCAACTACTACTCATTCTTTACCCCTTCTCACCACCATCCTCCTTTCCTAACTACTACTCATTCTTTACCCCTCCTCACCACCATCCCCCTTCCCGACTACTACTCATTCTTTACCCTTCCTCACCACCATTCCCCTTCTCAACTACTACTCATTCTTTACCCCTTCTCACCACCCTCCTCCCTTCCCAACTACTACTCATTCTTTACCCTTCCTCACCACCATTCCCCTTCTCAACTACTACTCATTCTTTTCCCCTTCTCACCACCATCCTCCCTTCCTAACTACTACTCACTCTTTACCCCTCCTCACCACCATTCCCCTTCTCAACTACTACTCATTCTTTACCCCTTCTCACCACCATCCCCCTTCCCAACTACTACTCATTATTTACCCTTCCTCACCACCATCCCCCTTCCCAACTACTACTCATTCTTTACCCCTTCTCACCACCATCCTCCCTTATCCACCTACTACTCATTCTTTACCCCTTCTCACCACCATCCCTCTTCCCAACTACTACTCATTTTTTTCCCCTTCCTCACCACCATCCCCCTTCCCAACTACTACTCATTCTTTACCCCTTCTCACCACCCTCCTCCCTTCCCAACTACTACTCATTTTTTACCCATCCTCACCATCATCCCCCTTCCCAACTACTACTCATTCTTAACCCCTCCTCACCACCATCCCCCCATTCCCACCAACTACTCATTCTTTACCCCTTCTCACCACCATCCCCCTTCCCAACTACTACTCATTCTTTACCCTTCCTCACCACCATTCCCCTTCTCAACTACTACTCATTCTTTACCCCTTCTCACCACCATCCTCCTTTCCTAACTACTACTCATTCTTTACCCCTCCTCACCACCATCCCCCTTCCCAACTACTACTCATTCTTTACCCTTCCTCACCACCATTCCCCTTCTCAACTACTACTCATTCTTTACCCCTTCTCACCACCCTCCTCCCTTCCCAACTACTACTCATTCTTTACCCTTCCTCACCACCATTCCCCTTCTCAACTACTACTCATTCTTTTCCCCTTCTCACCACCATCCTCCCTTCCTAACTACTACTCACTCTTTACCCCTCCTCACCACCATTCCCCTTCTCAACTACTACTCATTCTTTACCCCTTCTCACCACCATCCCCCTTCCCAACTACTACTCATTATTTACCCTTCCTCACCACCATCCCCCTTCCCAACTACTACTCATTCTTTACCCCTTCTCACCACCATCCTCCCTTATCCACCTACTACTCATTCTTTACCCCTTCTCACCACCATCCCCCTTCCCAACTACTACTCATTTTTTACCCATCCTCACCATCATCCCCCTTCCCAACTACTACTCATTCTTAACCCCTCCTCACCACCATCCCCCTTCCCAACTACTACTCATTCTTTACCCCTTCTCACCACCATCCTCCCCTAACCACCTACTACTCATTATTTACCCCTTCTCACCCCCCCCCTTCCCAACTACCCCTTCTCACCACCACCACCCCTTCCCAACTACTACTTATTCTTTACCCCTCCTTACCACCATCCTCCCTTCCCACCTACTACTCATTCTTTACCCCTTCTCACCACCATCCCCCTTCCCACCTACTACTCATTCTTTACCCCTTCTCACCACCATCCCCCTTACCCCTTCATATTATTACCTCCACAGTTCCTTGCATAGAAAATACACACACGTTTGCTGCAGAAAGTCAAGATGTTTCTTTTATTTCTGTATTCAGTGTATAAATGCACAGGCTGGACAAGTTATTTTCCTCATTAAAATTAATATGTTAAAAAAAAATTGCCCAAGTTTCTTATTTTCACTTGTTTTTATTCTCTAATCTATGATGACAGTCAGATTTATACTTATCCACAGCAATGGGTTTTCTGCTACTGTGGTCTGATATAAACAACCATTAATCACTAGACGCACCAACAGCCATTCCGGGCAAATATCCAGACTTCATAGCTGTCAAAGTCACAATTTGGGTTCCTCCAAGAAAGACCGTTATCTTTCACAGTCTCTTTTCTCAATGGCAGAAGCAGTTTCCACGGCTTGTCCCTGACGGCTATCACCACTGTACCCTATGGGAGATATATATATATATATATATATATATATGCAGAGGGATCCCTATGTCATTATTGTACCATTTGTAGTGTTTGTTATCCCCACGATCCCTACACCCTCACAATCTCCTGTCACTTCTTCTGCCGCCGTAAGCCTAAACATCAGTAGCTCCGGCCGTGTCTCTGGGAGTTTGTTAAATATTGATCGTCACGCTGCTTTCGGTGTCCCGCACGCCGTACCAGCCCTTCCAGCCATTAGAGTCTTGACCGCCATGTTTGAAACTTATGTAGCGCACCCCAGGGCCGTAGTTGGAGAATGTATGTCCGATCTGTAGTGCCAAAAAAAAATCCAGAGAATCAGATGTATAGGAACATTATTTATTTACGGTATAGTAATCTTCTATTAACAGTAGATGAGAAAGATCAGGAATTATCTTATACTATTCCCGACGAGTAGCTTCCGGCCAGCACGCTAAAGCTGCGCTGGCCGGGAGCTACTGCTAAAGTGCAAAAGCATCGCAACTGTTCGATGCTTGTGCACTTCTGCGGGGGGGGGGGGGGCGGCACTGACATGCGGGGCGGGATAGCCCTGTGATGGGCGGTTTGTCAAGTGACTTATGCAGTGCGTTCCATCAGCGGGAGTTACCCGTAGTGTGACGCGCAGCAGGACCGGCCTACGGGACAGCGGCCCGGGAAAGCGGGTAACGGTGGTGATTGGTGACTTGTGAGTATAAGTAGTGCTCTCAGGTGATGTAAAGTTTACGCTGCACGCAGACACTTTTTCAGGAGTGTACCAGTGGCTATCAACTGCTTCTAACTGACGAGTATATGCTGAGCCTAGCACTTAATGTTTATTTGATATATGGAGTAAAAACTGCTTGAAATTCGACAGTGTGCTGGTTCTGTCCTTACCTTAACCCTGGAGTTGCGGGATGGATATGTGATGAGATATATACATCTGGCCCTGAGGATGGAGAGGTTTTCTCCGAAACATGTCAATCTGTTGCCAATAAAGTAACTACGTTTGTTCCAGCCTGCTGAGTGCCGCCTATATACCTCTCTTTGCTATATATATATATATATATATATATATAGCAACATTCCAATATTCCAGGCTCTCACATTCTTTCATTCTAAATGTAACACAGATTAATCCCATGAACCTCACTCACCTGGTGCCAGTAGTTCTCCAGGGACTCGGGGATGCTGATTGGGCCGCTCTTGTACTCGGCGATCACCTGATGACTGTCACCCAGCTGCACAGTCAGCTCATAGCTTGATCCGGTATCAGCACGCGATCCGTACCTGCAATAATTCCATGTACCGTGATTACTGGCCGGTATACCTTACACATGGGCACAGAGACTGTGGGAGGAGGGCAGGAGAACTGCCCCATCATACTATACACATAACACATCTATGGCATGCTGTGACTGTGGGAATACAGGTGCTATGCTGATTACTCTGCTCCTGTAAGGTAATCATGGTTATATTGCAGTAGGTGTGGGGGCAATATGCATTAGGTCTGGGGGCAATATGCAGGCAGTTTTGGGGCGGTAGGCGTGGGGGGCAGTATACGTTTGGCCGGGTGGCGGTAGGCGTGGGCGGCGGTATGCGGTTGGCATGGGGGGCAGTATGCGGTAAGTGTGGGGTGCAGTATGCAGTTGGCGTGGGGGGCGGTAGGCGTGGGGGGCAGTAGGCACGGAGGCAGTATGCGGTAGGTGTGGGGGGCAGTATGCGGTTGGCGTGGGGGGCAGTAGGCGCGGGGGCAGTATGCGGTAGGTGTGTGAGCAGAGCCTCTCGTCTTACCAGTCGCTGATGACAATGCACGGTTTGTTGTGGTCCAATACCTCTCTTGTATATCCTTCCTTAAGGAGATCAATGAGCTGAGATTTGCTGCACCACCTGAAAGTCAGCAATGACAGGGAAACGCAGCTGTCACCATGTACAAATGACTGCATACAGCTTGTTACTCCTCCTTCTCACACACTACATGACAGATATCATAGAACTTATCTAAGTGTGGATGCTTAAACTTCTTACAAGTTGTCATGTACTTGCAGGTGGTGCAGTTGTAGCAGCTGTAACAGCCCGGGGGTTTAACATAAATGTTAGGTCCAATTGTTTTACCCATACCAGAAATATCAGCCTCAGCTAGCCTATCCTTCAGGTTCCGTCCCTTCCGGAACGCCGCCATAGGTCTGACATTACTAAAGCACGGAAGATCTCTGTCGGTTTTAACAATGAGCCAAAGGGCCTGAGTTGCTCATTTAATAATCGGACTGGCTACCGTGTAGGTACTGACCCAGGAGATAGTGTTTTCCGTATGGCGTACAACTGGTTGTAACAATCGAGATCGGGGCATCTTCAATACTTTCTCCTTTTGCGTAAGTAGTAATTTAGAATCATACCCACATGCAATAAATTTACCAATAAGATCATCTAGTCTAGAAGAGATCCTCATAGGATCACTCACTACCCTGGCTATACGCATCATCTGAGAGAGAGGCAGTCCCTGTTTTAATGCCACCGGGTGATGACTATCTGCCCTGAGAAAAGTGTTACGGTCAACATTCTTAAAATAGACATCAGTACTTATTGTGCCATTACTAATCCTCACTTCCATATCCAGAAAATTCATAACTTCAGTGCTGCAAGAATAAGTATATTTGATGAGTGAGTCTAAACCATTCACTTCCTGCATTAGGTTCTCAAAGTCTGCCATACCCCCGCTCCACAGAATGAAAATGTCATCTATGTACCGGGAGTACAGCAGAATGTTCCGACACACTTCAACCCGATTGAGAACATTTGTTCTTCTAACTGAAACATAAAAACATTTGCATATGAAGGGGCCACAACCGACCCCATGGCACAACCACGAAGCTGCAAAAAAAAACTTGTCATCAAACAGAAAATAATTTCTAAATAGGGTTAATTTTAGTAATTGCAAAAATAAATCATGACTGAAAATTTCTGGATCAAGAAAATCATCAAGAAAAATGTGCATAGCCTCCACACCTTCCACATGTCTTATGGAGGTATACAGGCTACAAACATCTAAACAGCACATCATAGTGCCAGCAGGCACTGACTGAAACCCAAGTAATAGGTTAATGAAACTTGTCGTGTCCTTGAGGAAGGATTTATTAAGTGGAAGTAATGGTTTCAAGGTGAAGTCCAATGAAGGGCAATGTTCTGGAACAACGAATCTCGAGCAGATATGATCGGCCTCCCGGGAGGGTTGACACTATCCTTGTGCAATTTCGGAAGTCTATACAGCACCGGCGTACAAGGAAACTTCTTCAGTAGTACCTTATGTAGAGTTGATGTAATTAGGCCATCATGAACAGCCATATCCAGACTGTCACCTAACTCTTTAAGATATTCTTTGGTCGGATCGTGTGGAAGCTGCACATACACTTCAGAGTCAGCCAACTGGCGTTCAATTTCTCTTCTGTAGTCATCCAAATTTTGGACTACTATGGCCCCACCTTTGTCCGCAGATCTTATTATGATGTCTTCATATTTGCCCATATTTTTAAGATCTTCAGATTTTTCATTGGACAAATTCAATTGAATCTTGGCAGGTGCTGACACAAACTTGGACACTGATTCGTCCAGTAACCTATTGAAGGTTTTAATTGATGAATTAATCAACACTGGATCAAACGATGACTTAGAGCAAGAACGTATGAACCCATCAAGTCCAGATGCAACAACAGAGCTTGGTTTGTGCTGATAGTATTCTTTGAGCCGCAACTTATGCGCCAATTTATGTTGATCACACTTCCAATCAAAATCGTTGTGCAGATTGGTTGGCACAAAAGACAAGCCTTTCTGTAATACATGCAGTTCAGCATCTGTAAGGACACTGTCACAAACCTCGGGCAGCGGCGACCGCGCTTGTCCCTGCGGGTGGCCTGGTCTGCCCGGCGCCTCTCTTCCCCTGACGGTCTCCGGCTTCAGCGGCGGGTCGGCGCTGCTCTCCGGCGGAAGCAAGGACGCCGCCATCACAAGCGAGGGCAAGGAGGCGGAGCAGGTCTGACGTCACCTGCCTGCTCCGCCAATCAGGCTAGGGCGGGGAATTTAAAATCAGATACCAGGCAGAGATCCGGTGCCTGAGTATCTTCGTTTCTCCTGCGGAAGCTGTGATTCCAGAGCTCCCTCGTCCCTGCAAGCATCCTGTGCTTCCAAGCATCCTGTGCTTCCAAGCATCCTGTGCCTCCAAGCATCCTGTGCCTCCAAGCATCCTGTGCCTCCAAGCATCCTGAGCCTCCAAGCATCCTGAGCCTCCAAGCACCTCGTGCCTCCAAGCACCTCTGTGCCTCCAAGCACCTCCGTGCCTCCAATTATCTCCGTGCCTCCAATTATCTCCGTGCCTACAAGCACCTCGTGCCTCCAAGCACCTCGTGCCTCCAAGCACCTCTGTGCCTCCAAGCACCTCGTGCCTCCAAGCACCTCTGTGCACCTCCGTGCCTCCAAGCACCTCCGTGCCTCCAAGCACCTCCGTGCCTCCAGTTACCTCCGTGTCTCCAAGCACCTCGTGCCTCCAAGCACCTCATCCCTCCAAACACCTCGGTGTCTTCAAACACCTCCGTGCCTCCAAGCGCCTCCAAGCACCTTCGTGCCTCCAGTTACCTCCGTGTCTCCAAGCACCTCGTGCTTCCAAGCACCTCATTCCTCCAAACACCTCGGTGTCTCCAAACACCTCCGTGCCTCCAAGCACCTCCGTGCCTCCAAGGGCCTCCCAGCACTCCCTGTACTCCCAGCACCTCAGTGCCTCCAATACCACAGTGTCTCCAATATCTCAGTACCCCAGCCTTCAGTATTTCTACAAGTCTTGTCTTACAGGAGACCTTCAAGAATTCCTCTGGGCCTCCCGCCTGCCGTCTTAGTCCTGCATGAGGAAGACCTACATCCGGCCATCTCTACTACGACCCAGTGGCGGTTCCTCTTCCCGGTCATCGGAAGAAGCCCCGAGTCCACAACACTCCCAAACCAGGTCAGTGATAGTATACTCAGGCCACATGGACTCGGGGAATCGGAACACGGACTCGAGTGCCATCCAGAACCTGGCTTCTCGAGTGCAAAGTCAGGAAGCAGCGCAAGGCCAGGTGATGCAGTACCTCCAGCAGTTGTCCGGGCGTCTGGATCAGATTCAGGCGTCTCTGGCCTCAGTAATTCCGGCACCTGTTCCAGTAGTCGCACCAGTTGCCGTTGCCAGCAATGTTCAACCATCGGCCGGTGTCACTCCACGCCTTCAGTTGCCTACTCCGTCCCGCTATAATGGGAATCCCAAAAATTGTCGTGGTTTCTTGAACCAATGCGAGGTACATTTCGAGCTACTTGCACACAACTTTCCTACAGACCGGTCCAAGGTAGCATATATTATTTCTCTGTTGGAAGGTTCTGCTTTGGATTGGGTGTCTCCATTATGGGAACGATCTGATCCCATGGTTTCCAACTACACCAACTTCATCTCGTCCTTTCGAAGGATTTTCGACGAGCCCGGCAGAATGACCACTGCTTCTTCCGATTTGCTCCGTGTTCGGCAGGGCGCCCGTTCCGTGGGCCAGTACGTGGTTCATTTCCAGACCATTGCTACCGAACTACGCTGGAATAATGACGCCCTGAGAGCTGCCTTCTGGAACGGTCTTTCCGACCGGCTAAAAGATGAGCTGGTTACTAGAGATCTGCCGGATCCATTAGAAGATTTGATTTCCCTTTGCGTCAAGGTGGATCTTCGGATGCAGGAGCGTGGAAGAGAACGTAGCCGTTCGGATCGTTCCAGGTTCCGGAATCCTACTCCTAGGCCGGTGGCCTCACCTAGCTCAGAAGAGCCCATGCAAATTAACCGCTCCCGACTGTCTCCGGAAGAACGACAGCGTCGTCGTGAGGGTAAACTCTGCCTTTACTGTGGAGCCGCAGATCATTTTCTTAAATCTTGTAAAGCCCGTCCGGGAAACGGGCAGGCCTAGCTTGTTCCGGAGGAGTCAAGCTGGGAGTTACGACAAAAGCTTCTCCAACTTCGGACTGCTTGCTTCCAGTAACTCTAGTCTCCAATTCAGTCTCCAGGTCTTGTGAAGCCCTATTGGATTCCGGAGCTGCAGGGAACTTCGTTTCTTCCTTCTGTGCCCAAAGTTTGGGTTTAAAGTTACGGCCTATCGAGCGGCCAATTTCACTGACGGCTATCAACGGGACTAGAATTTCCAAAGGTCTTATAATGTGGCGCACGGGGCCAGTTAAGCTGCAGGTCGGGGCTCTACATCAGGAAGATTTGGAACTCTTGGTAATCCCAGAAATGCCCCATGATCTGGTTCTTGGAATGCCTTGGCTGAAAAGTCATAATCCCCACATCGACTGGAAGTCGTCACAAATTCTGTCCTGGAGTCCCTTTTGTCACACTAACTGTCTTACTCCTGTTTGTCCGCTCCGTGTTACCTCCAAAACGGATGAAGAGCACATTCCGGAGGCATATCAAGGGTACAAGGACGTATTTTCGGAACAAGCTGCTGACCTGTTACCACCTCACAGGCCTTGGGACTGCCCTATTGACCTTGTCCCAGGGAAGACGCCACCTCGTGATCGCACATATCCTCTGTCTCTTCCCGAGACTCAAGCCATGTCGGAGTATATTAAGTCCAATATGCTCAAGGGATTCATTCGCCCCTCTTCCTCCCCTGCTGGTGCAGGCTTCTTTTTCGTGAAGAAAAAGGACGGGGGGTTGAGACCATGCATCGACTACCGCGGCCTAAACGACATTACTATTAAGAATAAATACCCCTTGCCACTAATCACAGAGTTATTTGATAGGGTTCGTGGTGCCCGCATTTTTTCAAAACTCGACTTGAGAGGAGCTTATAATCTTATACGCATCCGAGAGGGGGATGAATGGAAGACTGCCTTTAATACCCGAGATGGGCATTACGAATACTTGGTGATGCCGTTTGGTCTTAGTAATGCTCCCGCGGTTTTCCAGGGATTCGTCAACGAAATCTTTCGTGATATGCTGTATCAGAGCGTTGTGGTATATCTGGACGACATACTGATTTTTTCCAAGAATCTTGTCGAACACAGGACTCAAGTCAAAGAGGTGCTACACCGTTTACGAGAGAATCATCTCTACGCCAAGCTTTCCAAATGTACCTTTGAAGTAACATCTATTCCGTTCCTCGGTTATGTCATCTCGGGGACGGAGCTTCGCATGGATCCGGAAAAGTTGTCGGCCATTCGTGACTGGACTCAGCCTCTTTCCCTGAAAGCAATACAAAGGTTCCTGGGCTTTGCGAACTACTACAGGAAATTCATTAAGGGTTTCTCCACCATTGTTGCGCCCATTACTGCCCTGACGAGGAAGGGTTCTAATCCTAGTTTGTGGCCTCCGGAAGCCATTGTAGCTTTTTCTCGCCTAAAGTTAGCTTTCATGACGGCTCCAGTTCTCCAACAACCAAATTTCGAGGAACCCTTCTTCTTAGAAGTTGATGCATCTTCAGTCGGGGTTGGGGCTGTTCTCTCCCAGTATTCCTCTGATAAAAAATTACATCCGTGTGGTTTCCATTCTCGTAAATTCTCTCCAGCCGAACGAAATTACACTATTGGAGACCAGGAACTCTTGGCAATCAAATCTGCCTTGGAAGAATGGAGATATCTTCTAGAAGGGGCTAAACATGTGTTTACCATCTACACGGATCACAAGAATTTGCTGTACATCAAATCCGCACAATGCTTGAATCCTCGCCAGGCGAGATGGGCACTTTTCTTTTCCCGATTCTCGTTCATTATCAAGTACCGGGCCGGGACTCTCAATATTAAAGCAGATGCGCTTTCTCGTTCACAAGTTCCCACAGACGAGGATGAACCTCCGGAGCGGGGTTTAATTCTGAATCCAGTTTCTGTCTCTGCTGCTTTAACTACTCCAGCTCCTCCTCCTGGAAGAATGTCCGTGCCAGCTAGATTCCGCCCAGGAATACTACTGTGGGCCCATAACTCCAAGTTTTCCGGTCATCCCGGCGCTCAGAAGATGTACAAGTTTCTGCAAAGGTCTTACTGGTGGAACACCATGAGGAAGGATGTACAAGATTGCGTTAATTCGTGTCCCCAATGTACACAACATAAATCTCCTCGTCTGCCTCCTGCAGGGTTACTTCGTCCTCTGCCTATCCCTGTGAGACCCTGGACTCACATTTCCATGGACTTCATCACTGACTTGCCTTGTTCCAAGGGTTGCAACACCGTTTGGGTTATCGTTGACCGTTTTTCGAAGATGGCACACTTTGTGCCCTTGACTGGTCTCCCGACAGCACCGAAACTGGCTCTATTGTTTATCCGAGAACATTTTCGTTTGCATGGGTTGCCACAAGAGATTGTTTCTGACCGTGGAGTACAGTTCACCGCCAGGTTTTGGAAAGCCCTTTGTACAACTCTACACATTAAACTTAAGTTTTCGTCTGCTTATCATCCCCAAACAAATGGGCAAACGGAACGAGTCAATCAAGATCTAGAGACTTTTCTTCGTTTGTATCTCTCTCCTTCACAGGACAACTGGGTGGAGTTGTTGCCTTGGGCGGAGTTTGCCCATAACCATTTGTTTCATTCTTCCACTGGGGAATCACCATTTTTCGTCAACTACGGGTTCCATCCCCGTGTTCCGGAATTTCCAAGCCTTCCGATAATAGAGGTTCCTGCTGTAGCGTCCACTCTACGACACTTTGGACAAATTTGGAGAAAGGTTCATGCTAATCTTAAGCAGGTTTCTGTTCGGTACAAGTTCTTCGCAGATAAGAAACGGCAAGCCGCACCTCAATATAAAGTTGGGGACAGGGTATGGCTGTCCACACGGAATCTCCGGTTGAAGGTGCCCACCATGAAATTTGCTCCAAGGTTCATCGGTCCTTACCCTGTGCTACAAGTCTTAAATCCTGTGGTCTGTAAACTGGGTTTGCCTGCCCATCTTCGAATACCTAACGCCTTTCATGTTTCTCTACTCCGTCCCCTCATTCTGAATCGGTTCCACTCAGCACTCCCTAGGCCAACGTCCGTAGTGGCAGAAGCTGGAGCGGAGTTTGAAATCAAAGCTATTCTTGACTCTCGTTATCTTCATAAAAAATTACAGTACTTGGTGGACTGGAAGGGTTATGGTCCTGAGGAGAGAAGTTGGATTGGGGCTACTGAAGTAACGGCTCCTCGTCTGATTCGGATCTTCCACTCCAGACATCCGACTAAGCCCGGGAAGTGTCCAGGGGCCACTCCTGGAGGAGGTGGTACTGTCACGAACCTCGGGCAGCGGCGACCGCGCTTGTCCCTGCGGGTGGCCTGGTCTGCCCGGCGCCTCTCTTCCCCTGACGGTCTCCGGCTTTAGCGGCGGGTCGGCGCTGCTCTCCGGCGGCTTCCCGGAAGCAAGGACGCCGCCATCACAAGCGAGGGCAAGGAGGCGGAGCAGGTCTGACGTCACCTGCCTGCTCCGCCAATCAGGCTAGGGCGGGGAATTTAAAATCAGATACCAGGCAGAGATCCGGTGCCTGAGTATCTTCGTTTCTCCTGCGGAAGCTGTGATTCCAGAGCTCCCTCGTCCCTGCAAGCATCCTGTGCTTCCAAGCATCCTGTGCTTCCAAGCATCCTGTGCCTCCAAGCATCCTGTGCCTCCAAGCATCCTGTGCCTCCAAGCATCCTGAGCCTCCAAGCATCCTGAGCCTCCAAGCACCTCGTGCCTCCAAGCACCTCTGTGCCTCCAAGCACCTCCGTGCCTCCAATTATCTCCGTGCCTCCAATTATCTCCGTGCCTACAAGCACCTCGTGCCTCCAAGCACCTCGTGCCTCCAAGCACCTCTGTGCCTCCAAGCACCTCTGTGCCTCCAAGCACCTCGTGCCTCCAAGCACCTCTGTGCCTCCAAGCACCTCTGTGCCTCCAAGCACCTCAAAGCACCTCCGTGCCTCCAAGCACCTCCGTGCCTCCAGTTACCTCCGTGTCTCCAAGCACCTCGTGCCTCCAAGCACCTCATCCCTCCAAACACCTCGGTGTCTTCAAACACCTCCGTGCCTCCAAGCACCTCCGTGCCTCCAAGCACCTTCGTGCCTCCAGTTACCTCCATGTCTCCAAGCACCTCGTGCTTCCAAGCACCACATTCCTCCAAACACCTCGGTGTCTCCAAACACCTCCGTGCCTCCAAGCACCTCCGTGCCTCCAAGGGCCTCCCAGCACTCCCTGTACTCCCAGCACCTCAGTGCCTCCAATACCACAGTGTCTCCAATATCTCAGTACCCCAGCCTTCAGTATTTCTACAAGTCTTGTCTTACAGGAGACCTTCAAGAATTCCTCTGGGCCTCCCGCCTGCCGTCTTAGTCCTGCATGAGGAAGACCTACATCCGGCCATCTCTACTACGACCCAGTGGCGGTTCCTCTTCCCGGTCATCGAAGAAGCCCCGAGTCCACAACACTCCCAAACCAGGTCAGTGATAGACACGATTAGATAAATTAAAGATCAAAGTGTCTTCTTTTTGTCTGCATTTCTTACCCCTTTTGTTCTGGACACCCCTGCGGGTGGCAGGTCGTCTTGAGGGGTTGACTTCTCTCTGGCCTGACCTAAAGGGACATTTGTGCTCATACTTGGGTCATCAGAATCAGATATAAAGAATTCACTGTCGCTGTGACTTCTGGGAGTACTAGGACTAGGGCACTTTTTGTTCCAGGGCCTCTGTCTTTGATTATGGGATGTGCTACGCCATTCTTCCTTATCACTAGTTTACTACCCGACAGCCACCGATACACATAGGTGTCTTCATAATCATTGTCGACAGTGGATTTCTTATTGCGCTTGAACTTAACCAACTCTTTGCGATATTGGTCACAATTCTGTTGTAATTTAGAGCTCCAGCTCGAATTCACAGGATCATTCAGCAATTTTTTAGACCCTTTTTCCAGAGATTTAATCTTAACACGTGCGCTCTCCAATTCATGTCGTGATTCATCAATCACTAGGACCATCAAGTCCAGTGCACATCGGTTTAGAATACCGACCCATTTTCTGACAGGATTGTTCCTACCAATAGTAGGCGTATTTCTACATCGAAAACCTTGTGGGATTTTTCTTTCTCTGTAATACTCAGATAATGATGACGCATGAAGCATGTAATCATTCTCACGGCGTTTGAGCTTAAATAGTCGGAAATAGAGATCTTCAATGCTTTCTTTAGGATCATTCCCAGGCACTTTTTCATTGAATAGAATCCCCTCCACCTGTTCATCGGTGAAGCTAAAAGTCTCATTTTGGGGGATTGCAAAATTCTGGCACCCTACCAGATCCTGGGAACCAGAAGGGCCTGCCTGCTCCATAATGATCCTACTACAGTCCACTGTGTGCAGACAACACGCTGTACAGACACTGCTCCCTTGAGTCTTCACCAGAACACTGCTGCAGTGACCCACGTGAAGTTTTAAAAACAACGAACGAGATGGATGTCTGTTATTATCCAAATAGAACAAATGATCCTAGAGGTACCATGCCACTCAGATCTCTACATGAAACATGAAAAGAGACCCCAAAACATACAGTCCCATGACGGCCGGCACTCAGCTGTAAATAGCAACATGCCCCGGTGCCCTAGTCCAAAGTAGTATACTGGTCCAAACGGGATAGGATGGCTCTACATCGTTCGGCCATTCATCTCTCAGGAAAAAATTTGGATCAACCTGTGGCATGTCACTTTAGGGATAAGGGTCACCCCTTGTCCCCATTGCGACACTTCATGATTGATCATTTCCCGCTGTCTGCGAGGGGGGGAGATGGTCAGAAGATGTTATTGTTGGCTGAGTCGAGATGGATCTTCCGGCTCCATACGATGGTCCCTGATGGTCTTAATGACAAGATAAATTGGAACACCTTGATGTAATTTCTTTCTAGTCAGATTAGATCATGGTGGTTTTTTGCTTATAGGCTTTGGAATTTGGGGACTATATACACTCTCTTTGCAGTATTGACATCTATGTATATATAAACTTAAATATGTACTGTATTTACTGTATTTATTGTACTGTGTACTCTTCTCTTGTGTTGCGGTTATTACACAAAGCTGGTGTTTATTTTCACGTTATGTTTGTAATGGTGCTTATGTATTTTTTACTTTAGGTCCCAGACCTCCAGCCCTATTTGCAGATCCCCAGTGATGACGTTGCCTGCATGTGCCACACTGTGCAACGCAAGCTAACGGGTTGCCTTGACGACCATGGGAAGCAGCGGCCAGGAAGCGCATCATGCGGGACGACCTTCGGCTGGGCGACGCGCGGCGGGCGGGTGAGACGGGGACCTGCTGCTATTTAATGTGGGTAAGTGTGCTGTTATGTTTGTGTATGATATGTCTTGATAAAAGGGCGTCAGCTCCGAAACGTTGATTAATCATAATTTGAGCACTTTGTTTTTTTTGCCTCTCGGAGTGCCTTTAATTGTTTCCCGTTTGGACCAGCATATATATATATATATATATATATATATATATATCTCACTTAAAAGGGATAAGACCTTTCTCGCGCATATATGGTATGGAGAGCTACACCTTAGGGAAAGATACCCCCTGTTAGATGGGATATGATATTGGAAAAGATAGGGAAAAGATTTCCCCAGGGAGCTTGTTGTCCTTTGATATGTACAAGTTTACTAATACAATTTTAAAATTTAAGTTTTATTATTATTTAAAACATACAATTGATAAAAACTGATTGACAATTTTTCCAGGTTGACAATAAGATGTATTTGTACAAACAATAGTTGTGTTGATATTATTCCATTTCAATCAAAAAACAGTAAATGTTCTTTCCTGAAGCAATGACAGAGATCCAGTCCTAACCCAACGCGTTTTGTCCTACAGACTTCATCAGGGGTACAGTATGGTCAAATGATCAAAATTTGGACAAATATCTTTTGTGTCTTCAAAGGCAATATAATCATTTTTTTAAATAGTATTGGACCAGATTTCACCGTATGGAATATTCCAGATTTCGATCTATAGCCAGAGAAGCCTCCAACACAGCTAGAGGCTCCAGAGGAAAGCCTAGAAAACCAGCAGTTGCTGTGTCTCAGGACTAGAACACCAGTTCTGCTTCTGCAAAAACTTCAGCATGACGGTGCCCACCCACCCCGAGGAGATCTCGTGGTGGGAGCTCGGTTACATCACTTCAATCATATCTGGGACGGTTCTTGCCAAGATGCTTGAGTAAGGGACCTTATCTCTCAGGGCTACAAGCTGGAGTTCGACGGAACTCCCCAACGATTTTTCAAATCAGGCTTACCAGTTTTGGGAAGTATGCGTGGTACGCTACTACTGGCCATAATGAAGTTGATCCAGTCCCAGGTCATTGTTCCAGTACCACTCCTGCAACAAGGACAGGGTTACTACTCCAGTCTGTTTGTAGTACCGAAACCAGATGGGTCTGTGAGACCCATTCTGAATCTGAAGTCCTTGAAGCCTTACCTAAAGGTTTTCAAATTCAAGATGGAATATTTGAGGGCAGTGATCGCAAGCCTGGTTCAACAGGAATTCCTAGTGTCCCTGGACATCAAGGACACTTATCTACATATTCCAAGTTGGCCTCCTCATCAGGCCTATCTGAGGTTCGCCCTGCTGAATGATCACTACCAATTTCAGGCATTACCCTTCGGCCTGTCTACAGCTCCGAGGGTGTTCACGAAGGTGATGGGAGAAATTATGTTTCAACTCAAGGTCCAGGGAGTCAATGTGATGCCATACCTGGAAGATCTCCTGATAAAAGCGAGCTCCAGGGAGCTTCTATTGTTCCATATAGATCGCACTATCCATCTTCTATCTCACCACAGGTGGATCCTCAATCTACAGAAGTCCCACCTGGAACCATCTCAGCGGCTCCTGTTTCTGGGGATGCTACTGGATACTGCAGCACAGAAAGTGTTCCAGAGGTCAAAGCGAGAACGCTCCAGGAAATGGTTTGCATGGTACTCACACCTGCTCGAGTCTCCGTCCATCTTTGCATAAAATGACTGGGAAAGATGGTGGCCTCCTATGAGGTGATACAGTATGGAAGGTTCCACGCCAGACCCTTCCAATTGGACATCCTGAACAAGTGGTCCGGTTCCCATCTTCAGATGCACTGGATGATTCAGCTGTCACCCTGGGCCAGATTTACACTCCTGTGGTGGCTACAGTCTTCCAACCTCCTGGAAGGCTGAACCTTTGGGATTCAGGATTGGATCCTCCAGACAACAGATGTGAGTCTACAAGGATGGGGGCCTGTCACCCAGGGTGCGCAGTTCCAGGGCAGGTGGTCTGCCCAGGAGACCCTACTTCCAATCAACATTCTGGAACTGCAGGCTATCCACAATGCTCTGCTTCAGGCGTCTCTACTACGGGATCGAGCGATCCAGGTGCAGTTGGACAATGCCACGGCAGTGGCATAAATCAATCGACAAGAAGGGACAAAAAACAGGGCCTGCATGCGAGAAGTGTCAAGAATAGTCCTCTGGGAAGAAAGACATGCAAGAGCGCTGTCCGCAATCTTCATTCCGGGAGTGGACAAATGGGAGGCGGACTTCCTAAGTTGCCACGACCTCCACCCGGGGGGAGTGGATACTACACCCCCAGGTATTTCAACTGATCATCAACAGGTGGGATTGCCCACAGATCGACTTGATGATCTCTCATCTCAACAAGAAGCTTCGCTGCTATTGCTCACGAACCAGGGACCCTCAGGCAAGCGCAGTGGATGGGCTGACTTCGCCTTGGCCTTTCCAGCTGGTCTACCTGTTTCCTCCGATTCCTCTGGTCCCAAGGGTGCTCAAGCGGATCAGACATCAAAGAGTGGAAGCAATCTTGATTGCCCTGGATTGGCTCAGAAGAGCGTGGTAAGCGGCTCTTCTGGACATGTCCGTACAGGACCCTTGGCCTCTACCACTAAGAAGGGATCTTCTTCAACAAGGACCTTTCATCTAACTGGACTTATGGTGGCTTTGTTTGATGGCATGGAAGTTGAGCGGAACATCCTAGCTCACAAAGGGCTTTCCAAAAAGGTAATCGCCACTATGGTGCAAGCCAGAAAACCTGTGACGTCAAAACACTATCATCATATCTGGCGGAGATATGTCTCGTGGTGCGAGGAACGCAAATATCCCTCTGCGGAATTCCACTTAGGAAGGTTCCTACGTTTCCTACAGTCTGGAATAGAAAAGGCTTATGTCTGGGATCCATTAAGGTCCAGATTTCAGCACTTTCCATCTTTTTTACCGAAAAAGTTGGCTCTCTTGCCGGAAGTTCAGACCTTCTTGTAAGGGGTTCTTCACATACAACCTCCATTTGTGCCGCCTATGGCACCTTGGGATCTGGATGTTGTGTTATGCTTTCTACAGTCCTCCTGGTTTGAACCTCTGACGACGGTAGAGGATAAATACCTCATGTGGAAAACAGGGATGTTACTCGCTTCTGCTAGGCGTGTCTCAGAATTGGGGGCCTTGTTGTGCAAAAGTCCGTACTTGGTCTTTTACGAGAACAGAGCAAAGCTCAGGACTCGACAGCAGTTCCTGCCAAAGGTGGTCTCCACGTTTCACTTAAATTAGCCTATTGTGATTCCATCCAGTTCTGACACTGCTTCTCTTCTGGAGGCATTGGATGCTGTACAAGCCTTGAAAATCTATGTCAAGAGGACGGCTCGGATCAGGAAGATAGATTCCTTGTTCGTGTTGTAAGATGCGGAAAAAAAAGGGTTGCCCTGAGCAGTCCACTGCTCGTTGTATTAAGCTTACTATCCAACAGGCTTATGCATCGGTTCCACAGTCTCTGAAGGCCCACTCTACTAGATCGGTGGGTTCTTCCTGGGCGGCTGCCCGTGGAGTCTTGGCCCTACAACTATGCCGAGCTGCTACCTGGTCAGGGATGAACACCTTTGGGAAGTTCTACAAATTTGATACCTTGACAAAAGAGGATACCCAGTTTGGGCAGGCGGCACTGCAGTTGTCTCCGCACGCTCCCGCCCATACTGGAAGCTTTGGGACATCCCCATTGTACTAATTCTGTCCCCAATATCTCTTATGGATGCCAGAGAAAATAGGATTTTAAATACCTACCGGTAAATCCTTTTCTCGTAGTCCATAAGGGATAGTGGGTGCCCGCCTCTGTGCGGTGACTTTCTGCATGTTCCTGTTCAGCTGTTGCTGTTATCGTTGCCAGACTTTGCTGGCTAAGATTATGTATATGTTTCTAGACCTTGCTGGCTAAGTTATGTATTGGTGTGCTGGTGTTTAAATCTCACCACACCTGATGTAGTTATGTTCCTTCTCTCATGTATGTCATTCTCCTTCGGGCACTGTTTTACCTATAACTGAGCTGTAGGAGGAGGCATAGAGGGGAGGAGCCAGCACACCCAGTGGAATAATTTTAAAGTGCACTTGCTCCTTTGGACCCGTCTATACCCCATCTTACTAATTCTGTCCCCAATATCCCTTATGGACAATGAGAAAAGGATTTACCGGTAGGTATTTAAAATCCTATTTTTTGCAACAAGGCCTGGACTTAGGACTTCGTCTGGCCTCCCTCAAGGTTCACATATCTGCCTTGTCGGTGTGGTTTCAGCGGAAAATTGCATCTATTCCTGACGTTCATACATTCACTCAGGGCGTATTACAGATTCAACCTTCCTATGTCCCTCCTGTGGCTCCATGGGATTTGTCTGTTGTCCTGAAAGCCCTACAAGAGTCTCCATTTGAACCTCTTGAGACGGTGGACCTTAAGTGGCTCACTGCCATGGTCCTCTTTTTGCTATTGCCTCTGCTAGAAGGGTTTTGGACTTTGGTGCCTTGTCCTGAGGTCCACCCGTTCTGATATTTCATCATGACCGGGCGGTTCTTAGAACTCGCCCAGGTTATTTACCTAAGGTGATGTCATCTTTTCACCTTAACCAAGAGATTGTGGTTCTGGCCTTTATCTCTTCTGACTTGTCCTCCAAAGAGCTGTCTTTGGATGTGGTACGGGCTGTCGGTATATATGTGGAAAGGATTGCCTTTATCAGGAGGTCAGATTCCCTTTTTGTACTTTTTGGTTTTCACAAACGTGGCTGGGCTGTGAATAAGTAAACCTTGGCCAGATGGATTAGAATGGTGATTGTAGAAGCTTATGTACAGGCTGGTCTTCCAGCTCCTGCTGCTATCAAGGCCCATTCTACTCGGTCGGTTGGACCTTCTTGGGCAGCCCGCCTTGGCGCATCCGCAGAACAATTGTGCAAGGCAGCTACGTGGTCCTCTGTGAACACGTTCATTAGGTTCTATGCCTTTGATACTTCCGCCTCCCAGGATGCTTCCTTTGGACGCCGTACCTTATACCTGCTAAGGTGCGTCCCCTCCGATGAGGAACTGCTTTAGGACATCCCCGATGTTATTCCCTGTGGAATACCAGTGTACCCCCCTGCAGAAAAGGAGATTTATGGCAGACTTACCAGTTAAATCTCTTTCTGCAAGGTACACTGGATTCCACAGGGCTCCCACCCTGACGCACAAAGCTTCTTTGGGTTTGTATGGCATTAGCCGCTGGTCCCTTCTCCTGTTGTGAGAATTTGGTTCTATGTGACTAACATCTGCCGTTTCTCTTACCTGCTACTGCATTGGGCTGGTTAACGAAACTGAGCTCCAGTGCCTGAAGGCAGGGTTATAGAGGAGGCGGTGCAGTGCATTCTGGGAACAGTCAAAGCTTTAGCCTGTTGGTGCCTCAGATCAAGATCCAACTCTACACCCCCGATGTTATTCCCTGTGGAATCCAGTGTACCTCACAGAAAGAGATTTAACTATCTTAGGTCTACCATAAATCTCTTTTTACCCCTCCTAATCTCCATACCCCCTTCTTGCATACTACTAATTATTTACCCCTCCTTACCACCATCCCCCCGTTCCTGCATAGTATTCATTATTTAACCCTCCTCACCACCATCCCTCCTTTATGCATAACTACTCATTATTTACCCCTCCTCATCACCATACTACTCATTATTTAACCCTCCTCGCCACCATCCCCCCTTCTTGCATACTTCTCATTATTTACCCCTCCTCATCACCATCCCCCCTTCTTGCATACTACTCATTACTTACCCCTCCTCACCACCATCCCTCCTTCTTGCATACTACTCATTACTTACCCCTCCTCACCACCATCCCTCCTTCTTGAATACTACTCATTACTTACCCCTCCTCACCACATCCCCCTTCCTGCATACTACTCATTATTTACCCCTCCTCATCACCATCCTTCCTTATTGTATACTACTCATTACTTACCCCTCCTCACCACCATACCTCCTTCTTGCATACTACTAATTATTTACTACTCCTCACCACCATCCCCCCTTCTTGCATACTTCTCATTATTTACCCCTCCTCACCACCATCCCTCCTTCTTGCATACTACTCATTATTTGCCCCTCCTCACCACCATCCCTCCTTCTTGCATACTACTCATTATTTGCCCCTCCTCATCACCATCCCTCCTTCTTGCATACTACTCATTATTTAACCCTCCTCGCCACCATCCCCCCTTCTTGCATACTTCTCATTATTTACCCCTCCTCACCACCATCCCTCCTTCTTGCATACTACTCATTATTTGCCACTCCTCATCACCATCCCCCCTTCTTGCATACTACTCATTATTTACCCCTCCTCTCCACCATCCCCCTTCTTGCATACTACTCATTATTTGCCCCTCCTCATCACCATCCCCCCTTCTTGCATACTACTCATTATTTAACCCTCCTCTCCACCATCCCCCTTCTTGCATACTACTCATTATTTACCCCTCCTCGCCATTATAAGCCCTTCTTGCATACTACTCATTATTTACCCCTCCTCACCACCATCCCCCCTTCTTGAATACTACTCATTATTTACCCCTCCTCACCACCATCCCCCCTTCCTGCATACTACTCATTATTTACCTCTCCTCACCACCATCCCCCCTTCTTGCATACTACTCATTATTTACCCCTCCTCACCACCATCCCCCCTTCTTGCATACTACTCATTATTTAACCCTCATCACCATCCCCCTTCTTGCATACTACTAATTATTTACCCCTCCTCACCACCATCCCGCCTTCTTGCTAATAACTCATTATTTACCCCTCCTCACCACCATCCCCTTTCTTGCATACTACTCATTACTTACCCCTCCTCACCACCATCGCCTCTTTTTGCATACTACTCATTATTTACACCTCCTCACCACCATCCCTCCTTCTTGCATACTACTCATTATTTACCCCTCCTCACCACCATCCCTCCTTCCTGCATACTACTCATTATTTACCCCTCCTCATCACCATCCCCCATTCTTGCATACTACTCATTATTTACCCCTCCTCATCACCTTCCCCCTACTTGCATACTACTCATTATTTACCCCTCCTCTCCACAACCCCTCCTTTTTGCATAATACTCATTATTTACCCCTCCTCATCACCATCCCCCTTCTTGCATACTAATTATTTACACCTCCTCTCCACCATCCCGCCTTCTTGCTAATTACTCATTATTTACCCCTCCTCACCACCATCCCCCTTCTTGCATACTACTAATTATTTAACCCTCCTCATCACCATCCCCCCTTCTTGCATACTACTCATTATTTAACCCTCCTCGCCACCATCCCCCCTTCTTGCATACTTCTCATTATTTACCCCTCCTCACCCCCATCCCTCCTTCCTGCATACTACTCATTATTTGCCCCTCCTCATCACCATCCCCCCTTCTTGCATACTACTCATTATTTACCCCTCCTCTCCACCATCCCCCTTCTTGCATACTACTCATTATGTGCCCCTCCTCATCACCATCCCCCCTTCTTGCATACTACTCATTATTTACCCCTCCTCTCCACCATCCCCCTTCTTGCATACTACTCATTATTTACCCCTCCTCGCCATTATAAGCCCTTCCTGCATACTACTCATTATTTACCCCTCCTCATTACCATCCCCCCTTCTTGAATACTACTCATTATTTACCCCTCCTCACCACCATCCCTCCTTCCTGCATACTACTCATTATTTACCCCTCCTCACCAGCATCCCCCCTTCCTGCATACTACTCATTATTTACCTCTCCTCACCACCATCCCCCCTTCTTGCATACTACTCATTACTTACCCCTCCTCACCACCATCCCTCCTTCCTGCATACTACTCATTATTTACCCCTCCTCACCACCATCCCCCCTTCCTGCATACTACTCACTATTTACCTCTCCTCACCACCATCCCCCCTTCCTGCATACTACTCATTATTTACCCCTCCTCACCACCATCCCCTCTTTTTGCATACTACTCTTTATTTACCCCTCCTCACCACCATCCCCCCTTCTTGCATACTACTCATTATTTAACCCTCCTCGCCACCATCCCGCCTTCTTGCTAATTACTCATTATTTACCCCTCCTAACCACCATCCCTCCTTCTTGCATACTACTCATTACTTACCCCTCCTCACCACCATCCCCCCTTCTTGCATACTACTAATTATTTACCCATCCTCACCACCATCCCTCCTTCTTGCATACTACTCATTACTTAACCCTCCTCACCAGCATCCCCCCTTCCTGCATACTACTCATTATTTACCTCTCCTCACCACCATCCCCCCTTCTTGCATACTACTCATTACTTACCCCTCCTCACCACCATCCCCCCTTCTTGCATACTACTAATTATTTACCCCTCCTCACCACCATCCCCCCTTCTTGCATACTACTAATTATTTAACCCTCCTCACCACCATCCCTCCTTCTTGCATACTACTCATTATTTGCCCCTCCTCATCACCATCCCCCCTTCTTGCATACTACTCATTATTTAACCCTCCTCACCACCATCCCTCCTTCTTGCATACTACTCATTATTTGCCCCTCCTCATCACCATCCCCCCTTCTTGCATACTACTCATTATTTACCCCTCCTCTCCACCATCCCCCTTCTTGCATACTACTCATTATTTGCCCCTCCTCATCACCATCCCCCCTTCTTGCATACTACTCATTATTTACCCCTCCTCTCCACCATCCCCCTTCTTGCATACTACTCATTATTTACCCCTCCTCGCCATTATAAGCCCTTCTTGCATACTACTCATTATTTACCCCTCCTCATTACCATCCCCCCTTCTTGAATACTACTCATTATTTATCCCTCCTCACCACCATCCCTCCTTCTTGCATACTACTCATTACTTAACCCTCCTCACCAGCATCCCCCCTTCCTGCATACTACTCATTATTTACCCCTCCTCACCACCATCCCCCCTTCTTGCATACTACTCATTATTTACCTCTCCTCACCACCATCCCCCCTTCCTGCATACTACTCATTACTTACCCCTCCTCACCACCATCCCCTCTTTTTGCATACTACTCATTATTTACCCCTCCTCACCACCATCCCCCCTTCTTGCATACTACTCATTATTTAACCCTCCTCGCCACCATCCCCCCTTCTTGCATACTACTCATTATTTACCCCTCCTCACCACCATCCCTCCTTCTTTCATACTACTCATTATTTACCCCTCCTCACCACCATCCCTCCTTCTTGCATACTACTCATTATTTGCCCCTCCTCATCACCATCCCCCCTTCTTGCATACTTCTCATTATTTACCCCTCCTCTCCACCTTCCCCCTTCTTGCATACTACTCATTATTTGCCCCTCCTCATCACCATCCCCCCTTCTTGCATACTACTCATTATTTACCCCTCCTCTCCACCATCCCCCTTCTTGCATACTACTCATTATTTACCCCTCCTCGCCATTATAAGCCCTTCTTGCATACTACTCATTATTTACCCCTCCTCATTACCATCCCCCCTACTTGAATACTACTCATTATTTACCCCTCCTCACCACCATCCCTCCTTCTTGCATACTACTCATTACTTAACCCTCCTCACCAGCATCCCCCCTTCCTGCATACTACTCATTATTTACCTCTCTTCACCACCATCCCCCCTTCTTGCATACTACTCATTATTTAACCCTCATCACCATCCCCCTTCTTGCATACTAGTAATTATTTACCCCTCCTCACCACCATCCCGCCTTCTTGCTAATTACTCATTATTTACCCCTCCTCACCACCATCCCCCTTCTTGCATACTACTCATTACTTAACCCTCCTCACCACCATCCCTCCTTTTTGCATACTACTCATTATTTACCCCCTCCTCACCACCATCCCGCCTTCTTGCTAATTACTCATTATTTACCCCTCCTCACCACCATCCCCCTTCTTGCATACTACTCATTATTTACCCATCCTCACCACCATCCCCTCTTTTTGCATACTACTCATTATTTACCCCTCCTCACCACCATCCCTCCTTCCTGCATACTACTCATTATTTACCCCTCCTCACCACCATCCCTCCTTCCTGCATACTACTCATTATTTACCCCTCCTCACCACCATCCCTCCTTCCTGCATACTACTCATTATTTACCCCTCCTCACCACCATCCCTCCTTCCTGCATACTACTCATTATTTACCCCTCCTCACCACCATCCCCCCTTCTTGCATACTACTCATTATTTAACCCTCATCACCATCCCCCTTCTTGCATACTACTAATTATTTACCCCTCCTCACCACCATCCCACCTTCTTGCTAATTACTCATTATTTACCCCTCCTCACCACCATCCCCTTTCTTGCATACTACTCATTACTTACCCCTCCTCACCACCATCCCTCCTTTTTGCATACTACTCATTATTTACCCCTCCTCATCACCATCCCCCTTCTTGCATACTACTAATTATTTACCCCTCCTCACCACCATCCCGCCTTCTTGCTAATTACTCATTATTTACCCCTCCTCACCACCATCCCCCTTCTTGCATACTATTCATTATTTACCCCTCCTCACCACCATCCCCTCTTTTTGCATACTGCTTAATTATTTACACCTCCTCACCACCATCCCTCCTTCTTGCATACTACTCATTATTTACCCCTCCTCACCACCATCCCTCCTTCCTGCATACTACTCATTATTTACCCCTCCTCATCACCATTGTTCCTTATTGTATACTACTCATTACTTACCCCTCCTCACCACCATCCCTCCTTCTTGCATACTACTCATTATTTAACTCTCCTCACCACCATCCCTCCTTCTTGCATACTACTCATTACTTACCACTCCTCACCACCATCCCTCCTTCTTGCATACTACTCATTACTTACCCCATCCCTCCTTCTTGAATACTACTCATTACTTACCCCTCCTCACCACATCCCCCTTCCTGCATACTACTCATTATTTACCCCTCCTCATCACCATCCTTCCTTATTGTATACTACTCATTACTTACCCCTCCTCACCACCATCCCTCCTTCTTGCATACTACTCATTATTTGCCCCTCCTCATCACCATCCCTCCTTCTTGCATACTACTCATTATTTAACCCTCCTCGCCACCATCCCCCCTTCTTGCATACTTCTCATTATTTACCCCTCCTCACCGCCATCCCTCCTTCTTGCATACTTCTCATTATTTGCCCCTCCTCATCACCATCCACCCTTCTTGCATACTACTCATTATTTTCCCCTCCTCTCCACCATCCCCCTTCTTGCATACTACTCATTATTTACCCCTCCTCGCCATTATAAGCCTTATTTACCCCTCCTCATTACCATCCCCCCTTCTTGCATACTACTCATTATTTTCCCCTCCTCTCCACCATCCCCCTTCTTGCATACTACTCATTATTTACCCCTCCTCGCCATTATAAGCCTTATTTACCCCTCCTCATTACCATCCCCCCTTCTTGAATACTACTCATTATTTACCCCTCCTCATCACCATCCCTCCTTCTTGCATACTACTCATTACTTAACCCTCCTCACCAGCATCCCCCCTTCCTGCATACTACTCATTATTTACCTCTCCTCACCACCATCCCCCCTTCTTGCATACTACTCATTATTTACCTCTCCTCACCACCATCCCCCCTTCTTGCATACTACTCATTATTTACCTCTCCTCACCACCATCCCCCCTTCTTACATACTACTCATTATTTACCCCTCCTCACCACCATCCCCCCTTCTTGCATACTACTCATTATTTACCCCTCCTCACCACCATCCCCCCTTCTTGCATACTACTCATTATTTAACCCTCATCAACATCCCCCTTCTTGCATACTACTAATTATTTACCCCTCCTCACCACCATCCCGCCTTCTTGCTAATTACTCATTATTTACCCCTCCTCACCACCATCCCGCCTTCTTGCATACTACTCATTACTTACCCCTCCTCACCACCATCCCTCCTTTTTGCATACTACTCATTATTTACCCCTCCTCATCACCATCTCCCTTCTTGCATACTACTCATTATTTACCCCTCCTCTCCACCATCCCGCCTTCTTGTATACTACTCATTACTTACCCCTCCTCACCACCATCCCTCCTTTTTGCATACTACTCATTATTTACCCCTCCTCATCACCATCCCCCTTCTTGCATACTACTCATTATTTACGCCACCTCACCACCATCCCGCCTTCTTGCATACTACTCATTACTTACCCATCCTCACCACCATCCCTCCTTTTGCATACTACTCATTATTTTGCATACTACTTATTATTATTTACCCCTCCTCATCACCATCCCCCTTCTTGCATACTACTAATTATTTACCCCTCCTCTCCACCATCCCGCCTTCTTGCTAATTACTCATTATTTACCCCTCCTCACCACCATACCCCTTCTTGCATACTACTAATTATTTAACCCTCCTCATCACCATCCCCCCTTCTTGCATACTACTCATTATTTAACCCTCCTCGCCACCATCCCCCCTTCTTGCATACTACTCATTATTTACCCCTACTCACCACCATCCCTCCTTCTTTCATACTACTCATTATTTACCCTTCCTCACCACCATCCCTCCTTCTTGCATACTACTCATTATTTGCCCCTCCTCATCACCATCCCCCCTTCTTGCATACTACTCATTATTTACCCCTCCTCTCCACCATCCCCCTTCTTGCATACTACTCATTATTTGCCCCTCCTCATCACCATCCCCCCTTCTTGCATACTACTCATTATTTACCCCTCCTCTCCACCATCCCCCTTCTTGCATACTACTCATTATTTACCCCTCCTCGCCATTATAAGCCCTTCTTGCATACTACTCATTATTTACCCCTCCTCATTACCATCCCCCCTTCTTGAATACTACTCATTATTTACCCCTCCTCACCACCATCCCTCCTTCTTGCATACTACTCATTATTTACCCCTCCTCTCCACCATCCCCCTTCTTGCATACTACTCATTATTTACCCCTCCTCACCATTATAAGCCCTTCTTGCATACTACTCATTATTTACCCCTCCTCATTACCATCCCCCCTTCTTGAATACTACTCATTATTTACCCCTCCTCACCACCATCCCTCCTTCTTGCATACTACTCATTACTTAACCCTCCTCACCAGCATCCCCCCTTCCTGCATACTACTCATTATTTACCTCTCCTCACCACCATCCCCCCTTCCTGCATACTACTCATTATTTACCTCTCCTCACCACCATCCCCCCTTCTTGCATACTACTCATTATTTACCCCTCCTCACCACCATCCCCCCTTCTTGCATACTACTCATTATTTACCCCTCCTCACCACCATCCCGCCTTCTTGCTAATTACTCATTATTTACCCCTCCTCACCACCATCCCCTTTCTTGCATACTACTCATTACTTACCCCTCCTCACCACCATCCCTCCTTTTTGCATACTACTCATTATTTACCCCTCCTCATCACCATCCCCCTTCTTGCATACTACTAATTATTGACCCCTCCTCACCACCATCCCGCCTTCTTGCTAATTACTCATTATTTACCCCTCCTCACCACCACCCCCCTTCTTGCATACTACTCATTATTTACCCCTCCTCACCACCATCCCCTCTTTTTGCATACTACTCATTATTTACTCCTCCTCACCACCATCCCTCCTTCCTGCATACTACTCATTATTTACCCCTCCTCACCACCATCCCTCCTTCCTGCATACTACTCATTATTTACCCCTCCTCACCACCATCCCTCCTTCCTGCATACTACTCATTATTTACCCCTCCTCACCACCATCCCTCCTTCCTGCATACTACTCATTATTTACCTCTCCTCACCACCATCCCCCCTTCTTGCATACTACTCATTATTTACCACTCCTCACCACCATCCCCCCTTCTTGCATACTACTCATTATTTAACCCTCATCACCATCCCCCTTCTTGCATACTACTAATTATTTACCCCTCCTCACCACCATCCCTGCCTTCTTGCTAATTACTCATTATTTACCTCTCCTCACCACCATCCCCTTTCTTGCATACTACTCATTACTTACCACTCCTCACCACCATCCCTCCTTTTTGCATACTACTCATTATTTACCCCTCCTCATCACCATCCCCCCTTCTTGCATACTACTCATTATTTAACCCTCATCACCATCCCCCTTCTTGCATACTACTAATTATTTACCCCTCCTCACCACCATCCCGCCTTCTTGCTAATTACTCATTATTTACCCCTCCTCACCACCATCCCCTTTCTTGCATACTACTCATTACTTACCCCTCCTCACCACCATCCCCTCTTTTTGCATACTACTCATTATTTACCCCTCCTCACCACCATCCCTCCTTCCTGCATACTACTCATTATTTACCCCTCCTCACCACCATCCCTCCTTCCTGCATACTACTCATTATTTACCCCTCCTCACCACTATCCCTCCTTCCTGCATACTACTCATTATTTACCCCTCCTCACCACCATCCCTCCTTCCTGCATACTACTCATTATTTACCCCTCCTCACCACCATCCCTCCTTCCTGCATACTACTCATTATTTACCCCTCCTCACCACCATCCCCCCTTCCTGCATACTACTCATTATTTACCTCTCCTCACCACCATCCCCCCTTCTTGCATACTACTCATTATTTACCCCTCCTCACCACCATCCCCCCTTCTTGCATACTACTCATTATTTAACCCTCATCACCATCCCCCTTCTTGCATACTACTAATTATTTACCCCTCCTCACCACCATCCTGCCTTCTTGCTAATTTACTAATTATTTACCCCTCCTCACCACCATCCCCCGTCTTGCATACTACTCATTATTTACCCCTCCTCACCACCATCCCCTCTTTTTGCATACTACTCATTATTTACCCCTCCTCACCATCCCCCCTTCTTGCATACTACTCATTATTTACCCCTCCTCACCACCATCCCTCCTTCCTGCATACCAGTGGAGTACCCCAGGGATCTGTACTAGGTCCAGTTCTCTTTAATATCTTTGTTGGTGACATTGCAGATGGTATTGAAGGGAAGATATGCCTTTTTGCAGATGATACAAAGATATGCAACAGGGTAGACACACCGGGAGGGGTCAAACAAATGATTGATGACCTAGGTAGGCTTGAGAAATGGTCAAGAACGTGGCAACTACAGTTTAATGCTAAAAAATGCAAAATCATGCACTTGGGTCTCAAAAACCCAAAGGCTAAGTATAGTATCAAGGGTACTATAATGGAAACTACTGAGGAGGAAAGAGATTTAGGAGTCACTATTTCAAGTGACTTGAAGGCAGGAAAGCAATGCAACAAAGCAATGAGAAAGGCAAGTCAGATGCTTGGTTGCATTGGGAGAGGAATCAGTAGCAGGAAAAAAGAAGTGATAATGCCACTGTATAGGTCATTGGTAAGGCCCCATCTGGAATACTGTGTCCAGTTCTGGAGACCCTATCTCCAGAAGGATATAAATACATTAGAGAGTGTACAAAGAAGGGCAACTAAAATGGTGCATGGCCTACATCACAAAACTTACCCGGAAAGGCTAAAAGATCTTAACATGTATAGTTTGGAGGAGAGAAGGGAAAGGGGAGACATGATAGAAACTTTCAAATATATAAAGGGTCTTAACAAAGTTCAGGAGGGAAACATTCTTCAAAGGAAAAGAAGTATTAGAACTCGAGGGCATACATTGAGACTGGAGGGGGGGAGGTTCAGGGGAAATTTAAGGAAAAATTACTTCACAGAAAGGGTAGTGGATAAGTGGAATAGCCTCCCATCAGAGGTGGTAGAGGCTAAGACTGTAGGGCAATTTAAACATGCTTGGGACAGGTATATGAATATCCTTACAAAGAATCAAGGTTAAAAAAGGGTTGAGATTGCCTAAAGGATAAAATAAAAAAGGGGCAGACTAGATGGGCCAAGTGGTTCTTATCTGCCGTCAAATTCTATGTTTCTATGTTTCTATGTTACTCATTATTTACCCCTCCTCTCCACAACCCCTCCTTTTTGCATAATACTCATTATTTACCCCTCCTCACCACCATCCCTCCTTCTTGCATACTACTCATTATTTACCCCTCCTCTCCACAACCCCTCCTTTTTGCATACTACTCATTATTTACCCCTCCTCACCACCATCCCTCCTTTTTGCATACTGTCAAAGTCGAAAAATATCATGATACATATCCCTTGTTACTAACCCCTCATGCACATGCACGCTGCTCGTGCACCTGGTCCCCCGTGCGTACACATACCCGCAAGTTGCGTAAGATCGCTCCGGCGATTGTGCGCATGATATGTGTATTTACGACGGAGTTTGTGAGCGTCTAGCGTGCGACTCGAACGTAGCATATTTAACCCAAATAGTGCATTTTGTAGATATTGTTCCCCTAGATCATGTCAGCGAGTAATGTTAGTTTAAACAGTTCCTGGACAGAGAGATTCCTCTTTGCATGATAGGAAGGGTCAGATAAAGGTTGGTAGGTGATGTCTAGTATCCGGCTGTAGGGTATTTTAAGGTTAACATTCCGGTGTTAGTTAGGAAAGGATTGCTCGCTCCTGCGTATAGTTATGTACAGAAGTAGATTATGAACATTAACTGTATTTGCTGTAAATTACACATGCGGCGGGAATCCTGAGGATACCTCCCACCAGAGCAGTTGGGAAAGGACATCGCCTACCTGTTCAAATCCACCTATGACCTTTGCTGTAATGTAGAGACACATCCCTGTGTCCAATGAACAATGAGATTACAGTGACCATTGTATTGTGTATGCATGTTGTGTATAAAAAGACCACTGTTGCCTGGCCGGACACAAGACTCTGAACGCTATCTACTTGACGAGCGGAGGATTGAGATCCAGGTTGCGCTTGCGAACATTCTCACGTATGTATATTCTCTGTAGCCATTATTCTCTGTTATTCTGTTAGATTTCCTTGTTAGCTTGTAGTGTATAAGTTGTATCTGTTTACCCCTTTTTCTCTGAATAATCCGCTGCGGTGTTAGAGCCCAGTGGTTTACACAAACCGGTGTGGTGTTGTCACTTTTCTGCATAAGGGCTTTCTTAGCGTATCAATCGCTATAAGGTGTATAGGCAATTATAAGGTTTTTAAGGTATTACATCGTTGCAGTACTAGACTGCTAAGGTTTAAAGTATAAGCACATCCTTACACTGTTCATTACTTAAAGGGATACTGTATATCATTCTGTGAGCGTACGTTCCGCTCGCGCGTCACGCCCACGGCTCAGCGTCTGTTACGCTAAGTGTGTACCCATACGGTACTCAGTACGCAAATAGCGTACTTAGTCCGTAGTGTGTGTAATAAGTCTAGCGGCCATAGCAGCTCCACAGTAGTAGTGTATAGCTTTATGTTTTAAGATAATATTTGACATTATCAATTGGGGGCATCGTCCGGTCCTCCTCATATCCGCAGCCTAGCAGGACAAGGCAGGCTTTATCTATCAGCAAAGGGCGGGAAGGTAGTATCCCCTGTTAGCCTTTTTGTGGTCGGGGATACACTAGTGCTGATTAGATAAGCGTCTGCTCCGCATGGTTTGTAGGGATGCTGGTGGGATCCGAAAGGTAAGAACGTAAAGCTAATGTTTTTTTAAATCTGTTAAATTTCTGTTTGGTGCCAACTGCGCACGCAACACACGTAACACACGCACACACCTGTATTTTATTTGTGTATTTTGCATATCTACCCGCTTGTTTGCCATTAGCATTGATTACGTGCTGAGAAATTTGTTGCTATTTAATTAAAAATATAGAGTAATATTTATGGGAGTAAGTGTAAAACACACACGCAGCCTGGCCCAGTTATAAAGGTTCATACAGGAGATATTGTGTGGTGTTTGGTAAGCGATTATAGCTGAATATTGTTTACATTTATAGAAGCGTGTTATTTGTGTTACTGCGGACGTATCCGGCCTTTGTACACGTGTCTCGGACAGCATGCGAGACTGCGTACGCAACGCAAAGGCCTACACACGTGGCGTATTTTACGCAACGTGCGTACAGGTACGCCCACTTAATACAAATCACACGATAGCATTGTTTTAGTTTAGGCGACACGGTAGCCACGCGATAATAGCACAAATTGATCAGTGTCCAAAATTTAATTTAAAAGATCCTTCTCTTATTGCATCACCTCTGGGACTAGGCTGTTACACCTGAATGAAAGTTAATTTTCTGTACAGAAAAATCAAAGTGTATATGAGTGAACGAGCGTGTGTATGCAAATAAAGGTTTTGTGAACCCGGGATCCGGGATCCCATTGTACACCAGTGGAGTGAACACTTGGTGGCGTGAAATTGGCTTGCTCACGTTAACGTTGATAAGGTATAAAGGAGCAAGGTAGCAAGTTTAACAGCAGACCAAGAGGTCGGCGAAGTCAGAAATCCGCTGACTAAGTCAAGCGAAGCTCTGAAAACCGTGGCCTGAGAAATGTCAGCGGTGAGAGCGCAGCCCCGGGGGTTTGCGTAGTACCCATATAGGCCCGTTTAGAGAATACGCTCCGGCTGAGGTTTCGCAGCCTAAACAATCGATTCCGTTGGTCGTGCAGCGGATAAGTAACAGTTACTTATACGCAGTGCGACTGTACCGCACGTTACTGTGTGCATTAGTTAGTTCAACTTGATACCCATTACGCAATTTGCGTACAATCGCGGTATCATAGACGCTAATTGTACACGAAACGTGATTTGTGTAACAGGTTTTTTTTTATTTTAAGGGAGTTTCGCTGTTCACTCAGGAAATCTCCAACAACTGATATTTACTGGGAGGGGTAGCATACTCCCACACGCTCTCAGTATATAGAGGTTACACAGGGGCCCTAGGTTGGGTACGACCAGCGCTGCGGACAGTGTGTAGGTGTATTGGCCAACGTGGGCGAGAGTGGGTGAGAGCACTCGTTGAACTTTCACCGTTGCCTTATATTGAGTAATTTGGTTTTTGTAGGAATTAGCTGAGAAGGCAATACCTGCAAAGAATGGGGGCCAGTTGCTCAAGTAAGGGACGATCAACCAGGGTTCAGGTTGATATTCCGCGGCCCAAAGGGTCGGCGAGGTACATAATGCGTGAGAAATATGGATCACACGCAGAGGTCTTATGCAATGAATGGGAACGAATGACTGTGGGAGATAGGGAACCGTTCCCTAGGGTAGGCAGTTTTAATCCTGAGGTGTTGCAAAATGTAAGGAGAAGGATATGTCTGATAAAATCCAGGAAACAAAGGATTAGACATTATGATTATTTACAGTTATGGCAACAGGAGGGTGAGATACAACAGGGATTAGCTCAAGCAGCTGGTTCCAACCCTAGCAGGAAACTGATAGCAACTGCACCACCACCACCGTACATTACAGGGGAGAAAATGGCTACAGAGAATGGCATACTGGTATACGATAAGAGTACACTTAATAAATGTATTAATGACGATAAGAGTAAAGTAGATAAATGTATTAATGCTAATGCTAACCCGTGCAAGTTGTATCCCATCTTAAACTTCCCTCAGGACTGCGACCAAAAAGATGAGCCCAGCACGATATCGGCACTCTCTCTAGCAGCCACCATACAAGATACTCAAGTGGGCACGGCCCTTCCAGTAAGAGCAGTAGCACAGGCCCCTAGTGGAGGGACAGGTGAGGTCGTGTCCACAGGTAAGTACGGTACTGTACATTATGCAGAAACCATTGCACCTCACATTGTAGAGTCAACACAAAGTGATGTAATTGAACTGAATCCTGTCAGGGTGATCGCAGTCCCCAATGGTAAGACTGACGCTCTGGGAATCACTCCCGTCAGGAACATTGCTATGCATTGCCCCTGGTCCCGGACAGAATTGAGAACAATTATGTCTGAATTTCCCGATCCCAGTAAAGATCTAGCCGCATGTCAAAAGTTTATTAAAGAACTAGGTAACGCCGCCGAACCCAATAACAAAGATTGGCGGACAGTGCTACAGGCATGTTTGCCCTCCAATATTGACCCCGTGAAATTCATCGCTGACTGTAAATTAGATGCAGAAGTACCTCTCACTGATGAGTACAATCAGGAGAACGTAAAACAGATCAATCTGCAGTTAGGATTAAATTTCCCAACTGTTGTCAAGTGGAACAAAATCTTCTCCATTAGACAAAAAGAAGGTGAAACTGCCTCTGACTATTTCCATCGAGCACTGCAGGAAATGGCTAGATATACTGGGATCGAAGACATTAAGAATAATGTGCACCATAGGGAGGTAGCGGTGTCTGTATTAATGGACGGGTTAAAGGAAGTGTTGAGAATCAGGGTACAAACCACTCAACTTAGCTGGAGAGGTATCTCGGTGGCTGCCTTGAGAGAGTCCGCTATTGAGCATGATCGGAACATCATTAGGCACTGGGAGTCACAGGGGGATAAGCTGATGACAGTAAGTATACAGGCCCTTACAACAAGGCCACATCAGCCGAAACCCCAGACCCCTGTTGGTAAGTCGTATGTGAAAACATGTTTTAAATGTCAGAGAGAAGGACATTACGCACGAAACTGTAATTTTAAAGAACCACATAAGGTATATCGACCCCCTAGACCACAACATGACACACAGTATGGCTCACGTAGTTGGGATCAGGGACCGCAGAAGAGAAGTTATGAACCGCATGCAGGGGAAACAAAGAGGTACCCACCAAAGAGAGACTGGCAGGTCTCTGAAAATTCTCAGTTACCCCCCTCACATATTGTAGCTGCCAGCGCGCTGCGGGGGGGACACCACACACCATAGGGGTGGGGCCACACCTGTAGTCTGCAGCCAGTGAAATTAATTGCGAGCCTTGGAAGTGAACCTGAGGTCACAATTGATGTAGCTGGTAGATCACTACCCTTCCTTGTAGATACGGGGGCGGCCAAGTCAGTGTTAAATTCAATGGTGGGTATGAAGACCACGGGTAAAACAATTCCAGCAATGGGAGTAACAGGAGTGGTACAACACTACCCTTTAAGTAAACCATCAGAGATTACTATAGGGCCTTTGCAGACCAAGCACTCCTTTTTGCTAGCTGCATCGGCTCCGACTAATCTACTTGGGAGAGATTTACTGTGTAAAATGGGGTGTGTCATATATTGTACTCCTGAAGGTGTTTTCTTAGATATACCCGAGAATCACGCTCAGGAAGTGCAGGATATGTTAGACTCCCCACAAAGGTTAATGTCACACACTGCTGTTACAGACAGGCGTCCATCCAAGGTAGAGGAAATGATCTCCCAGATACCGGAGTCCCTCTGGACCAAAGATGGACAAGACACTGGATTGATGGCAAATGTAGCTCCTGTAGTAGTTCAAGTAAAAGATGGTAGGATAGCTCCAAAAATCCCACAGTATCCTCTGAAGCCAGAGGTGGAGTTAGGAGTGTACCCAATCATAGAGCGCTTGCTGCAACAGGGCATCCTAGTTAGGACGTCCAGCACTGCCGATAGTCCCATCTTCCCTGTGAAAAAGAGTGGGGGGAGGGGTTACAGGCTAGTGCAGGATCTAAGGGGGATCAACAAAATAGTTGAGAGCCAATTCCCCGTAGTGCCAAATCCAGCTGTCATCCTTATGCAAATCCCTCCTACTGCGAAATTTTTCACTGTTATTGACCTCTGCTCCGCCTTTTTCTCGGTCCCTGACAGCCAATACTTGTTTGCATTTACATACAGAGGAGTACAGTACACCTGGACTCGCTTACCACAAGGTTTCATTGACAGTCCAAGTATTTTCTCACAGGCTTTGCATGACTGTTTACAATCCTTTCAACCTGAGAGCGGATCAGTATTAATACAGTATGTAGATGACTTACTGCCAGTGCTTAAAGTGGTCCTAGAGAGGTGGTGGAACTCACCCCCCCTTGCCCTATCCTTGGTTGCCACACCCCCGACCCCTCCCACCTGGCAGATACCACACCCCCAACTCCTCCCACTTGTCATATGCCACACCCCTGTCCCTCCCCTTCAAGTATATCCATTGTTTTTGCATTTGATGTTGGACTTTAAATTATAAAGCCATACAGTATATGTTAATCAGCTGTTTTTATTTTTTAATTTTACAAATCACAAGATTTTTTTATCCTTAAAAGATATAATATAGAAAATCATTGTAATTTCACAAAATCTGTATTTACAAACACTCCCATTGCAGCGTTACTAGAACATTTTTCTCATCAGTACATTTGATCCTGTGCTAAACAGGATCTTATGAACTTTTAATAGGTCACATTCTGGTGTTAGTGTATTTTTAATGTAATGATATAAAATAAAGGTTTAATGCAAATCACAATTAGTCTAATTACCAGGTGACAGAGTCCTCTTATGGTGGTCGTTGCCATTGCCAGTTGACAAAATCTTTTGATGGTGGTCGTTGCCATTGCCAGGTGACGGAGTCTTAATACAGTGGTCGTCTTTGGAAAGTTCACCCCGCAGAGGAAGTAAGAGATGAGTGGTCAGGCTGTTATGTTGGCACTGTGGGTGGAGCTGAACATGAAGAGAATAGTGTGTTTTATATCAACTTTTAAGAATGGTGGGGGAAGTTACACACAGAACACCACTAGTGATACTTACCACATTGAGTCTTTGATTCCCTGGTGATGAAGTCTTTTGATGGTGGTCGTTGCCATTGCCAGGTGACGGAGTCTTAATACAGTGGTCGTCTTTGGAAAGTTCACCCCGCAGAGGAAGTAGGAGATGAGTGGTCAGGCTGTTATGTTGGCACTGTGGATGGAGCTGAACATGAAGAGAATAGTGTGTTTTATATCAACTTTTAAGGCTTGGTGGGGGAAGTTACACACAGAACACCACTAGTGATACTTACCACATTGAGTCTGTGATTCCCTGGTGACGAAGTCTTTTGATGGTGGTCATTGCCATTCCCAGGTGACTGAATCCTAACAAGGTGGTGGTCTTTGGTAGGTTCATCCCGCAGAGGAAGTAGGAGATGAGGGGTCAATTTGTTAAGTCTGGATTTTCCACAATTCTACGTAAGGAGTTTCAAAACCTTATGAGCTGAAAATGGAGAATATGGTATTTTAGAAAAACTTTTAAGGAAGTTACACACAGAACACCACTAGTGATACTTACCATATTGAGTCTTTGATTCCCTGGTGATGAAGTCTTTTGATGGTGGTCGTTGCCATTGCCAGGTGACGGAGTCTTAATACAGTGGTCGTCTTTGGAAAGTTCACCCCGCAGAGGAAGTAGGAGATGAGTGGTCAGGCTGTTATGTTGGCACTGTGGATGGAGCTGAACATGAAGAGAATAGTGTGTTTTATATAAACTTTTAAGGCTTGATGGGGGAAGTTACACACAGAACACCACTAGTAATACTTACCACATTGAGTCTGTGATTCCCTGGTGACGAAGTCTTTTGATGGTGGTCGTTGCCATTGCCAGGTGACGGAGTCTTAATACAGTGGTCGTCTTTGGAAAGTTCACCCCGCAGAGGAAGTAGGAGATGAGTGGTCAGGCTGTTATGTTGGCACTGTGGATGGAGCTGAACATGAAGAGAATAGTGTGTTTTATATCAACTTTTAAGGCTTGATGGGGGAAGTTACACACAGAACACCACTAGTAATACTTACCACATTGAGTCTGTGATTCCCTGGTGACGAAGTCTTTTGATGGTGGTCGTTGCCATTGCCAGGTGACGGAGTCTTAATACAGTGGTCGTCTTTGGAAAGTTCACCCCGCAGAGGAAGTAAGAGATGAGTGGTCAGGCTGTTATGTTGGCACTGTGGATGGAGCTGAACATGAAGAGAATAGTGTGTTTTATATCAACTTTTAAGGCTTGATGGGGGAAGTTACACACAGAACACCACTAGTAATACTTACCACATTGAGTCTGTGATTCCCTGGTGACGAAGTCTTTTGATGGTGGTCGTTGCCATTGCCAGGTGACGGAGTCTTAATACAGTGGTCGTCTTTGGAAAGTTCACCCCGCAGAGGAAGTAGGAGATGAGTGGTCAGGCTGTTATGTTGGCACTGTGGATGGAGCTGAACATGAAGAGAATAGTGTGTTTTATATCAACTTTTAAGGCTTGGTGGGGGAAGTTACACACAGAACACCACTAGTGATACTTACCACATTGAGTCTGTGATTCCCTGGTGACGAAGTCTTTTGATGGTGGTCATTGCCATTCCCAGGTGACTGAATCCTAACAAGGTGGTGGTCTTTGGAAGGTTCATCCCGCAGAGGAAGTAGGAGATGAGGTGTCAATTCGGGTTGCAAGGATTTGCCTGCCCCAGTGCTTTTATAACATTGTCCTGTTCCTAAAGGAGAGTAAACATTAGGGAGGATTGTACATGTCTTACAATTACATATAATTTGAAAATTAATAAAATCATGGCATCAGATCTACCCACAGAACCCTAAAATATCAATCTGATTCCCCTCATTAAATGCCCCTTAAATATGGATGGTTTAAGAAAGGTGCCTTAGCCTCTTCTCTTATACTGAGCAACCTGAAGACCAAGCCATTCTATATGAAGATACTGTATGGCAGCTATTGGTCCAGTCATTACACTGCCTAACCCTAATGGAAACAACCGCATTCAGGGGACCCTATAGCATGTAAAAGATGCACTTTAGTGAGTGAGATCAATGTATATAATGATTAAGACAAAGCAAGAATTAGCAATAATGTTTGACTCACCTATAACAAACGCCACAAGTGCTGGAAACTGGAGCTATCCTCTTTTCTCCGTCGTGTTAGGCAGACATCTTGAAGAGCACTTCGTCTGCCTTTTGCTAACCAAGATTTCACATAAGGCACTGGATTCCATAAGTGAAGTGGAGGACCACATATGCTAATCATCATAAGTTCTGCTAGGTGAGGAATGGAAAGAGAACTCCTTATCTTGGTAGCTATTATGTTCATCACACTGAAACCTCTTTCACATTCTGCATTGCTAACTGGCACCGTTTGTATGCAGTGGAGAAGTGGCAACAAATCTGATGGTACACTTTTGCCTCCGTTGTGTTTGAAGTCTCGGAAAGCCATCTTTGTTTTTCCAAAATTAATTTGGAAACGGTCACATAAGGTTTTCAACTCTTTTTCACCAAACTCCATTGGCAAGACATCAGGCCAGAAGTCTTTGTAAATAACTTTAACAACTTCGTAAAACTTTTTGTCTTCTGATGACAGACAGCGATTTTCAATATTAGATTTTAGGCTAGCATAAAACTGTCCACGTCTGATGGTTTTTACTTTCGAATTTTTAATAAGTTCTACTCCTTTGAAATGTCCTGTCGAGATAGATTCAGAAGCCTCATTTGAAAACATTCCTGTTACATTGTCAATGCGTGACTCAAAAACTTGAACCTGCCTCACTAATAGCCTTTGAGCTTTTACTAAGTGAATATTTCGGTCTTGTAAAGCTAATGAAAGGTCACGAAGTTCTGACAGAGCATCACACATTAAGGCTAAATTCATAAGGAACTCCTCACTTTGCAATTGCCTACTCAATGAGTAAAACTTTGTGCTTTCTTTACCTTTGCATTGCACCTGTTCTTGAAAATGCTTGAACAACACAGGATATGAACGCCATATAGCATATACTGTTCTGAAACTTGAAGCAACCCATCTGGTATCAAGTACACGACCTATACTTAAAACAATGTCATGGAGTTCTGCTGAACACTTCTGTAACTCTCTCAAATTCTTTGGACAACGGCTGTATAGTGTATACAGACTATCTACAAAAGACTGAAAGTGAAATATCTCTGTGAGATCCTTCACTGTATCTGAAACAGCTAGCTCTAGGCGGTGGTTTAGGCAGTGCCAACTGATGAGGTTTGGAAACTCCTTACGTAGAATTGTGGCAACTCCAGACTTAGAACCAAGCATTACTGCTGCTCCGTCACTTCCAAAACCAATTAGAATTTCTGACAAAAGACTTCTTGATAAGCCATGTTTGCTCAGAGTGGCTAGTATGGAATCATAAATGCCCTGGGCTGTTGTACTTTCAAGCTCAACTAAATCAAGAAAAAAAGTTGTGGGTTGGCAATCTTCAGAACTTTCACCTGCCATTGCCACCATAATTGCTCGCACATATAAGATCAGTGTGGTTTTTTTAGAGACACTTGTGCTTTCATCAACTTGAATGCTGACTTTTGGTTTTAAGGTTACTATATTCTGAATGAGTCGCTTTCTCATTTCTGATGAAATATGAGTAACTATTAAACATCTTAGTGATAATTGGTGGACCCCTTTCTTTGAAAGTAAAGCATTCATAACCATAACCAGAAATAACGACACAGAGACTTGAATTTGGCAGAAAATTGCTAGCTATTTATTTGTCCCTAACCATTAGGAAACCTGTAATAAAAGAGATTAATTTAATATGCCGCTCCAGCTGGCATATGGTGGCGGCCCAAAAGAACGGCTCCTTAATCTAAATTAAACTTAAATAACTCAATCCTATAAATTTACTAAAAGCTTACCATAAACCGGTAATAGGTGACAACTCAACCCCCACAGTGACTACCCACCGCTCCTGGGTGCCCTGCCGCTGCCTTCCCGGACGGGTGGTCAAGCGGCCATAAGTCGATGGAGGTGAGTGCACCTAAACCACAACAAACTGTAAAACACTACAGTTTTCTCTACCATACGAAACTGCCGTTCTTTTCCGCCAATAAATAGCCAACGAAAAAACAGCCAACAACTTAGAGCCAAAGCACCACGTGCCACCATTTCCAACTACCAGGGCGGGTGGGTGGGAAACCGAGTCACCAAGAGACTTAAAATGGCTTCACCTTCCCTATATATATCAAGCCCTCCCCTTAAAGAAGGCTGTACTTTCCTTACAGCTAGGTCCACCCCTCCCCAGATGTTTAACCCTTTCCTCTCCTATGCAGTCAATACTCTCTTCTAAACATCTTAGTGATAATTGGTGGACCCCTTTCTTTGAAAGTAAAGCATTCATAACCATAACCAGAAATAACGACACAGAGACTTGAATTTGGCAGAAAATTGCTAGCTATTTATTTGTCCCTAACCATTAGGAAACCTGTAATAAAAGAGATTAATTTAATATGCCGCTCCAGCTGGCATATGGTGGCGGCCCAAAAGAACGGCTCCTTAATCTAAATTAAACTTAAATAACTCAATCCTATAAATTTACTAAAAGCTTACCATAAACCGGTAATAGGTGACAACTCAACCCCCACAGTGACTACCCACCGCTCCTGGGTGCCCTGCCGCTGCCTTCCCGGACGGGTGGTCAAGCGGCCATAAGTCGATGGAGGTGAGTGCACCTAAACCACAACAAACTGTAAAACACTACAGTTTTCTCTACCATACGAAACTGCCGTTCTTTTCCGCCAACAGCGAAAGACTCATCCCCAAAATCTTTCGCACCGCCACCAATAAACCTACCCTAACTCCTGCAAAGCGAAACCTAGATCCTCCAGAAACAACATCATCCCCTCATTGGATAGATGTACTCCATCGCGCCGGAAAAGGTGGCTGTCTCTGAACCGTATCCTCGGGTGGCGAACCACCCTCCCACCGTGGGACAGCACCCACTTTGCCACTGCTCCGTTCACCTTTTTCCGGGCCTCGTCAATCCGGCGACCATCCGCCACACCCCTCCAACACAATCTCGGCACCATCATGGAAAAAACCAACACACAATTGGTCCATTGCGCGGTCACACTTGCCAGATCCTGTATCATGGCCCACCGCAGCTCCAAGGATGTCCTCTTCCCCAAGTCGTTGCCACCTAGATGGACAACCAAAACCCTAGGGACTCCATGCTCTCTGGCCTGACTCACTAACCTACTCCTCAGCTCACCCCACATCATTCCTCGCCAGCCGAGCCATCTGACACCCTGAGTTCCAAACAATGCCTGAGACCCTTCCGAGGCCACAAACCTGGCCGCCCAGTAAATGTAAGAGTGGCCAACCACCCAAATGGGCAAATAGTCTTCGAACCATCCTGAAGGGAAAAAGAGGGGTAGAATTGATTACTAAGAGGCTTATTTATTGTTTATACTGAAGGATCTGCCAAAAAAGAAAACTTTAGATCTCGCCATTGCAGCAGTCACGGCCTAGCCGACTGCACCATGTTCCGTTGCCAATTTAAAGCGCAATTAAAGACACAAAGGGGAAAGGTCAAATAAAACAAATGAAATAAAAAGGGGGGGGGGGGGGGAGGGGGGGGGGTATAAAATGGGAAACACATGTAATAACTCAGCTGGAGGTGAACGTAAAGACCTGCTGAGGGACTCTGATTAGACCAAATTAGCCGAATTATAGATCAGAATTCAGTCCGTCAAGTCAGGCAAAAAATCGCAAATAACTCCAGACCCCCGCTGCCGACTCATGCCGGCAACGGCGAGTAGCTAGTCCCTGAGTAGGATAAAAAAACGGGGGAACAAACATTAACAAACGCACAACTTCATGAAACACAGAACTGAAACAGCATAACGATTGCAATTAACAATGCCCCCAGCGCCGGGCGCTCTCTCAAGTGACAGGGCGAATATATCGCTTATAACTGGACGACTTCCATCGCCCCACCGCCTGGATCTCAGTTCTGGAGAAACCCGCTGCAGCTGCCGACGTCGCCGCGCCTATCCGAAAGGAATGGGTACCGAAAGCAGCAGGCGAGAGGCCCAAGCCCGTCAGACAGCGACCCAGCATCCACCGGAACTGGTATTTTGTGACTGGCAGCCCGTCATAGTGCAATAGCCATGACCCCTCCTTAGCGGGTCGTACTCCCAGATATTGCATTGCCAGACCCACTGGGCAAACGCTTTCTTCTAGCGCTGGAACCATCGTAACCCAGCGCCCTCTCCCCACTTGATCCGTCTTGGATCGCCGCAATCTGCACAGCAAGGACCTCTCACCCACTACTACGCCCCCGACCAGCATGCGCGATTCCGACCTCCTGGAAGGCGCTACCAACTCAGAAACTCGAAAAGCCCCGTGGTAAGCCATCGAGAAGGCTAAACGGAACAAAAGCGCCTCAAACCTGGACGACGCTACTCGCCCCACCGCCTCGATGACGGCCGGCAACAAAGCCGCATCGATGGGCCGCCTCCTATCCGGCGGCGTCGGCGCAACTCGCGCCCACCCTTTCATAGCCTTCCGTAGAACCTCGCTTTTCGTTACATCCGGGACGCCTCGCAGCTTGCAGAAGAATGAGACGCCAGCCAAGTACCGGGACACGACCGCTCGCGACCTACCGGAAACGTAGAGCTGCCACATAAAAGAAAGCATCAGCCGATGCTTGCTCTTACCTTGATGTTGACGACTCTGGACAAACGCCTCCCACTCGCTCCACGCTTGTCCGTACGCCTTGAGCGTGGCCGGCGCTACCGACCGCAACGCTAGACCTTCCAATCCGGCCCGATCACCTGCCAAACATAATCAGGACAGTGAAAACCCTGTTCTTCGGCCTCGGGTGCCAAAACCCAAAACCTCTCCCACTGTCCCCGCGACAATGCATCTGCGATTTCGTTTTCCAAGCCGGGAACATGCTGCGCCCGGAACCATAGATTCCTACGCAAGCATGTCAAAAGCAAGTGCCCGAGCACCCTCAGAACCACTAGCGATTTCGCCCTCTGGTTATTAATCGCATGCACTACGCCCAGATTGTCGCATCTAAACACTATGCTGCGATTAGCCAACCGGTCGCCCCAAACTTCCAGGGCTACCATAATGGGAAAAAGCTCCAGTAGCAACAGATCCCTTGTAAGACCCTCACTATGCCAGCTTTCCGGCCAAGATGCCACACACCACGATCCCTCCAAAAAACAACCAAATCCATAGGCACCTGCGGCATCGGTAAACAGCTGCAACCGGTCGCTGTCTACGGCTGGCGCTTGCCATATGCTCACACCGTTGAAATCCTCCAGGAACGAAGCCCATACGGCCAGATCCCTTTTTAATTCAGAGGACAATCGAACGAAATGATGAGGCCTGGCACACCCCGCCGTTGCCCTTTCGAGCTTCCGGCAGAAAACCCTGCCCATCGGAATTACCCGACAAGCAAAGTTAAGCATGCCCAGCAAGGACTGCGCCTGACGCAGCGTGACCTTACGCGAGCCTTTGAACCGGCAAATGGTTTCGCGGAGCTTCGACACTTTGTCCTGAGGCAAGCGACACTCCCCCGCCACTGTGTCGATTTCAATCCCCAAGAACGATAAACAGGAGTCAGGACCCTCCGTTTTGTCCTCGGCTACAGGAACACCGAAGTGGTAAAAGAGAGCCTGGGTGCTAAACAACAAATCGGCGCACCTTGTGTCGTTCGCCGGACCTGCGCATAGGAAATCGTCGAGGTAATGTGCAACCCCGTGCCCGCCTGACGTCGACTCCACACACCAATGAAGAAAAGTGCTAAAGCGCTCGAAAAATGAGCATGAAACGGAACATCCCATCGGCAGACATTTGTCGATGAAATACTCCGTCCCAATCCGGAAACCCATGAAACGGAATGAGTCAGGATGCAATGGCAATAATCTAAAGGCTGACTCAACATCGATCTTAGCCATGAGGGCCCCGCTCCCGTAGCTGCGGACCATCTCTAGCGCCTCGTCAAATGACTGATACACTACCGAGCAATAAGCCGGTGGTATTGCGTCGTTGACCGAAACCCCCGGCGGGTAAGACAGATGCTGTATGAGCCGAAAAGCGCCCGGGGTCTTCTTCGGAACCACCCCGACCGGGGAGATGACCAAGTCATCCACCGGGGGTGATCTAAAAGGCCCCCCCATCCTGCCCAACCTGACCTCCTTATCTACTTTCTCCCGCAGGACAGTCGGCAATGCCCGTGCAGACTGGAGGTTTCTCTGCGCCCGCACTGATACCTCGCTTGCAACAGGCAAGCGAAAACCAAACTTAAAACCGTCTAACAAAAACTTCGCATCCGCTCTATTTGGATACATATACAACCATTTGCCCATCGTTTCCAACTTAACTGGCGTTGGGGCTCTGCTGAGCGGTCCCGCTCGCGGCCTGCTTCGAGTACGCCTGCTTTCCCTTGCTTCCCTGTCGCCCCCCTTTAAAACAAGAGGAGGCTGGGTGGGCTCCCCCACAATGGTGGCAGGAGTGACGAAACCGACACTGCTTGCCATAGGAACATGTTCCACTATTAAACGCAAAGCATTTCCCCCGAGTAGCAGACCGCCCGCCCCCGCGAGCGGCCGATCCGCCTGTCCTGGCCATTCCTACGTCCGCGGCCGCCCCCTGGGCTGATGACCCCGCGCGACGCATACCTGTTCCCTGTTTCTGGGGCTCCACCTCTTGTTGTGATGCCCGGGTCACTTTGAGCCAGACCTCCACATCTTTGAAACCAAAATCCATGACCCGCAGCCCGTCCTGTTTCTCCCGAAACTCTTGGTCATACTGCCGCCATTCCGAGCCCGCGGACGTGCGCTGCATGTCATGCACGAGATGCAGGTACCGGATAATATTCATGTGTTCTTCCGGCCTATCCTCCAAATAGCATGCCGCAAACACCCAAAAACCGGCCAGCCAATTATCAAAAGACCGGAAAGCTTCTGTCCCCATGCCCGTCTTAGCGGCCGCCGCTTTGTAGTCCCTCTTCATGGCCCTAGTCAAGACGAACAAGTCTACGAGGTCACCCCTACGTATCTTCTTGCGGCAGCTATCTCGCAGCCCCCTCATAACTGCGGTGTACTCGCAGCGCACTACCCCCGGCAGATCGCGCCGCTTCTTTGCCCTACGCTCCTCTACACTCATTCGCCTGCGTCGCTTGCGCCTCTTCTGTTGCTTCGCCGCCCTTTTGGCAAGTTTCTCGGCCTCCCTCCTTGCCCTAGCGGTACTATCCGCGTCGGACGCTTGTGACGCCAAAGAGGAGGATGAGGAGGAGGATGAAGAGCTACGCGAACTCGAGCTCGCGGCGGAATTTGAAAAAGACAGCACCAACTCACCGGATGCCGTCGACCTCTCCGACTCGGATTGCTCGTCGTCTTCATTCCAATCTTCGTCCACTGCGAAGTCTGCCGAGTCCCCTTCACCTTGGTCCTCTGTGGAAGACAAAACAAAAGAGGGACCGGCCCGCGCGTGCGGCGCACGCCGGGCACCCCGTGCGGAATGCGCAGGGCCCGAGCCTCCCTGTCGCTCGCAGTCTGGCCCTAGCTCCAGCTCCGCTGCTGCCGCCCCCAGCTCTCGGCAGGCTCTTGCCACTCGCTGCGCCGCTGATGACCTGCCCTTGTCTGACCTCTTGCGCCCTGCAGCTCGGCCGGAGTCCGCCGTTGTCCTGGGGGAGGCCACTCCCGCTAATGGCACAAGAGCCTGCGCCACCGTGGCCAGTGCCGACGCTATGGCCCCAGGGGAATCCCATGCGGCACGACCCCCGGAAACGCCGCCCGAAGGGCGACCGGTCCTTGTTTGGGCGCGAGCCCGCGCCCTTTGACCGCCTGATACGCCCCGGGGGTCCCGCTCCTCCTGCTCCGACCCGAAGGCAAGAGCCCCCCTGCCGGCCCCGAGGCTCTCCCTCTCCGATCCCTCCTCGTCCCTATCCAGGGAAGGAGAAGAATCTCCTGATCCGGGGGAGGACCCGCTGACTGGTACAGCTGCCTGGGCCGCGGCCCTGCGGCCGCTGACCCATTCCCTGTCACCCCTCCCGCCGCGGGCCCCGCCGCGTCCGGCGACAGTGACAGGGACCTGCTGCCCCTCCGCGCGTGCTCCCCCGCGTGTCGTCAGACCGGCAGAGGGTGCACCCGCCTGTTGCTGACGGCCACCCCTTGCCGGTCCTGCTGTGCCCCCATTATTATTGATGCTGACAGTGCCCCCAGCGCTGCCTCCTCGAGGCACGCGCTGCACCCCCCTCAACCTATCTCTCCCCCTGCCGAAATCCGGCATCCGGGGAGAAGAAGAGGCTGCTGTGTGTTCAGCTGGCGCCGCTGCGCGCACACGTGCGCGGCTAGCGGCGCCCGGAGCGAGCGTGGGCGCGCGCGCACCACGAGCGCGCGCCCCACGTACAACCGCCAGCTGCCTCCCGGCCTGCTCCTCCTGTCTGGCCGCCGCGCGAGGTACTTGACTAGACCCCGCGCGGCGACCGCCAGCTCCCTGCAGCCTCGCCACCTCCCGCCCGACCCGAACAGCCGTCCGGGGCGGGGAAGGAGAGACTACCTCCGCTGCGCCCTGGTGCCCCCCACCGCGTGCACGCGCGCGCCCGCGGGCGCCCGCCATGAAGCCGGTCTCGGCGGCTCCCGGCGGGGACGGCCGCCGCCCGCCAACACTCGAGCGGCCTGCAGGGACCCCTGGTCCCCCACGCCGCCCTCGTCTGGCTGGGGTGACCGGCTCGGCACCCGGCGACGAGTCTGCCCGGGCCCCGCCATCGTTGCCAGAGGGGGCATCTGATGAGGCCCTAGGGGACGGAGCCCCGTCCCCCCCACCGCTCACCACTGCGTCAGGGCCCGCTCGTCCGTCCGACCGACGGAACCGAGCCGGGGCCCTTAACATGCGCTGGGGGCGAGAGGACATATTAGCAACCCTTGATATAAGCAAGGGACACCCTGGGCTACTGGAGAGGGGAGCAATAAAGAGGCAGTATGTCTCTGTTAACAGCAGGCAATAAAACAAATGATTTTTGCTGGCACTGCAGCACTCACCAAACCGAGTCACCAAGAGACTTAAAATGGCTTCACCTTCCCTATATATATCAAGCCCTCCCCTTAAAGAAGGCTGTACTTTCCTTACAGCTAGGTCCACCCCTCCCCAGATGTTTAACCCTTTCCTCTCCTATGCAGTCAATACTCTCTTCATCTGTGCATACAACGTTGCTCTGCAATATTTTTCCTAGATCACATCCATTGGCTTCCTGTAGGTCAATTAACTGTGGATGATCTGTGAATGGACGGTTATTTTTAGCAACATGGTAAGCAGTTCTGAAAACTCTTACAGTTGTTTGAATATGTTCGTTGTATTGTTGGGCAACTAACTGTGGTAAAACATTATTGTTTTTTTCCTGTAACATCTTAACTGCTGCCTCATGTGCTTTTGAATAACGGTGGTCATGAATTTTTTTACGCAGCGATAATTGCTGCTTTGATTTTGTGTCACCATACGGACCTACATTGCTTGTTGCCCATTCTACGGATAATGTTTTACTACATCCACGTAATGTTTCAGCCCCAGATCCTAGTGTCTGAACTCTAGCACAAATATCACACCCAATTTTTCCTTTGGATATTTTTAGCCAGGCATATTTATCTTTAAACTGGGATGCCTGTTCAACTGTCCAGCAGTCGGGTATGGAACTCTCATTTTCAGCTCGTACTCTTTTCTTACGCTGTTCACAATCTGCATTTATCTGTTCAACACTTGGGTCTATGGTACTCCCACTCGCATCCTCTGAAGCACCATGATGGGACTCGTCACTGTCACTAATTTCAACACTTTCTATTTCGATGACTTCCTTATTTTTTGGCTTGAAATAACTTAGCAAATTTCTTTTCATTATGTATCTGTGAATTAGCTTGCGATTACTTATTATTCCAAAGACTGTCTTTATTGTACACAGGTCCTAGCCTGGGACAAAAATATATAGTTTTATTACCACTTTGTATATTACAATTACTTAAAAAAAAAAAAAAAACATTTCTTCAGGAGTGTGACTTACTGTGCTTCCATCCATAAACGGCAGGCAAATGGGCAGCGAGTTCCACTGTATGGAGATGCAAAGATCGGCAGGTGTGATGTCCTTTCTGTACACGGGTCCTATGAAAAAGAATATACATTTTTACTACCACCTTGTACACTAATTACACATTTAAAAAAAAAAAAAAAGGATCTTTAGGAGAGTGATTTACCGTGCTTCAGTCTGTGAACGGCAGGCAAATGGGTAGCGAGTTCTACTCTACGGTGATGCAAAGATCTGCTTCCATCCAACGGCAGGCAAATGGGCAGCGAGTTCCACTGTATGGAGATGCAAAGATCGGCAGGTGTGATGTCCTTTCTGTACACGGGTCCTATGAAAAAGAATATACATTTTTACTACCACCTTGTACAATAATTACACATTAAAAAAAAAAAAAAAAAAGGATCTTTAGGAGAGCGATTTACTGTGCTTCAGTCTGTGAACGGCAGGCAAATGGGTAGCGAGTTCTACTCTACGGTGACGCAAAGATCTGCTTCCATCCAACGGCAGGCAAATGGGCAGCGAGTTCCACTGTATGGAGATGCAAAGATCGCAGGTGTGATGTCCTTTCTGTACACGGGTCCTATGAAAAAGAATAGACATTTTTACTACCACCTTGTACAATAATTACACATTAAAAAAAAAAAGGATCTTTAGGAGAGCGATTTACCGTGCTTCAGTCTGTGAACGGCAGGCAAATGGGTAGCGAGTTCTACTCTACGGTGATGCAAAGATCTGCTTCCATCCAACGGCAGGCAAATGGGCAGCGAGTTCCACTGTATGGAGATGCAAAGATCGCAGGTGTGATGTCCTTTCTGTACACGGGTCCTATGAAAAAGAATAGACATTTTTACTACCACCTTGTACACTAATTGCACATTAAAAAAAAAAGGATCTTTAGGAGAGCGATTTACTGTGCTTCAGTCTGTGAACGGCAGGCAAATGGGTAGCGAGTTCTACTCTACGGTGACGCAAAGATCTGCTTCCATCCAACGGCAGGCAAATGGGCAGCGAGTTCCACTGTATGGAGATGCAAAGATCGGCAGGTGTGATGTCCTTTCTGTACACGGGTCCTATGAAAAAGAATATACATTTTTACTACCACCTTGTACACTAATTACACATTACAAAAAAAACAAAAAAAAGGATCTTTAGGAGAGTGACTTACCGTGCTTAAGTCTGTGAACGGCAGGCAAATGGGTAGCGAGTTCCACTCTACGGTGACGCAAAGATCTGCTTCCATCCAACGGCAGGCAAATGGGCAGTCAGTTCCACTGTATGGAGAAGCAGAGATCACCTGGTGTGATGTTTTTTCTGGAAAAACTTACCTTTGTTATCTCTTTCTTCGAGGTCCATAAATATACAGTTTTATTACCACTTTGTACACTATAATTACAGATTTTAAAAAAATATCGAAGAGTGACATAAATCAAGAGTAAACAATCTGCTCATAGAAAAAACTAAGCCATAAGCACAAGAAAAACTAACATTTTTTTTATAGAGAAAATTGCATTTGCAATTCAGTGATAGTTAAATATAAAAAGCAGATATAAAATGAAAAAAATAGAAAGTGGTCAATAATGCAAATTTGCTAAAGCAAATCTGCATTTTTTAATACATTGCAAAAATGCGTGCACCTAAAAACTGCAAGCTATTAGAATACATGTTATGTGACACTGGCTGAGTACACATGACTTTTCTTCAATACACGACATAGAAGTGTATGAGAAAGTGGGTAAATTATACTGAACCCCTAAGAAGAAGCAATTGAGATACTGTTGCAGGACCATATGGTAGTATGTTAGTGGCCATAAAGAAAGTACTGGAGGTTATTAAAATAGTATTAAAAATGGTATTAAAAATATATTTTTTAATGTTGGAAAATGACAACTAGAAAGTTTTTTATCAAGCAAATTAATAACCTTTTCAGCAATTTGCAGGACAGAAAAATGTTACTAAAGTGATTTTCAGTGATTGCAGATTAATTCCATATCCCACTATCCACGCTGGTATAAAATTCACCCCACATGCGCCTTAAACAAGACAAATGGAGGTGAGACAAGAGCTCTCTCTACCAGCAGGCAGCCTAAGCTTACACACACACACACAGGTAAATTTACTAAGATGGAAGTTCTATTTAAGATGTGATGTTGCTCATAGCAACCAATCCGATTCTACTTCTCATTTATCTAGCACCTTCTAGAAGATAATATCTGAAATCTGATTGGTTGCTATGGGCAACATGCCATCTTAAATAGAACTCCCATCTTAGTAAATTTACCACATGCTCTGTTCCTGTGACCTCGCTACCAGCAGACATCCCAATGCTTCTTTCACTCAGTGCCAGAAAGCCCCATTTATCAAACAATATTTATTTTTATTATTATCTTTTATTTATATGGCAGAACAAGGGATCTGCAGCACCCATTACAGGGTACATAAATGAGTAAAACAAGAAAAAAGCATTCAGTTTGAGACAATATAGGAAAACTACAAGGTATATACAGAAAACCAGATGTTTGGTGCACTCAAAGGCAGTACTGAGTAAAAGATCCTGTAGTGTAAGGAAGAGAAGTAAAGGCACATGAGGGGAGAAGGCCCTGTTCTTATGAGCTTACAATCTAAAAAATATTTGCAGCTAAGCCCCCCAAAACACTAGAGATGAGCGCCTGAAATTTTTCGGGTTTTGTGTTTTGGTTTTGGGTTCGGTTCCGCGGCCGTGTTTTGGGTTCGAACGCGTTTTGGCAAAACCTCACCGAATTTTTTTTGTCGGATTCGGGTGTTTTTTTCAAAAAACACTAAAAAACAGCTTAAATCATAGAATTTGGGGGTCATTTTGATCCCAAAGTATTATTAACCTCAAAAACCATAATTTACACTCATTTTCAGTCTATTCTGAATACCTCACACCTCACAATATTATTTTTAGTCCTAAAATTTGCACCGAGGTCGCTGTGTGAGTAAGATAAGCGACCCTAGTGGCCGACACAAACACCGGGCCCATCTAGGAGTGGCACTGCAGTGTCACGCAGGATGTCCCTTCCAAAAAACCCTCCCCAAACAGCACATGACGCAAAGAAAAAAAGAGGCGCAATGAGGTAGCTGTGTGAGTAAGATTAGCGACCCTAGTGGCCGACACAAACACCGGGCCCATCTAGGAGTGGCACTGCAGTGTCACGCAGGATGGCCCTTCCAAAAAACCCTCCCCAAACAGCACATGACGCAAAGAAAAAAAGAGGCGCAATGAGGTAGCTGTGTGAGTAAGATTAGCGACCCTAGTGGCCGACACAAACACCGGGCCCATCTAGGAGTGGCACTGCAGTGTCACGCAGGATGGCCCTTCCAAAAAACCCTCCCCAAACAGCACATGACGCAAAGAAAAAAAGAGGCGCAATGAGGTAGCTGTGTGAGTAAGATTAGCGACCCTAGTGGCCGACACAAACACCGGGCCCATCTAGGAGTGGCACTGCAGTGTCACGCAGGATGTCCCTTCCAAAAAACCCTCCCCAAACAGCACATGACGCAAAGAAAAAAAGAGGCGCAATGAGGTAGCTGTGTGAGTAAGATTAGCGACCCTAGTGGCCGACACAAACACCGGGCCCATCTAGGAGTGGCACTGCAGTGTCACGCAGGATGTCCCTTCCAAAAAACCCTCCCCAAACAGCACATGACGCAAAGAAAAAAAGAGGCGCAATGAGGTAGCTGACTGTGTGAGTAAGATTAGCGACCCTAGTGGCCGACACAAACACCGGGCCCATCTAGGAGTGGCACTGCAGTGTCACGCAGGATGTCCCTTCCAAAAAAAACCTCCCCAATCAGCACATGATGCAAAGAAAAAGAAAAGAAAAAAGAGGTGCAAGATGGAATTGTCCTTGGGCCCTCCCACCCACCCTTATGTTGTATAAACAAAACAGGACATGCACACTTTAACCAACCCATCATTTCAGTGACAGGGTCTGCCACACGACTGTGACTGATATGACGGGTTGGTTTGGACCCCCCCCCCCCAAAAAAGAAGCAATTAATCTCTCCTTGCACAAACTGGCTCTACAGAGGCAAGATGTCCACCTCATCTTCACCCTCCGATATATCACCGTGTACATCCCCCTCCTCACAGATTATCAATTCGTCCCCACTGGAATCCACCATCTCAGCTCCCTGTGTACTTTGTGGAGGCAATTGCTGCTGGTCAATGTCTCCGCGGAGGAATTGATTATAATTCATTTTAATGAACATCATCTTCTCCACATTTTCTGGATGTAACCTCGTACGCCGATTGCTGACAAGGTGAGCGGCGGCACTAAACACTCTTTCGGAGTACACACTTGTGGGAGGGCAACTTAGGTAGAATAAAGCCAGTTTGTGCAAGGGCCTCCAAATTGCCTCTTTTTCCTGCCAGTATAAGTACGGACTGTGTGACGTGCCTACTTGGATGCGGTCACTCATATAATCCTCCACCATTCTATCAATGTTGAGAGAATCATATGCAGTGACAGTAGACGACATGTCCGTAATCGTTGTCAGGTCCTTCAGTCCGGACCAGATGTCAGCATCAGCAGTCGCTCCAGACTGCCCTGCATCACCGCCAGCGGGTGGGCTCGGAATTCTGAGCCTTTTCCTCGCACCCCCATTTGCGGGAGAATGTGAAGGAGGAGATGTTGACAGGTCGCGTTCCGCTTGACTTGACAATTTTGTCACCAGCAGGTCTTTCAACCCCAGCAGACCTGTGTCTGCCGGAAAGAGAGATCCAAGGTAGGCTTTAAATCTAGGATCGAGCACGGTGGCCAAAATGTAGTGCTCTGATTTCAACAGATTGACCACCCGTGAATCCTTGTTAAGCGAATTAAGGGCTGCATCCACAAGTCCCACATGCCTAGCGGAATCGCTCCCTTTTAGCTCCTTCTTCAATGCCTCCAGCTTCTTCTGCAAAAGCCTGATGAGGGGAATGACCTGACTCAGGCTGGCAGTGTCTGAACTGACTTCACGTGTGGCAAGTTCAAAGGGCATCAGAACCTTGCACAACGTTGAAATCATTCTCCACTGCACTTGAGACAGGTGCATTCCATCTCCTATATCGTGCTCAATTGTATAGGCTTGAATGGCCTTTTGCTGCTCCTCCAACCTCTGAAGCATATAGAGGGTTGAATTCCACCTCGTTACCACTTCTTGCTTCAGATGATGGCAGGGCAGGTTCAGTAGTTTTTGGTGGTGCTCCAGTCTTCTGTACGTGGTGCCTGTACGCCGAAAGTGTCCCGCAATTTTTCTGGCCACCGACAGCATCTCTTGCACGCCCCTGTCGTTTTTTAAAAAATTCTGCACCACCAAATTCAAGGTATGTGCAAAACATGGGACGTGCTGGAATTTGCCCATATTTAATGCACACACAATATTGCTGGCGTTGTCCGATGCCACAAATCCACAGGAGAGTCCAATTGGGGTAAGCCATTCCGCGATGATCTTCCTCAGTTGCCGTAAGAGGTTTTCAGCTGTGTGCGTATTCTGGAAAGCGGTGATACAAAGCGTAGCCTGCCTAGGAAAGAGTTGGCGTTTGCGAGATGCTGCTACTGGTGCCGCCGCTGCTGTTCTTGCGGCGGGAGTCCATACATCTACCCAGTGGGCTGTCACAGTCATATAGTCCTGACCCTGCCCTGCTCCACTTGTCCACATGTCCGTGGTTAAGTGGACATTGGGTACAACTGCATTTTTTAGGAGACTGGTGAGTCTTTTTCTGACGTCCGTGTACATTCTCGGTATCGCCTGCCTAGAGAAGTGGAACCTAGATGGTATTTGGTAACGGGGGCACACTGCCTCAATAAATTGTCTAGTTCCCTGTGAACTAACGGCGGATACCGGACGCACGTCTAACACCAACATAGTTGTCAAGGACTCAGTTATCCGCTTTGCAGTAGGATGACTACTGTGATATTTCATCTTCCTCGCAAAGGACTGTTGAACAGTCAATTGCTTACTGGAAGTAGTACAAGTGGGCTTACGACTTCCCCTCTGGGATGACCATCGACTCCCAGCGGCAACAACAGCAGCGCCAGCAGCAGTAGGCGTTACACGCAAGGATGCATCGGAGGAATCCCAGGCAGGAGAGGACTCGTCAGACTTGCCAGTGACATGGCCTGCAGGACTATTGGCATTCCTGGGGAAGGAGGAAATTGACACTGAGGGAGTTGGTGGGGTGGTTTGCGTGAGCTTGGTTACAAGAGGAAGGGATTTACTGGTCAGTGGACTGCTTCCGCTGTCACCCAAAGTTTTTGAACTTGTCACTGACTTATTATGAATGCGCTGCAGGTGACGTATAAGGGAGGATGTTCCGAGGTGGTTAACGTCCTTACCCCTACTTATTACAGCTTGACAAAGGGAACACACGGCTTGACACCTGTTGTCCGCATTTCTGGTGAAATACCTCCACACCGAAGAGCTGATTTTTTTGGTATTTTCACCTGGCATGTCAACGGCCATATTCCTCCCACGGACAACAGGTGTCTCCCCGGGTGCCTGACTTAAACAAACCACCTCACCATCAGAATCCTCCTGGTCAATTTCCTCCCCAGCGCCAGCAACACCCATATCCTCCTCATCCTGGTGTACTTCAACACTGACATCTTCAATCTGACTATCAGGAACTGGACTGCGGGTGCTCCTTCCAGCACTTGCAGGGGGCGTGCAAATGGTGGAAGGCGCATGCTCTTCACGTCCAGTGTTGGGAAGGTCAGGCATCGCAACCGACACAATTGGACTCTCCTTGTGGATTTGGGATTTCAAAGAACGCACAGTTCTTTGCGGTGCTTTTGCCAGCTTGAGTCTTTTCAGTTTTCTAGCGAGAGGCTGAGTGCTTCCATCCTCATGTGAAGCTGAACCACTAGCCATGAACATAGGCCAGGGCCTCAGCCGTTCCTTGCCACTCCGTGTGGTAAATGGCATATTGGCAAGTTTACGCTTCTCCTCCGACAATTTTATTTTAGGTTTTGGAGTCCTTTTTTTACTGATATTTGGTGTTTTGGTTTTGACATGCTCTGTACTATGCCATTGGGCATCGGCCTTGGCAGACGACGTTGCTGGCATTTCATCGTCTCGGCCATGACTAGTGGCAGCAGCTTCAGCACGAGGTGGAAGTGGATCTTGATCTTTCCCTAATTTTGGAACCTCAACATTTTTGTTCTCCATATTTTAATAGGCACAACTAAAAGGCACCTCAGGTAAACAATGGAGATGGATGGATTGGATACTAGTATACAATTATGGACGGGCTGCCGAGTGCCGACACAGAGGTAGCCACAGCCGTGAACTACCGCACTGTACTGTGTCTGCTGCTAATATATAGACTGGTTGATAAAGAGATAGTATACTCGTAACTAGTATGTATGTATAAAGAAAGAAAAAAAAACCACGGTTAGGTGGTATATACAATTATGGACGGGCTGCCGAGTGCCGACACAGAGGTAGCCACAGCCATGAACTACCGCACTGTACTGTGTCTGCTGCTAATATAGACTGGTTGATAAAGAGATAGTATACTCGTAACTAGTATGTATGTATAAAGAAAGAAAAAAAAACCACGGTTAGGTGGTATATACAATTATGGACGGGCTGCCGAGTGCCGACACAGAGGTAGCCACAGCCGTGAACTACCGCACTGTACTGTGTCTGCTGCTAATATAGACTGGTTGATAAAGAGATAGTATACTCGTAACTAGTATGTATGTATAAAGAAAGAAAAAAAAACCACGGTTAGGTGGTATATACAATTATGGACGGGCTGCCGAGTGCCGACACAGAGGTAGCCACAGCCGTGAACTACCGCACTGTACTGTGTCTGCTGCTAATATATAGACTGGTTGATAAAGAGATAGTATACTCGTAACTAGTATGTATGTATAAAGAAAGGAAAAAAAACCACGGTTAGGTGGTATATACAATTATGGACGGGCTGCCGAGTGCCGACACAGAGGTAGCCACAGCCGTGAACTACCGCACTGTACTGTGTCTGCTGCTAATATATAGACTGGTTGATAAAGAGATAGTATACTCGTAACTAGTATGTATGTATAAAGAAAGAAAAAAAAAACCACGGTTAGGTGGTATATACAATTATGGACGGGCTGCCGAGTGCCGACACAGAGGTAGCCACAGCCGTGAACTACCGCACTGTACTGTGTCTGCTGCTAATATAGACTGGTTGATAAAGAGATAGTATACTACTAATATTATATATACTGGTGGTCAGGTCACTGGTCACTAGTCACACTGGCAGTGGCACTCCTGCAGCAAAAGTGTGCACTGTTTAATTTTAATATAATATTATGTACTCCTGGCTCCTGCTATAACCTATAACTGGCACTGCAGTAGTGCTCCCCAGTCTCCCCCACAATTATAAGCTGTGTGAGCTGAGCAGTCAGACAGATATATAATATATATAGATGATGCAGCACACTGGCCTGAGCCTGAGCAGTGCACACAGATATGGTATGTGACTGACTGAGTCACTGTGTGTATCGCTTTTTTCAGGCAGAGAACGGATATATTAAATAAACTGCACTGTGTGTCTGGTGGTCACTCACTATATAATATATTATGTACTCCTGGCTCCTGCTATAACCTATAACTGGCACTGCAGTAGTGCTCCCCAGTCTCCCCCACAATTATAAGCTGTGTGAGCTGAGCAGTCAGACAGATATATATAATATTATATATAGATAATAGATGATGCAGCACACTGGCCTGAGCCTGAGCAGTGCACACAGATATGGTATGTGACTGAGTCACTGTGTGCTGTGTATCGCTTTTTTCAGGCAGAGAACGGATTATAAATAAAAGTGGTGGTCACTATCAGCAAAACTCTGCACTGTACTGAGTACTCCTAATGCTCCCCAAAATTAGTAAATCAAGTGTCTCTCTAATCTATTCTAAACGGAGAGGACGCCAGCCACGTCCTCTCCCTATCAATCTCAATGCACGTGTGAAAATGGCGGCGACGCGCGGCTCCTTATATAGAATCCGAGTCTCGCGATAGAATCCGAGCCTCGCGAGAATCCGACAGCGTCATGATGACGTTCGGGCGCGCTCGGGTTAACCGAGCAAGGCGGGAAGATCCGAGTCGCTCGGACCCGTGAAAAAAAACATGAAGTTCTGGCGGGTTCGGATTCAGAGAAACCGAACCCGCTCATCTCTACAAAACACCCATTTTTGGGGATTAGCCGTACATTTTAATGTATCCTCCGTATGTCAGACAGAGGAATTGCAGCAGGTATATCAGATACCTGCTGCAATCTCATTTCCTGCCGGCATCCGCATCCCCCATAAGGGGGGTACACACGGAGCGATAATCTAAGCAATCTGACTAGATTGCTTAGATTTTCAGCAAGATCGCTCCGTGTGTAGCCCTAACAGCGATAGCGATGCGCAGCCCCGCGCATCGCTGCTGGTAGATTGGCCTGCATGCAGGCCAATCTAGCGGGTCGCTCACTTCACCTGCTGGGTGAAGTGAGCGGCCCCCCCGTCTCCCCCCCGCACGCTCAGCACAGATCGCGCTGTGCTGAGCGCCGGGAGAGATGTGTGCTGAGCGGTTCGCTCAGCACACATCTCTCCAGCATCGGGCCGTGAGTACTGGCCTATAGGTTTCTATTGGAGATACGATGCTGCCAGTTGTATAGATAACAGGAATGAGATGCATTCCTGTTATTGATCTCTGCTGCTACTACAATCTTCAGACTGTGGTAGTCCATTGTAGCTTATGGCCTACACTTAGGGCATGTAGTTCCAGCAGGATTCCCCGATTACCACACATGCAGTAACCCCAGCAGCACACTCAGCATATTGCTGGCTCCCTTCGGAGCCCCTGTATCTGTGGGAGTCAATCAGAGTTGATCGCTAGCTGCTTTGGTTCGCTGCGCAGCGATCAGGCAAAAAAACGGCACTTTTGCACATGCGGCGCAATGCACACGCGCGTCTTACTATTACAACGAACTATGTAGTTTCACACAAGGTCTAGCGAAGCATTTCAGTCGCACTGCTGGCCGCAGAGTGATTGACATGAAGTGGCGGTTTCTGGGTGTCAACTGACCGTTTTCAGGGAGTGTTCGTAAAAACACAGGCGTGGCTTGCCAGGAAAAACGCAGGGCGTGTTTGTGACATCAAAACAGGAACTGAACAGTCTGAAGTGATTGCAAGCACTGAGTAGGTCTCAAGCTACTCTGAACCTGCACAAAAATATTTTGTATCCGCTCTGCGATCCTTTCATTCGCACTTCTGCTAAGCTAAAATACACTCCCATAGGGCGGCGGCATAGCGTTTGCACAGCTGCTAAAAACTGCTAGCGAGTGAACAACTCAGAATGACCCCCTGTATGCATTGGATGATACATTTGACCGCTGTGATAGCATTCCACAGTGCGATCCTGGGTGCTATTGTCACACCCAGATTGCATTGAAAATGCAAACAGTGGTAAATGGGCCCCCCTTGAGCCATTTAACATTTATGTCCCCGTGAGCTCTCGAAGGTGGTCATTCCGAGTTGATCGCTCGTTGCCGTTTTTCGCAGCGCAGCGATTAGGTAAAAAAATCGGCATTTATGCGCATGGTACGCAGCGCGCATGCGATAAGTACTTTCACACAAAAGTTTGCTTTTTTACCCAAGCTCGAGCGCTGTTACAAGGAGTTCACTTATAAGGGGACAGACTGAGGCAACAGAAGGGGGGGGGGGGGGTACACTGGTAGCAGCAATGTAATATTATATAATACTCATAGGGGACAGAGTAGACTGAGGCAGCATAAGGTGGAGGGGAGATACACTGGAAGCAGAGCAGGGTAATATAGTAAAATATGCAGTGGAGGCGGGAAGGGGAACCTTATAATAAATTATTATAGCACATTCCTATTTTTTTTTATATTTGGACTCCATGATATAGCTGAAATAGCTAGGAAGGAGAAAGTTACTCAGTTTTAACTTTTTTACCAGTCTCTCTCCCAGTCAGTCTCCCTTCTTTCAGCATCCGCATGGGCACTCTGTCAGAGCTGTGGCTTTTCTCCCGCCTCACATCAGGAGACAAGGACACGTGAGGAGGAGGTGATGTGACGACATCACTCTTTCCCGCCGCCAGAAATGGGCGGGTTAATCTTTAGCACTGCCCACCCCCCTCTCACTACGTCCAGTGACACAGCACAGCCATAGCAGTAGAGCCTGCCCAGAAGAAGCCAGTCTCAGCCTGCACAAAGATAAACACTCTTAAAACACTATATACAGCTAAGCTGCTGTGTCAGCCTGACACAGTGAGCTGAGCAGTCACAGTCACTCTGTCAGGGCTGCAGTGCTCACCATCACGAATGCGATTCACTGAGTGACCTCTTGACCAGGCGGCCGCCCCCCCTTTCTTAGTGGCTGCCGAAGTGCCCGACTCTGCCCCCCTCCGTATTACTCCGCCCCCCAGCCGCATTACTGGCTGCCGAAGTGACCGACTCCGCCCCCATCTCTCTGTGCTTATGAGTCTGACCGAGACTATACATCTATCAGCGCCTCCAGCAACACAGTAAGCAGCGAGAGAAGGGGGCGGAGTCGGGCACGTTGTCAGCCAGTAAGACGGTGACAGGGGGCGGGTGCTATACGGGTCAGTGATCGCTTCCGTGACTACGGTGACTTCAATGCTGTTCATTGCTCAATCTGTGTGGGCTGGGGGCGCGGCAGAACAGTGACTGTACATGTACAGAGTACAGACAGACAATAGTGCTGTGCTGTAGATAGCCTAACTAACAACTTGAAAAAAGTGGGCGGGACGGCGGCGGAACTGCGTTCCGCCTCCAATTGCAAGTGCCGGAACGCAGTTCCGCCCCGTTCCGGCCCACTTTAACCCCTGCTTACTGCTGTGTTCTGATTCACTCGAATCGTCCTTGAGAGACACGAAACAGCTTCTGTTTCATCTTTCTGATACGGAACACAAGGTTTCAAAGGACAAGTTGCAGTTATGCCAGATCAAGGTAAAATATTTGGGACATTGCTTAACACAAGGACTGAGACACCTCACCGCTGATAGAATACAGGCGATTCGCGACATGACTCTGCCACAAACCCAGCAACAGATCCGCACTTTCCTAGGAATGTGTGGGTATTGCCGAAACTGGATCCCAGGGTTTTCCATGCTGGCTTTACCTTTGCAAGAGATGGTCTCGTCAAACAAACCAGATCGGATTTCGCACACAGATGAGTCCGAACTGGCATTTAAGAGACTTAAGCAGTGCCTATCGCAGGCACCAGCATTAGGTATGCCAGATTATGGGAAACCTTTTGAATTGTACGGTACGGAGAGTGCTGGGTGTGCGGCAGGTGTTTTAACCCAGAGACATGGTGATACCAGCAGGCCGGTAGCTTACTACAGTGCACAATTGGACACCGTATCACGGTCTCTCCCCACATGCTTGCGAAGTGTTGCAGCGCAGCGATAGCATTGCTAGTGAGTAAAAGCGAAGATGTAGTGTTGGGACACAACCTGACAATCCATACACCTCATGCAGTGTCAGCCTTGCTGAATTCTGCCCAAACCAGACACGTCTCATCAGCACGGTTTACAAGGTGGGAATTAGCACTAATGGCCCCTGTAAACATCACCATAAGGAGATGCAGCGCACTAAATCCTGCAACGTATCTCCCAGGTGTGCCTGCACAGGCACAAAGGGTGGGGGATGAGAGTGATTGTGAAAGAGGATTTAGTACAGACACTGACACGTGATTGTATGGAATATTTGAACCAAACTTTCACTGCAAGGCCCGACATCAGTGACAACCCACTGGAAGGCGTAGATTTAACTTTTTATACTGACGGTAGTTGCCACAGATAGACGGACTCGGGAGACTTGTGTACTGGATACGCAGTCGTAGATGACAAAGGTACTATAGAAGCGGAACCCCTGGGTCCACCACACTCAGCACAAGTTGCTGAGCTGGTCGCCCTAACCAGAGTGTGTGAATTGGCTAAGGGTAAGTCAGCCAATATCTACACGGATTCTAGGTATGCCTTTGGAGTAGTGCATGATTTCAGGGCCCTATGGCGCCTCAGAAATTTCATGACGGCAGCTGGCACACCCGTGGCTCATGCGACCCACATCAAAAGACTTCTAGCAGCGATACAGGAACCTGACAGAGTGGCTGTTATCAAGTGTAAAGCCCACACGTACAGCCAAGACCCAGTGTCACTTGGTAACAGCCGGGCAGACAAAGCTGCTAAATCAGCAGCCAGCACCCCCATACAGACAGACATCACACAACTGATGGTATTCAATACCGTCAACACACAGAAATTGAGTGAAATGCAAAATTTGTGTTCCCCACAGGAAAAGGCAGTCTGGAGGTCAAAAGGACATGGCCGGGAGTCCTCAGGACTCTGGACAGATGAACAGGGTAAGCCAGTGGCACCCAGAGCATATCTTCCAAGTTTAGCTGAGGTGGCACATGGTCTGACTCATCTGGGCAAAGATGGTATGTGCAAGTTGGTAAGAGCCTACTGGTGCGCGCCAGGATTCTCTTCTCATGCGGGTAAAAGAGCAATGACATGCCTTACCTGCTTGAGGAAGAATATTGGAAAATCAATACCAACAGAACCATCCCATATCCCGCCAACAGACGGCCCTTTTCAGGTAATACAGATTGATTTCATACAATTGCCACCTTGTAGAAATTTAAAGTATGTGTTGGTTTGTATTGCTGTGTTTTCAAATTGGGTAGAAGTGTTCCCCGCTGCCACAAATACTGCTGTGTTTACCGCAAAGAAAATTGTGCAGGAATTTGTGTGCAGATATGGTATCCCTAGGATAATTGAAAGTGATAAGGGTACCCATTTTACAGGTGAAATCTTTCAGGTAATGTGCAAATTAATGGGAATTAATAGTAAGCTGCATACTCCGTACCGCCCACAGGCGAGTGCGAAAGTGGAAAGAGTAAACAGCACTATTAAGAACTGTCAGGATTCTGTAACTGGTCTGTCCCCGGCGGGGGCGCTAGTGGGTCAGTGTTGGTGTGACGTAATACACGAGGAGACCGAAGAATAGTCCTGCGCATAGGCGCTGATATTTATTATGTCACAGGGATCACAAAGCAATTGAATAACAGGTGCAATGGAATGCAATTGCAGTGGAATGCAAAACCAGAAATAACAGGAAATAAATATTCAAAAGTCACTGGTAACTATGATTGAAACAAACAGAACTCCGGTAATTGTAAAAAGCACACAGTCTCAGTATAACTCAGGATGAAATAACTTTGGAAAAACAGAACTCTGCTAACTGTACAGTCTCTATGAAGCACAAGTCCAGATAGCCTAACGGGCTTAAGCAGGAGACAGTCTCTAAGCAAATAGATGTTAACTGCTGAGATGCACAGATGGTAACTGATAATGAGTGCACAGGTAGATAATGATAAAACACCTGAGGAGAGTCTCTTACTGCTGGTGGATTGTGGCTGGCTGTAGCTGGAGTTTGTAGTTCCACAGGAACACTGGAACAGGGAGATGACTTGGAGATGCCAGAAATAGAAGACTGCTGGAAACAAAGGCTTGAAGACTGGAACTGGAAACTGGAACTGCTGGGACCTGTAGTTCCACAGGTCCAATACACAGGGGTATCTCTGCAGACAGATGACTGCAAACAGGAGACGCCTGTTCACAGAATGTGACGTGTTGTCCAAGGCGATGAGACTGAGCCAGGAACTGGAGTTTATACCCCTTGGTCTGTGATGATTGGATGTTGCATCTGTGAGGACACACCCTGCTGGATTGGGTGTTCAGATCAGCTGTGGGTTAGCTGAAGCACTGTGTACTCCAGGCTGCAGTAGACTGAAAACTGGAACTGGAACAGAACTGAACTGCTGGAACCTGTAGTTCCACAGTAGTGATGCGATGGAGAATGCAGATTCCTGACAGTACCCCCCCTTTTATGGGTGGGCACCGAACACCCACGCTGGAACTTGGAAGGCTGAATGTCAATTGAAGTCTCAGAAGACAATGTAGGACACTTGAGAGTAGAGGACTGGAATAAGCATTCATAAGCAGGAGTAGAATCAGCTTGAAATACTCTAGGGTGGAGAGAGGACGTCATCTCCAAAACTGACTGACAGGAGTTCATTACTTGACACACTGGAGAGAACCACACCGGGTTCGGAGGAACTGGAATCGATAGGAACCGACGGCAACTTTGGACAGACGGATGGAACCGGATTGGGTCCAGAAAAGCTTGAACCGGAGGAGTCCTCGGACTGACGGATAGGACCGGATTTGATCCGAGGATGCTGGAATCGTCTGGAACCGAAGGAGGCTTACTGGAATCGTCTGGAACCGAAGGAGGCTGATCCGGACAGACGGATGGGACCGGGATTTGTCCAGGACTACTTAAATTGACTTGAACTGAAGGAAGTGGATCTGTACAGACGGATGGGACCGAATTGGGTCCAGAAAAGCTTGAACCGGCTGGAACCGGAGGAGTCTTACTGGAATCGGCTGGAACCGAAGGAGGCTTACTGGAATCGGCTGGAACCGAAGGAGGCTTACTGGAATCGGCTGGAACCGAAGGAGGCTTACTGGAATCGAAGAAGGCTTACTGGAATCGGCTGGAACCGAAGGAGGCTTACTGGAATCGGCTGGAACCGAAGGAGGCTGATCCGGACTGACGGATGGAACCGGATTGGGTCCGGAGACAGTTGAATCAGCTGGAACTGATGGAGTCAGAATCCGGTTAGAACCGGAATGAGTGGTATCCGAGTGTTCAGTTAGACCATCCTGGATCTGGTCCATGCTGGATGAAAACAGGGTGGTGCTCTCTGAAGACGGCAAACAGGAGTTCATAACTGCATCTGTAGCACAAAAATTTCCATCTGGGAACTTGGCTGTGGATACTTCCCTTGGGGCTGAAATTTCGGTGACCCCTCCTGGGGTTGACGAATCAGACACCTCTATCAGGGTTGTTTTCTCCAGCACCCCTCCTGGGATTGACAGAACAGAAACTCCTTTTTGAGAAGACTCGTATGCCCCTACTAGAGCTTGAACATTGGATACCCCTCCTTGGGCTGTAGACACAGACGCCCCTCCTTGGGCTGTAGACACCAAACTTTGGAGTGACCCTGACCCCACACTCTGACAACCGTCCGGGTCCATGGGCCTTGGACAAACTGTCAGGATTCTGTAACTTGTCTGTCCCCGGCAGGGGTGCTAGTGGGTCAGTTTTGGTGTGACGTAATACACGAGGAGACCGAAGAATAGTCTTGCGCATAGGCGCTGATATTTATTATGTCACAGGGATCACAAAGCAATTGAATAACAGGTGCAATGGAATGCAATTGCACTGGAATGCAAAACCAGAAATAACAGGAAATAAATATTCAAAAGTCACTGGTAACTATGATTGAAACAAACAGAACTCCGGTAATTGTAAAAAGCACACAGTCTCAGTATAACTCAGGATGAAATAACTTTGGAAAAACAGAACTCTGCTAACTGTACAGTCTCTATGAAGCACAAGTCCAGATAGCCTAACGGGCTTAAGCAGGAGACAGTCTCTAAGCAAATAGATGTTAACTGCTGAGATGCACAGATGGTAACTGATAATGAGTGCACAGGTAGATAATGATAAAACACCTGAGGAGAGTCTCTTACTGCTGGTGGATTGTGGCTGGCTGTGGCTGGAGTTTGTAGCAAACTGGAACAATGAAGACTGGAGACTGGAACACAGGAACTTGCACACTGAATGTGACTCGCAGGAGAACTGGAGTGTTTGCTGGTACTTGTAGTTCCACAGGAACACTGGAACAGGGAGATGACTTGGAGATGCCAGAAATAGAAGACTGCTGGAAACAAAGGATTGAAGACTGGAACCTGGAACTGGAAACTGGAACTGCTGGGACCTGTAGTTCCACAGGTCCAATACACAGGGGTATCTCTGCAGACAGTGGACTGCAAACCGGAGACGCCTGTTCACAGAATGTGATGTGTTGTCCAAGGCAATGAGACTGAGCCAGGAACTGGAGTTTATACCCCTTGGTCTGTGATGATTGGATGTTGCATCTGTGAGGACACACCCTGCTGGATTAGGTGTTCAGATCAGCTGTGAGTTAGCTGAAGCACTGTGTACTCCAGGCTGCAGTAGACTGAAAACTGGAACAGAACTGAACTGCTGGAACCTGTAGTTCCACAGTAGTGATGCGATGGAGAATGCAGATTCCTGACAAGAACAAGCTGAGCAAAGTGATAGCTGAAACTGGATTGTTGTGGCCAGAAGCTTTGCCACTTGTTTTGTATAGCATCAGAACCACTCCCAGGTCCCCTCTTAACCTGTCACCCTTTGAGATTCTTTTTGGTCGACAACCCCATGTAATGATCAACCCCCAGGATGATTTGAAATGCAATAATGAAGTGACTGTAAAGTATTTGGTTAAGATGAGCAAGCAGTTGAGGAATCAAAACAGCAATCTAAAGCTGGTGATTCCTGATCTGCCAGGCAATAATTGTCATGACATTGAACCTGGGGATTATGTAATGATTCGAAATTTTCTATGCTCAGGTTGCCTGATTGACCGGTGGGAAGGACCGTACCAAGTCTTACTAACCAGCACGACAGCATTGAAGGTTGCCGAAAGAGAGACTTGGGTCCACTCGTCCCACTGTAAGAAGGTCGCTGACCCAGAGAAAGCCCGTGACAAAGAGCAGAGTGTAGAGGAAATCGTATCACTGGAGTGCCTGTTCCGGGAAGGTTGAGAGGCAGGACTGTTGTCACGGCACCTGGGCACAGAGAACTACAAGACCAGAGGCGGTTGTCGCACCAGTTTTCTTTCCCTTCTATTATTTTCTTTGCCTCCCATTACCACTTTTTCTTTCTCCTCCTGCAAGATGGACTTACCCCAAGAGACTGCGTTCCGGGTTTTCCTGTTGACCCTGTTGTTGACCAGAACAGTCTATTTCGGTGAGAGTACCAGAGAGGTCGAGAAAGGATCTGGAATGGGTTCTGATGACAAGGACGGATTAGTAGAATTCCAAGAACAACACATTCACCGAGCAAAGGCGAGTATCAGAAAACGATCTGGTAGTCATTACACTAGGAGACATTGTGAAGGATTGTTAGCTGAGGAGAATTGTATCTGTAGGAATTGTGAAAACATAGTTGAGGACGGATGCATCCAGAGATATCAGTCCAGCCTTAATATCAACATGGACCGTCATCCATTGAGTGACTATCACTCATTAGTGGGTAAGGTTTTAAACCAAACAGAATGCTGGGTGTGCTCACAAGTACCTCAAGGTCAGAGCAAGTCAGGACTAGTACCATACCCTTTAACAATAGATGAGGTACCTGAATTAAGGGGTGGGAGACCGGTGGACAAGAAATTTAATATTTCTAGGCCTCCTAGTTTGAAGCTCCACCAATATCATGTGGATAGGTCCTTAGTATGTTTTAACATTTCCAATCCCCGATAGCCGGGAAATTGGGAAGTGACATGGAACAACCAAACCATGGCATTTTCACACAGAGCCGATAGAATGCCCATAGACCCTGAACTTATACGCCAAATAGCCGACAGTGGGAGATATTTTCGGTATAGGTACACTCTAGGAAGTAGGACCATGCGGGTTGGAGAATTATCTCCAAGATACTGTGCGCATATCATACAGCCTGATACGTGTACCGAACAAATGAGAAAGTTAGGGATAGGATTTTTCACCTGGAAGGTTTGCAATATGGTGATGTCATATTCTGTCCCATATGTCCTCCCCGATGATGCATATTTCATATGCGGAATGAAGGCTTATAAGTGGCTGGCCCCAAACTCAGAGGGATTGTGTTACATTGGAAGAGTGTTGCCAGAAGTAATGACCATTACCCATAATACGATGAAAGACGTTCACCGCAATGCTCAAGCTCCTTACACTCACACTCACTATGAACACATTGTTAAGAGACACCTTATAGATAGGACAGAGCACGCAGCCTCTGATTTGATCCACGAATCCACCGGGATTCAATTCCTACTCGCGCTAGATATCACCCGTACCGCCAGAGGAATTATAAATTTTAGGTATATTACTGCGCTAGCGAACCTGATGGACAATATCACTGAGATGTATGATGGCACCTTCAGGTATACAGGGAGGGAGTTGCAAGCTTACAAAACGGAACTGGTCCAGCACAGGATGGTTCTCAATTACATCACAGCGGTGACAGGCGGGTATTGTGTCACCCTAGCAACTCAGTATGGTGTGAAGTGCTGCACGTACATTACAAACAGCACTGATGACCCAACCGAGGTCATAGATCAAAAGATGGACGATATCTTGCAATTGAAGTGGGAGTTCCGAAGGAGACACAACCTTACCCTGACTGCTGTGAGTAATGAACTGACCGGCTGGGTTTCATGGTTGAACCCACGAAATTGGTTCTCAGGTTTAGGAGAATGGGCTCAAAATGTTATCGTGAATGTAGGAAAATTTCTCCTTTGTATCCTAGGAGTTGTCATAATGATTGGTTTGATATTTAGATGTGTTCGGATTTTAATGCAGTGCAAGCGCAGTACCAGAGTGATGAGTTTGAGGAGCAAGGGCATTGTTACAACAACTGGTTTAATTTATGACCCATCAATTGAGACAATGTTGTGATAAGACGTGATTCCACGGTCCGTTTCTTTCACCCGTTTCTCCTTTGTTTTTCTCCAAGGTAAAAAGACATCCACTCGGAAGAAGATTTTAATGAACATTTCTACAGACCTTTGATGAACATTTCTACAGACCCTTGATGAACATTTCTACAGACCTTTGATGGACATTTCCACAGACTTTGCGAGACACTTTAGAGACTTTAAAAGACTTTGTATGGACACTCGAAAGACTTTGCTTATCACCCACAGCAAGGATACACCTATCCGGACAAGACTTCAACAGACACCCAAGGACAATTACACACATTATCACATAAATGTATTTGTCACAAATGTTTCTTATCTTCATCTCTACGATCTTCAGGTAGTGACACACATAGTCGAGAGGTGATATAGGTACATATATTAGCATTCACATGTTTTCCCCCTCCATGTATCATCAACTAATGTGCACCCCATTTGTTGGAACAAGAAGCCGAAAAGAGCTCGGTAGTGTTTGTTGGCCCACTTACAGACCCTTAATACGGGATAAGAAGGATTTAATGTATACTTCGCAATACCTCGAAGCTTATCTAGAACATGTACGGCACGATGATACATGCCCCCCAGACATTAAGTTCATACATACATGCTTTTGCTATCCCACTAGGCCATACATTTCCCGCCTACTCCTCTCCTCCCTCCACCCAATCATTTATAGGTATTTCATTGTATTGTATATTTTTCTGCTTAATTGTTTAGATAGTGGCAGTTATTGTTGACTGCCAAAGGGTGGACTGTCAAAGTCGAAAAATATCATGATACATATCCCTTGTACTAACCCCTCATGCACATGCACGCTGCTCGTGCACCTGGTCCCCCATGCGTACACATACCCGAAAGTTGCGTAAGATCGCTCCGGCGATTGTGCGCATGATATGTGTATTTACAGCGGAGTTTGTGAGCGTGTAGCGTGCGACTCGAACGTAGCATATTTAACCCAAAAAGTGCATTTTGTAGATATTGTTCCCCTAGATCATGTCATCGAGTAATGTTAGTTTAAACAGTTCCTGGACAGAGAGATTCCTCTTTGCATGATAGGAAGGGTCAGATAAAGGTTGGTAGGTGATGTCTAGTATCCGGCTGTAGGGTATTTTAAGGGTAACATTCCGGTGTTAGTTAGGAAAGGATCGCTCGCTCCTGCGTATAGTTATGTACAGAAGTAGATTATGAACATTAACTGTATTTGCTGTAAATTACACATGCGGCGGGAATCCTGAGGATACCTCCCACCAGAGCAGTTGGGAAAGGACATCGCCTACCTGTTCAAATCCACCTATGACCTTTGCTGTAATGTAGAGACACATCCCTGTGTCCAATGAACAATGAGATTACAGTGACCATTGTATTGTGTATGCATGTTGTGTATAAAAAGACCACTGTTGCCTGGCCGGACACAAGACTCTGAACGCTATCTACTTGACAAGCGGAGGACTGAGATCCAGGTTGCGCTTGCGAACATTCTCACGTATGTATATTCTCTGTAGCCATTATTCTCTGTTATTCTGTTAGATTTCCTTGTTAGCTTGTAGTGTATAAGTTGTATCTGTTTACCCCTTTTTCTCTGAATAATCCGCTGCGGTGTTAGAGCCCAGTGGTTTACACAAACCGGTGTGATGTTTTCACTTTTCTGCATCAGGGCTTTCTTAGCATATCAATCGCTATAAGGTGTATAGGCAATTATAAGGTTTTTAAGGTATTACATCGTTGCAGTACTAGACTGCTAAGGTTTAAAGTATAAGCACATCCTTACACTGTTCATTACTTAAAGGTTTACTGTATATCATTCTGTGAGCGTACGTGCTGCTCGTGCGTCACGCCCACGGCTCAGCATCTGTTACGCTAAGTGCGTACCCATACGGTACTCAGTATGCAAATAGCGTACTTAGTCCGTAGTGTGTGTAATAAGTCTAGCGGCCATAGCGGCTCCACGGTAGTAGTGTATTGCTTTATGTTTTAAGATAATATTTGACATTATCAATACTACTCATTACTTACCACTCCTCACCTCCATCTTTCTTCCCCTTTATACTATTACAGACACAATTTTATTAATACAAGAGACACATTAAATGCACGTCATGGTATTCCTTTTATTTTTGTGTTCAGTGGGTAAATGCACAGGCTGGACAAGTTATTTTTCTACATAAAATAACGTTTATAAAAAAAAATACATATTTTCTCCCCAAGTTCTTTATTTGTACATTTTATTCTCTAATCTATAGTGAAAGTGGATTTATAATAAGCTACAGCAATGGCCTTTCTGTTACTTAATCACTAGGACCACCAAAACCCCCGCTAAGCAAATGTCCAGATTTCACAGTCATTACAGTCACAATTTGGGTTGCTCAGAGAAGGAGCGCTGTCTGCCGCAGCCCCTCGTTACAATGGCGGTAGCAATTTCCATGGCTTGTCCCTGACGGCTACCACCACTGTACCCTATAGTATATATATATATATATATATTATATATATATATATATGCAGAGGGGTCCCTATGTCATTATTGTACCATTTGCAGTGTTTGTTTCCATCAGTAGCTCTGGCCGTGTCTCTGGGTGTTTCTTACACTTCGATCGTCACGCTGCTTTTGGTGAGCCGCACGCCGTACCAGCCCTGCCAGGATTTAGCGTCTTGGCCACCATGCTTGAAACGAATGTAGCGCACCCCAGGGCCATAGTTGGAGAATGTATTTCCGATCTGTAATTAAGGAAAAAATCCAGAAAAATTATCAGACACCTTATGTACTACCAGGTATAGTAATCCTCCATTTACAGTACATGAGAAAGATCAGGAATTATCTTATACTATTGCCAGTTTATACATTCAGTGACTAATTACTTCAAGGTTGATTGCAAAATAACATTTTTCTCTAATGGACAAAACCATGTGCAGTGCAGGTGGGCAGATGTAACATGTGCAGAGAGAGTTAGATTTGGGGGGTATATTCAATCTAAAATCTAAATTGCAGTGTAAAAATAAAGCAGCCAGTATTTGCCCTGCACAGAAACACTATAACCCACCCAAATCTAACTCTATCTGCATATTTTACATCTGCCCCACCTGCAGTGCAGCATGGCTTTGCAATCAACCTTGAATTAGGCTCGTAGTACAATGGGGGTCATTCCGAGTTGATCGCTCGCTAGCTATTTTTTGCAGCACTGCGATCAGATAGTCGCCGCCTATAGGAGAGTGTGAGAACGCATGTGCAGCCGAGTGGTACAAAGAGTTTTGTGCAGTTTCTGAGTAACTCAAAACTTACTCAGCTGCTGCGATCACTTCAGCCTGTTCTTGCCCAGAATTGACGTCAGACACCCGCCCTGCAAATGCTTGGACATGCCTGCGTTTCCCAACCACTCCCAGAAAACGGTCAGTTGACACCCATAAACGTCCTCTTCCTGTCAATCTTCTAGCGATCGGCTGTGCGAATGGATTCTTCATTAAATCCATCGCTCAGCAAGGATCTGCTTTGTACCCGTGCGATGCGTTTGTGCATTGCGGTGCATGTGCAGCTCGGACCTGATCGCAGTGCAGCGAAAAAACCTAGCGTGAGATCAGGTCAGAATGACCCCCAATAACCAATAGGAGCTGCCAGGCCAGGTGTCACTATTACCTCCTATTACACTGCAGACCCCCAGTGACCATATACACCACTCTGCTACAGCGGACAGACCTGTATGTACAGTATGAGCAACAGCCTAACACAGCACTCATTCTTATTGTGACTCTTCCATTAGTAGGGCATGCTGGGTACTGTAGTTCTGCAATACCAGGCCTGTCACAGATTGCCCGCCTCTGCTTTGTGGGGCATCAAGAACATTTTTACGTTATGCCACATACTTTGAGTTTACAGTCATAGACCCAGAAAAGGCATAAACTAACCAAGGTGACCATATGGCCGATAATCCCGACAACAAATTGCCGACAGTACTGGTAATATGCTCCATTTGGTACGTAAACCACGTAGCCTCTTTACTTGGGGAGATGGTGGGCGGGGCTGAGGATTTCAGTCTAGAACAATGCAGCTCTTTGCAGCATTTGTGAGTGCGTTTGGAGATCCCTGGGAGTGTCCGAGGCAATAAAGGGTAAGTAGGATTAGTGGGCACAGTGATGCCAGTAACCTGTGATGATATCAGAGTATAGACGCCAGGCCACATGGGCGCAGGTTTAGGCCAGGCACAGACTATGGTGAATAATACCAGTCTGGCCACATCCTCACTATCACAATTCGGTGGAGGAACATTCTCTGCAATCGCATCTCAGACTTTCATAAAGTTTTTCTGATTACGAAGCGCGGTTGCTGGACTCACCAAATCAGAATGGACGTGCCACCACGTGCCAGGATCGAGAGTCTCCACGGTTTGCCACGCCATCTTATGAGTATCAAGTGGTGGGGCGTCATAGGAGATCAAAAGGTGATAAAAGGAGGGAAAAAAATCTCTTGCTGGCAAACGTGAAAAGCATAAAGATTCCAGAGGGGTGCCATGAGTTGTTAAGATCAGGGGCTGGCTGGCAATTTTCAGCCTGGGGGGCAGACACTAACACGCAGCCCGGCTTTTCTGCCAGCAGATGCAACGTATTTGTAGGCGACACGTGAAATAAACACACAGGAAAACATTCGTGTTGACAAAAAGAGCTTCAGTACACTGAATGTTGTTCCTTTTGCTGTTTTCCATATTATGGGCCTGATTCTGAGTGTCGCAGTTGTGGTCACCCTTGTGTCTTGCAGACGCTTCTTTATACTTATGCTAATGATGCGACAAATCGCCTCCCTGGTGTCCAAACGTGCAAGGACTGAGTCACACACTTACAGTGTCTTCAGATGCTCCACTACCGCTTTATGGTCTTCAGACGCACCATCAAAACTTGCCCCACCGTCTTAATATGGCTTACTATATGAATAAATGTACATCTCAGCACACATCCACTATCAGTGTAACACGCCTGCAACACTTCCATAAAAGGGCAGGATGTACTAAAGGGAAAATGCGGGCAAACCCCCAAAATGGCTATTTTCATACTTTGGGGGTTATTCGAGCTAGATTCATTCCCGATCGCTGCTGTGCGTTTTCAGGTATGTAACGCAATGCGCACATGCGTCGGACAACTACATAGGGCATCGCCAGTCAGCGACAGGATGCTGTGAAAATTCCGATTGCACGAGAGTTCGCAAGGAGAATGACAGGAGGAGGCTGTTTGTGGGTGGTAACTGAGCGTATATTGGGAGTGTCAGGGAAAATGCAGGCGTTCCCAAGGTTGTCAGGGAGGGTGTGTGACATCAGCTCTGGCCCCGATCAGCCTGTTCTCATCGCACAGACTGCACACACTGGGTTTTTGCAGCTCGGCGTACACATGCGATCGCACACTTGCACAGTAGATTTACACTCCCCCTGGAGGCGGCGACTATCTGAATGCAGGACGGCAAAGTTTTCAGCCCAGCGGTCAGGTCTTAATCACCCTCCAAGTTTGTAGTAGCCGTACTGCATGGATCTCAGTCGGCACTGCAAGTGTGGGGGCATCTGGAGAGTGCCAGCCGGTGGGGTGCTTCAATAGTCCTGGAGCTTGCAGTGGTATTGAGTGACCCTGGCTCGTCTTAGTATCCGGTGAGATATACATGTGCATATATTCTGCACTGTGGTAGGAGTTGGTGGGGGGTAGGAGAATCGCCCCCATCTCACCTTTTGCACAAGGTAGTAACAGAACGGGGCCCCCCTCTCTGTCCGAGCGCCAGGGCCCGAGACTCCAATCCCAGCAGAGTCCCCCTGATGACGGCCCTGCTAGGGCTCATTTTAGTGAACCAAGCAGTGTGTGGAGTGTGGGGATATTATTATCATCATTTATATGGCGCCATATGGGGTCCACATCACTCAATTACAGATATAACACTAAAAGTTACACACAAGTATACCTAATACTCAGACCTACAGTAACTATGTTATATGTCGGGGGATCCAACAGGGCAAAGAAAATAATCCCGGACAGAGTAAGTCTCTGCAGGGTCAGTTCCACTGTAATGAAAGACACAGCATTATGCTAAAGCCGCTATCAGCCATTTTGTATAATGGCAGCCATTCTAGATGTATTTCACGCTATTTTTTTTATAGGTATAAGTAATGCTGACATTTATCTGATATATTCATGAGACTCTTAGCCCTACAACCTGTATAAGAAATATGTACTCCAACATATTGATAATGGTCAAGGATCAGCTCAGAGGAATATATGGGTTACTAATCCTACCTATCCCTTTAAGAGTTTATTAAGTAAATTTTTGTACTTGCATAAACGAAACTTATTGATAAAATGCAGTAGCTTGTTAAAATTATAATCTAAAAGGGCAGCTCGTTAGGCTAATAAGCCTAAAAGAATTCACACCTGCAAATTTATAGTTGCAAGATAGTATTTTTTGGCAAAATTCCCAAATATTGGCAAGACGCCCAGAAAAATGACCTTAAAGGATTTTAAAGGAATTGGAACAGTTTTAAACATAAAATCATTTTTATAACTGTTGTAAGCTTTGTATTCAATAACTAAAAGCATGCATAATGCTATAAAATAAGTTTCAACCCAATAAGTAGGATATGATTCTATGTCTCATAATTTGGTATTGATTAGAATGTTCATTGCAATAATCAATGAACATAGCCAGCTAGTATATGTAATTTCCTTAAATGAATTACATAGATATTTCTGTGAGAAACTATTTTGTTAAGAGCAATATGATCTCTCCAGCTGCAGTCACAAGGACATTTAGTTAACTCCCAGGCTAAGATAAAACTTTAATTGCATGATGAGAACATTAAAGGAGTATGTTTTGGAATGTCCAGGTGACAATGGAAAGAAGGTTTTTTAAGCTTCATGTCCAGATGGTGATAAGAGAAAGGCCTTCTCATTAAATTAATGAGCAAACAGTGATAAGTATATATACAGGAATGCTATAATTGGTTTCATTAAATCATTGTTTATCTTTGCACACGGTGTACTTTGATTGGCTAACACACTGCCATACCTTTATTTCTTTGTTCATTTATGTATAAATAAAGGCTCCTAAAGCAACGAGTCAGATCAGAAATGACTTGCTGAACTTCTACAAATCTCCTGTGTGTTGTCTCATTATTTCTGGTCTCCAGCCAGCTGCTAAGTACAGAACCATTGACTGATGTTCAAGGGTATTAAACAGATGACCGAAGGACGTTGATATATGGGGGAATATTTACTAAAATTCGTATTAGTACCTATTTGGAGGGAGATTCATAACGAATGACATCGAATGTGTAATTGTGCAACTTTTTAAATTTTTTACGCCTCATTTACTAAGCTGCCGTATTTTACATTTTCGTGTTTTCCGATGTCGATGTCATTCGTTTTTTTTGGCAGTGTTTTACAGGAGTGAATAGTAAAACACTGCCGCCATTACAACAATGAAACTCGGCCGGATCTGTGAGATCCGTGCAGGGTTTCATTGTGCATTTTTTTAAAAATTAAAAATAGTTTAAAGTGGGAAAAAAATGCGTGGGGTCCCCCCTCCTAAGCAAAACCAGCCTCGGGCTCTTTGAGCCGGTCCTGGTTCACAAAATATGGGTAAAAAAATGACAGGGGTTCCCCCATATTTCATCAACCAGCACCTGACTCTGTGCCTGGTCCTGGTTCAAAAAATATGGGGGACAAAAAGCGTAGGGGTCCCCCATATTTTTTAAACCAGCACCGGGCTCCACTAGTCAGGTACATAATGCCACAGCCTGTGGACACTTTTATAGTGGTCCCGGAGGCCCTGGCATTACATACCCAACTAGTCACCCCTGGCTGGGGTACCCTGGAGGAGTGGGAACCCCTTAAATCAAGGGGTCCCCCCCCTCCAGCCACCCAAGGGCCAGGGGTGAAGCCCGACGCTGTCCCCCCATCCAAGGGCGGCGGATGGGGGGCTGATAGCCAAGTGTAAAAAGTGTGAATATTGTTTTTAGTAGCAGTACTACAAGTCCCAGCAAGCCTCCCCCGCAAGATGGTACTTGGAGAACCACAAGTACCAGCATGCGGTGGAAAACTGGGCCCGCTGGTACCTGTAGTACTACTACTAAAAAAATACCCCCCAAAAAACAGGACACACACACCGTGACAGTATAAGTTTATTACATACATGCACACCTCCAAACATACATACTTACCTATGTTCCCACGCGGCTCGGTCCTCTTCTCCATGTAGAATCCTCGGGGTACCTGTGAATAAATTTATACTCACATAATCCAGTGTTGCCTCTGTTCTTTGTATAATCCACGTACTTGGCAAAACAAAAAAACGGGAACCCGACAACGCACTGAAAGGGGCCCCATGTTTAAATATGGGACCCCTTTCCCAGACTGCCAGGACCCCCCCTGACTCCTGTCAAAGAGGGTCCCTTCAGCCAATCTGGGAGCGCCACGTCATGGCACTCTCCTGATTGGCTGTGTGCTCCTGTAGTGTCTTTCAGGCTCCACACGGCAGAGATACAATGTAGCGCCTATGCGCTCAATTGTATCCAATGGTGGGAACTTTGCGGTCAGCGGTAAGGTTACTTTCGGTCAACCGCTGACCGCAAAGTTCCCACCATTGGATACAATGGAGCGCATAGGCGCTACATTGTATCTCTGCTGTGTGGAGCCTGAAAGACACTACAGGAGCACACAGCCAATCAGGAGAGTGCCACGACGTGGCGCTCCCTGATTGGCTGAAGGGACCCTCTTTGACAGGAGTCAGGGGGGGGTCTTGGCAGTCGGGGAAAGGGGTCCCATGTGTAAACATGGGACCCCTTTCAGTGCGTGGTCGGGTTTCTGTTTTATTTTTTTGCCAAGTACGTGGATTATGCAAAGAAAACAAGAGACCCTGGATTATGTGAGTATAATTTTTTTACAGGTACCCCAAGGATTCTACTGGGACAAGAGGACCGTGCTTCGTGGGTACATAGGTAAGTATGTATGTATGGTGGTGTGCATGTATGTAATAAACTTATACTTTCATGGTGTGTGTGTCCTGTTTTTTTTTTTTTTAGTAGTAGTACTACAGGTACCAGCGGGCCCGGTTTTCCACCACATGCTGGTACTTGTGGTTCTCCAAGTACCAGCTTGCGGGGGAGGCTTGCTGGGACTTGTAGTACTGCTACTAAAAACAATATTCTCATTTTTTCAAAAGGCCATCAGCCCCCCATCCGCCGCCCTTGGATGGGGGGGACAGCCTCGGGCTTCACCCTTGGGTGGCTGGAGGGGGGACCCCTTGATTTAAGGGATTCCCACTCCGCCAGGGCCGCAGGGACCAATATAAATGTGTCCCCCGGCTATGGCATTATGTACCTGGCTAGTAGAGCCCGGTGCTGGTTTCCAAAATACGGGGGACACCTACGCTTTTTGTCCCCCGTATCTTTGGAACCAGGACCAGGCGCAGAGCCCGGTGCTGGTTTATGAAATATGGGGGAACCCCCGTCATTTTTTTCCACATATTTTGTGAACAAGGACCGGCTCAAAGAGCCCGAGGCTGGTTTTAGGAGGGGGGACCCCACGCATTTTTTTTAACAAAATTAACACTTTCCCACCCCTTCCCACAGATAAACATGCACGGATCTTACTGATCCGTGCATGCCTATCAGAACACGGTAAAAAAAAGCAGGTCTATTTTAAAACTGCTTTTTTTTACGATTTGTATTTATTCACGGCAGTGTTTTGCTATTGCTGGCAGTGTTTGTGAAATACAAATTTTAGTAAATGACGAGTTCTATAAAATAACAGGCGTATTTGACCGATGGTGTATTCATTCGTAAAATTTTTCTTGGACTTCCAAAAAAATACGAATGCCCTCATCACTGCCGAGATTTGTGCTTAGTAAATTCCCGAGATGACACTTTGAAGAAAAAACGCAAAATCGGTCAAAATCGGGAGCTTAGTAAATTTCCCCCATGGAGTCTATCTCCAACAGTAATTACACCCAACGTCCAGCACAACTTGTGTAATGTTTCGGCCTCTCAGGTTGTGTCATTGTAAGTGCAGCAGTGACCAATCCCATGATCCACACTCACCTGGTGCCAGGTGTCCTGCGCGGGCTGGGCGATGTTGATTCTGCCGCTCTTGTACTCGGCGATCACCTGATGTTTGTCACCCAGAAGCTGCACAGTCAGCTCATAGCTTGATCCGGTATCAGCACGCGATCCGTACCTGCAATTATCCCATGTACTGTGATTACTGGCCTGTATACCTTACACATGGGCACAGAGACTGTGGGAGGGGGCTGGCATTAGGTGGGGCAATATGCAGTCAGTGTGGGGGCATATACAGCAAGTGTGACTGACTTTGGGGGTAATTCAGACTGCATCGATGCAGTGGCAGTGATCGCAGTCTGAATTACTTTGTGGAGTGCGCACGCGTAGCGGCCGCACTGCGCGTGTGCACCCCAGGAGCCCAGTGAGATGCTCTGCCTGATTGACAAGCAGAGAAGGTCACGGGGCAGAAGGGGCATGCCACCGGCATTAGAACACCATTGGCAGGGCGCAGTCCAGATAACGAAACTGTGTCCGGACCCATATGGGGGGGCGGGCTGCAGCGGCTGCGTATCGTCACACGCAGCCGCTGCGACCCTGAATGCGGCAGATAGCTCCCTGCCAGCGCGCAGGAGCTGCACAGGTAGGGAGCTACTTGCTAGGTACAAAAGCATTGCCGTTGTGCGATGCGTTTGTATCTGTGCGTGGGGGGGCAGGGCCTGACATGCGGGGCGGACTAGCCCTGTGCTGGGCGTCCCCCCACATGTCAGAGTAAATGATCATAGATGTGCTAAATTTAGCACATCTACGATCAACTCTGAATTACCCCCTATATGTAGTAGGTGTGGGGCAATGTGCAGTATTTATGGGGGCAATATGCAGTAGGTGGTGCAATACTCATGTTCCTCCCCAGCGTTGTCCTTGCTCCCAGCACTCCCTGTCTCCTGCCTCTTCTCAGCGACTCTGACAAAGGGGGACATTTACAAAGCAGTGATAAGAGCGGAGAATTGAGCCGTTGGAGAAGTTGCCCGTGGCAACCAATCAGCACTGAAGTAACATCTATAATTTGCATACTATAAAATCATACAGAGCTGCTGATTGGTTGATGGGGCAGCTTCTCCACTGGCTCACTTCTCCGCTCTTATCACTGCTTAGTAAATGTCTCCCTTAGTGTTGAACCCCCCTCCATGTGACTCACCTCTGCATGACTATCAGATACTATGACTTACCTACCCCTCACCCCGATCCTACCAGCTCCTTGTCAGCTGAGTTACTTACTCACGATATGTCAGATTCTCTGTTATATTGTATACTCCTGTATGTATGTATGTATATATTAGTGTAAGAGACAGCATAGTAACACATGCAGTTAATGTGGAACATCAGGATTTCCCAGGTTTAGCAGAGGAGCAGCAGCAGGACTGAATGGTCCAGTACAGGTTTTGCCTCAATCAGTTGTCAGCCAGAAGCTACAGTAGGCTAATTAATTAACTAACATAACCTGTGATCTGCCTTTAAAGATGTGTTCAGTGCACAGAGACAGCGCTTCTGATGGTGACTAGCATCCAGGAGAGGGTGTGGGGATGTCAGGGCCACTAAACTGTACTGATGTGATCCTGTACTACTATGAATCTATACTGATGTGTTCCTGTGCGGCTGTAAGCCAGTACTGAGGTGATCCTGTACTACTATGGGGGGTATTCAATTATGTCCGGATTTTTGGGCTAGCTGAAAAATCCGGACATAGCTGTTCAATGCAGGCTGTTTTCGGACACTTTTTTCCAACAAATGCATCCACCAAAATAGTTGAAAACGGTGGGGTTTTCAACAACAACACGTGGATCTGCGAGTAATTTGCCGTGTCTACGACAATGCCAGATTTTTTTCGACAGTCGAAAAGTCGTCTGATGCTGTTGTAAACCTGCACTGATATGCTTAGACTGTGCTGTACTGCCCAGAGACACATATATATATATATATATATATATATATATATATATGTGTATGTATATATATATATATATATATATATATATATTGTGGATAGAGGGGTGGTCTCTAACCTGACTATTTCACATTCTGGTGGAATCAGCTCCCTCCAAGGGAGAGGAAAGCAGGACCAGCACATTATGTGGGTGGTCTTCAGTTTGCCCGCTGTCGGGATCCCGGTGCACAGTACACTGGCGCTGGAATCCCGACACCCGGCATACCTACACTTTTTCTCCCTCTTGGGGGTCCACGAAGCCCCTGGAGGGAGAAGCATCACGTGCCCGTAGCGTGTCGAGCGTAGCGAGCCTGCAAGGGGCTCATTTGCGCTCATCCATCTGTCGGTATGCCAGTGGTCGGGATTCCAGCTCCGGTATGCTGGACGTCAGGAGCCCGGCCGCCGGCATACCCTACTACACCCACATTATGCACCTGCAGTAGTAATTTGTAACTCTGGATTTCACTGCTCCAAGGGGAAAAATAGAAGTCTGAGTTTTTCCAGCTCACCTAGAGCCAGCAGTAAGTCAGGAGAGGGATGTAAAACTCCCACTGCTCATTGCACTGATGCCTGTTAGGGGTCAGCGAGTAGGCTGCAGTTTTATAGTGCCAGGGACTGTGGACGTTGGCTGTGCCAGGAGAGCATGGTGGATGGTGGCTGCAGTTCGTTGCAGCAGAACAACTGTTGAGCGCGGGAAGTGCTAAGACATTCACTTTTCATTTGTTAATTTTAAGATACTGTATGTACCTGTGTGACCAGGCCCAAGCCTGTGTATGCTATATACAGTGTCTGATGGCAGACACTGGGCGGTATTCAATTCTTTTCACCCCCTTCCACACCGGTTCTGTTTCTGCTGACGGGCGTGGTATAATCATTTCACCCCCGGGGTAATAAGGGCACCCAACCCTTTAGGCAGCTAAATCTGATTACTATGGGTGCCATGTGCGCGATAACGGGGATCACTTTAGAAAGGAGATTGGGCGTGGTATATCATTTGAATACAGCACACTGTGTTTTACTGGAAGACCTGCCTGCTCTGGGTGAGTTGCAGGAATACTCAGAGTGAGCGTCACCGGACAGCAGATCTCACCCAGTACAATCATGAAAACTCCTATGTGATTGGTTGTTATGTTGTACAGTGCTACAGCCACTGCAGAGCCTCTCGTCTTACCATTCACTGATGACAACGCACGGCTGGTTGGTGTCCAGTATCTCCTTTGTATATCCTTCCTTTAGGAGATCAATGTCCTGAGATTTGCTGCACCACCTGAAAGTCAGCAATGACAGGGAAATGCAGCTGTCACCATGTACAAATGACTGCATACAGCTTATGTTACTCCTTCTTCTCACACACTGAGGACCTGCGTCTGAGTGAGGTACAGCAGTGTCTGCATCTGCTGCCGGTCTGCAGCTCTGTGCTAATAGCGCTACAAGCCCCTCCCTGGCGTATATCGATGCTCTGACTGTGCAAGGCCTGAGACACCCACATTAGGGTTCAGCATAGGCAGTAATCAAGCCTATGCCACCAAAGGTTGGACCGCCTGAAATTGCAGCAGCCCTACCCTACTGAAGGTGCAGCTCCCGACAAGTTGCAGCGCATCTCCTGTACCAGCAGGCAGCAGTCTCCCAATGATAAACCGATCCCTATTATCTATATGGGTCTGGCTATAATCAGCTCCCGACAAGTTGCAGCGCATCTCCTGTACCAGCAGGCAGCAGTCTCCCAATGATAAACCGATCCCTATTATCTATATGGGTCTGGCTATAATCAGCCCCCGGAAAGGTGCAGCACATCTCCTGTGCCAGCAGGTGGCAGTGTCCCAATGATAGGCCGATCCCTATTATCTATATGGGACAGGTCAGGAAGGGATTAGGTATGTACAGATACAGACAGCCACTTTATTCTGTTATATAGAGCAGCTCTATTACTAGTCATCTAACTGTATTATCCCAACTTCCCATCACAGCCTCATGTAATATCTCAGCTGTAGGGGTCAATAACCAGCCAATCATAGTGCTGTTGATAGACATCGAGACTCCTAATAGGGGTATCTGATGATAGGCCAATTGCTAGGCCATGCCCTGTACACAGCCTACACTGTTACCACCTCCTGTCCCAACCTCTATCCGTCTCCCCAGACATATCCAAATGTAACTTACACAAATGTCTACAAAGGAAGTGATGTGTAGGTCTAACCCCAGATGCCTATGTGGTACGTTTCCGCTAACGAGGAGATTGGAAGCATGCCAGCGTCTTTGTAAAGAGGTAGGGGAGGAAACTGTCCCATCAGGTGGCAATACAACAATTGACGTATGAATGGTTATTGTTATCACTCTGTATGTAATATACTTACCCGTTGGATGTAGCAAAGTATTTCTTCACTGAACTGGATGGAAAAGTGGCTCCCAGAACAGCATCCTCAACTTTCCATCCACCTCCACCATTCTGAATGTCCGTCCAGTGCTGTAAACCCTCTGCAAAACACATGGAATAGTATAGTCAGATAATATCCTGATAAACAGCCTTAACTAGAGATTTTGTTGCCCTGTGCCAGAAAGTGCATTGGTTGCCCCCCCTCCCCATATTTTAAATAGGGACATGGCCATACAATAGTAGCCTCAAATCAAATTACACCACACTCTAGTGTCCCTTATTCACATTACACCACACACTAGTGTCCTTTATTCACATTACACCACACACTAGTGCCCTTATTCACATTACACCACACAGCCGTGTCCCTTATTCACATTACACCACACACTAGTGCCCTTATTCACATTACACCACACACTAGTGCCCCTTATTCACATTACACAACACCTTTCTTATCCATTACCCTCTTCAACACAGGTGCTGTAAGAGGGAAGAGCAGGAGCAGAGCATTGTGTACGCCTGGAGAGGGTCATGTTGGGAGGTATGACATAGGTATGAGCACTGGGTCAGTATTAGGGTACAGCACAGGTGATGGTAGTCATACAGTAAGAGGGAAGAGCAGGAGCAGAGCATTGTGTCCTCCTGGAGAGATCATGTTGGGAGGTATGACATAGGTATGAGCGCTGGGTCAGTATTACGGTACAGCACAGGTGATGGTTATCATACAGTAAGAGAGTGTTAGGATCTCCTGCTCTGTGCTGCCACGTCGCCATGGCAACCGGGAGGCAAGTGTTAGCGAAGTAACCTGAGCGCAGCTGATACTCCGGTCCGGGTTTTTACTGTGTAGTGGTTACAGGCTCTGTGCACGGCAGGGAATCCGGTGCTGGTTTTGTGCTCACAGTCTGTGAGGTCTGAGTGGGGCGTGGACAGCACCTGCTATATAAACCATCCTCTCAGGCTAGGCAAATGCTGCTGAATCTTTGTTTGTTAGTCAGTTCCAGAGAGTTAGCTAGTACTGTGTGACTTTGTATTTACTTGTTGCTTACTGCGAATAGGCCTTGGGATTCGGTACTTCATTCTGCCAATCCGGACCTAGCAGTAAGACTGGAGTCAGTTGTTTGACCTGCTGGGGTTCTTTTGCTATTCTGTGAACCCAGCAGGTTTGCGGCTGTACTCTCAGACCTGCTTGCTTAATCCTCCCTCACTGTGCAGGGCGTCCAGGTGTCAGTTTAGTGGCAGTAAACTGAACCTGTGCCCTGCAAGTGGGGGTTAGGATTGTGGATACTATCCTTGTGTCTATATTTCTATCTCTGACCAAGGAGTTTATTCCCACACCCGTTGGTAACCCTTTGGGGTTTTTTCTGTTGCTCTTAGCAACATCATTTCAGGTGCTCCACATGTTAAATCACTACACCTCGCTTCATTGTCCGCTCTATTCCATCTGAGCATTCCTGACACTAGGGAGACACCCAATTCCTGAGCCTTTGGGCTTCTCCGTTCACTTTGTGTTTATTAGGTATTCCATCACCTCCTGTGTATGTTATGTTATACTGTCTGTGAGTTCGTTTGCTTCGCTTCCCTCTCTGTTCACACACCGGTATACTCCTGTTAGCACTGGTGTGCGTAACATATTCAGCAGCCCTACTCCTGTTGAAATTTTGTGGGAATATGGAGCATACCCCTCAAAATACTTTGCAACAGGTGGTCGATCAGGTGCAGGTCCTGACTCGACAATTTAATGAGATGTCCATTAAAATGAACACCCCGCAGGCCGCTAGCGGAGCTCCCGCAGCAGCAGCGGCAAGTTCAGGGGTTAAGGAGCCGAAAGTAAATCTCCCGGATCGTTTTTCTGGAGATCGCTCACAGTTCTTTTGTTTCAAGGAGAGCTGTAAGCTATATTTCAGGCTTAGGCCCCAGTCTTATGGGTCGGAGATTCAGCGGGTGGGCATGGTGATTTCCTTGCTACAAGGAGACCCACAGGTCTGGGCATATGGGTTACAGCCTGACTGTCCGTCGCTTAAAAGTGTTGATGCTTTTTTTACGGCACTGGGCATTTTGTATGATGACCCTGACAAGATGGCTTCAGCCGAGGCTCAGATTACGGTTCTTAAGCAAGGGCGACGGCCAGCTGAGGTTTATAGTACAGAGTTTCGGAGGTTGGCTCATGATACCCAGTGGAATGACCCAGCCCTGAGAAACCAGTACCGAAGGGGCCTTTCTGACCAGATAAAGGACCAACTGGTACAATATCCCTCGCCTGATAGCTTAGATCAGCTCATGCAGTTATCCATTCGGGTGGATAGACGGCTGAGAGAGCGTAGGCTTGAAAGGGAGACCGCAGTTTCCTTTTTTCCCAAGGGAACCTCAGACTCTGAGGAATATTCCGAGGAGCCTATGCAGATTGGGGCTACCTGCCTCTCCTCGCGTGAGAAGACGCGGAGGAGACAGCAGGGTTTGTGTTTGTACTGTGGGAATAAAGGTCATGTTGTAGTATCATGCCCAGAAAAACCGGAAAACTTCAGGGCCTGAGGGTGATGGGAAATATCCTGTCAGGCCAGAAGTCAGAATTTCCCAAAAAGACTTTTCTCATTCCGGTGACTTTGGAGATCCTCGGTCAAACTGTCAAGACTGAGGCCTTTGTTGACAGTGGGGCCGATGGGGTTTTCATGGACCGTCAATTCGCCCTGGAACACTCTGTTCCCTCAGTACCTTTGGCATCAGAGATTGAGATCTGTGGGTTAAACGGGAACCATTGTCCCAGGGTAAAATTACCTCCTGCACCAGCCAAATTCCTTTGTTTATTGGAGCCACACACTCTGAAAAATTGTCTTTTTATGTGACGGTCTGTTCTTTTGCCCCATTGGTTTTGGGGTTACCCTGGTTAAGGGCCCATAACCCTCAATTTGACTGGGTCTCTGGGGAGATTCTTAGTTGGGGTAGTGATTGTTTCAGGAGTTGCTTGAGCCTTCCAGTCAGGCTCTCGCAGCTAAGTTTGCCAGGATTGCCAGGATGTTATGCAGATTTTGCGGATGTGTTCTCCAAAAAAGTTGCGGAGGTACTACCTCCCCATCGCCCCTATGACTGTGCCATTGATTTGTTGCCGGATGCTAAGCTTCCCAAGAGCAGGTTGTACTCCCTGTCATGTCCTGAGACTCAGGCTATGGCAGAGTACATTCAGGAGAACTTGGCTAAGGGATTTATCAGACCCTCACAGTCCCCAGTTGGGTCGGGGTTCTTCTTCGTGGGTAAAAAGGACGGTTCGTTGCGACCCTGCATCGACTTCAGGGAATTGAACCGTATCACGATTAAAAACTCGTACCCACTGCCTCTCATTTCGGTTTTGTTTGACCAGCTTCGTACTGCCACCATTTTTTCTAAGATTGACCTACGCGGTGCTTACAATCTAATCCGAATAAGAGAGGGGGATGAATGGAAGACTGCCTTTAATACCCACTCAGGGCATTATGAATATTTGGTGATGCCTTTTGGGCTCTCTAATGCCCCGGCAGTCTTCCAGGAATTCATGAACGATGTGCTCAGGGAATATTTGGATAGATTCTTAGTTGTTTATCTAGATGACATCCTAATCTTCTCTCATTCCCTGGAGGAACATCGGAAGCATGTACGCTTAGTCCTCCAGAAACTCAGAAACCACCAGCTTGGGGCGAAGCTGGAGAAGTGCGAGTTTGAAGTCCAGCAAATCGCATTTCTAGGGTATATTATCTCCTCAGAAGGTTTCCAAATGGAGGGTTCTAAGGTACAGGCAGTCCTGGATTGGGTGCAGCCCACTAGTTTGAAGGCGCTTCAGCGTTTTCTGGGCTTTGCGAATTTTTATAGACGGTTTATCGCTGGATTTTCGTCTATAGTGGCCCCCTTGGTGGCACTCACTAAGAAAGGGGCGGATGTTGCTCACTGGTCTTGTGAGGCCAAAGCGGCCTTTGCCCATCTCAAAAGGGCATTTGTCTCGGCCAAGGTGCTGCGACACCCAGATCCAGAGCGTCCTTTTGTGGTAGAAGTGGATGCCTCTGAGATAGGTATTGGGGCAGTGCTCTCTCAGATGGGGGTGTCTGATAATCGCCTTCATCCCTGTGCTTACTTTTCCCGTAAATTTTCGTCTGCCGAGATGAATTATGATGTGGGTAACCGGGAATTGTTGGCTATAAAGGATGCACTCGGGGAGTGGAGACACTGGCTTGAGGGGGCTAAGTTTGTGGTTTCAATTCTCACCGACCATAAGAATCTGGCATATTTAGAGTCAGCGAAGCGGCTCAATGCCAGGCAGGCACGATGGGCTTTGTTTTTTGCTCGCTTTAATTTTTTGATAACATATCGCCCTAGGTCAAAAAACATCAAGGCTGATGCGCTCTCGCAGAGTTTTGCTCCAGTTCAAGAGACCACCGAAGAGCCATTGCCCATTGTGTCCCCATAATGTATTAAAGTGGGCATTACCCAGGACCTCTTGTCATTAGTCCTTAGAGCACAGGAGCAGGCTCCTCCAGACCTTCCGGTAGGTCTCTTGTTTGTGCCTCCTAGGTTAAGACAGCGAGTGTTCCTGGAATTCCATGCCAAGAGGTCGGCAGGGCATCCGGGTATTGCCAGAACTCGGGAGTTGCTGTCTAGGGCGGTGTGGTGGCCCTCGGTGGCTAGGGATGTGGATCAGTGGGTTCGGGCATGTGACGTTTGTGCCCGAAATAAAACTCCTAGAGGGGTTCCTGTCGGCCCATTACATCCACTCTCTATTCCGTCTAAGCCATGGACCCACATTTCCATGGATTTTGTGGTGGACCTGCCCAAATCCTCGGGGATGACAGCCATTTGGGTTGTCGTTGACAGGTTTTCGAAGATGGCGCATTTCGTTCCACTGGTTGGGTTGCCATCGGCCAGACGCCTGTCTGAGTTATTTATGCAGCATGTTGTGCGCCTCCACGGGTTGCCACTTGATGTGGTCTCTGACCGTGGATCCCAGTTTGTGGTCAAATTCTGGAGGGCATTTTGTTCTGATCTCCAGATTTCTGTGAGCTTGTCGTCAGGCTACCATCCACAGTCTAATGGGCAGACTGAGAGGGTGAACCAGTCCTTGGAGCAGTTCCTCAGGTGTTATGTCTCCAAGTGTCATACTGACTGGGTTGCTCATCTGTCCATGGCGGAGTTTGCCTATAACAACGCGGCTCACTCTGCTACAGGGATCTCTCCCTTCCTTTGTGTGTATGGGCATCATCCTAAGGCCAATTCTTTTGACCCCCTGGATTCCATGCCTGGTGGTTCCTCTGTTGTTTCGGTCCTTAGGGGTATTTGGAGGAAAGTGAAGAAAGCCCTTGTGTCTGTGTCATTAGTGACCAAAAGGGTTTTTGATAAGCGGAGAAGACCCTGCAGCTTCAAATTAGGAGACTTCGTCTGGTTGTCCACCAAGAATTTGAAGTTGAGACAGCCATCTCATAAGTTAGGCCCCCGGTTCATCGGCCCTTATAAGATCACCAGGGTTATCAATCCGGTGGCATTTCAGTTAGATCTGCCCCGTTCATTGGGTATCAATAAAACATTTCATTGTTCCCTTTTAAAACTGGCGGTTAGTAATCCTTCTTCCAGTGGAAGACCTTCTCCTCTTCTGATACGGGGTCAGAGGGAGTTTGTGGTTGAAAGGGTTCTTGACTCCAAGATGGTTCGGGGTCGGCTGTCATTTTTGGTGCACTGGAAGGGGTATGGCCCGGAGGAGCGGTCAAGGGTGCGCAGTTGTGATCTTCATGCCCCCAGACTGATACGCTCTTTCTTCTCGCAGTTCCCCGATAAACCCGGTGGTAGGGGTTCTTTGACCCCTCGTCAGAGGGGGGGTACTGTTAGGATCTCCTGCTCTGTGCTGCCACGTCGCCATGGCAACCGGGAGGCAAGTGTTAGCGAAGTAACCTGAGCGTAGCTGATACTCCGGTCCGGGTTTTTACTGTGTAGTGGTTACAGGCTCTGTGCACGGCAGGGAATCCGGCGCTGGTTTTGTGCTCACAGTCTGTGAGGTCTGAGTGGGGCGTGGACAGCACCTGCTATATAAACCATCCTCTCAGGCTAGGCAAATGCTGCTGAATCTTTGTTTGTTAGTCAGTTCCAGAGAGTTAGCTAGTACTGTGTGACTTTGTATTTACTTGTTGCTTACTGCGAATAGGCCTTGGGATTCGGTACTTCATTCTGCCAATCCGGACCTAGCAGTAAGACTGGAGTCAGTTGTTTGACCTGCTGGGGTTCTTTTGCTATTCTGTGAACCCAGCAGGTTTGCGGCTGTACTCTCAGACCTGCTTGCTTAATCCTCCCTCACTGTGCAGGGCGTCCAGGTGTCAGTTTAGTGGCAGTAAGCTGAACCTGTGCCCTGCAAGTGGGGGTTAGGATTGTGGATACTCTCCTTGTGTCTATATTTCTATCTCTGACCAAGGAGTTTATTCCCACACCCGTTGGTAACCCTTTGGGGTTTTTTCTGTTGCTCTTAGCAACATCATTTCAGGTGCTCCACATGTTAAATCACTACACCTCGCTTCATTGTCTGCTCTATTCCATCTGAGCATTCCTGACACTAGGGAGACACCCAATTTCTGAGCCTTTGGGCTTCTCCGTTCACTTTGTGTTTATTAGTTATTCCATCACCTCCTGTGTATGTTATGTTATACTGTCTGTGAGTTCGTTTGCTTCGCTTCCCTCTCTGTTCACACACCGGTATACTCCTGTTAGCACTGGTGTGCGTAACAGAGAGAAGAGCAGGAGCAGAGCATTGTATCCTCCTGGAGAGGGTCATGTTGGGAGGTTTGACATAGGTATGAGCACTGGGTCACTATTGGGGTACAGCACAGGTGATGGTAATCATACAGTAAGAGGGAAAAGCAGGAGCAGAGCATTGTGTCCTCCTGGAGAGGTCATGTTGGGAGGTATGGCATAGGTATGAGCACTGGGTCAGTATTAGGGTACAGCACAGGTGATGGTAATCATACAGTAAGAGGGAAGATCAGGAGCAGAGCATTGTGTCCTCCTGGAGAGGTCATGTTGGAAGGTATGACATAGGTATGAGCACTGGGTCAGTATTAGGGTACAGCACTGGTGATGGTAATCATACAGTAAGAGGGAAGAGGAGGAGCAGAGCATTGTGTCCTCCTGGAGAGGTCATGTTGGGAGGTATGACATAGGTATGAGCACTGGGTCAGTATTAGGGTACAGCACAGGTGATGGTAATCATACAGTAAGAGGGAAGAGCAGGAGCAGAGCATTGTGTCCTCCTGGAGAGGTCATGTTGGGAGGTATGACATAGGTATGAGCACTGGGTCAGTGTTAGGGTACAGCACAGGTGATGGTAATCATACAGTAAGAGGGAAGTACAGGAGCAGAGCATTGTGTCCTCCTGGAGAGCGTCATGTTGGGAGGTATGACATAGGTATGAGCACTGGGTCAGTATTAGGGTACAGCACAGGTGATGGTAATCATACAGTAAGAGGGAAGATCAGGAGCAGAGCATTGTGTCCTCCTGGAGAGGTCATGTTGGGAGGTATGACATAGGTATGAGCACTGGGTCATTATTAGGGTATAGCACAGGTGATGGTAATCATACACTAAGAGAGAAGAGCAGGAGCAGAGCATTGTGTCCTCCTGGAGAGGGTCATGTTGGGAGGTATGACATAGGTATGAGCACTGGGTCAGTGTTAGGGTACAGCACAGGTGATGGTAATCATACAGTAAGAGAGAAGAGCAGGAGCAGAGCATTGTGTCCTCCTGGAGAGGTCATGTTGGGAGGTATGACATAGGTATTAGCACTGGGTCAGCACATATTCTCCAATGCTGGATCCCACACGGGAAGAACCCGTTTCCAATTCCCTGGTGGGATCCGGCATTGGAGATGTGAAAGAGGTTATATATGATCACTTGTAAAATGCAGGAAATAAATACATACAGTAAATAATACTAAAAACAGCCATAACAATGAGACGTCACGTAATAGAAAAGATCTGTAATACCATTCCCGCAGGGGTTCTTGATGAGATTTCTCGCCATCGTGTTCTAGATGTTCTGTAGCTGGGACTCTAGATGTCTGGTTCCGCTCTGCTCTCTGTTCCAGAAAAAAATACCTGATTATCCCATGATCTGACCATTCACCAACATAAGTATAATAAGAAATACCCCTAATTACACAGTAACGTCCTGTCTGCCTGCCACTCCCGTAATAGCGCAGTATATAGATGTAACGCTGCCTATAGGTTACAGTCACACAGAGACATATACTAGTGAAGTATATAGATGTAACGCTGCCTATAGGTTACACTCACATAGAGACATGTACTAGCGCAGTATATAGATGTAATACTGCCTATAGGTTACACTCACATAGAGACATGTAGTAGCACAGTATATAGATGTAACGCTGCCTATAGGTTACACTCACATAGAGACATGTACTAGCGCAATATATAGATGTAACGCTGCCTATAGGTTACACTCACATAGAGACATGTACTAGCACAGTATATAGATGTAACGCTGTCTATAGGTTACACTCACATAGAGACATGTACTAGCACAGTATATAGATGTAACGCTGCCTATAGGTTACACTCACATAGAGACATGTACTAGCACAGTATATAGATGTAACGCTGCCTATAGGTTATAGTCACATAGAGACATGTACTAGCTAGAGATGAGCGGGTTCGGTTTCTTTGAATCCGAACCCGCACGAACTTCACTTTTTTTTTCACGGGTCCGAGCGACTCGGATCTTCCCGCCTTGCTCGGTTAACCCGAGCGCGCCCGAACGTCATCATGACGCTGTCGGATTCTCGCGAGACTCGGATTCTATATAAGGAGCCGCGCGTCGCCGCCATTTTCACACGTGCATTGAGATTGATAGGGAGAGGACGTGGCTGGCGTCCTCTCCATTAGAATAGATTAGAAGAGAGAGAGAGAGAGAGAGAGATTGTGCAGACAGAGTTTACCACAGTGACCAGTGCAGTTGTTGTTAAGTTAACTTTTATTTAATATATCCGTTCTCTGCTATATCCGTTCTCTGCCTGAAAAAAACGATACACAGCAGTCACACAGTGTGACTCAGTCTGTGTGCACTCAGCTCAGCCCAGTGTGCTGCACATCAATGTATAAAAGCTTATAATAATTGTGGGGGAGACTGGGGAGCACTGCAGGTTGTTATAGCAGGAGCCAGGAGTACATAATATTATATTAATTTAAAATTAAACAGTGCACACTTTTGCTGCAGGAGTGCCACTGCCAGTGTGACTAGTGGTGACCAGTGCCTGACCACCAGTATAGTAGTATATTGTTGTATACTATCTCTTTATCAACCAGTCTATATTAGCAGCAGACACAGTACAGTGCGGTAGTTCACGGCTGTGGCTACCTCTGTGTCGGCAGTCGGCACTCGGCAGGCAGTCCGTCCATCCATAATTGTATAATTATATACCACCTAACCGTGGTATTTTTTTTTCTTTCTTTATACCGTCGTCATAGTCATACTAGTTGTTACGAGTATACTACTATCTCTTTATCAACCAGTGTACAGTGCGGTAGTTCACGGCTGTGGCTACCTCTGTGTCGGCAGTCGGCAGGCAGTCCGTCCATCCATAATTGTATTATTATAATATATACCACCTAACCGTGGTTTTTTTTTCATTCTTTATACCGTCATAGTGTCATACTAGTTGTTACGAGTATACTACTATCTCTTTATCAACCAGTGTACAGTGCGGTAGTTCACGGCTGTGGCTACCTCTGTGTCGGCAGTCGGCAGGCAGTCCGTCCATCCATAATTGTATTATAATATATACCACCTAACCGTGGTTTTTTTTTCATTCTTTATACCGTCATAGTGTCATACTAGTTGTTACGAGTATACTACTATCTCTTTATCAACCAGTGTACAGTGCGGTAGTTCACGGCTGTGGCTACCTCTGTGTCGGCAGTCGGCAGGCAGTCCGTCCATCCATAATTGTATTATAATATATACCACCTAACCGTGGTTTTTTTTTCATTCTTTATACCGTCATAGTCAGTCATACTAGTTGTTACGAGTATACTACTATCTCTTTATCAACCAGTGTACAGTGCGGTAGTTCACGGCTGTGGCTACCTCTGTGTCGGCACTCGGCAGGCAGTCCGTCCATCCATAATTGTATTATAATATATACCACCTAACCGTGGGTTTTTTTTCATTCTTTATACCGTCATAGTGTCATACTAGTTGTTACGAGTATACTACTATCTCTTTATCAACCAGTGTACAGTGCGGTAGTTCACGGCTGTGGCTACCTCTGTGTCGGCAGTCGGCAGGCAGTCCGTCCATCCATAATTGTATTATAATATATACCACCTAACCGTGGTTTTTTTTTCATTCTTTATACCGTCATAGTGTCATACTAGTTGTTACGAGTATACTACTATCTCTTTATCAACCAGTGTACAGTGCGGTAGTTCACGGCTGTGGCTACCTCTGTGTCGGCAGTCGGCAGGCAGTCCGTCCATCCATAATTGTATTATAATATATACCACCTAACCGTGGTTTTTTTTTCATTCTTTATACCGTCATAGTCAGTCATACTAGTTGTTACGAGTATACTACTATCTCTTTATCAACCAGTGTACAGTGCGGTAGTTCACGGCTGTGGCTACCTCTGTGTCGGAACTCGGCAGGCAGTCCATCCATCCATAATTGTATTACAATATATACCACCTAACCGTGGTTTTTTTTTCATTCTTTATACCGTCATAGTCAGTCATACTAGTTGTTACGAGTATACTACTATCTCTTTATCAACCAGTGTACAGTGCGGTAGTTCACGGCTGTGGCTACCTCTGTGTCGGAACTCGGCAGGCAGTCCGTCCATCCATAATTGTATTACAATATATACCACCTAACC